>NW_025764458.1:0-600000 GCF_021365365.1 Ilyonectria robusta | reverse complement strand
TCGAAACCAGCGCGAGAATCGCTGTAGGCCCAATTGTGCTTCGTCTTGGCAATTTCGACCACGTCGACGTCGTCGGAGCGGCAGCTTCCTTCGGTGCTGTTGGGGAGGAAGTAGCATCGACCACCGCCCAATATCAAGTCAACAGAGCGTCCCAGCACACCCTCTCCGATCTCCTGGAGGGCGATGGAATCCTCCATGGACCTCGTCAACACGTGTGCTCCGAACGATGCTGGGGTGGCATCCGATACTCTTGTTGTAGCGACAAGCCCGGTGTGATAGCCAAGCCTCTTCGCTGCCTCGAGGACGGTGCCGCAGGGCTCGTGGTCCGGGAGGACGCCGATGGCACCATTGTAGCTCTTCATGCCACAAGAGAAGGCGGTTGCGCCAGCGGCGCTATCGGTTACCAAGGAGTTGCTGGACCGGGTACGGCTGGAGCCCCAGAAATGCTTGTCCAGGACGAGGACATTGTCGATGGGGAGGCCTTGGGTGTGCTGGCGGAAGCTGCGCGTCAGGGAGAGCGAGGTGGGACCCATGCCGTCCGAGACCATGAAGACGAGGTTGCGCTTGACGGCGGGGACATCTTGCCTGGGGTGAGTCTGCTGGTTGTGCTGGATGCAGACGGCGAGGATTATGACGGCGGCGGTGGCGATGAGAGCCCAGGCGAAGAGGGCGAGCTCGCGGACGCGCGAGAAGCGACCGGGCTTGTCGGCTTCGACATCGGGACGGTCCTGGGAGTCCAGGAGGGGGCTTCGTTCAGACGCCTGGGGAGCAGCAACGGTTAGTTTTCAGGGCCAGGTCGCTGTAGCCGCGCAAGGGCAACGTACCATGGTTCAGACTGACGGCCGGCGCACCTGACGACGATGGTGAAGCTGGTGGTGAAGGGAGAGAGACTGGAGGCGTGGGGCACGGCGCCATGATAGCGAGCCCATGACTATTATATGGCGACCAGCCCCCGGCCAGGTACCCCGGCACGGTTCACAGGGCACCGTCACTACAGTGGAGACTGGTCCAGGGCCAAACGCGCCAAGTTCAGATAAGGTCCGGGGCGCTTACTCCGCTTGGTCGCTCCAGTGGCGGCGCCCCCCAGAGAGGACCCTGTGACGTCTTCACCAGTTCACGTGGCGCAGCGCCTCTGGGTGTTCTCGGGGCGCTGCGACATGCTGTGGACGCCCTGAGTCGTAACGCGCTGGCGGTGACCTGCGTTACACTTTTCGGGGTTGCAGTCGCATTGACACAAGCCATGCGAGATCCACTGACTGTCTCCGATGACCTCCGGGGGCTGACCAAGGCGCTGTGAGGGAGTGCGTGTGAGCCGTGTCGTGGTGGTGGTGGTGGTGTCGACAGCGTCCTCCTGTTGGCCAATGGCGGCTCCAACTGAGCCACGGGAGCACACTCTGGCACGCTGCTGGGTCATGAGTGCTCACCAAGTCTCCCTCATTACGGGGTATGTCTCATAACAATTGCGCAGTGTTTCTGACCAGTCTCAGTTCTCGGTTCCTTTGTTTCTTTCCCAACCTTGAGTTCGAGTGTAACAAAAACCCTCGCACTCCACTCCGGCCAGCGCTTGATGAGCCTTCGGCGCGAGACCGGCGCTTCGTCGAAACGCCCTAACGCGCTCTTCTCACACCCTCCAGCCCTTCTAGAGAGTTCTACGACACGAGTCTTGCCGACGTTACCCCCTCGTCTTTTGCGCAACTGCCGAGACCATCGGGGTTCTTGGAAAACAAGCCCTGACTCTGAGTGGCGAGAGGGAATTCTAGGAACTAGGGGTGGCAAATCATCCCGGAAGATGACATTCGGTATGCATCCACGATGTTAACCTCAAAATTTGGACGAGGGTTTAAAAACGAAGTACCAGTAACCTCAAAACCAGCCACATAATGATATATTTAGAAGTCGGGTTGTGTGTCATGACTCTGAGGACTTGTCAAGTTTATTTCCGTCCAAATGCTATTGGTGTTCTGCGTTTCTTGTATCCCTAGCTGAGAATATCAGTACTATCTGCATGTGGGTTCCGCTACAGGTCTCTGGGGTTTACATAGGTAGTTGACGTGGTCATTGATAAGTATTAGACATGCACCTAATCCTGTAGTTTAGGAAATGTCATTTTCGTAACACTTATTCTCAGTATCGACTCATAATAATCCTGCTGTCTCTTCCACTCCGCAGGGTCAATTTCCCTCAGCCTTTCAAGCTCGAAACAAGGAAAAAGAAAAAGAAAAAGAACGGCGTCGAAAGAGAAGGGAAGCTGGGATTCGAAGAACTTAAGGAACCTAATCCCTAAGAGTGGGAGCAGAAAGAGAACGAGAGACGATCAAAGCATGCAACTCGACAACAGATCTTCGTTAATAGTCTTTTTGAGGAACAAGTTGCTCACGTGAATATCTAACTTATAGCTTAATATTTGCTCTCAATCAACTCTTGTTGAAGTGGATAGTTGAATAATCATGGTATATCTATTCTTCGCTTCCTATCAAACATGGCATGGCATTACATCATCATCCTATCTTTATTTAACTTCCTCAGCACTCCAATAGAAGGTATTGATGTCAAGGCCCAAAAACTCGTCAGCATACTTCCTCGTCGGCTCGGTTTCGGCCGCCGCACCCGCGCACACCAGCAGCGGCATGAAGTGCTCGCCGCCGTGGGGCGGGTGCATGATGTCTGCAAAGGGGAACTTGCGCCAGCCCTTGAGGGCCTCCCACCGCTCGGCAACGTCGTTCTTGCCCACGGCGTCGCTCAGCGTGGTGTTCCACGTATCCGACGCGGTGCGGAACTCGGCCTGCTGCTTCGGGCCCGCCATGGTCAGCTGGCGCATGATGCCCAGGTTGTGGAAGGAGGCGAAGCCGGAGCCGATGATGGCGACGTTGGAGGCGCGCAGCTTGGCCAGCGCCTTGCCCATGCGGAGATGGGCCTCGGGGTCCTCGGACTGGAGCACCGAGATCTGCACGACGGGGATGTCGGCCTTGGGGTGGATGAGCAGCAGCGGGATGAAGACGCCGTGGTCCCAGCCGCGCTCGTCGTCGAGCACCGAGGCGACGCCCTCGCCGGCCAGGGCGTCACGGAGCTCCCGCGCAAGCTCCGGGTGGCCGGGCGCCGGGTACTTGAGGGCGTACGACTCGCGCGGGAAGCCGTAGTAGTCGTAGTAGAGCTTGTGCGAGGCGCCCGACGAGATGGTGGGCTTGTCGGTGGACCAGTGCGCCGTGACGACGACGATGGCGCGGGGCTGCTCGGGAGTGCCCAGCTTGAGCAGCTTGGGCACGCGGTTCTTGAGCGACGAGATGATGGATTTGTGGCCGGGGTCGCCTAGGACGGGCATGGGGCCTTGTGAAGCATCATGTTAGCTATGGCGATGCCTCGGAATTACGGAAATAGACAGCGTCGTGACCGTGAGAGGGACGGGCAACTCACCTCCGCCGTGGGAGAGGGCAATGACAGGGCCGACGGTCGTCATGTTGGATGTGTGGATGTGTCTGTGGAGGATGGGTGTATGTAGTTGGTTCCGGCTGTGAAGCTGGCTTGTTGTAGATGAGGTTGTGGAAGAAGCAGCCCAGGAGAGTGTCGTAGCAGCAATTCGTCGTCTTGTTGCAGCGACAGCCAAGCTCGACATGGACTATTATACAGGTGGTCGTCTCGGTTACTCCTTTTACACACAGGCTGTCTCGTCGTCGGATACTGCTGACCACGCTCAAAACCACGGCGGGATCGCGAAGCTATTTATTTAATTCTCCCATGCCGAAGACGGGCTCCGCATGGACGCAGAGCCCGCTTTTCATGGGCTCGTCCTCCCGCATCCCGCCCGCATTCCGACTTTCCGACCCCAGCTGCCGGTAAGTTGATGCTTCATCACCTCATCCCTCGTTGGCGGGCGCTCGGCGAATCAGTGGGTCTCAGTCAACGCTGACTTCGGCGGGGACCGCTTCCTTGGTCATACGCGCGCGCGAGGCCCCGCAGATATTAATAATCCACCAATTCGAGGATTGTTACTGGTCTAGATTTGGAGTCCAGGGCGGATTATCTAATGTACGGATAAAGATAAAGAGGTGGCCTGCCGTAAACCCGGGAAATCTAAACCACCAACCAACCAACTGTTGAACATCTCTACCTAAGCATGGCTTACACTGGGCAGTTGGGTGTCTGGACCATTTGGTGTCAGAAAGTGAACCTGTCTTACGCGAGACGGCACACTCTCCCTGGGGCAAAGCACGCTAACTTCTAGGTCAATACATTTTAGACACCCTGATTGTGCTCTCGGCATCTCGGGGTTTTTTTTGGGGGGGGGGGGGGGCGGACTGAGGAGAATACTGTAGAATAGAGCTGACTACGGGAGAGTAGAGTCCAGGCAAAATGGACCCCGTCCGCGCCCACTCGTCACGACGTCTGGAAAGCACTGCAACGCCACAGTATCTGAGCGCACGTTAGGGTCGATTGACTGCCGTCCGCGGCGAACACTACGGACCAGGCGCTGGATGCATCGTGATGCTATCCCAGCCATCACATGGAATCCAGGAACGGCCAGGCCCACCGGCGAGACCAAGCACCACCTGCGTGTGTTCACTGACAGCCAACCCCTGTACAGCTAGGCCCAGAACGTCTCAGGTGGTTCTAGTGCAAGACATTCACCAACGCGAGTGAAGACCCTGGACAAACCATCTTGCAAGGGATGTGATCTGCGCTTCAGCCTCACCGGAAGATGGGATGTCACTGGAAATCTTAGAACAACGACAAAGCAAGATATACGCATGCCCCGTCACCATGCTGGGTAATGAGTCATTCTGAAACAGACCTTCCGGTTTATTAAACTTGGATTGAACTAAAGCACTGTAAAAAGAGAGCAGCAAGCCAAAAACGATACGAAGCCAATGTACACCTTCACGCCATGTAAGCCACCTTACCACTACCGTGTCCCCACATAATGATCCCAGCTCTCCTCAGCAGGCTCCCAGTTTGCTCTCCTCTTTGATAACCCAGATCAGAAGAGGAGCTGTAGTTGCTCCTTGGTGATTCGCGATAAAATGAAGATGTCCGGAGCGGGAATCTTATCTTTGGTCGGCGACGAGCCGTCTGCCGGTCCAGCTTCCCGCCTGCCCCCCAACGGGAAAAGGCTCTCGAGTTGTGCCTTCGACAGTGCAGACACTTGAAGAGCGCTTGGAGAGCTGGAAACGTGTGGCACCATAATTGCTTCTGCCGGTGGAGACGAGGCGGCGGCGCTGTCCGGGGTCACTCCCACCGGCCCAGCTTCCAGCTCGTCTTGGATTGGCTGAGACGAAAAGAGGCTTCGTAGGTCGTCCTTTGACAGCGCCGACACAAACAGGACGCCTGAAGTGCCGGGCACCGGGGGCACGCAGATGGCGTCTCTTGGCGCAAGCGAGGCGGTCGCTCTGTCCGGAGGCGTTGCTGCAGACGCAGTAGCTTCCAGCTCGTCCCCTGGCGGCGGAGACAAAATGAGACCGGAAAGGACTCTTGGGACCGGGGTTGAACAGATGGGCACTGATGCGAATGTTGGAGGCCCCTGGTTCGTGGCTGTAATGTCCGCAACCCCAGCTTCTAGCTCGTGATCCGACGGCTCACCATCCCGTTTCTCATCATCGCGATCCAGAGCATGAGAAATTGCTGACATGGAGCTCCCGACTGTCCATGGGGTACAGAATCGAATGGTTGGATTTCCTAAAACACGATAGGGAGGCCATGTCATCGTCGACAGCGATGGGAGCGGTATAGCCTCCCACTCCAAGAGATCGCATGGGTCAAGGTCTGCCGTGTCAAACTGTAAGATGTCGTCAAGCTCCGGCTCCGGGCTCTCGTCTCGCCATGTCCACCCGGGCTGAATACTCTGCTCTTTTATTCCTGGTTCGTCCCAGCTATCATTCCATTCTCCCCTCTCCTTCCACACGCGCCTTTCTTGACCCTCAGGAAAGAACCACATGTCTAGCCTCCATAGTAGGCTAGGGGGAATACGCTTGAATCGAATCTTGTTCTCAGCCTTGTGCATCTCGTAGACGAGCCACGGTCTGGAAACGATGAAAGCCTCAGCTTCCCTCATGGAGGCGCCCTCGGCCACCTTCGCCGGGGAAATGCTGAGATTGAATGGCGCGTCGGATGCTTGGTCCCGATGCTTGACCCAAGGACCAGGCCGGCGCCTTTTTTCTGATTCCCACTCCCATTCCCACTCGGCCGGCGTACTGATCCGGCAAGGATCGGGCCCCTCAAAGCAAGGAAGAAAGGCGACATCCCATGCAGGGTTCCATATGCCGAGTTCCTGCCAGCGCTTCCTGATCCGGTGTCTGATGAAGATAGGCTCCCGCTCTTCCTGAAGGCCGAGAAGAGTAACGTGAGGATTCATTTTAGCCTTTGACGTTTGGAATATTCTACTGATTCGGTGCTTTTCGATGCAGTACTCGTAAGCGTAGCGGTTTCCTGGGCGCCGCAATTCTTCTATCTTCCAATTTAATTCGAGACGTTCTTGGTCGGCCAGAGGGGCATCAATAATTTGGGCGACTTCGAGCTGGAGCGGGTCGTCAGTAGGCCAACAAGACCCAAGGGATGGAACCTCCCATTCCGACCATGCATTATAGTCTAAGTTAGGGAGTGCGAGAAGTGTGCGCAGAAGCATGCGATCAACGTCACTACTGCGATCTGATCTATCAGAAGGGAAGGCATGATGCCGGGTGCTTTCGTCCACCATGGTAGGGTTAGAGAAGAGATATCCTTCGTTCACCGTGGTCGGGCTAGAGTAGAGAGATGTGTCTGGTTCAGAGAATAGCGACATTGCTGTAGTAGTGTATGACGTATCACTGTTGGCAGAGGGTCTAAGTTGATGGTTAAATTTGCAGGGGGATTGAAGACATGGGGGCCACTATTTATAGCCGGATATTTAATACGGATGACATCTCCTTGCTGCCGAGCTAGGTGTGGCTGACATGGACAAAGAGACATGAGGCGTTCCTATTGTCAATCACTATTCAGAGAACACCCGGACAGGCGACAAAGAAGCTAAGAAAGGGTGAGTTTTACCACACCACTAGAAATGGATCATACGAAACTAGGACAGGGGCGGGAGAGCCATGGCGACACCCCAGTTCGAAGTGTCGGTGGCGGGACTAAGAAGTGAGGTTGAGGTTCCCCGGTTCGGAGTACCACCAACTAGGCTGAGAAGCCCAGTTTCAAATACCGGAATGGCTTCAGAGCGAACAGGGACTCCTCTGAGGTGATAAGTGATATCGTCGTGATGGCAATCGAATATTACTTGTTTCCGTCCACAACCCCATTGCTTCCTCCTTAAATACCAACTCTTTCTCTTTTGCCTGTTCTGGATCAAACTCTGATCAACTGAGCATTCTTTTCTCCTCTACTCGTTCCTTCATCGTATGCCTAGCGACAGTCTGCGGGTTTCTCCTTCTCCTACCTCCGTTATGAACAAAGAAAACCGTGTCAATGCTATGACGGAAATTTGGGCACTGAAAAAGCTATCCCATGTGAGTTCCCTTGATCCATTTCCCGTGTCCAATCCCCGTCATCCCAACTCAAGATCTAACTCTACAAACAGACATACATCATCGACTTGCTCGGCTTTGATGACCAGGACCCAACCCATATCTGCATTTACATGCCCCTCCAGCGTGGTACTCTAATGGACTTTGTCGACAAAGAAAAGCCTTCCACATTCACGCTCGAAAGGTCCATGCTCTACCAGATGTTACGTGCGCTAACATGGCTATCGTCGCGGAACATGTGCCATCGAGACGTGAAGCCCCAGAACATCTTGTACGGCAAAGGAGAAGGGGGCAAAGGATTTCTATTCCAGCTAGCGGATTTCGGCCTAGCTGGTGAAGCCAATGTATCTTTTGGCAGAATCGGTACTGTGGGATACATGGCACCGGGAGTTTTGGCCCACGGCCTACACACCCCCAAAATGGACGTTTGGTCACTGTTCATCACTCTAGTGACAGCCAATAACTGGCGGGATCCTGTACGTTTCCCAAAGCTCTCGATGCTAGAGACTGCCAGACTGGGAAAGAAGACTTTCCCAAACTTCGCTGAAATGGGGGACGAAGATCCCAACCGCCGCGCGTCAGCAGTCGGAATGGTGGTCGAGAACTTCAAGCGTCAGGGGCCCTCTGGAAATTAGGCAGATGTTCAACCCTTTATGGTAGGCGCTGAGCCACCATAAATGTCCGCGGATCATAGCTTCTCTAGCTCAGCTTTGAGAGTGATTGCATCGTCCATCTCGGGTTTGGGAAAGAGACATCTGGCAATTTGCTCGGAAATGGTAGACTGCGACAGCTGGCCTGCGCTTTGGTTACCGATTTGGAGGGCCCATATCATTGGCAGGGTGTTGGTAGGATCGAGGTGTGGATAACTTGAGTAGAATTTTCATTTCCGTCTTTTCACTATTTGTCTTTCATTATTTGTCTTTTTATTATTTGTCTTTTCATTTTCCTCATTTCATATCTGTTCATGTAGAGTCATAGAATTTCCTTGCCATCATAGATACATAGAGAAATATACGCTGGATACGAATATGTGTCACAGAATGGCGTGTCCGTGGCGACAAATCCTTATTAAGCTAATCAATGGACGCAAGTTCTTTAACTTCGAAGGCCCCATATCTGGTAGACACGAAGATTGCTCTTGTTATTGTGGCTGATGTAGGAAATTGTCTGTCCGGTGACAGATAGAATGCTGATGGAACAATTCTCAGGTGCTCAGCGATAGACCCCACTTCAAGAGGAGAGTGAACGACAGCATGAAGTTGTGATGGAATGTGACCTTTTAGTGTTAGTATCAAGACTCCCCTCGTGTCCTCACCTCCACTAACTCAATATCACTCGTATCGCTTTTTCTTCCATCGTCCCACGGGTCGCCATCAAGCCCATTAGTGTTGGATGAAAGACGAGATGGGTAACATTGACTTATAGAAGCCATGTTGCAGGGCTTAGTAATATCGTCGGACTCTGCCCCTAATGGCCTCACAATGTTTGAGCTGGCATGTGTATTTGAATCAACACCCGAGTTCGTGCCTTGCCGTTTCCGGAAATAGCCTCCTAGCGATGGCAAACATGCTACTACGAGAGCAATGTTATTGTCAAGGCTGCACCAAAGAGCTAGAGAGATGACAGTGTGGGTAAGCTTTCTGCCAGGGGCTGCAGGGAAGAAGAGTCGAGGGGAAAGTTTAAGGCGTACTAAATAAACTGAACGTAGGAGCCTCACCTCCTTGCGAGACTTGGATCGAGGTAAATCGGAGAATGCAGAAAACGATGTTGATAGTGCCGAGGAGGAAAGTGCAATATAGGCCAACTTTGAGCGTTGTCTTCATTTGTAGCCCAGGCACGATTAACCACGGGATAGCGAAGACTGTTGACTCGGTGAGCGACACTCGTCTGTAAATATTCATCCTCAGGATTAAACTTACTGAAAACATCCCCGCCGAAGTGTAGAGCCCAAGTCACCTGAAAGCACAACGCGATTGATCTATACGAGCATTTGGTTTCGGGATCGAGAGACCTAGACGGAAAAATATAAGAGACTGTATGAGGCAAGAGCTCTCCGATGACCCCATGAACGAACACAAAGCCGAAAGCACTTACCAATACGACCTGATCGGAAGACAAAGAAAAAGAATGAGATTCGCACTAATTAAGTATGACACAGCCGTGTAGGCAGCTGTCACCCAAATAAATATTCTCTGCTTGACCATAAAGTGAGGAAATAAATGCAAGTAAAGAGATAGAAGTGTTGCCTTGCAAAGGTAAGTGGACGTGAAAAAAGCAAGACTGGCCGCCCAGCATAGCTAGCAAATCGCCCGCGTCAGCCGTTGTTGTAGAATCGTAGCTCATCATAAGTCTATATTGGAGGATGGGATAGGGACACTCACTTTCAGTATTAGCTGGGTGTTTTCGGGCCCGCCATCGTACCCATCTAGTCGTATTGATACACCCTTGTCAAACACGCCGAGCTGTGCAAACTTGATGTCGAAGGCAGATGTTCCGAAGGCGGCGAACCATGCCGCGCACATCACAAAGTCGCATATTAGAAGCTTTTGTCTTTGGATCTTAATTCGCAAGTTAAGGCGGAGAGCGATGACTACAGCGGCGAGAGCGATTAAGACCCATAGTGAGGTCTGTAAGAGACGTGCATTGCGTGATTAGCGATGGAATCAAAGAGCATCGTCTGGGACCATACAAGAACGGCGACTGGGCCAGGGTTGAGGCGACTCATGGCCAAATTGGCCGTCCGATGAGCTGTCAATCCTGGCAATGACCCCGAGGCCGCGAGCTATACGACATGAGGTGTATGCAACTGTGGACGCAAGGTGTAGTTACTCGTATTGCCGGCGGCGCAGGTCATGGAGGGTCCGAGAAGTTGAAGAAGCGAAGCGGCACTTGGCCGGTCACACTGGTTTTGATCTGCCTTCACCGCGGTAAGGGGCTTGGTTACATTCCTGTTAGCCAAAATCCTGACGCTGCGTGGCTTTGCTTGGGCCGCCACAGAGTGGTGCGCTGAACTAGACGAGGTTAGTAACATACAAGAGGCTGCTGTTAGTTTACCTACAGTAGACCAAATCCGTGCAAACTATTCGGCGTGCCGGATGATTAACTTCACTACTGAAGTTTAAAACTTCCCATGGCGGTCATAAGTAAGCAAACATGGCACTACATAAAGCTGATACGTTCGATCCGATGAGACCTAATAATGGCCTAGGTTGGCATGGAAATAGCGCCGTTTTTACCCCGGATTCACGGCAAGCTCAAACCTGGCAAGGGTAAATCTATCACTCCACCCATCATCGACCCGCTAATATGCCCTCTGAGGCTTTATTGCCTCTCCATAGCTCTTCACTAATTACTGTTACGAAGTTGTGGTACGCAAACAAACACTTAAAGGAAAGGCTTTCCATAGACCCAAGTCATTGCAACTCACTTATGGAGAGGGTCCTTATTGTCGACGACGCGAAAAGCTGTACATGGCCGAAATCCCAAAAATTGAAACGCAGCGAGTTCTACTTCATTCAGCTTGTCCCTGAATGTTAGCGCTTAGTCCTTGATTCCAGAGTCTTTAGCCCTTGTATTTAGCTTAAAAGCGGTCCTACTAACCCAAAAAGTCGCTTGTTAATGTAGAGCGCGTATCAATTAGAGCCCCAGAGAGTTATCATTGCATAGACAAGGTTCGTTGTGCATGGATCCAAAATACTGCAGTAAGTCATCCATTCTGTTTGCTAGTTTGCCAAGCTCATTCAGTTTGAACAACTGAGTGTATTGCCGAACAACAAATAATGCACCTGTTTTTGGAAGACGTTGCACATGATTAATAGACTACCTAACTAAATCGGGCTTGCCGCAGATTTACTGCAACTTCGTGGAAACATTGAACATTAGAATACTTCAAAGCTACTTCCGTTGGAGGATTTCGATACCACGGAGGACGTCGTACCAACGCTGCCGAATTCCTGGGCGATTGGCTGGCGGTATATTTGCTTCCGCCGAAAACAACATCAATACCCAGAAGATCACGGGACACATATTCTTTTGCGAGCACAAGAAATCGAGCTTCCAAGGTTATTGTCACCAACGGATGGAACTTTGCAGCTGTGGGGGAAACAAGAGCAGTCCTGGCACGGCCAATAAGACGACGATGACGATGACGATGATGATATTGCTAAAGATGTGTTAGTAGGTTGACAGATTGAGTGACCAACTCCGTATGGGAGTGAACAAGAATGAAGATGCACAGCGCCCCTGGATGTTTCAACCAACAACTAACACTAAACCGTGATGATCCCAGTAACTCTACAGTAAACATTTTAGCCCAGCATGAAATTAGGTATTCGTTGATCACAGAGGGGCTCGCCGCTAGCGGCTTTTTGGCTGTTGCTGGATCGTAACATGCTCAGGGCACATGGCAGGGCTTTGTGCTTGCGACAGGTAGTAATTACTTGTTCCCATATTCTAAAAAAATCTCCAATCACAAGATGCGTAGCAGATGTATCAAATTCGAAAAAAGACTGATACCAACGTAGAAGCCTAGACAAACACGGCAACCTTGTCCTTACCGGACCCAACAGCCTTGATACGGTAACCAATCTCCAACGGGCTACCCTCGCTGACAATAAAGTGGTCGGTATCCGCGATCTGGCCGACATTCACTCCAAGGATCCGGTAGATGTTGGTGCTCACGAGATCGAGCGCCGCCTTCTCGCTCAGCCGCCCGTCGCCGTTCTTGAACGCCGTGCCCGCCGCGAATCCGAGGTCACGAACCTCCCAGTCTTCCTTGAGTCCAATCGCCGTCACGACACCAGCGTCGATCAGCAGGTCGATGGTGGTGCCGTTGGTCAGCGGTGCGCCGGACAACGCACGGAGCGAATCCCAGCTATCGCCCATTGACTGCAAAGGTGAAAGGATAACGCCAACAGAGGCTTCAGCCAGCTCCGAGGCTACCAGGTGCGCCTCGGCGCCTCCAAGGATGGCCATCTTTATCCTAGCGACTGTGTTTGTAGTGGTCAACATCACATCTTCAATCTGTGACTTGATCTTCAGCGCAGTGGCGATTCCGTCAGCCCCATTAATGGTAAGCGCGAGCACTCGTTCTCCGTTGAGAACCTTCTTCAAGTATGCCTGCTCAGAGAAAGGATCCATGACGGGCTCCGTGGATGTTGCAGCGTTGAGCAGCTTCGTCCTGAGGGCTCCAAATGCCACGGAGTAACTGCTCACGGCCCTGACGTTCACGTCAAGGGTATAGTGCACAGCCAGATCCGAAGCAAACACAGCGCCCTCCTCTAGGCTTGTCAAGGCGGATGTCACAAAGCCTACACTGGTGCCATAGTGCGTAGCCCCTCCGGAAAAGGTGGGCGCAGAAATCGCCCTGGTCACACCATACCTGGATGCAACGTGGAGCTTCTTTGTGTCAAGCATCAGTCCATCAATGGCCCGGGAGAAGACGCCGAGACTGGCGCCATTGTCAGTCGTGGATTCCGCATCAATCGCGTTCAATCCAAGGGTACCAGCAACGCCGGTAAGAGCAGGGAAGAGATAGCCATGCTCCAGAGCGACGATCTTCGCACCGGAGACAGTGCCGGCCTTGAACTCTGCGTCACATGTACCAATACAAGCGACCTTTCCATTAGAGACGACAACGTTGAATAATTCCCCGTTAGATTCGTAGTTGCTGTTATCGGAGAGTAGGACCTTGGCAACTCCGCTAAAGAGCACGTCGGCCATCATGGTGGGTTCTTCAACCACCACCTCGCCAAGGGACTTGTCAGGTGTCATCGGGGCTCCCAATGGCTTCGAAAGCTCGATTGGGTCCTCAAATTGAGCCTTGCCATCGATCCAAACCTGCACAGGAGTCGCACCTACGCTCAGGGGATCGCTGTCCCACACAGCAATATCGGCATCGAATCCCGGTTTCACCTTGCCCAGTCTCTTACCCATGCCAAGCAGGTCTGCTGGCGCGGAGGTCACGCCGGAGAGCGCTGCATGGTAGGGCAGGCCATAGTGGTACGCCTTGGCAGCCTCGAACAGAACGTGCTGGGCGTTCAGAACGGGGTTGTCGCTGACATAGACGGCAGTGAGATTGTTTTCGTAGAGAATCTTGCCAGCGTACTCAGAGCCGATGTAGGACTCGGTCTTGTAGTACATGTTATCGGCGAAGAGAGCAGACGCAGGTGGGCGGCCGCCCCACGTTCTCTTAAGAATCTAGTCCAGGCGTTAGCCAAAAACTTCCCATTGTCCTCTGATGGTCCAATGACTTACCTCTGGTACAAGATATGTCTGATGAGCATGATGGAATGCTCGAACGGGGAATTTGAACTCATTAGTGTGGTCAACCATGGCCTCAAGATCCGGGACTGTGTAGCAATGCGTGTTGATGTGGACTTTCCCACGTAAAGCAGCAGCCAAAGTCTCCCAAGCAATCACCTGGGGCAGGTATTCATCCATGGCTTCAATACCGATAGCCTCTGCTCTATCACACCAATCATCCTGCTTCTGTACCAGCTCCTGGGCCTGCTCAAATGCGTGGCGGAACGCGTAGCTTTCGCCCATACGGCTGAATGGGCCCCTGCCAACCCGGCCGTAGACGCGCTTCGCATTCTCACCACAAGCCATCTTCATGTAACGCCAATTGCGATCAGGGTCTGCGAGCATGTCCTCGGCACTGATCTCCTTGCGCCCATCAGGTTTGCCAACCGTATGTTTGATGATGTAAGCCTCGCCGCCAATGTTATTTCCAGAACCGGGCAAAACAAGCGAGGTCGTTACACCGCCAGACTTGATGACTTGAATTTGTGTGTCGAAGGGGTAGATGGCGTCAATTGAACGGGCCCATGGCGTGATATCGTCGGACATCTCGTTGCCGTCGGAATTACCGTCAAGTGTTGGCAATGGATAGACGCCGGCATGGCTGTGCATATCAATGATTCCGCTTGTCAACTGTCGGCCTCCGGCATCATAGATGATTGTCTCGTCGCTCAGCGAGTCGGACGGAATGTTGGTCTCGACTCTCTTGATCAGCCCATGCTCCAGGAAGACGTCTCCGGAGATCCACTCCCAGCCTTTGCCAGCTCTCGCATCTTCCTCACTTGTGCCCTCGACAGGTTCGCCGACCCAAATAGTAGCGTTCTTGATCAAAGTCGGCTTTCCGCCGTCAATGTAGCGAGCATTCTTGTCGCGGCCGAGGCCCGATGGGTCTTGGGGCTTGGTTCGGAGCTTCTTGCACGTCGCGAGGTCATCGTTGAGCTTCTTCAGCGACAGCTTGAGCTCGGCACTCGGCTGCATCTGCTTCCATTGCGCAAACGCTAGAAAGGCGAGGCAGGCCAGGGCGAACAGTCGCACGCCGCGGGATCGGCGCATGGCCCGGCGGCCGCGGAGTCGGCAGCCATGGGCAGCGGCAGAGGCAGGCGGAGGCAGCGACACAGCGCTGTAGGGCGGAAGATCGGCCTTTTCATCCATTGTTGCGGTGCCGCGAAGAGGTGCAACAATGGTCGGACGGGTTGTTGGAGGGGAGTTGGAGAGATAAAAGACGACGGGCGGATGGGGGAAGCTCCGAGAGCTAGAGATAAGAGCTCCGAGCCATTGTCCCGTAAGAGAAGGTCCCATGACGACTGACCGGATGGCAATCACGCCCCGCTATGGCGTCGGGTCGTTCCAGCAGGGGTCCAGTGGAGTTTTAGGTGGGTACAGGGCGGACACACGGCGGCACAGGGAGCAGGGAGCCTATCACAGCCCCTAATGTTCCGGAGGTCGCTGCATGGACGCGGGAACTGTGGAGGTGTGACAACGGGATGGACGATGGCTGGAGCTTGAGGCAGCGGAGATGATATCGGATGTAGTTGCCGTGATCGGGTGGGTGGGAATAGACCAAAAGCTGGATGGATCTTTTGTGTTGGATGTTTTGTATGAATTGGTTCGACTGATGAAACAGGCAGATCCTCATTTGGGCTCACGCCGTTCCCAGACAAAACTGCTGTTATCATGATGATTACGTCCACTCCATGAGACACCATTCAAGTCAAACTCAGACTGTCCGCTGATTTCTGCATCGCAAACCACGAGCCGCCGGAAATAATCTCCAATCCCCAGAGACCACTACGTCAGCGCCGTTGCTCAACTCCCGTCCCATGCATGTTGGATAGGTGGTCAGCAGAAGGCGGGGGAAAGCTAACCCCGCCTCAGCTGAGCCATGTTTAACTGGGCGACAGTGGAATTCGAGCTCCAACATCATCTGGAAGCCGCCTCTCTCTTTGCTCACAGCTTCAACATCTTCTCACTCCTTCATTATTCGAGTCAACACACTCACCACCACCGCCACAATGTCGCCTCCAGATGCCAAGCGCCTCAAGACCAACGACGAACCCGCCTACGAGCTCATCTACTGGCCCGGCCTCCCAGGTCGCGGCGAATTCGTTCGGCTTCTCTTCGAAGAAGCCGGTGTCCCATACACCGATCATTCTAAGACGCCGCAAGCGGTTCCTACCGTCCTTAGATACATCTCCGCTGAGAATGTCGGCGATGCTACAAACCCTCCCATCTTGGCCCCGCCTATTATCAAGCATGGCGAACTCGTCCTTAATCAGCTGCCAAATATCCTTCTTTACCTTGCCCCGAAGTTGGGTCTCGCACCACAAGATGGCGACGGCGTCTTCTTTCTGAACCAGATCGTGCTCACCCTCATTGATTGCTTCGTAAACGAGCTACACGAGACTCACCACCCCGTTGCCACGTCCTTGTATTACGAGGATCAAAAGCCCGAGGCCAAAAAGCGCTCCAAATACTTTATTGCGGACCGTATCCCCAAGTTCCTTGGCTATGCCCAGCGAGTCTTGGACTCCAAGGCGAGTGGCGAAGGACCTTGGCTCTACGGCGGCAAGGTGACCTATGCCGACTTAATCTTGTTCCAGGTGATTAACCGCATCCCCAATCACGTAGCCAATGAGTTTACTAACAGCCCATGCACAGTGTCTTGATGGAACCAAGTATGCCTTTCCTAAGTCCATGGAAAAGCTGCAAAAGTCGGGTAAATACGATGGCGTGTTCAACTTGTACGAGGTCGTCAAGGAGCTTCCCAAAATTAGCGAGTACTTAGCCAGCGACCGGCGTAGTCCTTATGGAGATGGGATTTGGCGCTACTATCCCGAACTGGAGGAGGAGTAAACAGCTCTCTGAGAAATTCAAGAACACAAAGGCGTAGCAAGGCCCAGAATGCTCAATTATATTTCAGCCATTGTGCATTTCTGACGGAATTGGCTTAGTCCAATATTGATCTCTCCTGTCTAATATTTGTCCAACTTTGATGATGTTCTATCCTAATCCCGATGATCATGTTCCCCGCTAACAATGCAAAACCAGGGTATAAAAAGCCGTATAAACCATAAACCGAAATTGCATCTATGTGTCATTCTTGCTCACTCCTTCAGGCCTGATATCCATGGTACGATGTATCAATGTTTTGACGCATCGGCTGCGGCTGCGGCTCCGGCGCAGCGTCAGTCAGTGTGCCATCATCCCGATCGACCGCGGGCCTCGTAGCACCGGCCCTCGTCAATATATCACCATACCAATACCGTCCGCCGAGCTCTTGGACACGCTTTTTGCGCTCCTCGTTGCTCAAGCTTGCCATCCCGCTGAACTGGTTCAGCATGCCGCTCTCGGAAACGTAGTACATGGCACCGGCGATGGACCGCGGATCGACGGGCATGTGCGGGTAGCGAATAAAGAAGCTGCCGCCGAGGGTCAAGACCATCAGGCCCAAAATCACCACTGACATGCGCAGACAGATGTCGTGGGTGATCTCGGTTTGCGTCAGGGTGTAGGGGATGTTGGCGAGCAGGATCGGCATGAACTCAGACAGGATGGTCATGAATGCAACAACGGCTGGGAATGGCTGCCCGTGCTTGAGTGCAGACCAGATGCCGGAAAACGGGTTCGTCGGTCGGGTGAGGAGGATGGAATTCGACGCGCTCTGGGGGCTGTGTGCCATGACTTGGTACGGAACGATCATTGCCACGCCTAGAGATATGTTAGTGAAAGGCTACGGTGAGAAGAAAGACGAGACTTACTGATAAACAATGCTGTCCAGCCGAACGAGATGATGACACCCAAGACAGCAAACATAAACCGGATGCCGAAGGTCTGACTAGTCATGAAGCCTTGGAAACTGTCTTGCGTTTTGAACGTGATGCCGTAGTAGAGCGTCAGTACCATCAGTCCCGCAAGGAACAGCATAAAGCACAATCGCCATATGATTCCCAGGGCGATGAACGGGTTTCCTCTCCGCTTCTTCCTCGTGACATCGAGAGAGTCTACGGAGCTGACCTCGGATATTGTGCCCATGTTGTCTTGCCCTTGCAGGGTCTCGCCTGCGTCGTCGTAGAGAACAAGGCCATACTCGGTCTGCCCACGGCTGTTCTCGAAATAACCAAATCCGTAGCGCTTCTCGGCCATCTCTTTAGCAATCTTCCTCTCAGTCGACCTCTGCGGTCGAATCTCGCGGTTGGTCGCAAGCGAAGCAATACCGGCCACGCTCCAGGGATTCGCGTGCAGTCCCGTCTCCCAGTTTCTGAGGAAGAAAAGGAGGAGGCAGAGCAGGACGATGGTGAAAGCGATCAGAGCGATCAGAGCCCGAGTGGGGGTTGGAGAGACTCCCAGCGCGGCAGCACAGCCGACAGGGTTGAAGTTTGTACATTTTCCATGCATCTTGACGCCAATCGCTTCAGTCGCGAGGGGAGTCATCAGGGCGGTGCACCAAACAATGAGCATGCTGAGGAAGGTAACTGGCTGGCCCTGGGCGAGAGTTGTAAACGGCTTCACGAAGCCTATCCATCCGCTGTAATGGAGGGTCATGGAGTTGGGTCCAAGGGCACCATTAGGAAGGTTCAGGGCGTAGAAGGGCTGGTACAGCTGAGCGTTGAAGTCGATAATCCGGGCTGGGATAGACAACATCACGGCCAAGAACGGGGGGAGGAATTTGCCGAGGAAGTATCCGCCCTCGGTGATTTTGTAAACCTTTGTCTTGTATCCGATGACCGGCCCTGTTTCCTCGGGATCGGCTGACGTGACGGTGGGAGTATATGTCACCATCATGGTCGAAGTTTTAGAGTAGCTCTTGGTCGTCCCCTTATTGACAGAGGCGATGGTGGTTGACCCGTCTCCAGTCGACGTGATAGTTGTCAGAACCGCAGACTTGGTGGAGACAAACGTGGTCGGTTCAACTGATTTGACAATTGTGGCAAACCAGCCACTGTAGCTCGAGACGACTTGAGTCGTCGTGGGAAGACCGTCGGTGCCCCAGACGGTGATATCCATAGTTGTGGCATAGGCGCTAATCTCGGTCACGATTGTCTCGGGCGGTTGCGAGATCACCATGACGGTCTCGCCACCGGGGATCTCAGAGACCATGGTAACAGGACCGACCTTTTCAACCTTGGCGACTGTTTTATCGGGCTCCACGCTGACAACGTCGATGACCTTGGCTGAGGGCTTCGTAGTAGGCTTTGGTGGCGGCCGCGGGTCCTCAGACGCGTTGTCACCGGACTTGTTGTCCTTGGAATTGCCGTTCTTGGAATTGCCGTCATTGGAATTGTTGTCGTTGGAGTTACCGTCCTTGGAATTGTCGTCATTGGAATTGCCGTCGTTGGAATTGTTGTCGTTGGAGTTACCGTCCCCGGAATTGTCGTCATTGGAATTGCCGTCGTTGGAATTGTTGTCATTGGAATTGTTGTCGTCGTTTGAATTATTGTTATCCTTGGAATCGCCGTCCTTGGAATTGTCGTCATTCGAATCATTGTTGTCCTTGGAACTGCCATCCTTGGAATTGTCGTCATTGGAATTGTTGTCGTTGGAATTATTGTCTTTATTGCTATCTGACTTGTTCTTGTCATTCGAATCGTTGTTGTTTTTATTGTCATTCGACTTGTTATCGTCTGATTTATTGTCGTCCTTGTTGCTCTTGTCGGAAGGATCATCTGGCTTGCTCTTGTCCGACTCCTTGCTCCCCGGCGGTAGGGTATATTCCTCTGTGATGGTGACCTCGCCAATCGTGATGAAGGTGCTCGCAGCCTGAGTTGTCGTTCCAACGCTTTGCACGTTTGTGGTGCCGACGGCTTCGGTTCTGGTGGTTCCCCCGCTGAGGAACTCGGTAGATGCCGAGTGTTCAATCTCGGAAGCGGATGAGGCGACAACCGTCGTCTCCTGCGTGATCCCGGATGTTTGCACTCCGCCAGGCATGGTCATGGCCTGTGTAGAGGTGAAGGAGAACGTGTATGGCACACTGCTCACCGGGGTCCCGTGGGAGCCCTGGATCATGCTGTAGCTGGTGCTCGCGCCGACGATGACGGACTGGGAAAAACCGCCGGTTTGGGTAATAGCGGTAAACGAGACCATAGTAGAAGTGTATGTTACCACGACCCATTTGGTAGAGGTCGATCCGGAGTGCACGAGCGTTGATCCCTCCACAGTAACGGTCGAGAAGATCGTGGACGGGACCACAGTGGTGAACTTGACTGTCGAGGCTGGGACGGTGACGACACTGGAGACTTTGCTCACGTAGGTCGTTACTCCGCGGTAGTCATCGGTGTTGCTAGCCCGCTCCTGGATTTCTCCATCTCGAGCCTCAAGCCGTGACTTGTCGAGGTCGGAGTCCCATCGTTTGTGTTGGATCTTGGCGTCGTTGTCGGAGTCGGGCATGGATTGTCTGGCGTACACCACCAGGCCCATGATCGCCATCAAGCAGGTGATCAGGCCGAGGATGAAATACCATCTCAGCGGCGTTGGCCGGTAGTCTGGTCGCTTCCGCGGTACCGGCTGCTTGGTGATGCCGTCGTCCCATTGTCGCTCCTCGTCCGTCGATTGCGGGTGGTACTGGGCCTCCCCCCAGCGAGGATCTCGCGTTGGGTGCGAAATATACTGACGTTGTGTATTTTCAGGAGATGGCGGATCGTACTGGGTGTCGACCCATCGTCGATCTTCAGTTGATGGGGGATCATATGGGGTGTTGGCGTCCCAGGGATGATCTCCAGTTGCTTGTGTGAGGCCATGGTCCCGGTGTCGATCTTGAGGCGACGGTGGATCATATGGAGTGTTGGCGTCCCAGGGATGATCTTCAGTTGTTTGTACGTGACTATCCTCCCGGTGTCGCTCTTGAGTCGCCGGCGGCTGGTACTGAGCATCGTACTCGTACGTCGCAGCGTCGATGCCCTGCTGGTTGGAGTACATGGCGGGCGACGGGGAGGGACGATTCCCGTACTCTTCCAGGCAGAAAGGGATTACTGGGTGACTGCAGGTTCAACAGCATCGAAATCTCTGAGACGCGGTGGGAAGACAAGGACCTATACATATTTCAACAGTGGCGCCTAGCTGCAGGCAGCACCACCTTGATCACACCAGCAAGCCATAAGCCATCAGCCATAGGCCAGCAAGCTATCAAGCCATTAAGCCCCCAAATACAAGCCTATCCACCGCCATTCACAGGCCATGGATCCGGAGGCAGAGCCGGCTGTGTGGTTTGAGAAGAGCAGCCTGCCTGGGGCCCAACCGCCACAGCTAGTGCGTGGAGACGTCCCGTTGAGTCCTGGCCGCCTGCTGGTCCGCGCCATGAATCCAGACTCGCTCCGGGGGGGGGGCTGGCCAGAGCTAGTTAAGTCAAAGGCGCGTTCGTGACTATGATTTGCTGCGCCGACACCGCAGTGCTGGGAGAGGCCTGGCTCGGGAGACGGTGGCGCCCAGCTGAGCTCGTTGTCGTGCAGCTGTCCATTCCAGCCCCCCTTCTTTCGGCGGCGACCAGAGCGTGTCCCAGGCACTATGGGTGTCACAGGCGGTGCGTATGAGGGCCAGTGAAGCTCTGGAAGCCCGAGAGGGTGTTCAATCGCGCGTATCGATGCCTCAGGGCGACGCTGGCCGGGGCCATGTTGAGACAACAGAGGCACGGGGCCACGAGAGCTGCTCCAGGAGTCAGCATTTCCGCCACGGCCACGGCCAATACAACGCCACGCCAAAGCCTCACAGGGCCCAAGGGCCAGGATCCATTGTGGGATCGGACAGGGGCCAGGGTGGATGGGGCATGGGTGTTGGTGGACTGCCGGTGGGTGCTCTGGATTCTTAGAGGTAGGGCTGAAGGCGCAGCAGATCCAGAGCTACCCCGTAGTCTGGGCAGCAACAGCGCAGAAAGGAGAAGCCGAAAACAGCTGCAGGGACGGATACGCTGCCGCTGACGAGGATTACATGGCGACACATTGCTATTTCCAGGGCGTTTGCAGCTGCAGAATCTGCGAGCCCTGAGCTATCTGAGCTGTAAGCTGTGTGCATCCAGGCTTGGTTCGCTTGTCCAGTGGCGTTTTTGTTAGTTGCAAATAGAGTGATTACGGCTTAACTCTGGAGGGCTTTAGCACTCGACGGCGTGTTTTCCTGCCTCCTCATTTGGTCTGTTTTCCTTATTTTGCCCTCCCTACTCTCTCCGGAATGCGAGAATGCAAGCCACAGGTTTGCCATTTGCCCGCTGCTCGCTGCCCTGAATCCCTGCCGTCGGGTTCACCATCCGCCCCCAAATCTCGATTCCGCCCGCCCTACGCAAAATCTGCCCACGCCGGTCCCCTGGTCGGCCTAGGCTCAGGTATGGTCACCATGGCATGTCACTGGCTGGAGACCTCCGCTTGTGGTGGGTTTCCTGTTTTCGTGTGCCAGTCGTTTTGTTGCTATTTGCAGCTAGCCCCGGCATTGTGTTGCATCTGCATGAGCACTGCCCGCCCTCTCTCAGCTGCCCCCTTCACCAAACCGGTGCCTGTCCAGTCATCGTGATAGGAGCCAAGACTTCTTCATCTCCGATCACTCAAGACCGCTGTTGTTCAAACCTACCCCTTCCCCTGTGTGCGCAGGGACTGTTAAACGCCGCTGACTGGAGGGATACGAATATTATGTGAGCATCCAGACGCGGTTGTTTTTGCGCTTATTTCCGTCCCACCTACCAACGGGATCCCAAATCCGAGTTCCATCTCACTGCAGAAATTAATGCACCTGCATCCTTCACGGTGCGACGCGCGACGACTGGCGGAAAGCTATTTGTGAAACAATATCCGTTCCCTTTCAAGTGTGACGCCTTTGCCGATGCAACACCAATCCATGGCTGCCTTCCCACCATCGTCTGTGCCCCTTTCTCAACTGTTGACCAATCTTCGCTCAGCAGCTGTTCCGATGAGTCGCAATGACTGGCCGATACGTACTACTTCCGACATAATGACGTGGGTGGTTCGTAGGACTTTCTAGACATGGCGTCCAGGAAATATGCATAAGAGTCATCCCAACGGTCGTAACCGCCCCCGACAAAAGAAGATCGATACGAGCGTTTGCAGGGAAATATGGATCCATGTAGCTTTCGCCATGCTGGCCGGATAAGACTGTATCTGCAACTGTCAGAAAAATTATACGAACGATTACTCTAATCCTACAACTGCTCCACAACGTCAGCGAGTTTGCTGATGGTGCAGGATACGAGCACACGGTATCCGCCACGATACAGAAACCTAACACGACATAGACCACGGAATTCCACTCTTCGCACCCAGAATCAATAAGCGACCTATGACCACAGAGCGACTTGCAAGACGTGCGTGCCTCGAGTGTGCCATGTTGTGGCTGGGGCCTCACGACAGCAGCGGACCAATTACCACAGATTTGACAAGGGATATCAGGTGTCGCATTGTCATACGGACGCCTCAAACCTTATCCTCATCTGCCTAGTTCTATCTGCTCACATTGGATGGAGATGTATTTTTGTTCTCTATTTTAACAGCCAGCACCCCTGTAGCGTAGGTAGGCAGAGAAGGTAAAATTGAATGTATTAAATACCCATGGTCGCAACGATCACACGTATCAAAGTCATCCCTTGCTGTTTGCGTTCGAGTTGAATGGACATATTGCGAAATAGGTGTGCCTGATGTAGTTGGGTTTATTGTACGCTCGGTTTGTCATTGGTAGGGAATTGCTTGTTAGCGAGCATATGGGGATAGGATCCTAATAGCTGTACTGATGTTTAGCTAGAAGAGTCTTTACTGTAATGGCGACAAATAATTGTGTCAAAGTTTATTGCAAAGACGGTGGCAGTAAATCATTCCTCAATTCCTCAAAAGTTTAGGGTGGCATCGGGGCAGAATATTTACACAACAAGGACCATAGCCTGACGGTCGCCATCAGTGCCAATTAGTCTCTTAGTGGCATCAGTTTCCCCCCTTCTTCTTCTTGTTCTTCTTCTTCTTTGACTTGGCCTTTTCAGCCGAGTCTTCATTGCCCTTACCAACTAACTCCCCATCGTCGATTTCTCCTTGGTCGATTTCTTGCTTGTCCTCATCAGCTCCATTTGAGACTTCGGTGGCCCTATTCCCACTCTTGAGTTCCAGTTCTTCAAGAAAGACGTTCTTGATAGCATCTTCGAGCCCCAACTCTTCTAATTTTCCTCTAACCCGCGCTTTGTCTTCAGCCAAGGAGAGATCTAAAAACCGATCCCAGGTCTCAGCATCAACGTCGTGAAATCTCTTCCACTCGAGCCATCTCTCTGGCATATTGTCGCCCCAGGCCAGCCAGCGGTTGAAGTCTCGCAACGAAAGGTTGTCCTTGCGGTTGTGTACTAGGCGGTTTGGCCAACGTCGGGTGACAATATTTTTCGGCTTTAGACTTAGGCCGAGGAATCCTGTGGCAGATAGACCACGCTCAGTCTGCTCGTATGGAGAGATCACATTGAGCAGATGGAAATAGTGAGGGCAGCCGAGGTAACTAATAGTAAAAGTGAGAACCACGAAAACGAAACAGAATTCAAATGACTTACTGCTCAGAAAATCGGTCCCAGTTGCGCCATAAAACTAGGCCAAGCCTCCGGCGAACTGCCGCTGGACTATCTTCCGGATCTCCGACCTTCAGCGGCGGTGCCAGCTCATCTAGTTTAGTGCCAGAGCTTTGAAACGTGAACTTCTTCTCTGTATCAAGGTCCTTCTTGACCGAGTCCATCTGATGAATTACGCTTTGTCGAGTGAGCGTCAACAAAGCTGCGTTCGGGTTTTCATCCTCATGTCGAAGCAGGGCACTTAACGATACTAGCGTAAGAAAGGGCTGCCTATCCCAGTAGTGAGCCGCCTAGGACGTATTAGCTGAAGTCTCCCCAAACCAGTTCAGTAGATAACAAACTTCGATTCGGTCGAATTGCATCTTTGAGTGCCCGACTGTATGTTGAGCAGGAAGTTCATGGATGAAATTTGACAGGATGCGAATCTCTGGCTGGAGAGTCTTTATGCGTTGCTGAAACTCAATGCATAAATCTCTGACGTAGTAGAACATCTTGCCGTAGACATCATTCTGGGCTGGACCGCAGGGGTGATCGAGAAGTTCCATCGGCCACTCTGTAAGGGGTTCCTGAGTCGCTCCAACAGGATAGGATGTGTGGTCCGGGAAGAAGAGCCTAGGGCTGTTAGTAATTCCTCAATGGGCCGAGAATGGAAATCGTACGGATTGAGAATGTTGAACTCCTCTCTGGGATGTCCATAAGGCAGCAGGAGCCCGTCGGACCGCCAACGCATCATCCCAGTGGCTCTGACAGGAGTCATCCGCCTGAGAACGCGATACAAAGGCTCCGAATAATTCTTGCAATCCCATCCTCTGATGATGGAAGCATTGTCGACGTTTGTGTGTTTGGATATTTTCACAAACCGGATGATTTGCGACCACTGGGTTCGATTGATGTCAATCACCACCGACGCCCCTCTCCGTGGCATTGTGACAGGAAACGAATTCACCTCCGAAATCCGATTTTCGGCGCAGAGCTTGTCCAAATCTTCCATTGCAGTCAAAAGAGGCTCGGCTGCAACAAGCTCTATGTGATTAAATAGAGTGGAGGAAAGCTTTGCTGAATACCAGAGGTGAACCACCGCTTCGGCATTTGTGATTGGGTCGAACGAGTTGTCGGTGAGAAGGAGCGCTGTCAAGACCAAGCGAGCGAGGTGGCTGGGAGAAGTCTCATTGATGGTAGCGCTAATCTTGGGGTTGGCCGTGTCTGGAAGTTTGCAGATGCTGTAGATGAGGTGGCGGAGGCTCGACTCTGTTTGCGTCAGCAAGATCATGTAGGTCAGCGATGGCTCGAGAGCATTTACCTCCCACGAGGAGAATATCAAGAGCGCCGTCAAACTCTTTACCCTCGTTCTTCTCGAGGTTTAGCACATCAGTTGCGGCATGCTTGGCCCAGAACCAAGGATCTTTCCAGGAATCATCATCCTTTTTAAGATCAGGGTTGTTGTCGTCCGGGGGAGAGAAGCCCACGACACACTCGACGTGGTGTTTTGACCAGTGACTCTCTCTGCACTCCTGGCTACAGTACTGGAAGGTGTCAGGATGAACAAAGCAGGCTTTCCAAGAAACAAGGTGTGCATACCGCAACAAGAAGGCATTCGGGACAGGGGATCAGCGGTACTGCTGTACAGTAACCGCCGTCGTCGTCTTGAGCTGGACATCTGGGCTCGGTGATAGGGGGTACATCATCCGAACCGTAGTCGGACATTGCAGCTTCAGGTAATAAGCCAAATATGCGGCGACGAGTTGGTGATGATGAGAGTGGATGGAATTTGGCGAGAAGAGTTGATGGGACGAAATCGGCTTTGTATTGACCAAGAAAGTCGGGTGGGTTGGGGAGCGCTTGTTGCACTTGGCAACAGCTGGCAAGCAACGGCAGGCAACCTGAGGCCAGTGCGAGGAGGCAGAAAAGGCAAACAAGCAATCAGTCGCCATCTGCAGGCGGCCCAGTTTTGGGGAGGAACTTGGCCAAGGAAAGTGGCTCGTGAAATGAAGCTGCAGCCTTCCCGTCAACTTTGGCTGGAGCTTTGAGATGCCCTGAGTCTTGTTTGACGCCATGTTACCCCCTTAACGTTAGACGTCCGTGTCCGTGGTCACTGGCTACGAAGTCACTCATGATATTTGAAAACGGGCTTTTTGTTGATTCAAGTGCGCACAACAGTGCTGGAATTTTTCAATTCCTCTCAAAAGGGTTTCTCTATGGTGAGCATAACAGCTCACTATACCCGTCGCTCCAACGCAGTCCGCCCATGATAGCAATCATCAATACCAGCGACACAACAACACTGACGGTCCCATACACCCATGCACTACGCCGTCGCAAACCGCTGAGCTCTGAGACCCATGTCGAAATAGTAGTCAGGCACCCGCAGAAACCGTCTTCCACACCCTCCAAGATCTGGCATCCAACCACGCCCCCAATCGGCACATGCGCAATGTCCCATGCCATGCCTAGGAGCACAGTCCCCAGCACATTGGCCACAAACGTGCCCATCGGGAATGTTGCAATCCTTCCGTTGAGGTGTAGGGAAAGGTAGAAGCGGGCCAAGCAACCGAGAGGCGCAAACACCAGCGCAAAGGTCGCCTGACCGCGCCAAGAATTGTCGGGTGGGAAGATGCAGAGTAGGACAGCGCCCAGCCAACAACCCCAACCTATGAACACAGCGAGGGGATCAAGGGCCTTCCGCGACAAGGAGAACGGGATCGAGGGTATTACCCGTTCCAACGCAAGGGCCAGCTGCGCTCCAAGGAAGAGCCCCGACAACGACAGTGAGATCGTTGCAATCAGTACGGCAAGCATCGCCATGAATGAATACCCCCCATTGCGCCCCGCTGGTGAGCCTGCCACGCCGGGAGTCTCCAACTCATTCGACAGCGCAAGAAACACATCCTTGATGAAGCTTGAAAACGTCGTGAAACTCCCACAGAAACCCGTCGCCAGTCCAATGTACAGTGGAATGGTCTTCTTGGTTGCCAAATGCGCCTTCTTAGCAGCTGTCAAGTCTATAATAGAAGATGCTGAGCTTGAACCAGCCTCTTCGTCGCGTGCCTTTTGCCTGGCGCGCTCGATGGCTTGGTGGTAAATCGGAGTGCCCCATTCGTGGCGGAAGAGCATGCGGTCCTCGGCAAGGAATCCCATAACAAGGCTACCCGTAAAGTTGGCCCATATCGTATTGAAGATAACGGGAGTGCCGGGATACTTGGTCAGCGCCGTCAATCCTAGACGCGCAAGGGTGCCGAGAATGGCGAAGAGAACCAGGTACGAGTGTGTATAAACTTGAGTGGCCAATCTCGACACCTCAAGCCCATTTACACCCTGCTTTCCAGATCCTTCTGGTGCCGGTTCCTCTCTTGTTATTCCATCACGAAAAACAGGTTCTTCATGGCGAGCCGCACTGTCTTGCCGCGGATTCTTCTTTGTCGGCCTGTCGGCTTCGTCGCGTAGCGTCGGTTGGATTGGCGGTTCAGCAGAAACCTCGCGGAGTTCGCGATACGAGTCTGGAGCGTCGTACACTCCAGATTGATCTGGTCCTCTCGGCTCGTCGGTCGCGTCTTCCATCGAGGGCGTGCGGAAGTTTCGTCGGTGACGTCGTTCGATTGTGGGTACTTCTTTGGACTCCCAGTCAGTTGTTCGCTAACCGAAGCCCCTTTGAGCGCCGACACGACTATTTCGTCGCAATTGGAACATAGTCGAGAGATGAAGAAGAGGGAATCCCTCGATTTAAATTCCACAGAATTAGGTTATGGATTGAGAGGGTGAAATGACGAGGCCGGTTATGACGGCATTGAGCCACAAGAAAAGAGCCCGAGAATCTGCCGGGGTGGCGGGCAGCCCCTCGTCTGCGCCGGCGAGCTTCTGGGCGACTTTCTGCTTTCTGGAGGAGGCTTCTGGAGATGCTTTGGAGTGCAAGGATCTACCACTTGTATGTAGCTACTTTAGCAGGATGTCCGGGCGATAACAACGGCAGGGGCAGTCTGCAGGAGGGTGACCGGGTGGGTCATGACCCCGGGATTCTAGATACAGAGTGCCAAAGGTTCGAGAACTGGATGGTGGCATTCCCTGAAGGCGTCAAGCACGGAGGGTCCTCGTCTCTCGTGGCGATGACCAAGTGGTTTTCTCGTCCCTCACTAAATTATAGCGCCAGCTAAGGTAAAACCCCTTGCATTTAGGTACCGAGTACTCCCCTACACTCCTCAACAATTCAAGCCATCATCCAACGGGGAGCTCCGAAGCTCTTATCTTATCGAGACCGCCCCTCGCCGAGCCGTCTGCCACTTTGCCCCACCTTCCCACTGCTCCCGACCGAGCCAGGTGCCTTGTGATCTCCTTGACGCATGCTTCGGGGCTTGGTGCTGTAAGTCGGTCGCACCTGCCCTGGCAGTGCATTCAGCCATCCTCTTAGGTTCGCCAGGTACTAGATACATAAACCATCTCCCACCGACTGTCCCTCCCGCTCTTTTTCCTTTCCTTCTTCTCTTTTTCTCTCCTCTTCTCTCTTCTCCTTGGCCCCGTCCCAGCATCTCCCCTCGGTGATTGCTTCACCGTCTGTCCCTCCCATAGCCGTCTCTCACAATAGACATCCGTACCAGATCCCTCCATTCCTCCTCTGCTTCTACAATGGCTTCCGTACCGCCCAATGTCCACGTCTCCAGCCACCCTTGCCTCCGGGCCAAGCTGAGCCAGCTGCGCTCCAAGTCGGTGAGCGCCCGTGACGTCAAGTCGCTGATTCATGAGCTCTCCGTCATTGTGGCATGCGAGGCGTTGGCCACGGCAATCACCGCCGTCGACGGTCCCCAGGTAAAGAGCTGCCCACCGCCATTCGAATGTCGAGATCGAGATGACGCTGACACCAACGAAATGCAGGATGAGACGCCTTTGGGCTTCGAATTCACCACCACGACGGTCCAACCCAACACAATGTGTATTGTTCCAGTCCTGAGATCCGGTCTTGGCATGGTTGAAGGTGGGTGGACTAGCTCCTGTGACCTCCCATCCGATCCGGTCAGCTCACACT
This sequence comes from Ilyonectria robusta, assembly GCF_021365365.1. Classification (NCBI taxonomy): domain Eukaryota; kingdom Fungi; phylum Ascomycota; class Sordariomycetes; order Hypocreales; family Nectriaceae; genus Ilyonectria; species Ilyonectria robusta. Next base: position 570,671 of record NW_025764458.1, on the reverse strand, counting down.
TATTATCTAGGTGTCCAGACGATTCTTCCCAACCCTGTTCCTGTTCACCACCTTGGCATGTACCGCGAACCCTCTACGCTCGACCCCGTTGAGTACTACAACAACCTCCCCCACCACATCCCAGAAGATCCGTCCTCCGCGTCCAACGCTAGCAGCCTGGCTATCCTCGTCGACCCTGTCATTGCTACCGGAGGTACATGCGCCGCAGCTATTCAGACCCTCCGCGAGTGGGGTGCCAAGCGCATCATTGTCTTGGGTATTGTTGCCGCTGATGCCGGCCTTCAAAGAGTTGCGGCTGAGTGGCCAGAAGGCACCGAAATTTGGATTGCAGGCGTGGATAAGGATCTTACCAAGAATGGCATGTTGAAGCCGGGTCTGGGCGATGTCGGAGACAGATTATTCTTGACTATTGGCAAGTAGAGTTGCACCGCCGAGTATGTCTAGGCACAGAACCACCCACCCCGCAACGGATTACCTAGAGGTAGCATGCAGCATCGTCTTATGATTACACGAAATCCAGGTAGTAATATGCCAGCAAGAAAATATCCCGAACCTCGTACATCATGACACCACAAACTGCTCCTCGTCAAGCAATGTCTGTTCTTTCCAGCACTCGTCAATCCATATCCCAGACACTATCCTTGGCTGTGTACGCCTCGAGCTCAACTCTTTGCGTACCATGTCTCCGGCCTCGCCCACCTTCATTGGGTCCTCGCCCTCAATCACGACATGTGTCACAGATGGGTCATTCGGATCCTCCGTGACCATTCCACCACCGTATTGTATGTAGTGCTTCAGTGTGGAAATACGATTGGCATCCACGTCAACCTGGTGAAGCAGCACCACACAACGCCGGAACATGAAGCTCCTCAGGTTACCCATATCCTTGCCATGCTCGTCAAGCTGCTCGAGAAACTGGCTCTTGTTGAAAGGCTCGCCGTCCTCAATCTTGGGCATGCCGTCCATCAGCTCCCTGAGCTCGTCGACCGACACGTCTCGCGCGTAGCTGTCGCCAAACTGGTCGGTGTTTTGCTCTGCCGCGTGCTTTAGCGCATCGGTGGCGTGGAACAGATGAGATGACTCGAATGGGAGGATGGCCTGGCTGGATTCCTGCTCGAGGCAGTCCTTGAGCCACCTTGGGCGGATCATGTCGACGTCCCCGCCCTTGATGAGACTGGCAACTTTGATAACCTTCTTGTCGGCAATGAGGACCATGTTAGTGCCCGGCATAGCTCGCTGTGAGATGGTGCCACCATTCTCTCTGATGATGGTTTCTAGTTGCGTCTTGGTCTTCTTATATGGCTTGAGCGATTCAGAGAGGACGCAAAACTCAAGCCCCTCAAAAATCTTCGTCTTTTCGCCCTTGAATTCAACGGGTGCCGTATCCTCACCCGCGATAACAAGCTCCCGCTTTACGCGTTTCGGATTCCGTCGTTTGCGGTCCTCAACCGTCATGGCCTTTTCTTTCGACTCTTCATCCACGCGCGCCTTGAGCTCCTGAAACTCCTCTATGGACAGGGCGGTGTCCCAAGTTCGATCCAGTCGCAATCGTCGGAATCGCGGGAATCGCAGCGTGAAGCCAAGGGCGAACTGGTCTGATGGTCCGACACTCGCGGCCTTGACGGAGACAACAATGGAGTCTTTTGGTCGGATCCACACGTCCGGACGCTCAAACTGCCTGGCCTCTCCTCCGCCGAGTTCGACGTATTCTGATGGTGGGTTCTTTTGGTCCCAATCAATCCATTTCCCCTCCGTCCGGTGACGAATTTCCGCGTAGTCTTCTCCTCGAAAACCACCACCGACTTTGAAGAAGCTGAAACACTTTTCGGGGTTGGCACCAGCCTGTATGTGATTTTGTGTCACTCGAAGGCCGCACAGGTACGAGGAAAGAATGCCGCCGCGCCTTCCGGAGCCGTAGTAACCGCCGATAACAATACAATCTAACGACTCACCAAATTCGGACATATATTCAGGCTTGACTTTGAGCCAGTCGTCATTCCTGCTGTTCAGTCGGTACATGGAGCGAGGGTTCTTGAGGACCAAGCCTTCAGAAGCATTGGCGACAACGTCTCGAAGGAGTGGCTCAATGGCGTCGGCAGAGGTGGCGCTAGTATAGTCGTGAATCTCCATACGTCGATGAACTGGTTTGATGGCCTTCTCGAGTGCCCGATGTCGATCTCGAAGCGTGTACTGGGCCAATTGCTTGCCGTTAAGGTAGAGGATGTCGAAGATCCGGAACAGCGGTCGATGACCGGCGGAGTCTGAATCTGACTTGTTCTGCTGTTCGGCAATGGCAGCAGTCTTGAGTGTACCAAAGGGAACCATCTTGTCCACGCCCATGTCCCAGGTAATCATTTCCCCGTCCAGAATCAAGTTTTTGACGCCTGGCGCGAAAGCGTTCTTGAGGTGACGAGTCAAACTTGAGTTTTCGTCTTGGAGACCGTCGCCATACAAGTATGTGTAGTCTTTGGCCTTTCTTGACCAGAAGCAAAATCTCCTCCCGCCGGGGTGGGCCTTGTCTTCGATCATGTGCACCTGCATGCGCTCGCCATCGAGCTTCTCCTCGATCCAGAATTCCGGGTCCTCTTCGGTCGGGTGAAGGAGTGCAATCATTTTCTGGAATGAAGAGGGCATCTGGAACTGAGCGAGCTGGGGTTGAAAGCATTGCATCAGGGCAACTCCGGCCTCCTCTTGCTGCAGTCGGATTTCGCGGTCGTGGAGCTCCCAACACACGCGCCGTAGGCTGGAGGAGACGCTGAAAAGGGCGTCGCCATCTGGGTGCCACAAGTCCAGGAAGGTCTTCTCGGTAGCACCCACTTTCATCTGCTTGAGAACGATCCGGATCAACCACATCAACTCCTCGGCATTCATGCGATTGTAAAATGTCTGGAAAACATGGAGGTTCTCGGCCTCGCCAGCCGACGCTGCTAGCTTGTCGAGCTGCTCGTTGACCTCGGCAATGGTCATATTTCCAACCTCAGTCCGCATGGGTCGCTTCGATATGACCTCAAAGCATCGACCGGCAAAATCTCCAGCCAAGAGAGAAGCGACAGTCTGACCGGGCAGCTTCCAGTGAAGGAGATTGTATCCATCTTCGGAATTTTTGTCGATTTTCATGAGCTTGACCAAGAGTTTGCCAATAGCATTCTCTTTCAGGCCGTAGACTCCGCGATCACGGTCCTTGTCAGGTAGAATCAAGCGCAGCGCTGGGTAAAAGTCGTTGCCGACCTCCTTGCGCCATCGGATGATGAATCGTTCAATGATGTGTCGTCGCTGCTCATGGGGCGAGAGTTTGTTTACGCCCCGAAATGCCTTCTTGGGGCCTCCGCCTGTTGCAGTCTGTTTCTTATTCTCACTGAGAGGGTTGAACAGCTCCCGGAATAGCTCGGAAAAGACCAATGTCTTGGAATGGTTTCTGGGTCGATTGGGGAACCTTGGCTCGGTTAGCAGGGTGCTGTTGATTGAGCGACAGGAGACTGCGACTCACTTCTCTTCCAATTCTTCTAGACTCATTCCGACGACGCCATATTGCATGTCATCTTCCCGCTGAGCATCTCCGCTGGGAGATTTCTCCTTACTCTGCGTGCTCATGGCAACGTTGGCACGTGGTTGTCGCGGTCGTGGAGCTCAGCGTGATCAGCCACAAGGAGACCACAGAGATTACAGTTCAATAAACTGAGTATAAAATCCACAGTTGGTCACATATATAGAGCGGCTCTCATGGTAGCAGGGTGGATGGATGGATGGATGGGTGATGGGCCGGTGATGCATTAAATAGATGCTTATGAACGCATAAGAAAGGGAAGCTCCAGGTGAGCTGAGTCGTTGCTGCCTAGGTAGGCGCCTGGGCACAGCGCTGAGGCAAGCAAGCTTACAGCGCACGTCCCATTACGACTGTTACGTAATCGGCGTCACCACCCGCACCTGGTCCTCATTCAGGAGATGATGGCCTGTCTTGAAGCATCATTCGGGATATTTTCTGAAAAATGAGAAGTCGATGATAATATGACGCTATAAGGGGCTGAGAAAACATCGGCACGCTTAGCAGCATATCCAAGCACCAAGGTAACATTTGTCACTTAGGGCCTAAGATGCATCTGCGTTGCACAACCACAAGACGAGTTGTATGGCGATCGAGTGTCCTTCGTATGGTCCTATTACCCAAAGGAATTTTAAATATTTAGTTCCAATTTCGGATGATCAATTGCCATTTGTGTTTGGGTGAAAAATCATTTTCAGATGCGACTGAGCCGATCCCAGAACTCCAGGGGTGGTATATTGAGTGCTGCTACAACACGGCTCGGCCTTAACCACATCCCTAGTCCGCTGCATTATTCTATGGACGTTATAATCACTGACCATCCTTGAAAACCCTAGTTTCTTGGAGATGATTATTCAGGATGTCTATCTACATGTCCCTCATCTTCAAGTCACCTATAACCCGTTCAATCCTCTGTGGCTTCCCGGAAATTGTCCCCTAACGAAGATGAGAGTATGAGGCTTTCTAGTTCTTTGTTCATCTAGATAGATAGATAGATATAACTTGCCGTCTGATATTAACACAAGTCCGTATAACATAGCAATTGGGCTTGGGAGACTTTTAAGACAGATGCCATTTGGGCCAAGACGTTTCATCAAACATATTGTTGCCCCGTAGTATATGGTTCGAATCACGACGTAATCACTCACAGCATCAGAGCCTCCTCAGTTACAGCGATCGAGCCTGTCCGCGGTGCTACACCATCTATTCATGGACTCCCAATCATGCCATTATCTCGTGTCAAGTCCACCTGCTGCAGGTTCTTCAAGGCCGGCTGTGATTCCGTGTTACATCTCACAAGCCAACCACCCCCTTTGTCTGCAGAAACCGCATCCGCGACACCAATCAGTTGTCGCCGACACTGGTTCAGTGCTATTCTCATGGCTTCACGTACAGCCTATGTCGTGAATAGGAACAATTTTAAAGAAACACATCGTATAAGACCATCGCCCTTCCACCATGGATCACTTCAACACAAGCACTCACACCAAACCAACAAGACGACTTCAGTCAGCCTTCAAAGGTAACACACATTGAAAACATGGCTCCCACACCTAACGTAGGAGATTTGTCCGAATGGGGCCTGGAGATCGATTTCCTCGTGGCCAAGGAGAGGCCAGGTAGCCGGAGCTGGGAGGACGACGACCGCTGGGCTTGCCCGGCGCATGAACCCAACCCTCAGGAAGCCTGTGCGAGACATTGCGCGGAAATGATCAAAGCGTACGCCTCCAGACAGCTCCTTGCTAAAGGGGGAATGGGTTATTGTGGACATGTTGCTGCTCAGAACGAGACCAACTTCACGCCCATCGACCTCTCCTCAGAGCGCCAGGCCCTTCCCCCAAGCATGTGCAACTGGCTGTTCAGTGCTTCTCCAAACGCCACCTCTCTGAAGACAAGTCCTGACAAGTTAGACTGGGTTGGCATTAGAATGCGAAGCCCATTCAGGCCCCTCCCTGATGTCTTCCCCAGTGGCATGCCGCCTGTCCCCGACTTGGTGCCCTCGGTGTCCCCTTCGAACTCTCCGTCTTCTTCCGGGTCCTCGGGGCCTCCCAGTATTCCACCATCACCACCACCGGAGGACTGGCCTCGTCTCGAGGTGGAGAATGTCCTTGGAATACTCCGCAACAAAGTCAAGATACACGCCAATTCGACTTGCCAGCTTCGGCTTCACTACACGCTTCGACGCGAGGGCTTTGACCTCGTCCAGGCCAAGAAGATGCTCACTCTGTGCTGGATGATGGAGACGGATCTATTCCTGAAACTTCGACCTGCAGTGCAAAACCCTGGGCGCAACCACTTCTTGCCGATGACTACGTCTTCCAAAATCGCCAAGCTTCCGACCAAGTTTGATGAGGGGTACATGGCGGCGCTTCCCGATGTTTGCGAACAGCGGCTTGGCGAGACTAGGCCCACCGGACCCGAAGCCGATGAGCTGGACCAACATATCCCTAAGTTCAAGGATTGCTGCCTCCAGGAGCGTATCCAGGCCATTTGGGACACCAGGACTCTCGCCGAGCTTGCCGACCTAATCATGAGCCCCGACGGCGAAACCACCATCGCCATCCACCTCCCTGGAGCCAATCTCAGTCCAACCATGGAGTTCCGCTACACATCGTGGCACCCACAGAAGGATTCGATGGAATACTGGCTGCGACTTATAGGTCGCATATTCTTCTTCTGTATGGGATCCTCCCCAAAGGAATTCAAGCACATTGTCGAGCAGGTAGATTCGAGCCTCCTGGAAGACCAGAAGTGCGAGGAGCAAGAGCGGTGGAAGCCACTGCTCGCCTATGAGTTTGGAGCACGGATGTGCTATTTCTGGGAGGAAAGGTTCCTGAAGGAGGAGCTAGAGGGTCGATCTCTCTCGCCGAAGAACCTTGACTGCCAGGGCATCTTGGACAGGGTGGTCAAGGTTGCCTGTGTCAGCATAGTTGATCCGGATTCAAACTCGGATTCGAGGTCGACTTCAACCTCGGACGAGGACCTGTCTGCAAGTAGCTAATCAACTGCATGGTTTTCGCAACCATGTGCCTCGAGTAGAGAGTCGGTCTCACATCCCACTATGGGGAATTAGCCATTGAGTACCTCACTCAGTGGATACATAGATATTCTCCAAAATAAAAGGACATTAATTTCCATGATCAGGAGAATTTCAATTATCTTTGTGATGCAAGGCAACTGATGTTTATTTGCCCTGAAATATCCTGCAAGTATATTTTACCCAATCCCGTTTCCTTGTGTGACTCGCTTACCTATCCAACGCCAGGGTATCGCCACACCAAGCCAATGCATGTATATGTCCATTCATCGCATTCAATGCCACTCTATCAAACCTTGAGCTTCATCTTAAGCTTTCGCTTCGTCTTCGACTTCTTCTTTCTGAGAGACCCAATGTGCTTCCTTTGCACGAGTCGGATCAGCCAGGCATGTATCATGTCTCGCATGAGAATTAAGATGGTGGCACACACGGTCGGGACAGCACATGCCCAGCTACGCAAGCCAGAATTAGTATTCGTCGACGTCGACAATGAAGGTTCATGGTGTCACTTACAAGTACCAGATGCCGTAGTGGATTTCTGGGAACGACCCCTCAAAATTCTGCCCGAAGAATCCAGTGATGAAAGTCAATGGCAGGAAAATGATGGTCACTGTCGTCAGCTGCTTCATCGATTCGTTCTGGTTGGCCGAGATGGTGTTGAAAATAAGACTAATCAAGTTGTCGGAAGACTGCTTCAGCTGCTGCAGAGCCTCAGTAATCATGATGCAATGATCCAGGACATCGCCAAGGTATGTATGCGTCATAGGGGTGACGATCACGCCAGAGGCCGGCTTTTCCAGCTCTTTCATCGCCTGGTCATGGGTGAGGTACGTCTTGTGGTCCCGTAGCACATTGACCACATTGTCTATTGGGTTGAGGAAGCTCAGCATCTTGTTGATCTCACTGATGCAGATGTAGAGCCGCTTGCTCTGTCTCATGCTTGGTGCAGTGAGGACGTCAAGCTCGATATCGCTAATGATGTCTGAGTAGATCGACGTCAAGGGGATAGCCAGATCGATAATGGCGTCGATGATGGCTTGGACGAGGAGGGATGCATCATTGGATTCTCGCAGGATTGTCCCAGGCGTGCTGAGCCGGGTCACAATCGGCCGCTCCACGTCTCCAGCCGAAACCTCGAAAAAAGAAATGACAGTGTTGTCAGAAGTGAGGAAAATGGAGACTTGCTCGGCAGAGATAGCCATCTTGTACGGTGTCAGAGACGAATGGGCCTCCATGAATTCAGTCCGGGCCTCGTTTCCAGAGGAGTGGTACCGTTGGAGGGTGCGAATCATGGAAGTCTCTTGCAGACCATCGCCAACGACGTCTGCCGTGATGTCGCCCAACACATCCCTCTCCATGTCTTCAGACACTTTGCGACTCCTCCAAAAGTCTTTAATAGAGTCTTTGAGGGCGCCGTGGGGTTTGTGCGAGTAGGTGCTGCTGGAATCGGACGAGTCGGAGTCGTCTTCGACCAGGTGGACAAGCTTCTGCAGTGTCAAGACGATAAAGGCGTGGTTTGGGTACCTTGAACGAGTTAGCCTAGGTTCATCTTCTCCTCGGTGCTATGCTTCCAATGCGCTCACCAATCGGCCTTTGTTCTGTTCCTAATGTTCATCAAGTCCTCCAGCGCCAACTTGTGCAAGCCCTTCTTGCTTCCCACAGCCTGAATGACGTCCCAGCTAAGGCCATTGATGTTGATCCACCGACACTTGGCCCAAGCCGGCTTGGGGGTCTCGAGGAAATTGATGAAGCCCTCGTTCTCGAAGTGGCTCTTGACCATATTCTCGTGCGAAAAGTCGACGACGGAGATCTCGCAGGGCGCACTAAGGGTCGGCATCGACGCGTGCCCGCCGTCGGGCAGCAGGGGATCGTAGCCTGGTTCGGAGCCGGGCTGCCAGCCGGGCCTGGCGCTGAAGGTATTGTCGAACTCATCGTAGTCTTCGACGTTCTTGAAGGTCGCCGCGCGTGTCATTCGCCGTCGCAGGATGGGCGATGGGTCGAAGCCGCGCTGGCCATCTGCGTTCGAACCAGGTCGTCGCTGCGAGGACGCGGGCGGCGAGAGGTTCTCGGTGTCGAGGGTGAGGTTGTAGCGGACATGGCGAACGGGGGCAGGCTCAGTCGGAGGCTCGAAGGACACGCGGGTATTCGACGAGTGGCTCGGACGAGCCTCTTCTTGGTTGTCGTGGGACATCTTGTCGCGGGGCGCTGTCGTTATCGCCGCGTAGCTGGGAGCTAGAGTGGGCCACAACTAACTCGACACGATCGGCGAGCTCTAAAGCATGAAGGGAGCGCGTCTATCGATGGGGGAAGAGATTGGAATAACAAAATAAAGCAGATGATTTCGCCATGAAGGAGTGGTGGATTCGCAGAAGGGAAAAAATACGAAAATTACGGAAGATGAAAGATGTCAGATGCAACCTGTTGCGACAATGCGGCACTCTACGGCGCATAGGGGCATCATCTCAGGAGGAAGTCAGCCCCAAAATGAGACCCGCGATTGGTGATTGGCCGAGGCCTTCCACTAAATCCACACGGCACCAGTTCCCCGATGACGGGGTAGGAGCGCTGCAAGGTCGTATTAGTGCGTTCCAGACTTTCGCGCCCCATCGCTTTGTTGTCATGGTGTATTTATTAGAGCTGACGGCCAATCTATTGTAGTTATAATTGGCTGATCAACCAGTCCTTCGGCACGCCAATTGCCGAGCTGGCGCAATATTTTCGACAGCATTAAATACTTGGCCAAGCTTACGGATTACTCTTCCCCACATGTCGCGGTCTTGGCAATCATGGCATCGGAGACAACGTAGCCAAGCTGTAATTGGATCACAAACAATTATACTAGCACTGAAGGCCTTCTCCAGACACTCATTACCTTACCCTCGTGTGATTCAGGATGCCGAAATTGCGAAAATTACAGCTTCTTCAGGAAATGCCCTGACCAGAGACACAACCCTGGCAGAAAACAAAACAGGCCCCTGGCAATCATCAGACAACACGAAGAAATACTACCTATTTATAGCCCATGTTGGTCACAGAACCTCCGCAACCCCGAAGACCTGGCTATTCTCAACTACACAAGTCTCAAGTACACAAGTCGCGACTGCAAAGGTATCGCTCGCCGCATTACGGCTCGCTATCACGTGATATATGTAACATCGTGTAAGTCAATCGTAGCTTTAGTTCAGCAAAACAGCTACAGTCAGCGCTGAAATCTTACTCACGCCATCGCCTTCGCTTCCATCGCCCGCTTTGACAGCCTCTTTTCCTAGGGTTAAAGTTTACATCCACCACGCAATCTCAGCGCCAACAACGCCACCAACAATAAATGAGTTGCAACCTGCTATTTCCCCACTCCCGCGTGCGCATCGCTTGCCCAGGCCTTGTAACCAGTCACAACTCTCAAGCCACATCCTTCTGTTGGTGGACTTCCACCAGTACCTGCGACATCTCGCACTGCACTACTCCAGGGGTTTCAGAGCTAAGAGACGTCGCCTGGGAAAGGTGCAACAGTGGCACAGAGGTTGTTCATACGCTTGGGGCCATTGATTGGTAAAATCAGTCCGATCCCGCCGTTGGTGGACGCTGAGCATCACTACTGTCGCTGTGCTTCGTCCTATTTCAGTTTGGGTGCTTGTGCCACGAGCTTCAGCGGGTGACTTTGCGGCATCTGAGATACGAGCTGGATCGCACAGTTCGGATACTAACATGGAACACAGCAATACATAATTTAAGTCTGGTGAACGAAGACCTCACCCACATTTCATCATGTGTGGCCCATTCACCAAGGCCCCTATCCGGCCGGATCACAGCATTGCAGTTCCCCCAAAATATTACCCTCTACTCCTTCTTGGGTCTAATATTCGAAGCTAGCCGCCGCTGCCTTATTCCATCCTTGCCCAAGCATTATCTGAATCGCTAGCTGCGAGGATGGGATGGGTTGGCCACAGAGGGACAGTTGAACCACCACCGTGGAGAACAAACGCGGTGTGTGCTGATTAAACGGGTATTGTGCCAGCCTGGGATGCAGATGTCAGGGAAATCGAATGGTAAATCATTGATGTTGTCTGGCGTCCAGGATTCTGGGTCGTTTATTCGATTTAGCTCTTCCAGGATCAGAGGACAGGACGTCTCGCATTCTAGCCCACAGTAGCATCCGCAGAGGTTAACAAAAAGGACGTATCCGCACATCTGGGCACTTCCAGGGTCGCGATTAGGCTTAACTTGGACGTCGTTTCTTCTAAGTGTCGCTATAATGTTAGAATTTTAAATGCAGGAGATTCAAATCGAGATCTAAATATGAACAAAATGCATCATGATTTCCGCATTCGCCATTTAAGAGATAATTGTACCAAGGTGTACCGTCTCCACGTGGCGACACAGGTGGTCATCTCCGGCCCGCCTCGTGCGAAATGCAAACTGGACACCTGGGCGCCCTACCCAAAGCATTCCAGATTTGGTGATGTCATACTTACAGCTTTGGTCACAAATTTGAAAAATTAACCGACAGTATTTGTTGGTGTTTGGGATACTTTGTTTGACAGCTGAACGCGATTGTGGAAGCAGCATTTATGTTTGTGAGGCAAGTATGACGAGAACATTAAGCATCTCCGCAATACATGAGTTGATCACTTTTTTTAAGTCATTCGACTCATGGAAATATCTGAAAATGAGGACAATTTTTTATCCAACAGGCCAAATCAGGTGTTTGTTTGGCAACAACGAGGCGGCAGCGGCGGGGCCCTTCAGTGACGGACCATCAACCACCGACAGCCAGGTAGGACATCCCAGAATGTATGTCTGCCTTTCTGTTCACACACAGCTCTCCATATGGGCTTAGTCAAATTTGCAATATTTTTGGTTCATCACTTCACCATTCTCTCGTCAGGCGGCCAGCTTCACAGACACTACGCGCTGTTTCACGAACTAGGCAGATCCTTTTGGGTCAATAATCTTGCCGCCTCGCTATACAAGAGATTCTTATCACGATAAATCGCGCATTTGACTATTGAGATTCATTTGCAATTGGAGAAGAGTAATCTCCATAAGTGCAGGGAATCTCATTTTTACGGCTCACATTAAGGCCAGCCAGCAATCGAGGTGACCACAATTAAGAGCAGATCTACAGCCAGCCTAATGGTTCCGGGGTGCGGTGGATCCTACAAGCCTGCAGCTGATAAGGAATAGCGCAACAGTTAAGGCTCTGTCTTGCGTTGTGAGATGAACGGTAACGTATTGTGCCACCAGATATCCCAGAGAGTCCATTGCCCACCCTGCTCAGGCAATGACCAGCTATAAATTTGCGATTCCAATTTTTTTTACCATCATCAATACAACATAGAGAAACTTCAAGAGTAGAAAGATATTTACCCCAGATTTCAAATTATACGGTCAACGGCAGTCATCACCGTTATCTTCTCAGCCAATGCAAAACAACTCAGATAGCAGACAAATAGGTTGTGATCGGGGAAAAAGTCCGGCCACGTGACCGGATCGAGTTCCCAAACAGCGGCAGCACATCCAACTGACCCAATCACGACCTGAATGAAAGAATGGGGTCTCTGTATCCGCGAATCATATCGGTTTGTCGTCCCAGCTACAGTTCCCATTCTCGGATTAGCTTGCATTTCAACTCGTTGGCACTCAAATTTAGCAGCTTTTGGGTGCCAAAACGCGGTGGACGGAAGCCGTTCGGCCGGCGGAGCCCGATCGGCCGGCGGGGCCCGAATTCCCGAAAGTCCTCCGTACTCACCAAGTACATCGGGATGACATGCAGTAGGCGTGTAGAATAGGTGAATTACCAAGTACTACTTGGCTTATCATATGGCGACCAAATATTTATTGTGTAAAACAGCAAGCTCCGGTTATATACCAAATATGAGTTCAGCTTCGCGTAGGTTCAAATCTGATCTTGGTGTCTTCCCCCTCGTCAGCGCTTCGCTGCAAGCATAGTCGCCGGCAAGACCTATGAGCGGAATGAACAAACCAACCCGCACTCGCGAAACCACCATGTCCCGGAGCCGGACTGGGTGCTTCACCTGTCGGCGCCGGAAGAAGAAATGCGACGAGCGAAAGCCAATTTGCAGCAGTTGTCGGCAGAATTCGCTAGAATGCAATTGGCCTGCTCTTCCGAGCATGTTCGCCAAAGCACAGAGACTCGCCCCAGCCGCGATGTCGGCAAAGGCAATATCAAGACAGCAACCATCAACGACATCCCTCGAAGCAGCTTCGAGCAGTTCCACAGATTTGGGCTCTACCAGAGTACACAGTCATCAACATCATCAAGATGCCGACAGCTCGACATCATCTCCACCAAGCACCCCTCACCCTTGTCCAACCTTCTCACATTGCCCTTCGAGTTCATCCTCCGCAATCTCGTCTTCCAGCTTTTCTCCATCAACCTCCGAAATATTTTATCCATACGACGGAAATAATTTGTCAAGGAGCGCCAGCGTTGTAAGCGCCACGTTCGACATCAGCCCGAAAGCCTCGTCCAATGCCTCCCCTAATTCCTCTACAAGAGGCGCATCACCACAAAACGATGATTTATGCAAATTCGCCGGAACGCTTGCTCAGTATGACCATCATCGCGCCAGTCTATTCAACTACTATCACTCCCACATCGCTCCTAACATGGGAAATGGCGCTGCAGATGTCAATCCTTTCATTGACATGCTTGTCCCTTTGGGCTTGTCGAACCCACTCATTTTGCATCTTCTATTAGCTCAGAGCGCAATACTTCAACAAGCCTCCGACAAACGGCTTTTCGACAACAATTTCGCACAGCGCTACTACGCCGACTCATTGCAGCTATTCAAGGACATGCTTAAGAGACATCTTGTCGAGAAAAACAACAACTTGGTCACTCTTACTACTGGCAGTCTCATCATTTGTCTGACTCAGGTTCGCAAGAATTCTCATCCTAGACTAAGAAACTCCGAGGAAGTCTGACAGTTTAAACAGGTTACTAGACCGGATGCCGATGGCATTATTCTCGATCATCTCACCGTGGCACAGTTATTGCTTGCCAGAATGCTTGCAGATCCACCACCCGAACTATCCATCGATTTACGCAACTTCATGGTCGAGTCATATATCGATATTACAGCCTTGAACTTAATCTCAGTCCACCCGAAGCGCGGCTCGTCGCTTGTTTTCCATCCCGAAATCGAACGGGCGGCAAGACAGCTCGCCGATGAGCAATACGTCGGCCAACTATCTGGTTGTTGGATTGAACTCCTCTTGATTATACTACAAATCCATCAATTAAGACAAGGAATCATGGGGAATCTGAAAGGGCAAGTCAAACCGACATTCGCCGATAACATCATCATGTTTGGGTCACTGCAGACACAGGCACAATGCTTCTTCCCGGCCTCGTTTGTGGATCAGGAGCTTTTGCTCGCAAGCCTTATTTTCAAGCAGGCGGTGCTCTTGTACCTATGGACAAGCGTGGATAAACCGCCCTCTGGAGAAAGCAACAGCATGCAAACCATGCTCATCAGCCATGCGGTTCAGGAAGCGATGTCGGTATTGGATCAGTTACCCGACTCAGCTAGGGTGAATTCCAGCCTTTGCTGGCCGCTCACGATTATTGGCTGCTGCACGCGCGATCCCGCGTCACAGGATGCTATCAAGGGCAGACTCAAGACAGTCTTCGAGTCCACTCGCCTGGGTAGCATGAGGCAAGCCCTTTTGTTGCTCGAACAAATCTGGAGTAAGCCTAAAGAGGCCATTAGCCCATGGACCTTGCATGAAGTGATGCAGGAGCACCAGGTCATGATATCGTTTATGTGAACTAGTCAACCAAGTATGAAACGCTGTATCCAGGTGGTACTAAAGCTCCTCAAAGTATCCGATGTCCAATGTCTTGGGCACCCATTGCCAACCCGGCAAAAAGAAAGACATACAACATTGGGGATTCGCTAGTCGTCACCGACCTAGCTACTAATCCAACTCTTGCTGGGTTATCGGTGGAGATCGGACGGGATCCCGAGTTTTCAGGCAGATATGGTCGTATGTGCCATGCGAGTCATCGGAACGAGCCTATATTCTTCAAGGCTCAGATGAGGTGCTAGTTTCGGGACTGTGCTGGCTATAATGAGCCGAACCCATTAATACCAAATATACCCATTTGTTTTATGCATCTGTACGTGCATCCCTAATTGCTTTTAGTTATTATCTCTCACTCGTGAGTTACACCAATACACCAGCAAGCATCTATACCAGGAAGATTGCTTGTAGCCAGAGGCCCTGGAAGTAGGCGCCTGGGGTTACCACTACCAGGAATATCGCAGCTCCGACTCATTCAGCTCAGTCGAGGCGTTACAGTATGTGGAGACACTAGAGCCGCTGCACTAGAATGTCTAGAAGCTCAAATCAGCGAGGGTGTGCTATTCCTTCGCCACTTTACATGGCACTGTCCATCATTCCTTACGGTGCTGCCGACGATTCGCATCTTCCCGCCTGTTGCCGCCATAAAGCGCAATAAGGCATCATTCACGGTCACAAGAACACACTTGGCACTAAACCAGTAAATACGGTTCAAATTAATCATGTTTCACAACTCTTCAGTCCCAAAAGGGGCCAGCGCTTGCGGAGTTTACCCATGACCTCAACAACCGGAGCATTTATCGCCCGCGGGCTATTCACAGGACGAATGACCGCCGCGACAGCGCCCCGCGCTGACGATACTTCCCTCTTATTGAACAGCAGCGACGCCATGGCTTTTGAGCCTCGTGCACGACGACCAATACCAGGGACGCGCCAGCTGAGAAACGGCAATCGGCAACGCTAGTGAGTCCCTGAGTGACGAGTTGTCTTATAGAGTGCCTTGTGAGAGGCAAATACGAGGTCGCGCAGGCCATAGCTTCGCGGGATATCTGAAAATAGATTCTTTAGCCAGAATGCGTAAAGAGCACATAAATAGAGCGGTGAGGTGTATAAATGGCGACTGTCCGAGAATGCTTCCCTGAAATCACTAAGAAACCCGTTCCGAATACTACAGCAAGCCAGTAATTGCCCATCTCAAACCTCTCATACTTCCAATAGTCCACAAAATGCGCTTCTCTTTCGCCATCGCCGCCCTTCTCAGCACTGCCCAGGCACACATCAACGGCATATCCGTTCCCTCGACCATCAAGCCAGGCGACCCTTTCAATGTCATTATCCTCAGTTCCAACTGGATTCAGAGTTCCTACGACGTCGCCATTGCGTTCGGTTATGCCACAGGCAAGGGCTTCCCCGGGTCCCTAGGCACAGTGGCCGACTCGTTCTATCTCGGACCTAGTATGTAAGATGCGGCTCCACGGTCAAATACATGCTAACAGCGCGGGTGTAGATGAGTCTAACCAGCTGCGCAACTTCAACAAGACCATCACTATTCCTAAGTCGACACCAAAAGGCAAAGGTGTCGTGTCGGCTTCGCTATTCACTTTGATCGGCGCTGCGGAGTCCGGTGTGTTGAATGACTATAATGTCACCGTGACATTTGGGGATAAGACAAGCAAGAAGTATAAGTCGAGCTCGTGATATAATTAAAGAGATGCAAGATAATCAGTTTAATTTCCCTCGAAGACCATTATTCTTCTACCAGATCGCTTCCCTGCTTGTTCGATTACCCAAGGCTCCTGGGTCTGGTGACGTATTTGTCCTCAACGGTATTGCGCCAACCCCGTTCTGCCTGTTCAAGTTCTGCCTGTCCAAGGCTCCCATCGCAAAATATTCCGTTTGCCCAACCCTTGGCCTTGTAGCATCGATACTGTTCTGGCTCTCTCCGCCTCCAGCTGCTTCTCCTGCAGCTGGCTCTCCGCCTGACCCCGTCGCACCAATTGTTTCCTTCTGAGGCTCCCTCAATTTTGGATGCGGTTTGCCAGTAGTCGATGTTTTTATCTCAAGAGTTGCAATATTGCGATCCAACGGTAACAAGGGTATGTCGCTGTCACATCCCTCCCAGTCCTCAACCTTGACTCCCTCGTTGGCCATTCGTAACAACTGCATGTGTCCGTATGAAATCCACTCCAACGCGAACGTATTTTTTCCACGACGTCCCCAGAAAACCACACACTTTATGAGAATCCAGGGCGCAATGATCATGAGTACTCCGATTACAGCCAGAGTAATGAAGCCGGTCCTGTAGAAGTTTTTGAATCCGTTGTTCTGGATCTTTTGCGAGTTACATATCAATGCCTCATAGTCGTGTTCTGATCCTTGTGCCGAGACGGGCAAAATATTGGTCATTCCTCTTGTGTTCTGCGGGCCTGTAGCAATGCGAATAAACTGCAGCTGAAGAGCCGCCAACTGGGTGTTGAACCAGTAGCCAACTTCATTTTTCCACTGATCGTTGGGAAGTGGGTTTTGATATCCATCAAACACCCCTGGGTATTTCTTCGCTCTGAGTGCATCTGATCCGAGCGTCTCAACGACTCTACCCATAGCACCAACTTGTCCGAGAGCCCAGCGCAGTGTATTCATCGCAGCAACTTGCCTCGGCCCGAGTCCCGACTCCTTGGTGAGGTCGGTACCTAGTAGCAACATCCCTGTTTGGTTACTCCACTGATGAGTGACTGGGTTGTGGAATGCATATTGGTCGACACAACCGATGGCGGTAATTGGATTATCAGGTAGATACCAGTCCGGGAAAGTCTCGACTTGGCGGTCCGTTGCAGAAAAGAAAGGATCACGGCAAGGTCCATTGATTCCAGCGACAGGAATCCGATTGTTGTTCAGGATTACAACAGAGACATCGCCATCAGTGCGACGCAACTGCTTAATGGGAACAAAGGTCCCAGTAGACTCATTATAAGCGTAGGAAACGTAAGCTCTATAAGGAATTAGCGTGTAGAAATTATCTAGAAACTAAAACTTACGCAAGATTATAATTTGGACCGGCTAGTAATTGCAGATTGCTGACGCCAAAAGTATAGTCGTCTGAGGACGTCGCACCAAAGTAGACTTTGGTGATGTTCTCTCCTTCAATGGTACCCCCCTCGACCAAGGACCAGCCTTTCACATTAAGTGGTGCACATGTCGTGGTTCTTTGCAGAGCAAACCTGCCTTGTTTGGGCGAGTTCATGCCAAAGTGCTCGTGCGAGTCTAGAAGCAGCGTCTCCATCTGAAAGGCGGGGAACTTGTCGTTACCAAGGCACATCCCGTCTTCAAATGGGCACTCTGTGTTGTGCCACCCAGTCCACTCTAAATTCCGCTTCACAAGATAGTTGTCGCAGAGTTCGGACGGAGAATTGTTCTCGTAGCAAGTGTCGGCGTATTGGACGGCTTCCATAGTACGGTTCGCTACGTCCGTGGAGGCGACAACCAAGTCGTCGCTAAAGGACGCTTGCCAATATCCGCATTGGGGACTATGAATCAGGACTTCAACTCCTTGACTGTCAAGCATCAAATACGCGGCAATGAACGGCAGCGCGATAAGAAATATCCCAAATGATGTGAGCGCCAGAAATATAGTCGGCCAGGTGCGTAATATGACGTCGAAGCTCTTCCATCCATAGTTGAGCCACAATGAGATGTATGTGATTCCGACCGCTCGATCATCTCCTCCATTACGGAGCGTTGCCTGTTGCAGATGCCAGAGAGCGTCACGGTCCAGGCTCCTCACTGTGGAAGAACTTCTGCTTCCGACTTGCTCCAGGCTCTGTGACCTGCGCCAGAGGAATAGGCCAAAGGAAATGAGCGACCATAGGCCAGCTTCCATGAACACGAAGAAAATGCCGATAAATACCATAAGTAGCTCAGCGCCTTTCTTTGAAACGGTAATTTTCCCTCCAGTAGTCACATCGCCATTCCAGTTCGTCCAGCCACCCTTGTAGATGTAGTCGGGGTTGATGTACAAATCGGGATTTGGGTTCGACATTATGATGGTATATACGCTTAGCCATATGCTTAAATTAATGATTAGGTTCTTTGGAGAAATATACTGCTAACATGCTGGGACGGTGTCCCCTTATCAATATCAGAGTGTGAAGACTCATATCTTGAGCACCATCCCACCAATACTACCCTATGGAATGAGGCAACCCGCGCTATTTGGAAGCTATCGCATCTGGCATAGCTACAATGCGCCTCTTCTGAACCATAGCAAAAGCCTTACCTGGGAAAAAGAAAAACACCTTATCGTGTGACCTACATGAACTAGTGGCAGCCAGCTTCCGTATAATTATGCGGCTCGCCTTTGCGCCACCCACCATCTTGTATTGGCTGTGTTACATCACTAACAGCGTTGTCTCAGTCGAGCTGAAAATATTGGCATTCTAGGCCCTGGTTGGAAGAGCTGAGCTGCTCAGTTAGCCACTGCGACATCCCGGTCCGTGCTGAGATAGCATCACTCACACACCACTATAAGCCATTTACGGTTAGATGGTGCTTGATGCTGAGTTGATCTACCGTTTTTGGAGCCCTCCCTCAGTCTGTGTTTTAAAAAAGCGCGCTTCACGTTCCCTCCAGAGAAATCCCATTGGTCTTGAATCGGCAAGCAGCTGTAGTCCAGTTTGGGCGTTCTGATCTACTGATACGCCACGCCGCCTGTGCCTTGGTTGGAATTGCCGATCCCTTCCAATACAGCCTTAGGAGGCGTTTTCAGTGATTGCTCCGTACGCGAGGCTGGGATGTGATTCATGTAGGCGACAGCAATCCATCCATTCAATTGAAGGAAACTACAACCCGGCTGAACCGAAGGTTTGTTCGCCCCTTGGTAATTCAGCCCCAGGGTGTTCAGCTTTCGTTCTCGCGATGCCTTCTTAGGAATGGCGTGGCTCAATGATTCAACAGCAGGCATTGTGACTGACAAATCTCGTTATCACGACACCGGGATACGAGGCCGGTTCTTGGCGGGATCAGATGCGAGAGTTGGGATCTGTTCAACGCATCCTACCTAGGGTGGGGGTTCGGAGTTTGGATCCGCGTTAACGGGGAATTTCACAGTAGACATCATCGCCCAGGACTTAGAAGGCGAGGTAGCTAGCATCCTGGGGTTCATACTAATAACGCATCCGTAGATTGACAGCACCTGTTGCTTGCAAATGCATATGTGGCCCTATTCCAAACCGTACAGCCGTGTTGCCTTGTGTATAGCCCTCTATTGGCATCGGAAGCAGACAACAATGAGGCTGCGCCAAGTTCCTATCACCGACGTCATCAAACCCAAACTGCTTGCGGAGGGCCCTATACCAAGTTAGTCATCCAAGGGTGGTCTTATGTGCAGTGTTAGTTATTGGCAAGCTGTTCCAACGTCGCTCGAGTGTCTTGCACTGGTCAGACTTCTTAAGTATACTCGGTATACTTTAGGCAGCTCTTGAAAAACAAAAGGACCTCTAGGCCCCGTTTGTAATCGCATTGGTTGCTGCTGCACGACATAGACAAGACTGGGGGTGTTGGACGATTGAGCTTCTTCTACCCTCCGTACCGTGTTGACCCATTTTGAGGGAAGCCCCTCACCTCTCACCTTCAAGGTATACGTTGCAGTAGCCAAGGTGTTCCTCGACCTTCTACGGCTTTTGTAATTAAAGCAAGGCATCGTGATTGTTAGACAGTATTGCATTGTGCCTTTTGTTCACATAGCGACGACGCGAATTCTGCCGGCTCAATTAAAACCTTTGAACCTGGTTATTCAAGGCCAGCACGGACCGCTTGGCTTCACGAATATAACGTCTTTCATCTGTAGAGACACTATAAGCCTTATTCGTACGCAATCTTCCGGATCTCTTTCACGACGGGGGCTATGTGGGCGGCCACGCTCACCACATACATGGCTAAATATCACAGAAACGAATCAAATGTTCATTTCCTCCTCTGATTCAATAAATTAGAGAGGTCTGTCACAACATACCGTCAAGGACCTATCAAGTTCTTATTCTGTCCATGTTTGGATAACACTGTTACCCCTACGAATACCCTACACAACAGATCAGGACAACCAAGGCTTCACCTTATCGGTTTCCAAGAAAACCTGCCACATTACTCCAGGTTTTAGATGCGGACAGCTGGTAACCCCCACAGAGAATAGTCACTACCTTAGATCTTCCCGCGACACCAGTCACATCCACCAGGAATTATTCCTTCTCCTGAGCAATGCTGAATCCTAGCAACGGGGTTCTCGTGATCCGACTCTGTGGCGATGAAAAGTTGGGTTGTGGATCTGGTGACGGGGAGATCCTCATGCAACGGCGGGGCCGATGCCAAATCCCCGACTGCTGCCCAGATGGGTTCAGTTGGGCTGGGAATTCGGAACAGCCGAAAATTGACAATTACGGTTATCGTGTCTGCATGTCATCGGCCTTCATTGTACGGTCCATGGTCAAATAAATGGGTGATTCAAGGTCATGACAATTATGCAGTCACGCGACGTACTCGAAACTCGCATATTGGAGCTCCAGAGTGATCCTTGGAAACACCCCAGCTTGCGTTCGTGACACCCTTGCGGTATCCGCTCGATAGAACACACTGGAGCTCTGGAAAAGAAGCGGTGCCCCTCAGCCAGGGCCGGGGCAAAGGGGCCACCGAACAACGTCGCAGCTGGAGTGGGCTTTCTACCTCACATGAACGTCGCAGCCAACTGCCGGGGTAGACGACGTGATGGGAGCAGGCATCTCCGACACAGGTGAGAAGGCATCAACGTTGGCTGCAGCGCGTGGATCTCTTGACACATTACACCGAGCACGTTCGAGTTGACCGCTGGCAGTCTTTCGGTTTTAAGGCAAAATTGGCGATGGACGTTGGACCATATGACAGGTCTTCCGCAATGGTCTGTCTGGATGGTGCCAAGAAACATGTCATATGCACGGGCGTCGCCGCCGTGGTCGCACAATGACATGAGCAGAACCTATCAAGGAAAGCCTGGGCACATGACGCACCGTTATGGACGGGGCCTGGTCGGCATAGAGCGTAACCGCCAGGATGGTGATCCGTTCATACCCGCCAAGGACCGGTGTCGATTGACTCGATTCGTACGACACCCGAAGCCGGCGAGGTATTCGTTTCGCCATTCCTAGTGCGGTGGCCCCGGGAACAGCTGCGGCGGCAATAACAAGCGAGGGACGGCGTTCCGACATGGTTTTGTCCGCCTCGGCGCCGCATTCCGAGTCTGTCGGCTGGTCAATTTGACCCACACGCGCACCGCGACGGTCGAGATCACGATGGACTCAGGCCCTGCCTGTTAGACGTGCCGCCGAGGAGTCATTCAGCAATTAGGTTATCAAGCTGCACCGCTTGGCCGTCGATCTTCCAGCGGGAAGCATGCACAACGATGTGCTAGCAGTCGGGTTGATGTGGGCCATCCCGAAGCTTGCATAACGGCTTGGTTCAACCTATGTAAGTCGAGGCGGGTTGAGTCGGAGGCTTTGGCCGAGGGGTTGGTCGAACTGGGCATCCGTATGATTGCCAAGGTCTGAAGCATAATCACCGATGTCTCATGGAGACTCGCTTTTGCACACCCACATTCACCGCTTGAATTGGGATCGTGATCTGGATGCTACGCCCGTGCGATGGCTGTGGGCGGAATGGATCAAGCCCACCAAGCTCCAAAGGCTTTGCCAGCCTCTGATTGATAACTCCTGGAAAAGAGGATTCTATGTGATAATTATAGCGTAAAGGTGGCCCGCGCACCGGCCGTGATGCGGCTCAAAAGGTGGCGTTGGACCCGGCACCAGCTGCTGCAACGGAGAAAAAATGGACGATTCATAAACCGACACCCTCTGTACGACGCTGCAGTACGTACCGCGTGTGTAATAGTGGCGAACGGACCGCGTCGTGTGTCGAAAGCTGTCCAGCTAACTATGTATAATGTGTTCTTCGGAAGGTGACGGAAGCAACGATATCGATGGCGTTTCTGTCCAAGTTACCTCGCTTGGGTCTCAGGTCTCTTGCCCGACACAGCTCGTTACAGAGACCAGCCATCCGGAAAAAGGAACGTGGTTGGGATTGGACACTGACCCTAGCCCACGTTGCGCAGATTGGAGCCGTGATTGCACCACGGGAGGACGGTTTCGCAAACTGCGAGGGCGGACGGGCCAGGCCTAGGGCGTGTTGGGCTATTGGCACCAGACGTCTAGAACTGGCAGAGCACCATGACAACGCCGCGACAGGGCTGAGCTGGTAGTTCCCGACCGAGATGAGATGTGGCTCGTGGTGGCAGACCGCCGATCGCTTGGGTAAGAGCTGCCGCCGGTGGTTCGCGACGCCGGGATCTTCAGGCACACAGGGTCAATTTGTTACGTATTAGACCGTGCCGGACACCCAGGGTTCTGGCACACCTTGAGAGAGCCGCAGCCACGAGGCTCACTTGACTCGGTTTCTGCCGAGGAGGCGGCGCGGCCACGGCGTGCGCGGCGGCAGGACGGCTCGGCTCTGGGTACTTTGCCCAGCTCGCGATCGGTTCCAGGGTGAACGGTGGGCGTGTGTGGTGTTGAGGGTGTGCGTGAGAGGCCGGGTGGCGGGGATCCACCTTCAACCGTATCGACTTTGAAAACCCATTTTTCGCGATGGAATGATGATCTAGCTAAGAGTCTCGGGTAAGGGAGTACCCTAGCTTCTTCGTACCCACCTGCTCGAGATTCGCGGGGCGCGTGAAGAAGGAAGCTTGAGTAGAACAACGTGATGTGAACCTGATGGCGTAGAGCAGATCGCGGTTGGATCTGGATCGGCGCGGTGGCAAAAATGGCAAAAGTTCAGAAAGCTGCCCCATGGAGGGATTCAGACCGTCTGAACCGATAGAGAGACTGTAATAGCATGGATTTAGAGGTGGCGTTGATACTGATGTCATGGGAAGCAAGTCGTAGTGGTGATGTAAACCAACGCACCACAGGGTAGGTCGATGAGCACGACTCACACGGCACATCTTGGCGCATTCCATCTATGCATGGCATATTAGCTGGGACTGGTGTGCCGACCTACAAACCGCAGAGCCATCTAAGGGAGATCGGATGAGAAGGCACGTGTTGAAACCAACAAGGGAATTGGAGATATCCATCTCATGTTGCCAGTGGAATCAGAACATCTGTTGCCTGACATCTGATGCTGGGTCAACACATCAACATAATACGTTGGTTGGCATTAACTTAGGTAATAGGACAGAAATGCCTCGACTGTCGCATTGTCGATGGATGACTTACGTCTCACAATGGTCGCATCGCAACGGATCGCATCTGTATTGTCGACTGGTTGAAGCACGCGCCATGGTTTGGATGCTGCAGAGGCGCGATGGGGGCGTGCGATGAGATCCACGTGGGCCGCAACCCAGGTACCTGGGACCCTCAAACTCGACAAAAGATCAAGGCACGTCTAGACGCTCGAGGACTAAGACGGCCCGTTCAGCTTCAAACGATCCAACAGACCAAAAACAGACATCAAAGAGGCCAGCAGGGGTCACATTCAGAGATTTTCCCAGGGTGAAAGGCCGCCGGCCAACTGGCGAGGCCAGAGGGTGTGTAATGAACGGTTTGAGTACGCACTACGCAGTAGCATTTTGAGTACTTTCGGAGCTTTCAGACCAAGCTTTCCGTTTCCAGCTGGATGGAGCCAGATGGGGCCAACGAGAGAAGCAAGCCAAGGGCGTGCCCAACCCCAGGCAACCAGCCACGATGAGCCGGCGGCCAGGGAGGGCACTCTTTGGAGAAACTGGAAAATTTTTCAGGTCCTGAGGTCTTGTTTCTCGATGCGAAGCCCCACCTGATGCAGGGATTCAGGGAACAAGCGACTAGGCACGGGCTCCTGACTGCCCGGTGACTCGTGACTGGGTCTGCCACCGGCCAAGGTCCTGTCAGTCAGACGTCAAGACGTAAGAAGAAGCGCGTACCGTTTCTAGCGGTGGAGAACCGTGGGACCGGCATGAATTTGAGCATATGGAATGAGCGGCGGCGGACGTGAAGTTTTTTCTTTTACTTGTTCTGAAAATTTTAAGTGGGGCCGGTCCCGGAGGTCGGGTACGTACCATCCCGGGAACTGGATGGCCCAGCAAGGTGACGGACTGACTGACGGACTGACTGACCGAGCCAAGCTGAGAAAAACAGGAGACGACGGCAGACCCCATGATGCGCGATCTGCACCGCAGCTCAGAACCTGAGAAGCGGAGTGCAAGTGGGAATTGAGGGGAACGAAGGGGTTGGAGGTGGAGGGGGCACATGATGATGCGCCCAGTTGGGGAAACAATCGAGACTCGGGGATTATTACTGCATGTTGCTAGTTTCCAGTTAGGTGCTTGCGGTGCCTGTGGTGCTTGTTTGGTCTTGGAGTTACATTCGACCATGTCGTTCGTTGATGATGAGGCTCCCGCTGCGCGTATACGAATACCGAGACATGTGTACCCTCCATCGTTTGGGCTTGCATGGAGCACGGAGCATGGATCGCCAGGTTGCAGCCCCTCGACGTCGTCCACCTCAATGCCCAATACCAGGCGATCCCATCCAGCCACATTTCAACGGTTTCTGTGCAGCTCGCGGATCGATCCTCTGACCATGAGGAGCTCCATCGTCGTCGTCGTCGTCAATTCGATTCGCCGCACGGGCGCATGGAGGAGTTCCAGCCCCTGACCCTGTCGGTTCCCAGGCGCAACAGGCACGAGTGCACGCTCTGGACGATGGGACGAGCACCTCCCTCCTGTGCCGTACGCACGCCCTACAGCCGGCAGAGGTGTGCAGGCCAATTAGCCGCGCAGTTTCCTCTTCTCTCTCGCGCTGTGCCGGCCGTGGCCGCGTTGCTGAGTGCGATTTTCGGGCCCGCCCAAGGCTATTTTTTCCAGATCGGTGGAGCACCCTCGTTTCTCCATGGGCCCATCTGGGCATTGGAGTGGTACTCGCCCGTCTCCGGTCGCCAGTGGTATGTTTACGGAAAGCTTGGAATGTTATTCCTTTTGTTCATCAGCCCTCAGGTGGTTTTCCTGTTGTCTCTTCCCGCCAACGGATCCCCCTCTCCCAGGGGGGTTGCAGAGGGTGCAGCAGCACCTGACGAGGCATCCCACAGGGCTCTGAAAGGGCGTAGTTGGAGGGCGTGGTCGGGCGTGTCAGGGCACAATTGCTCATCATGGATCTCTGTAGAAGACCAAACCTGGCAGCGGCAAGGGGTGTGGCGTTGTGCGGCACCCAAGCTAGTCCCAATCCCCATGGCCTACAGCGGGTGAAATGTGCGTGATGGGCGCCCAGAGTTGCAGCATCATTGCAAGGCAATTGCGTGTAAGCTGTAATTGGTGAATTGGGTGCCTGTCCGCGCCGAAGAGCCGACTTGAATACCACACCTGCTGAGGCGACCACCGCTGGTTGGCGACTGAGGACGAGGGCAGCAATTGTTCAGTCATCGGCCTCCGTCATCATGGCTGGCGGTTGAAGCAGACATTTCCGCGGCCGCCAGAACAACTCCCATCCATCGGCGCCAGCCCACAGGCCACATCCATGGTGTGAATGATCGTCTGCACCCTTTCCAGGCATGGCGGGCTTTTTCCTCCCTAGCCCACTGCCTCCCGCACAACCCATCGAAGCCCGCTACAGCCTAGCTAGCTCTGCCGCGCCAACACCCGCACCAACAACCCGCCAGAAAGGCGTCATGTGTGCCTGCTGCCACATCACATCATAGCTCCGGTACCCGAGACCCTGCTGCGCTACGAAGCACCATCCGCACCCAGAGCGACCCTCCAGCGCAGCCCCGTGCCCTCAGAGCCCTACGACTCGCTGCCGGGCCGGTTCAGGACGCTGAAGGAGCGGACTGCGGACCCCGAGCGTTGCGCACTGCCGGCTGTGAGTGGTTGCGCGCTGCCCTGTGATGCCCTGTAACTGTCGGCGCTGGCTGGCTGGCCCAGATGATCAATCAGCAGGCCGCCTACCACCAACTAACACCCAACCCAGGTCGGACCTTCGGACACATGGATTTTCGTACTCGAATTCCGGAATTGCACGCCGTGATGGGCTCATCGAAAAGGCCAATTCAGCTAAAATTTGCTCATCTTGCTCAGCAGTAAAAAACGTGCTACGGGCTGTGCATCAGCGGGAACTGCCGGGCCGTTCGTGTTCCCTCAGGGTGCTGGATGGAGCCCGGTCATGCTCACTCTCGACGACTTGACTCCGCCCTCGCTCGCCCTCGACACACGGGAATTAACACGATCCACGATCTCTGCTGTCCAAGATCCCTCTTCCCTTCCCCTTCCCAGCGCCCCACCGCCAGTCGCAAGTGGCCAGGCGGCCAGACACCATCCCAGAGCTGTAATTCGTATACTCCGCCCTCCGTATGTACAGGGCGTACTGGACGAGGCCCACGCAACGCAACGCCGGACCCAGTGGCAGCCAGTCGCCCAGGCACACGCCCAAGGAGCTCCACCGCTGGGTATTTCTCTGCTCTTGGCCAAAGCACCTCATCACGTTTCCCGTTGATGAAGGCCCGGCCGCTCCTCACACGCCTCCACCCCCGTGCTCGCCCGTCCGTGGACCCCGTGGGACCATGCGCCCACTTACACACAACCGTCTCCACCGCAGGGCCAAACGGCACACACCTCGGAATGCCGCACACCTCGCACACCGCAGCGAAAATTGTACCATACCATAGCACGGCCAAGGGCAGTCAGGCGGGAGCCGCTGTCAGTGGATTTCAGTGCCATGTCCACTCGAGGCGCCACTGAACAAGCTCGTCATGGCATCGCGTTGCTCGCTATGACACATCGCTTCCCCCCGCCGGTGCAGGAGGCTCGTCAGGGCGACTACGTACTAGAAATATTTATTCCTGCGAGCTCCTGAGCCCCCGAGGTCATAAGGAGGCCGAATCTCTCCCATCTCCGTGATTTTGATCTCTCCTCCTTGAATGAAAACCATCTTCCCCAGACTTTGAGACCTTCTCGAACATCCACCACCAAACTTCCCCACGGCCCTATAGCTTCCTTGCAGCTGCCGCTTGCGTCCACCTTTTGCCACCCTGACTTACACGGACGGACATCAGCTTCCATCCCCCTCGACCACGTCCACCGCGTCGACTCTGAAAGACACAATTGACTCCTGAACCGGACCTCACATCCTCTCCCAGTCGCTCGTTCCGCCGTCGAGACCAGAACATTCCACTAGCCTCAGCCTGAGCTGGGAACAAGAAGGGGGAACAAAGGAACAAAGAAAAATTCACAACCGCCACACACGCCCCTGGCTCGGCGTTCCGAATCCCGCAGACTAAGAGAAAAAGCGATCGACCCTAGCACGGCCAAGCTTCCACTCGCCTTGAACGCGTTAGTTGTATTAGCCCCCGGACGGCCATTTCATCGTCATCGTCGTCTGGCGCCGCCTGCAGCCGCTGCAACTCTGTGCGTCAGCCGACCACCTCCAGCATCGGCATCAGACCAGCGCACATCCGCCTGCGACGAATAGCCTTTACCCCTGGTGTGGTGGTTTGAGCCGGCTATTGCCAGCCCGTCGCATCATCACAGCGACGCCGGCGTCGACTGTCCCTCGACATTTGCCTCTGCCTCTTCTTTAATCCTCTCCCACTTACACAATCGACAAACGTCACCATGCCCCACCGCGTGGCCAACTTCCTCCGCACATCTTCCGGCAACATTGCTCAGATCAAGAAGGTTGCCATCTCGCGATCTCGCACCACCAGCCCTTACACCTCTGATGGCGAGGACCAGGCCAATTCGCTGTCCGTCAAGATGCCCGAACCCGTCGACGGAGTAAAAAAGCACCACCGCATTTCTCTGCCCTTTGGCAAGTCCTCCAAGGACCACCACCCCTCACCCGTCTCGCTCGGCTGGAGCATCGAGAGCCCTCCCGTCGTCTTCCACGGCAACGCCGACGAGAGCACCGGCGCCCTGGTCACCGGCCAGATGTTCCTCGATGTCCGTGACGACCTCGTCGAGATTGGCACCTTTACTGCCGCTCTCCGCTTGCACACTGTCCAGAAGCGTCCCTTCCAGGGCCACTGCACCGACTGCTCGAACCAGTACACCGAGTTGCAAAGCTGGAAGTTCCTCGCTCTGCCTACTTCTCTGCGACGCGGCCGCCACACCTTTCCCTTTTCCATTCTTCTGAATGGCAACCTCCCCGCCTCCATGGACACTCCCCTCGTGGCAATTAGCTACGAGTTCAACGCCGACGCTCTCGTCACCAAGAGCTCATGCTCTCACACCGGCTCCTGCGCCCCGGTCCGCTTCGAGAAGACGATGACGGTCAAGCGATCGCTCCCCGAGCATGATCTCCCCCATCACTCCGTCCGAGTCTTCCCCCCGACCAACATCAAGGCCAGCGCCCACTACAGCTCCATCATCCACCCTACTGGCACAAACAAGGTGTCTCTTCGCCTCGACGGCCTAGTAACCCGAAACGAAAAGGCCAAGACCATCGACTTCTGGCGACTAAAGAAGGTCACCTGGCGCCTCGAGGAGACCATCAAGACCGTTGCCCCCGCTTGCGGGCGTCACTCGCCTGCCCCGAATGCGACTGAGGCCGAGAAGAAGGGCCTAACCCGCACCGAGGTCCGCCTCCTCGGCGAGAAGCATCTCCACGAGGGCTGGAAGTCGGACTTTTCAGGTGCCGACGGTAACGTCGAGATGGAATTTGAGTACTTTGCCAACCAGTACAAGTCGCACACTCGCGAGCTCAAGTACGCCTGCGACACCAAGACCAAGGACGGCACCGAAGTTACGCACTCGCTCCTCATTGAGCTCGTCGTGTCCCGAGAGTACGCCCCCGAGGGCAAGCCTCACATGGCCACTCAGACCGGCACCGGTCGCATCCTGCGAATGCATTACGGCGTTGTCATGACCGACCACGCAGGGATGGGCGTCAGCTGGGACAACGAGGCACCTCCCGTCTACCAGGACGTTCCTCCTAGCCCCCCAGCTTACCCAACCATGGAGCCCCCAATCGAGTATGAGAACCTCGAGCCCCTCGATGCTCACCGGTTGAGCGCCGAGTCTTCGGACCGACAATCCGGGGACCTACTTCGACGCGCATCGGCATGAAGCTGCCGGACTAGCCCTATCACCATCACCATCACCACCTCCTTCCTTTTTACTCGGTCACATTTTACCTGCATGAGACAACGCGGCGATTTTGAATTTTGATTGCACACATATACCCCACCAGCGTTGATCGAAAGACGATGGTCTTTCTGCTATTACAAAGGAACGGGAGACTACAGGACATATCTGGGAGACGATGCACCAAAAAATACGGTGGAGTTAATCATGTATGGAGGAACCAAAAAGACGCCGCATGCTGGGAATAGAATTCCTAGGGTGCGAGATGACAGCAAGCTATGAGAGCCAGCTCAGGCGAGAGACGCCGGGCTCAGAAGACCCAATTGCAGATAGCCAGAAACCAAAGAATACAAAACAAACAAAAATGAATAATGCAAACCAAACAAACCAAGCTCCTTGCGTCCCATGATCTGTGCCACCGTGACGCCAACCCCCGTCACCGGGATCGTCAAAGCCGGAGGCCAACCACGACACAAAGAAGTGAGGGCGCCATGGCCCAACCCGTCGAGGCGCAGGTCCTACCGCCAACAGCAGGGCGGTACCAGGGCTACAGCAACCACACCCTCAGCGGCGTGAAGGTGTCGCCAAGTCCCTTTCTGGGAAGAGGCGTCTGGGGCTGGCTGCAGGCGTGCAATCGCGGGGGAATGTGAGTGAGGGGAGAGGTGGGGTGGCATTTTGCGGAGGGGAGGGGAGGGGAAAATGGTGTGGTGCGGTGCGGTAGGCCAATTCCGCCCGAGATGGCATCAGGCTGGAAGTGGTGATAGTGGTGATAGCGCATCTTGATCGTCGCCCGGCGGTCTCCGCTATCGGATATCAAAGACTCACATGTTTCCGACGAACGCCTGCTCCAGTTTTTCATCTCCACCGCAAAGTCAAGGCCGGAACAGGTGATGCCACCGTCCAACCAAGGTACATGCGACGGGCGAATCGCGACGGCAAGGGCCGAGTCATGGGAGCGTGCAGGTAGTGTGCTGTTAGCACGTACATGAAGAGCATGGATTCGATTACAGAGCATGCACTAGATATTGGGATTACAGAGCAACCTCCCTGGCCTCAGTTTCAAGCTCCACATGCTTCCAGGATGCGAATCACCGAAAGTCCGACTGTCCGAGTCTAAATGACATCCGAAAAAGGGAAACTAAAAGAGCGAGCAAATGAGCAAATGAAAGGGCATAAACGCCAAAGTCTGGCCTGATGTCTCACACCTCTCCCTGTCCAACTATCCTTGTTCTGCTACCCTTTAATCCTGACTCACAAATCTGTACTGCAGCATCTCCTCTGACTCTGACTGTGCCTCTAGACTGTGCCTAATCTGGGCATTCCCTAGCAACTGATCCTCACCGGCATGATCTGACAGAATCCATTGACACGACAGGGCCTCATCCAGCTAGGCATAAGCCGTAGGGAAAGAACCCCAGATACGTACACGAACCGCAGCCGCCCCCGCAGCTCGTGCTGTTGTGACACGCAAGCGGCGGGCTACACTCGCCGAGCATCTCAGGGTCAATCTGAGATGGGCCGGTGCCTCCGAATCTGATGCCAGGTGGCGGAACGGTTGTCATCGGGGACGGATGCGTGTTGGCGCGGCGCCGGCGGAGCACCGTATCGGATGCGAAGCTGGGGAACGTCGAAGCGGAGAGATTGCGGGAGTCGATGACGGAGCCGTTGACGGCGAAACTGCGCAAGATGCCGTCGGGGCCCAGACGAAGAGCACCATCAGGGTCTTTCGCAAGGGTGCCGAGGACCGCTGCGAACGAGTTGGGATGGCATTTCAGAGGAGCGTCTTTATGGTTGGGCGTAGGGGCTGCGAGGCTCTGCAGGCGAAGTCAGTTGCGTGTTGGTGCTGAAGCAGACAGGGAACCAACCGCGGTGAGGAGGACAAAGATGAAGAACCAGAGGGCCTTGGGACACGGCATTGTTGCGAGTAAGTCCAGCGGGCTCGTTGGGTTTCTGGTTCCCAAGAACTAAGGGTTCGTTTCTCTTGCGCGTGATACACGATGATCGTGGAGTTGCGTATAGCGGGGGAACAATTGCGACGACCAAGAAAGTACGAAACAAGTGTTGTACTATGGAAAGGCAGGGTAACATTTTTCGTCACGCCCTCCTACAGCTGCAGACTTTATAATCCTGATCAACTACCCGAGACTCCTCGGTGGAGCCTGAGTTTGCATTCATTTCACTTTCAAGACGTCGCGCCTGGTTTGCCCTGAGGAGCGAGGTGAGCGCGAGGTGAGACCAAAGTCTAGGGAAGGTTTTCGTGGAACGGTTGGACAAAACGCGCACGGGAGAAACGGGTGAGAGCCAAATGGGAAGTTCCATAACTTTGAAAGGTGATTTGGAGGTTGTGTGACGTGACCAAGGATGGTCATTCGTAGGGTTCAGGGCCGTTGATGGGATGGGTCGTGATTGACTTCCGTGGAGCGCGACCTCGATGACTTGTGCGACGATGAGACTGAACGGAATGAACTTTCCAGCCTCCGACTCTCGCTTGGAAACTTGGCAAAAGCGACCATGGCGAGAGTTGCGATGGCTTCGTTGTTATTGGATTGTTTTAGCGAGTCATAATCATCATCCTCAGAAAGCAGCTTAGGAAATAGATTTATCAGAAGACTAATTCTTAGTATTTACTTAATATACTGATAATGTTTATTTTATTTATTGGGCTCGATTTATGCCCAAGAGAAGTCTCAAACTGGGAGGTCTATGTTCCACAGACGAACTAATGGATTTGCGTCGACGGTTGCCATGGCTATCGGCATTCCGGCGAGTCCAAGCTCGCTGGCGATGATGGCCGTGAACAAAAGGGAGGGGCAGCGATAGAATAAGTGTCAGTCAACGGTTCATTGGATAGATTCCGACAAAGGCAAAGCCACGTTAAGCTTGATGTTGAAACAAATCATGGTGAGTCGATTGAAGCTGGAGAAGCCACCCACCGACCTTGAATCACTGTTACACCCTCTTCTATAGGCCTTGAGTCAGTGGGAAATTCACGTTGAAGGTGACCAACTGTTGCTGGCTGCCCGCTCTCACAGCTCCAAACAACTAGCACCCTTTTAATCGCAGATCGCTCTTGGATTTCTTCTCTTCCTTCAACCAGCCCCATTTTCACATCATGGTCATACAATCAATTGCCTCCCAAAATCGGCCGAAAGAAAGAAGCCCTCAAAGAGATTCTGGACCAGGTCGAAGAACTTGACTATGATGATCCTGAGCTCGTCGGGCTTCACGACGAATCTGAGCAGCTCGACGAGCCTGCACGTGGATTTCAACACAGTGCGCTGTCAACTCAGCTGAAGCAAAACCGCCATCTAGTTCTCTATCAGCGATGGACGAATGCAGTTTTTGGTGATGTTGACGACGAGGATCTGGACCAGGCCTGCTTCCCTGACCTCGAGGATGGAGCCAGACCGCTTCGGAAGTTGTTTTTCAGATGCGACGATACATTGCGTTTATTTTCACAAAGTGCATCCCCAGAGCTGTTGAGAAGCGGGCTATCGGCTGCTGTGTGTTGGGTCAATGCGAGAGAAGCTTGTCGTTCTTGGTCAAAAGAAAGTACGCCGAGCGCGACATCGAGCCTCCATCCGATGCTGTAACATACCGCAGTCTCACAGAAATGATGAGATGCCTGGACCAACGATCCGACATCAAATTGCGTCGCCAACGCATCAATAATGATACCCGGGTTGAGACGTGGGAGATTTTGCAAATGACGGACCTCAATATTCAAAAGACTACATACATTGAGCTTGCCGAAAACCATCATCTTGCCTGTGTGTTGAATCGATTGGCAATTCTTCGACCTGGGCCTTTGGGGCTTCCTCGACATGTCGATTTTCAGCAAAATCTCCCTTTTGCATGGAGAGATTTTGAGATGGGACGGACTAATTGCTAAGATGTTCTCGGTTTGGGTTACAACTGGGAAACTAAAGGCCAATGCAGCGGTTCCTAGCTTAGGGGGCTTTAGAAATAAGACTTATCTAAGTCTTATATATTTTTGGCCACTTCCTTAGTTGATACTTACAGTTAGTCAAGGTTGCTCCAAAGACCAACCGTACCAGTTCACCTAGCTGGATCATACTGACCTCACGACCCTACAGCTCTTACTTCTAGAGATTGACCTTACACACCTTGCTAGATACATACCTATCGGATGATTAGCTACTGTATGAGTTTGCTGTAACTTTGTCCTCCCGTCCGTTCCTCCCTGTGACAGAGTTGCTACGAACGGACAGAGTAAACTGGTAAACTGATACTTAAGCTATCTGCTACTCATTGGAACTTAACCGTCGCTATCTGACGATGTATCATATATAAGATCTCCTCCAAAAAGGTAAGCTCTAAGCAGACAAAGCCTAGCGTATTATATAAGCTAAAATTATACATCCTAAAGCATTACTATATAAGTAACCGCATTGAATTACTCAACCATACATCCATCGCTTTGAGTGGGGAGAATAATGTTCAGTCAGATCACCTCAGAGGCATGCTTGCTATTACCAAAAATACCCCAGGCCAAGTCCAGTTTATGGGGCCGATGCTGAACCAGCTCTTTGAGCAACTGCGGAACGATGAGGAGGAGTATCCCCACGATGGGGATTCTGCCTCCCAGAAGGACTGCAATGGGGTTAGTCGCCCCGCCGCTTTTTGCGCATTGTCCAAAGACCCGCAGGATAAAGCAGACACGATAATTGACCATTGACGAAACAGAATGAAAGGGCTTGAGTCAATGAGTAGCGATTTCAACCGACGTGTGTTAGCTCAGGCGAAACGGTCGGTGAGCAATCGCCAACAGGCCGATACCAACACCATCGACGACGAAACTCTCCACACCATTGGAGTCAACTTCGACGAGGCATTCAACGAGGGTTCAGATCTTGACGACACCGAGGAAGATGCTGAGGACTAGTTTGGAGACAGCATCGATCGTGGGAAAAAGTTCAGACCTTTCCCGACGAGATCGCGGAGTCCGTTGAGGAAGGCATAGAGCAGATAGATTACACTACTGCAGCACGTTCTGCAATGGAGGTCTGGTTGCTCGTGGGCACTGAAGCCTCCACTTTGAGAGAAAAGTAGCTCCGGAACCAGACTGAGCTTTGCGATGCTTGTTAGGAGAACGAAACCGTCGACGCTGAGACAAAGGCCCATCTGTACGAATACCACAAGCTGCAGCGCCATCTCTCTGGCGAATTCCACTCCAAGGTGAAGGGGTTTTCCTGGCGATCATAGATCACGCCAAAACCGAGGTACTTTCCGGTGTTTGGTGCGAGATTTGCGTGGAGATTGGAATTACTATTCCAGTTTATGAGACAGTCTCAACATTTGTGAGATACATCACGACGCTCCAGCCTAACCAAGATGCAAGTGATGGAGAGTGGAAACGACCGGGGGAGAATGAGATGATCTATATGGCTGCTGTCCCACAACGCTTCATCGCTCATGCTGATCGAGACCGGTTTCTGAGATGGTATGAGGACAATTTCTAAGGAAATGTCGACTAGATATCCTAACGCTAAAACTTAACTAGCATTAGCTCAATCTTCAGTTTAGATAAAGCTTTATTTTTCTCTAACATCAACACCACGCAAGGATTACCGCGGAGGCTGCATTGTTCACAGCGCAAAGACTTGGTCTAGGGGAAGACACAGTTGATCTCTGCCATTTCGGCGAGGGACTCCTGCGTATCGCAAGCTTCAACCCCTCGAGATGGGCCTTGATCGCCGATCGGAAGCAGTGCATACACTAATCTTCGACGGCAGAGAAACGGGCGGTGCGGGCAAATCGCGACTACTTCTTGGCATCGCGATGCGCCTAGCGGCGTGCCTTGGACGGCATGACGAGCGAAACCCTACCGAAACGATGGAGCGACGACGTCGGTGGGTTGGCGGTGGGTGTGAAATAAGTACCCTCTTTAGAATTTAGTTTGTATTCTGGGAGAAACCCCCTTCCTTGTACTAAGAGGTTCTCGGACATAGGAGCACACTGCTCTATCAGATTTAGTTCTAGCGCCCCTTCTAAACATGGGTAAATGTCGCTCTTTGTTCTCACAGAGGCGGAATTAATATTTCCCTTACATTAAGATGCCTACTTTTGAAACTAATCACTACATCAACAGGGTTAGACTAATTGAGGAATATATTGAGTTCTTGTTACCCGAAATACCTGGAACAGTCGGGAAAATATAATGGCACCTTATATTTTGACGAATCAATTGAGAAAGATGATGAGGCGTAACGGGGAGGTATTGTCACATCGACAGTTATTAACGCAGGATGGATGAGGTATGGTCCACACAATGGGTGGACACTCTAGCTTTGGCGGATATGAACTTGTCTGGGTCCCTCTTACTTCCCAAAGTTGACATGTTGACGGAGTTAGCGGATCCGATTCACCTGGCAGATCTCGCAACCAAACGGTCCACGAAATCAACACCCGGATGGTGACCGAACTTCAAGCTTACCGGTAGAGAACATATGACTACATTGGTCAAAGAGCGCCCATCCCGTGTCTACATGTTGCCTACACCTACTATCTTGGCAGCATTCTGTGACCAAGCTGGTCCGCCGTGGGCGGGGCTGGGAACGGAGAAGACCTCGGAAATGTTGAAACAAGACAACTTGTGGTCGTATACTGGCTTGTCAATTGATGTATTTTCTTGATTCAAAAGGACGCCCTTCATGATTGAGAAGTCAGACATAATTTCAGCTCGGTTGACATTCTACGATGGTCCTCACGGTCTTTCTATTGTCGATAAAAACCCAGGTTGGGGATATGATCGAATCAGTTAGAAACATCTCGCATCTCATTCCTCTCTTCCGAGTTACGAGTGATTGAAGTTGAAGAAACGATCGCTTGAGACAAGCCTCAGCAGCTGGTGTACGAGGGAGAGAGTCGAGACCTCTGGGGAAGAGCAGTGGGTGCTCAGAAAAAGAAGAAAGAGATGGAAACTGAGGTGGAAATTTGTGGACCAAATAGTATGTTTTAGGTCCGTCAATCATTTATAACGACCTATTCCGGGGCTTGCTGTCATCAACCGAGCGCAACGACTCATCATCGGTATTCCGATATGGTGTAGTGGACTATCATTCCGCGTTTTCATCCTGAAAATGTGCCGCGGCGACCGGGGTTCGATTCCCCGTATCGGAGGCGTTACAAGCTCTTTCTTTTGCATTTTTTGCATTCTTTTTGGTCCCTTGGGAGTGGGAAACAATTTGTGGTATTTGTCGTTGATTTCCATGAGGGCTGACGGGTAGAGAGGTCGTCGCGAGAAACTCCCCAACAGTGGCATGGGGCGCTGGAAGGGTCCCACTTTCAGTGGGTTTTAGGTACGTTTGCTCCTAGTTCTCCTCCAAACCCAATATTCAGCAGTCTGCTGGTCAAAAATATGCCACAGCTGTTAGAGAAGGTGTTATGATTTAGATGAAGAGCAGTCAATCCGTGGGTGGTACAATGTTTAAAGATGCCAATGCTGGATTAAGCCCGATGCGTTCGCGTTGCTTGTAATATGCGGTGCTCTCCACCCAGGTTCTGATTGTCGGCGAGCCAGTTTTGAATTGGGACCAGTGTTTTATTGCTACCGTCCGCTCGGCCTTTCCACCGACACATAACCAACCACAGCATTGAAGTATTCTGTCGACGTCTTTATAAAAGTAAAGGCCACCAGCTGGACGGAGGGTCAATTGAAGGGAGTCACCAAGACTCGCATGTAAAAGCCTTCTCAGTATGCCTTCCCCACGAAGCTACCCTGTAGAGTGATATCAAGTCGTAATGTGGGGCGGCTATGATGCCAACGATGTGATGGGATGAGGTCAGGCGAAGTCTCAAGGCAGTTGATGAAGCGGGGCTCGCTGAGTTCTCCCCAGCGGAGCCGGGTTCTCTCGCCTTCGTGTAAACTGCTCAATCAATCCGGACTGCCGATGCGAGACTGCTTGCCTGTTGTCCAGTCGGAGCAGACTGTGATTTATTTTTAATATTACATTCATCACTTGGCTGTCATTGATAGAGTTGATATGGCTCGAATACCCATGGAAAGGAAAGTGAAATTGACTACCCTCTTCCCGCCGAACCAGAAAAGGCGGATCCCTTGTCGATTGCAGAGGCGTGATGACGATGCCTACATGTCTTGAGCCTCGATGGGGACTTGTCACAGATGTATGGTGGAAGTAATGATGGCAACTGATCAGTTCATCTAAAAATAAAGAGATCAAGACGGCAAAAAGAAAGGATAATTGGTGGATTCAAACCACCTGTGTTGGACGAACAGGGAATCGAACCCTGGACCACTCCCAGATATTCAGACGAAACATGCTAAGGGAGTATTATACCACTAAACCATTCGCCCTGATTGGTGACAGCCGGCCCCGATATTCATTACTACCCGGCTCGGAGGAGAATGCGCAGGAATGATTGATGTCTCTGGCGACGACGTGAAGAGCCGGATGAGCTGAATGAGAGTAAGGAGTATTTCGTGGCAATATGGACCGTATTTTTGAGTCCTTTTATAATGTACCATCTCCACATGGCCAAAAACGAGAAGAGTATCATCCTCAGTGTCCATTACTAAACATTCACTACACTCCTCATCACAACCAAGACGATACGAGTATTGGCCGTTGAGAAATAGCAGATGAACTGCCTCGAGAAAGAATGTATAACAGTAATATTCCATCTCTAGTTCAAGCCCCGACGTTTGGCGAAGGGTAATCGGAACAAATCTCCTCGCCCGTATTCTCAATCTACAACATGGTCCAAATCATGTCGGTAGAACGCCTGGCCAAGCTGCTTCAGCTGCGTTAGCCAACGCCCCATGGAGATAGGGTGAGGCGAGACATTGCGCTTAGCCTCCGCGGATCCAAATGCAGTTGGCGGTCCCGGTAAAAGATATACCCTCGTCTAGCCGCGCAATTTTCCAAGCGCCTCTCTACTAATCATAGAAAGGGGCTGCCAAGTTGTTGAAGGAGCATTTACGCCGCGATACGGTTTTTCATTAGGCCTTATCTACTAGCCTCTTGATTCTTCATTGGCTCTTCATCGTATTGGGACCACCGGGTTAAATTATGTAAAATTTTACGAAGTATAATTGCGCCGAGAATGAGTCCTTGGACCAACATGAGCAACTATCCAAAGAAACAAGAGAGTGTGATTCTTGGTTTCCCGTCGTCACACAGGACAGTAGTCCGAGTAACCAAGTGACCCGGGCCAACGGTTGACCCTGACCGGGCGGGCGGCAAGAGTGTCACTGGCGATGAGATGGCGCTGGAACTCCTCCTCCTAGTGCGGCTCCCGTACGCGGACAGACCAGAAGCTGTCTAGTTCGATTAGATAGCCTAATCACGCTTGAAGAGAAAGAAGAATCTGCGTTCTATTACGGCCCTAGCGAAAGCCAGAGGCGCGAATGGTCTAACGGTGTGGACGTTGGGTGGGAAGACTCTTGGCTTCATCTGGAACACTCGTTCAAGCCGTAGCTGCAATGTCGTGCTGCTGATCGTCGGCCCCTGAGTCTGACACTCTTGTGATGAAGCAAGCCTCTGCGAGTCATTGAGCTGAGCGCACACGTGGGAACAACGCGAGGGAAGGGATGGCGTGAAGCCCGAGCCCTACTACGCAGTACTACGCAGTAGTCACACGTGGCCGACAGAGGGAAGCAACGTGTGAAGCACGCGGCAGCAAAGTCAAGAGTTAAAAGGGGAATGAAGCCGGGACGATGACACATGGCTCGCCGTGCCACGTTTATGTCTGTAGCATCAGCTTGCGAAACGAAAGCGCCAGAGAGTCCCTGGTAGAATAGGCGTGTGAGCGGCGTGTGAGCGGCCTCGTATCACTACTACTTGCTACGCATTAGAAGTCCACATGTGCTCGGACTGGCGCTGTGTTAGCTGCCTCTTGGCGTTGTCCCATCGACCGCCACCCGGTGAAATGCCGCTTGCCCTATGTAGTTCAACTTGGCGAGGAGATGGAACCAGTCAGGGGCCCTGTATTAGAGTTTCTTTTTGGACAGGGGAGCTGTTTTGGGAGAAGAACGTCGATCAAACTCCATTGGAAAATCCTAGCAAGAGCCCCATGGCCGACAGGGCTATCCATGATATCATTAATGACGACCCGTATTGAAACCTGAATTACGGGGAATAAGCACAATGACTCGATGCCTCAATGCCTGCTAAAGCAATGAATCGTGGAGTAATATGACCATCGCATGCCATCGCCAATGCGCTGGCGCTCAAGCCCCGTCTGGCAGGGGAGAGGCCTGCTCATTTAGACGTCAGATTTGCATCTGTCTCCACGCCCACAGCCCACCAAAGCACTTGGATAAAAACTGAAATAAATCATGTTGAGGCATGTCGGTGTACCTGCGCCCGAGAGCTGTGGCAAAGCTCAGACGTGATAAGGGCATGAACCAACGCCGTGTCGTGTGGCAACCGACCGAGCCGCCGCATGCTGTGCCGGTTTCGAAGAATCATTTTGTCACCGTCCAGGCGATCAGACGCTGCAAGTGAGACGTGGAAGGAATCCTCCGCAGTGGCTGGCCTAGGGTCGCGAGTCACGACCGACAGCCTTACCCGCATGGCTGTCGACGTGCCTCCCACTACCTGAAGCAGTGTTACTCAGACATGACCAAGAGATCGCCTGCCAGATAAGCAAGTCGGCAAAAGAAGACCCGAGATGGTCGGTAGTGGTAGGCTAGCTGACCATCTGTTCGCAACGGCATTAACGGCGGACTCGCGGTGCTAGTCAGTAGCCAGGCACACAAATTGGCCATGATACACTAGCCTCAGTGAAGCTGAGGGCCTCACGCGCAAGCCACCGCACCGATAGTCCCAACGTCTGGGCCCTAGGGAGTCGTACGAGATGCTCCGGGTGCTGGAGGGACAGCCAGAGCGAAGCAGAGAGCCAGAGGACGCTCAAGATTCGGGCCGGGGCAGTGGAGACCGGTAGCGGCCTGGATCGTTTCCTAGTCTCTGCACCGGGGGAGCATCTAAAAGAATCTTCAGTCCACAGATGGGAGATTCCGACGAGAAATCGGGGCAGCCGGCGCTGACACGGCGCTGGCACCAGCGGCGGAGCGGGATGATGAAGATCATCCGGCAATCGGCCTATCCGTACTAAGATGTGCAATCTGATGAAGAAGAAAAAACGGTCGGTGGAGATATCAATGTCCGTCCGAGAAAACACGGTACAGAGGATCCTTTGCATCTGGGCTGGGTTACATCCTGTTGTGATGCTGCGGCACATGTATTACAACTTCGCGGGGTTTGTCTGGGGTTCTGGGGAAGTCTGGAACATGTCTGTGTGGTATAATGCAAAAGTGGCCTCATCAGGACCCATCTCGTCAATCCAAATCCTCGGGTGCGTGGTGCATCGAGCGAAGGCTGAATGAATCGGCCGCCACGCCGCCATCCCCAGTTCCGACCGTTTTCCCTCCCCCAACCCAACTTTCTCCATCTGCCACTGCCACTGCCAGGCGAATTCACACCAAAAGTCCCTCGCTCGACCCTACTACGTTACGTATCGCTGGCTTCACTGCGTTGGCGGGGCCTAGTGTCGATCACGGCGGCGGCCTGCGAGACACTGACTCGTACCGGGCCGCGCGAAGCCACGCGTTGGTGAGGGAGGGCTAATTTGACCGGGATCCTGCCAGGAGTCGGGCTGCCGGAGACGGCCAGGTCAGGGTCGATTGCGCCCTGGCAAGCAGGCTGCAGATGAGATGAAGAGCCGATTTGAGGGGTGAGGCCTGCTTGTTGCTTGTACCTCTGGTGCTGCGTATTAGTCCTGCAGATCCAGATTGTCGCCATGACAAGCTTCCGGCGTATCCAGCCACCCGTTTGCTCGGCGAAACCGGCTGGAGTCAATTCAGAGCAAGGCAATGTCTGTTTCTTTCTCTGGAAGCGGTCCTCACTTCCAGGCTGATTCCAGAATCTAATCTCCTTCCCAGCCGCGAATATCACTGTCGAAGAGACGGACGGCACCAACCCACAAGAGCAAAGCTCCCCC
Source organism: Ilyonectria robusta (assembly GCF_021365365.1). Taxonomy (NCBI): domain Eukaryota; kingdom Fungi; phylum Ascomycota; class Sordariomycetes; order Hypocreales; family Nectriaceae; genus Ilyonectria; species Ilyonectria robusta. Next base: position 529,160 of record NW_025764458.1, on the reverse strand, counting down.
CCTGCTACACCACACTATTGCCACGCAGACTGGCTGTGCTAAAAGTCTTTAGCGCACTGTCAATCCCGTCGCCGCCGTATCACGTCTCGCCATGCGCTCAGCGCACTGGGCTCGGCGGATCGGGTGGCGGCGTCCGCTCCATGTTAGAAGAGTCCAAGGAGAGCCCAGCGATGCAGCGTAGTCCTGGTTGTGGGTGTCTTGGCTCCAGCTTCCGGCAGCCCAAATCGACACCCCCGGGACCAGGGACACGACTCGCACCACCGCCCGCAACGAGCTGTCAGGCTTCTCCAGTAAGAGCCTGGGCCGTGGTGAGAAAATGGAGCCCCTAGACGCCGTCGTACAGTTAGTCGTCGACAAGCTATTGTTTGGGAGGGGGGCACTCGGACTCGGGCTCCAGGGCTTGGTGAGCCTTCTAAAGAAACCCGGTGTCGCCGCCCTCCACACGGCATTGCCCCGGACATTCTTTCCTTTTGCTTCTCGGTATCACAAGGTGTTGTTGGATTCCGGGTTTTGCTTCTTCTGCTTGTTCATTTGTCTCACGCGGCTTCCAATCTCCCGGGACGACTCCCACGAACCACACGACCACACGAAAAAACGGCATCCGAGTGCGCGGCACGGCAGTCGAGATGGGTCGCGGATTCCTCGTGCCAGACAACTTCAAGCTCGAAGCCCCGAGTGAGGATGATATGAACATTGCGTCCATCATCTGGGGCTTGACCCTGGGTGTCACCGTCTTCAACTGCGCCAAGGCCTTCCGACAGTCGAAGTCCTCCATCAACAGACGAAAGCGGCTGACTATTTACGTCCTCATGGTTTGGGTCGAGATTATCTCGAGTTCCGTCCTTGGTGTCATGGTTTGGCTCTATCTTCGCGGAATCATCGAGCCCAGCTTCCAGTTTTATTTCTTCATCAGTACGATGAGCCCCATCTCATAAATCACGAAAAATCAGATACTAACCTCTCAATTCAGTTGTCTTTTGGTCTACCCAGGTGCAATGCCTCATTCAGATCATTATCAACCGAGTAGGCTTGCTCATGTTGGTTCGCGCCAACGCAACCAAGCTGAAATGGACCTGTTTCCTTATTCTCTTCGCCATCAACATCAGCGTGTTCTGCATTTGGGTGCCTGCCCGTCTCCAAATCAGCGAGCAGTACGTTGCCATCAACAACATTTGGGATCGTTGCGAAAAGGTCATTTTCGCCATTATGGATGCTGTTCTCAACTTCTACTTCATCTGGGTCGTCAAGAAGCGTCTTATCGCCAACGGTCTGCACAAGTACAACCGACTGTACCAGATGAACTTGTTCCTTGTCGCCATCTCTATCGCTCTAGATGTAAGTCTCAGACCGCTATACTTGAAGTTGACGAATTACGCTAACCTTGCCATAGATCCTTCTTATTGGTATGATGTCTCTGCCCAACAGCTTCGTGTAGGTTTCCCCTAATCCTGTGGCTTATCCATTTCCACTCACACTCCCCATAGCTACGTCCAGTTCCACCCTCTCGTCTATCTTCTCAAGCTCCACATCGAGATGAACATGGCCGATCTCATTGGAAAGGTCGTCCGTGCCAGCAACAACGAGGGATCTCACGAGTACAGCTCCAACACCCGATCTCGAACCCACCAGACTGGATCCCGCCCAAACCACAGCCGATTCGGTGCCACCCTGACCAGAACGCACATCGAGCTCGGCGAGGAGGACGAGATGGAGCTCAAGGAGCGTCAGAACCTCGAGGGAATCAAGAAGACAGTTGTCACGGAGATTGTGCGCGTTGGACCCAATGGCGAGGAGGACGATATCCCAGAGCACCACGAGAGGGCTGTCAGCGAGGCCAGCTCGACGAAGCATGCGGGCAACCAAGAGTCGTTTACTATCCAACACGCACGATAGATCATGCATTTGACCATGATTCTTTATTATATCTATTAGAGCTAGAAGGCATCGCCAGCGACAAGGCTAATGTAATGAGTATGTATGTACGGATACCCAAAGAAACATACACAGTATCCGGGAACCAGATCTTGCGCATCCATCGGTGAAGGCTCAAGCCGGGATTCCCTTAACTCGTAGTAACCTCGATCTGAACGCAACGAGAGCCTTGTCCCAGTCGGTTCCACATCCGATCGTCGCTAATGGCGGCATCCCAGCAACCAACTACCACAAAAAGCAAAACCAGGCCATCTCGCTGTGCCTGCGTCTCCACATCCCCTAGCAAGGATCAGGGCGGGGGACGGACGAGCGGGAGTTGCAAGCCAACAGATAATATCGGATGACACTCTGTCGTCGACCTAACTCCGGAGTCATCGTTCAGGAGACCCAACCGCCATCGAGTCAGCCAACAGACGGCCGTAATTGCTTCAGGGACTCCTGGTTTTCCCCGGACTCAGCCATCTCCGTGCTCGCTTCCCCGGTCAACTGGTTCCCTGCGCCCTCTCTCCCCCGCATCCGCTGGTTCCCCATTCCACCCACTCGCCCGCATGCAACCCCCTTGATACCCGTTGCATTAGGGCGTTCTACAGCAGATCAACGAATAAGTCCCAAATTCTCACGAGTCAAGAATCCTAGGGGCTCTTGGAATCTTTTGCATCGGTGCCTGACAGGTCCCGGGGACGGGTAGCAGGCGTCATCGAACCTCTGAAGTAGCGGGATTTGACATCCGTGCAACGGACTTTCATTCCCCGGACCGGACTTCACCATTGTAAGCGAGGTTGCAACCAGACCGTAGCATTCAGAGAAGAGCTGTTAGACAAGATCGCTGAGACTCGACCATCAGCACCACTGGCTGAGATGTGCGCTTCAGTGTCGATCGCGCGGATGCTGTCAAGCCATTCCGCCGCTGCCACCCCAATCGTCACATTCCAGAACCACCTGTGGCTTTTCATTGAGCAATCGGCCAACTTAACCCCCGTGTTCCAAACGGTACTGCATGTCAGCCTGCTGCAGACTAAAAGCCAAGCTTCAGCTGATCTTGAGATTACATGTAAGATCAGTGCTGCAGGGGACTCGTACCTCATTCGACTGGCGCAAAGCCAACATGATGCGCGTGCAAGGTTACTTGATACGAGTAGACGATACTGCGGGCGTGCAATCCCCCGCACCCCAGGTAGACCATTCGAGTCTGAGGGAAATCGTGACCATCCCTGCGAATACGGGGATAACCTTTGCCCGTGCTCTCTTTGGCATTTGTTGTGGGTTGGTCTGATGCAATTGTGAGCTGAGATTCCCATCTGAGACTCCCTGCTACCAAAGGTAAGGAGCATCGACATCACCAAGGAGAGACTCTGAGCCAGGGTCACGCATGACGATGATTTCAGTCCCTAGTAGCTCGGGCGATTCAAATGCAGGTGCGGCTCCGAAACTGCGAGAGGGTGTCCTCGTTTTCTGTGCCACGCCGTTGCGTCGAAGCGATTGGCCTGGGGCTCATCCGCCCATGTTATAAACATCGCTTGGCAGAGCCTCGCGTGGCGTCAAGCGGCTCCGCGCCTTATGAGCCGAATCCCCCCTGCTATCGGTGATCCTAGAAAGAAAACCCCTTAAATCATGTACGGTAATGTCTGATCAGGCTTCCGTCATCCGATCCTGCGCCGAATATTCCATCCCAAGCCATGTGCTCTTCATCGGGAAAGGCCATCAATTGAAGAATAAGAAGAGGAAACATCTCATTGCTTCGTCGTTGAGTTGGGAATAGATCTGTGCTGACAGGTGCACTGTATTTCTCCGCGCAGGGTGCCTTTTGCTCTCGAACGAGCATTAAATTGAGCATCTGCATCAACAGTTATTCCTTCGCATCCAAGCCCTCCATGTCCAATTGCGCCGACGCTCTCTAGTGATCAATCCATTGAATGAATGAGGTCGCATCTTGGTCCTGATGACGCTTGTGCGATATGTCCTGCATCAACCCAACATCAAGCTCAACAGGGGCCTCAATGCTTGGTTGTTATCTTCCACGTACTCCGACGTTCGTAATCTTCATTCATCTCAGTATTTGAGATGACGGTATCTTGACGGGATTCAACCATGGTCACGACGGACGGATTTTGAGCAATGCAATGGCTCCTCAGCTAGTGAAAAGTAAGTCTGATTCCTTGGTAACAGGTCCTGGTTTCCCCATCTGAGTTGTCACTCCTGCCATCCGACGCCATTGAGCCCGCCATGTTGAAGGTCGTGGCCCCATGCCCGCCCAGGTCGCAGGTGCTACCATTTGCTTGTGGGGATAACCTTATCGCTGCTCTTTGTCGTCGTAGTTTTCTATATGGGACTCTTCACCTAAAGTGAACCAGATGACTTCATTTATTTCCGAACAACATGAGTAAAGACAGTATTAGAAGAAGATCCGTCTACGCTGACAAGGGAGTTGGCACCAACATCGAACCAAAGACAGTTAAATGTCGTCAGTACCTGTATAAGAATTACAGTTTGTAAATATTAGCAACAGCTTCGAGGAGTTCTTTGACTCTCGAAGGACCATCTCCAGCTGCATTCTCTTCCGTCCGTAGCAGTCGTCGGGGGATCAAGAGCCTCGCAGCTGTATTGTACCATTTTCTAAGATGACAAAAGGCGTCCAACTTACGGGGAAGACACCGTGACTCTGCTGCTGATAAATTATTGTTGAGGCGTTTGAGTGGCTTGATTCCGAATCTTGTTCCAATTCAGCGGATGTGACCTTGGCCTAGTTGATCTTGACGGAAACTCCTCAACTAGAAAAGTTAGTATTTGCGCTCGGAATCTCACGGTAATTAACCAAGAGACTAAGGCATATTCTTCTGATGGGCAGCGTAAATAATAGGTGTCGCATGCATCGTGCTCAAGCTTATTGTATGCGTGCAGCTCCTGTCACAGAAACTGTCACATCCTCACCGTAGATAGCGTCATAAAGGCTCGTGGTGTAATGCTACTCTAAAAGAAAAATAGCGATACCAAGTAATTTTAATCAAGTCTTATCAAACTCTCTACTCTCCACCCTTCAATGTCAATCCTACGGTTGAATATCTCATGATCCTTTCGCAAAATGGCGAGTGTTTAGGTATAGGGTAGCCCGAATATAACATTTCCCCGATAATCTCCCGCCCTATAAACTTTAGCTCCAACACCATCAACGTCACTCCGAACAACATCTCACGGCAACCGGTCGCAACCCGTTGCATCGTAGACAAAGCTCTCGATCCGAATTCCACCCAGAGTAGCGGCCTGTCGCACTCGCGAAGGCATGTGCATCGCGCGTTGAAATGCGCGAGTTTATGGACTATGTCCAAAGCGCCTTCTACCAAGCTACGGGCTGGAACCGCGACAACTCGTATGCGGCGCTGAATTCGACCTCTGATGGTGAGAACCCTGGCCAACCCATTGCCCAATCCCTTTTGCTTACGGTGGTGTCCGCCAGCTCTCTTGAACTTCCAGACCCCGCGCGGTCTGCGCCTCACTCTCTCTGCGCTCGCGAGCCCGAACTTTGCAACATCATACCAGCTGGGTTCCGTCGGCATTGTCGATGGCTCAATCTCGTACCTCTTCTCATCGGTCCCGCTCCAGGTCCTCTTGACACCGCAGTCAGAGACCGTGCCCCTGCCAGCGCTCCTACGCTCATACCGGCCGCTTACCGAGCTCCCTCGACGAACCGACCCGGGCCTCCAGACCCCACAGGACAGGCCCGAACCGTCGCTCCTCTATGGCCGGCTATACTTGCCCCAGTCCATGCTGGAAGCGATGGTGGTCAAACGGGTATCACCTGCCTTGCAACTCCAGCTGAGCTCGGTATCAGCCCAGCATCTTAGAAATGGAGGCACCGTGCTGGGATTGGCGCAGTATGACGTGGGCAAGTACGCCCTCGAAGGGCTAGCATCCTCCGATGGAGGATTTTTGGGAATCCGAGGCGTGTACAATTTCGGCGGCGATGCCGACATGCGACCTCCACCAAGTCCCACCGATAATGAAAATGGCGATAGGGAGAGGATATATGGCCGGTTCAGCACAGGTGGAGAATTCTATTACGGCATCCTGAACAAGTCTGGTGGGATCAGTCTGGGAACCAGGTTTGCGACGCTGCCGTCCCATACGGGCACGCCGTTGTCCGCGACCCTTACCCTTAACCCCCTGATGGGTAACATCAGTGCTAGCTACGCGGTTGTAGCTGGAAAGCATTGCAGCCTGGCCACGAGGATGGAGTTCAACGTATTCAGCTACGAGAGCGCGTGGGCTCTTGGCATGGAGCTCTGGCGGAAACCATTCGTGAGGCCGGTCGCTGATGATGACAACACGAAGCAGACCAACACGAAGCAGACCAACACGGAGCAGACCAACGCGGAGCAGACTGTTCAAAAGAAGGAGCGCAGCTTTCAAGCGAAATTGGAGTGGCGGCTGGATGACCCAGAACCGGTCATCGTGCCAACTCCTGCTCCCACACCGATCAACCCTGATGAACTTGGCGAGGAGAATAAACCCGGCGAAGAGAAGTACGCCGGCGTACTCAAGACGCGACTGGATCAGAATCTCCGCATCGGGGTTCTCTGGGAGGGGCGTGTCAAGTCGCTCCTCTTCAGCTTGGGAAGCGGAATCGACCTAAGGAAATTGGACAAGCCGTTCAGGACGCTTGGGTTAGAAATCCAGTTCTCGTCATGAACACCCCTGGAGAGGTGGGTTCTGACTTCAACACGCTGCCACTTTAGGTGCGGTGTTATTCCCCGAGTCGGACCGCAGGGCTGGTTTTCCAAAAATCCCAGGAACAGGGCCAACAGGCGCATGAATAGGCTCCAACCAAACCTCAGGCGTGCTGACACGACGGGCGGGACGGTCCACAACGGTCACCGATTTCGCTGACGGGAAGACGTCCGTTAATGGTCGCCCGACGAGGACAACAAGGTGTGGGGGATGTGAGCGAAGTGGACCGCCTCGTCGGTTCAGCTCCAGGCCACAATGGCTTTTCTAAGACCGGGAGGGTGGGTTGGGTAGGATGGGTAGCATGTGACTGGTTTTAGAAGACATTGGATTGAGGGATTAGAGACATGGAAGCCGTCAGCATACGAAGTACACCCTGACGGTTCGGATTCACACGACATCGGAGCGAAATCATCATCAACTCGGTTCTTTTGCCTAATCGGCGTCGTTCTCTCCTGACCTGGCCGCGAATTGTTATGGGTCATGGGGGGCGTCCAGATCTCTCGGAGCGTCTTGTCTGGTTGACGATGTGTCACTTACACGCACACCTGGAATGGATGGAACCGGTCTGACCAGCGGTTGAAACTGGATCAACTGTTGCCAAGCGTGGGATGAGGTGTGCGGTGCCGCGTCATCCGTGGTCTGGTGTTTGTGTGCAGACGCTGCGTGGATTCGTCGACTCGTGGAGGGCTGACTGGAGGTGATACATAGCGCCGGATGCGCCATGAGAACCTTGATGGCATTGAGGATCATCTAGGCCACGGTGGCTGAGGGGATGCGGGAGGGAGGGGTGGCTGGCCAATGGAAGAGCGAGGAAGTCGAGGCAGATCCCGAATCTGGCGGCCGTGAGAGGCTCCCGGAGCCGACGGTGGGGACGGGCGGCTGTTACGCCACACTCTTGACCTCACGCCTGAAATGGAGTCGTTTTGCCGGACGGAGTGCACGATACACTGGGGTGTCGGAGCCCACACCGGTGAAAAGTCAAGCCATGGAAGCATGGTGGATAGCATTTGGACAACGGGAGTCATTTTAGGAAGAGTTGTGTGAGATGATTAATTGCGGTGAGCAAAAGGTTGCTATCAGAGACACCTTGTGATGGCTCAGCGCGGGAACGGTCGAGACACAACCAATATTTGTAAGACAGCCAATACTTCAGAGACACACCAATTTACACCACCTGCCATTGCTCGACTCCAGACATGACAATGCCCATCTAGACTTATGCGCGGCAAAAGGTTCCCTCCCTTGCAGACCCACGAATGACACGCCGCTGTGTTGCCGGGCTCTGCCTCTCCGCCGGGAATCCCTGACAGGCCGAGACCATCAAGGTTCTCACCTTAATCTGACCCACCCGGACCTCAGCCAGCCCACTCCCTCCCTTTTGGCGCTCACTTGCGCCATCTTTTCTCTTCCCATTTGAAGAGAAACACGGGCTCGCTGTGACTTGGGCCTCTAGCACCTGCTAGCCTAGCCACGCAGCCAGCGCAGCCAACGAGACGCAGTCGTAGCCGTGATGGCTGTGAAACTATCGTCCCGTCCAGTTGCGCCTCGTCCATGCCGTTCCTCCTCGGAGGGGCTAGAGCGGCTTGGAAACCCCAGCGTAGATAGACGCGTACGAATACCGATAGACTCATTGACAAGGTTCATGCGACGGCCCAGCCCATCAGAGTGAACACAGTGGATGCCCAGAGCAGTCGAAGCCCCGTGCGCCACCGAATTCAGACACGGCTGAACGATACCCTCGAAGTCATCCTCTATCCTCTGCATTCAACCATCCAGCCATCCATCATCTCAAGCGTCTCATCGTTCCCACCCCCACGACTGCTCCTTCTTCCCACAGTCAAATACCCTGCCCGTGCCGTCATCTTCCCTGCTCCGCGCTGCTTTGGACCCAATTTTAGCCTCTCCATCATCCCGTTCCCCATCCTTTTCTTTCCCTTGTCCTTGAGCAATTGGAGTAACAACCACGCCCACGGTCGACGCATCTCTCGGCACCACGCTTCCGATTTGGGCGTTGAGAATTCCCTAGGCCCGCCTGCTTAACTCTATCCACGCCCTGCACCCGCACTCGGCCGCTTTTTATTCGGTTGCGCGGCACTCCTCCCACATCCTTAAGTCTGGGTCTTGCGCCATCAAGGTGTCTGGCTCGCGAACCGTCAAGGTGTCTTGCTCGCGAACCCTTCGTCACGGACCCAGAAATATTCATCCACCTTCTCCTCCCAAGCATTGTCGTGGATAATATAAACCGGTCGCACATCAGCCTCAACCGTCGCTGCAGCCAAGACAAGTCTCCGAGTCACACAGACCACAACCCGCACGCCGAGCATCTTGGCGTCGTCGACCATTCGAATCGCACCGCTCCCACAGCTTGCTCGCTTCCTCATCGGGGAATAGGCCTCTTCAGGCGGCCTTGGCGTTTCACGGCGTCGTAGCATTAGCTGTTCGTGTCTGGCATCCAGGCTTATAAGACTGGCGTCTTTCCCTTGGCGACACTCCTCAAGCGCACCGGTCACATTCTGACCATCATCCACTGAGCTCCTAGCAACAACCGCCTACCGAATACACCATGGCTGACGCATTAGACTGTAGCGGCGATGCCGTTGCTCTCAACAACCGAGGGCTCCGAATTGGCTCCATCTTCATCATCATGGCATCTTCGCTTTTCGGCGCCGTTGCCCCCATCGTCCTTGCCCGGCAGAGCAAGATCCCCGTACCAAAGTTCACCTTCTTCATCTGCAAGTTCATCGGTACCGGCGTCATCATTGCGACGGCGTTCATGCACCTGCTGGTCCCCGCCATCGAGAACCTCACCGATGAGTGTTTGGCGGATCGGATGGGCGGATACGACTGGGCTGAGGCCATCGCCCTCATGACCGTCATCGTCATGTTCTTTGTCGAGATGTTGGCCAGCAGGATGATGGACGATGGCGCTGAGCACGGTCACAGCCACGGTCACAGCCACGGCGATATCGACACCGAACTGGACCCTGCCATGGATTTCATCGCGGCCAAGAAGCCGGAGAAGGCTCTCACCAGCGAAGAGCTTTCCCAGAACACCGACGTGGAGCGAGAGGCCCGACCCAGCGAAGCCGGTTATGCGCCCGGCGGAGAATCCCACCTTGCCCACCAGCGCGAGCATAAGGAGGGTGACTCCAGTAGCCTCGGTGGCCAGCTTCTCGCCATCTTCATCCTCGAATTCGGCGTCGTGTTCCACAGTGTGTTCATCGGCCTCACCCTTGGTACGACTGACGACCTTGTCGTCCTCCTGATCGTCCTGGTGTTCCACCAAATGTTCGAGGGCCTGGGTCTGGGGTCTCGTCTGGCCGTTGCTCCCTGGCCTAAAAACAGGCGATGGGTGCCCTTCGTCCTCGCTGGCATCTATGCCTTGTCCACCCCCATTGGTATCGCTGCCGGTATTGGTGCCAAACCCAACAACGCCAACACCCAGAAGCTCGTCAACGGTATTTTCGACGCTATCAGCGCCGGTATCCTGCTGTACACCGGCCTCGTTGAGCTCCTCGCCCACGAGTTCATGTTCAACCCGTACATGCGCCGTGCGCCTCTTAAGATTCTTCTGCTCGCCTTTGCGTGTGTGGCATTTGGCGTTGCTGTCATGGCCATCTTGGCCAAGTGGGCTTAAAATAGAGGAGAGATGCATGTTAATATTGTGTTTGGAATCATCTCTTGGACTCCGAGAATCGGGATAGATGGATATAGGACCTTTCTTTCGTAATGCTCATAGACTGCTTGAACAATGATACCTCGTCTGTCTGCATGGCTTTTGTTAATACTTCACCAGTAACACTCTGCGAATATAATCCTGAGATTGTTCAACCTATCAGTTCTTCACACGTGCGTGAAAACGTCCGTTTCTTTAGCCGAGAGAGTGCATCGGCCCTTTGTATCATGCTGTGAATCCGATTACACTGCAGCTCAGCGGTCACCGTTCCTGGTGTTGAGCGACAACAGGCGTAAACCAACCCATTTTGAATGACGTTGAAGCAAGGAGCTGACACAGCGTCTGTGTAACTCCCTCATCCACGGAACATGTCGAGTTCCCGGCTTTGAGGCTCAAGGAGAGGCTATTCTTGTCCCGGAGTCTAAGGCATCTCCTCCCCGCCAGCTTGCCCCACCCGAGCCCCACAGTGCATTCAACGGTGCGACGAGGTGCATACTGTGCACCTGACACCGTGCTTAGTCACTCGCGTAAGGTTTCCCCGCTAGGGCCACGAGCCCTACCCCGAAAAAAAGTTCACCAATTCGAGGCCATCGCAACACCACGAATTCGAGCCTTCCAACCGTCACGCTTCGACAATCAATCACCCAACGCACCATCTCCCCCTCCACCCCCCCCAACAATACCGCAAAAATGGCCGGCGGAGTTACCGTGCGCGATGTCGATGTAGGTACTCCCTGAAACCAAAAAGCAACCAACAGGACACACACACACTCCCCCGAACATCCGATTACACCTCTTCGACGACTTCGCAATACAATCTTCCGATGCCGCCACGATCGCAAATGGAGGCGCTGCCGCAGCGCGTTGGGGCTTAACTGAACCGCTGCGCCGGCCGCTGCAATTCGCGGGCGATGGTTACAAACGAGATTGAGGAGCAGGCGCGAGGGGGTCGAAAGACTTCTGACGACGGAATCATGCTAATGGGTCTCTTGCAATCAGGCGCAAAAGTTCATCATTGCCTACTCTGCGTTCTTGAAGCGTCAGGGAAAGCTTCCCATCCCTGGTATGTTGTTTGCAATTCCCGTGCCGTGACGTATTTGATAAAAAGTCTGGTGACGATTCGCTAACACCGTCGTCAAGGTTGGGTTGACACCGTCAAGACCGGTCCCGCCAAGGAGCTCCCTCCCCAGGACATTGACTGGTTCTACGTCCGCGCCGCCTCCATCGCCCGCCACGTCTACCTCCGAAAGACCGTCGGTGTCGGCCGTCTCCGCAAGGTCCACGGTACCGCCAAGAACCGCGGCAACGCCCCCTCCCACCACGTCGACGCCTCCGGCTCCGTCGACCGCAAGGTCATGCAGGCCCTCGAGAAGATCGGCGTCCTTGAGCAGGACGAGGACAAGGGTGGCCGCCGCATCACCCAGGCCGGCCAGCGTGATTTGGACCGAATTGCCCAGACCACCGCTGAGGCCGAGGAGGAGGAGGAGGATGACGAGTAAAAATCTGGCGGGGAGCATGGATTTGGGCGTACGGTCATAGATTTGGTCATGTATGAATGAGATTCCCCCGACATTGGGCCATTCGGTTTACTCAATTTGGACCCGTCCGAGCTTGTCAATTCGATTTGTGCCACCTTTGTGAATGTGAATGTGAATGCTTGACATGAGTCTTTGGCGACTTGTTGTGTACATGATTGGCCTTGGCTTACCCTCGGCGTGGTTCTCCTTCATCAATATATTGGAGTTTATTACTCTAATTGCTAGTCCCTTCCCATTTTCCTTCTCTGTCGTTCATCGCAGAGTCTAGGCACTCATGATGACCTCCAATGAAGACTCGAAAAACCACTGACCGTCTCTGGTTCCGCGAGCCTTCGTCTCTCATACGCTGCTCGAGTTCACCTTGCGCCTTCTAACAAAGCCGTTTCTTTTCCTTTATTTCTGCTCTTTCCTTCCTTTCTCGTGCACCTTCACTCATCACCCTTCTCATCGTCTCTATTCTCACACCGAACCGGAGAGATACCCCATAATGGCCCACGGATGTGACACTATTCAGCACCCTCTGGCCAAAGCCGCTGTCTGGTCTCTTCATGTTTATCTCGACGTCATGCCGTAACTTCTTTCTCTGCCCGAGTTCTTCTTGCGAAGCCTGAGTCGCGGTGATTTAGGCTCGTGCACGGCCTGGTGGTGGTTGCGTGAGGCGAGCCTGTTTCTGTGTGTAAGTGTAGTTGCTCCAGAACTCAGACCCTAACACAATTATCTGCCTCTTGAGCTCTACTACGAACCTAAGACCCTGACTGATGCATCGATAGCTACATCTCGCTGTGTTGTTTTACTCTTTTACAATATCATTCTGTGGATTTGTGAGTGCTATTAGGTATTTGATCCCTTCTCATGCTGTTATTCAGAAGCTCATGCCTCTCCAGTCTCCTCAGCAAAGACATCGTTAAATCAACACCGTGGAACTTTTACTACCATTACCATGTCGAATCTCGAAGCCGACGGTCCCCTGCCTCTTTTCATATCCTCGAACCAAGCCTCCTCTCCGTTTTTCTATTTCCATCACATAATCAACGTCGAGGACGCGAGCCTCACCGTACAGGTCATCGGGCCAAACCTCGAATTCAAATTCACACATTCCCGCGCGAGGGGTGTGTTAAACAATTCAAACATTGAATTTCGACTCGCGGCCAAAACAGTTGGGTTCCTCGCGCTTGTTACCCCCACCGGGGAACGCGCAGTCCTCACTTCGGCTGAGAGTGGCCATGGAGCAGGTCTGCTTGGCGATTTTCTCGATGCGGCCCCAGGTGTGCTCGGCAACTTGGTCTGGACGAAGCGAGTTATCGCAGTTGGAAAACTGCTGGGGTTGATCATGGCAAGACCGTTTGATAACCTAGGGAGGGTACGGAGAGGACCAGGCCGAGATGGCTTGTTCCAAGGGTCTCATGTTGAAGTGAAACTAGCTGTTCACGGGATTATGGTCCTGCTGGATATGTTCAACATCACCAAAGACTTCGACAACGTCACTATGCGTCACCTTCAAAGTCTCCGGAATGCCCGCTGGGAAAATGGCACCCGGCCCAGTTTTGAAGTGTACTTTTCCAGAAAAAACTGTCTGGCGTGCGGCGGGTTGGTCCGCAGGCTTTCGGAAGCGACAGGAATTCGGATCAAGCTCCTGTGGAAGCACCGTCTGGAACTGAAGCAGTACCCGCGCCGCACAACCAGATTTGTCGGTCCTGGAAGGCCACAGGAAGAGCCCGAGGTCGCCGACGATCAGGATTTGGACTTTGGAGATGAACTTTCTGAGGACGAGTCGGACAGCGAAACGGTCGGAGGAGAGGAGAGAGAGGACCTGCAGGTCATCCCGATGGTCGATCTTATTTCGCACCCTTCGTTCTCGCCGAGCCCAGCACCGGGCGGCCCGGTAGATGACTATATCGACGGTCTGGCATATCGTGTAGGACAGATGGAGTCTTCGCCAGACGGTGCCGCCGAGGCAATCGTGCAATTCGCACAGAAGATGCAGGGCCGAGAAGTCCAATGGGTGTCGTCCCAGCAGAGCTCATCAAGCATCAACAAGCCCCTCCCGGCAACGCCAGAAATCGACCCCCCCGCATGGATGATGGCTCGCGAAAGACAGGCTCGCTCCCCGTTGAGCCCGTTGAGCTTAAGTGAGAGCAGCGGATTCTTGGGACGGAGCAGGAGCCCTTCGCCGTGTGAGCGGGCTGCCGTGCGAGACCGATCGCCGAGGAGGTATACCACTGGCAGTTTGAGTCGGACTGTGCTACGACGACCACGCTCACGTATATGCGTTGAGATTCCAGCCCGGCGGAGATCCGCGTGATACCTCTCCCTCTGAGTAGGTGCTGGCAAGTCTGATCTGTGTGCATGCGAATCGTGCGAAGACGACAGGGGAAATAGCAGCCGTAGGGAGCTCAACATGGAGGGAGGTATCAACTTTTTTTGTTGGACCAAGGACAATGTGCTCAGAACGGTGGAAATCAAGTTGTCGATTATATGCATTTCTTTCGAGTATACTGGCGCCTTTCAGCCTGCTAAAATTGCTACAAACACCTTGCATTACTCATATGCTCTTTCTATACTCGTATCATCCCATCTGGATGTATGGTACACATCGGTGGCTGTTACTCTTCACACTGTCCAACCCGCCATGTTTACTGCTCTCCACATTCCTGTAGCAACTTCCGGAATCCTTCTGACATCTCTTTCACCACCACGTCTACATCCGGCGCCTCGGGGCCCTCCTCAGACAACCGGAGAGCTGCCTCCCTGGCCTTGTCAATGCCCGCCACGCCCGTCTTGCCCATCGTCATCGCGTGCTTCACGTCTTTGCCGCACCTAACAGAACCCCGCGGCGTACCAGGTGTGATGGGAGTGCATTCTAGGATGCTCTGCCATCGTGAGAGGAACATACCTGGACCGGCCATGTTGTCAGAGTTGGAGTCGGCTGTGTCGATGATGCGTTGGAGTCGGGATATAGAGAGGTCTGAGAGAGTAGAGAGGTAGGCGGAGTGGGCATCGAGCGCGGAGAGGATGGGTTGCTGAGATTTGGAGGGGAGGGACTGGAAGAGTTCGTTGAGGTGGTCATCCATTGGACTAGTGTCGGTTGTTTTCTCATCAACCTCCTCATTCCTGTTGGCGTCTGCGACTTCGGGTTCCGTCGTTTCAACCTTGGGAATTTCTTGAGGCTTCCTTTCTTGACGGAACTTGACAACAGCATCTCTTTCCCATTTCCTCATTTCCTCCCACACTTCGGGGCAGGATTTTGCCAAGGCATGAACCCACTTGTACATGACCGAACGATTCCTCATCAACAGGTCGACATAATCGTTGACACTAGGCATCTTGCCTGGTTTGACCGATGACTCGCCATTTATCATGGACCGCATCCCTCCTAATGGTGTTGAGGTACCCGTCTCAACCTTTTTCGGCTTGCTGCTTTTGATAAAGTCGTCAATGAAGGCCTGGCCCGCTTCGACATGTTCCCGCAAATCTACCCCCGAGTGCAC
Source organism: Ilyonectria robusta (assembly GCF_021365365.1). NCBI lineage: Eukaryota > Fungi > Ascomycota > Sordariomycetes > Hypocreales > Nectriaceae > Ilyonectria > Ilyonectria robusta. Next base: position 513,804 of record NW_025764458.1, on the reverse strand, counting down.
TGCCCGGATGATGGGTTCATAGGCGGTGAAGAGGTCCCTGACGGTCGCGGTAAAAAGATCAGGTGGTTGACGACACAAGGCGGTAGTGATGCTCTCGCGATCGCGTACTGAGAGGAGAGCAGAGTAGTACTCGAGACACTGGGCGTGCTTCGTCTCGGTCAAAGCGGTGGTAAGTTCAGGGTCAGCTGCGTTGAAGATCGCTGTGATGATGGACTGAGAATGCTCTATACTGGCGGCTCGCACCGTCTCGTGCTCGTCGCGACCCTGGGCGATGTAGTTGCGAATAGCCTGCAGCATTTCGTCGCTGGGCCGATCCTTGGCCTTTTCAATTTTGTCGGCGCTCTTTCGGAACTCGCTGGAATCCCACGACAGCACCAGGGATATTATCCTCTGGAGGAGATTCATGCCGTCATCGGCGTTGGCTGTTAGCCCGACCCAGTTAGTGATGCTAGTGACGCTCAGCTTGGCGAGAAGCAGGCGCATCATGGCGCTCATCATGGTGGCGGCGTTGCCAACCCGCAACGTTTGCTTCACCATCTTATAGGGGATGAGGTTGTGTACGTTCTCGATGAGCTTGAGGAGGTATTGGCCTTCGGGAGACAGAACGAAGATGTGATGGAGAAAGGTCGCGAGGCTGCTACGGTTAGAATGCGCTGGAGTGGGACGTGTAGGGATACATACTGAATAATGGCATACTCGGCTGCAGCTTTGACGGCGGGTGAATGGCCTTCCAAATCGTCCGTCTTGCTGAGATAATCGTAAATGTCGTCGACCAGATTTCCGTAGATTAATTCTTCGACAACGTCGTCCCATGCCCTCACCAGATCCTCAGCTCTGGTGTGGTCATAGTCATCCTCGATCTTGAGTTCGCTGTCCGTGGTTTCTTCCAGAGACCTCTTCTTCACGCCTCCAAGGGCTCCCCGACCGACCATCTCGACCAGCCCACTCATTGCCGTTGCCAACACCTTGCGGGTGCCAAGGGCGCCCTTGTCGTAGCTTTCCGATAGTTCCGCCTCGCCCAGCCTTGCCAACAGGCCCTGCACCCGTACAGACCAGAATTCGCGAGGCAAGTCTCTCACTCCAGGAAGAAGAAGCATAAACCTCGTCATGAGGGTTTGCAGCAGCGGGGACGTCGACGGTCCGACATCTTCCTCCGGTTCTTCCACCGGCGCCTCCACCGGCGCTTCCACCGGCGCGCCCTCCTCAGCCTCAGGGCCCTTCTTCTCTGCGCTAGATCTGAAGAAGGGCACCGGGGTCCTCACTCGAGGAGTGCCCGGAGATGAATTCGCGGGTGTCGTCGACCGACTCGGCCACCCGGTCTGTGGCACGACGGTTTCCCTGGCAAAGGGGCGGCCATAGCCCGTCACGGCGTCCGGGAACTTGAAGCCCTCGATCTCCGCGTAGGTTTCATGGTGGGTGAGGATGTCGAAGAGCGCATGCGTCTGCTCCGGGGAGAGGGACGCAGGCGTCATGATGCGATGTTGTGGTGCATTGAAGGTGGTGGTTGTTACGGTGGTGGGGTCGGTTTCTGCGGAGGTTGGAGGTTGAAATACGTGGGGTACGAGATGGGAGCAAACAGAATCAAAAGGGAACAAGGAAGGAGGAAGGAATGGGGAGAAGGAGAGGGAACGTTCTTCCTTTTCCTATTATTATCGCCTCTTATTACAGTGCGTGAAAACCACCCGCCAAATCACTAGGTAGACAGGCTGTCTGCGGATTTACTCCCGTTGAATCGTGGCTTTGCAGAGGCCGCCACCCATTTCGCCGCTATCCGCTATTGCACAGCGTGCGATGCTCACAGTTCACTACGGAGTGACGTCGTCACACGGCCTTGGCTCCTGGGCAAAATTCTAGCGGCTAAGCTGCTTCTGTCCTGGCTGATGATCACTAGACCCCGCCCCCACACCCGGGACCATCGAGGAGACTCGTATGGCGAGTATTCAGTGCGAAGGTTGTTCAGGTATCTCAACCTCACGATTCGAGAAGAAGTAAAAGGCAAAGCCACAAAACCATGAATTGATTAGTCACACTCATTAGTTGGAAACAAGGAGCATCGGAAGAACCTCTGGTTTTTAGTGCAAGCATCAATTTGAACCTATCAACGTTCCATTTATAATCGTGAACAAAGGAAAGATAACAATTTCACACCGGGCTTTGGTTTCCTAACCAAACCCGAAGCCCTTTAACCCATTCATCATTACTTCCAACGTGGTATCAAAAACAAACCAAGTACATAGTAACAGGCAAAGTCATGCGTGTGTCGCAAAGGGTATACGTTTAATCGTCTCGTCCTCCACCATCTTCATACCATTACCTCCCCAAAAGGTCGTCACCAAATCCCCTAGACAGTCTGACTAGGGAGTAGAGGTCCGTCGTTGACCTTGCGGCCGTTGGTGGGGAGGATTGTGCTGTAGTCATTCACAGGCTTGCCATTAAAGGCGCCGCTTCCGTTGACGATGCCATTGCCGGGAGTGTGAGTACCTCCGTTGGTTACGGCATGGCTCTTACGCTGAATCTTGGGTGCAGGAGGAATGTCCGAACTCTTGCTAGCCGAGCCGATGGAGAAGACAGGGCTCTCCCACTTCTCGCCCTTGGTGGCCAGCTCCTTGTACTCGGAGGCCTTGGTGCTGATGCCGCCAGGGAGGTTGATGGCGGGGAAGATGCTGTCCTCCTTGACAAAGGCAACGTTGACCTTCTTGTCAGCGACAGCCGCCCCAGCCTCGGCCTTCTTCTTGCTGAACTCCTTCTGGGCAGCCTCGTAGTAACGCTTGTAGATGTTGGGGGCGTTCTTGGGGTCGTTCTTGGCCTCGACGGTAGCGCGGTCGACCTCCTGCTTGATCTTAAAGAACTTGGCGTCGAGGGTGTTGCACTGCTCCTTGATGGCCTTCTCCACGGCCATCTGCAACGGCTTGCGCATGAACTTGAGGGCAAGGGGCTTGACCAGGGCAAAGAGCAACTTGTGGCTGGACTGCTTAACCTTGAAGTTGAGGCCCTTGACGTCCACGTCGACCTTCTCAACCTTGAAGTAGTTCTCGCGATCCTTCTTATGGGCTGTGCACACCTTCATCTTGAAGGAGAAACCGTCGCCTGGCAGGAGGATATCAACGACACCAGTGTCGGTGATGGAAGGGAAGCCCTGCTTGCGCTTGATGTGGAAGCTGACATCGCGCAGGTCCATCTGGATGCCGGCAACCTTGACCTCGAAGGTTTGGTGGTGCTTGTTGGCAATCTTCTTGCGTCCCCAGCGGAAGTAGTTCTCACTAGCAATCTCGAGAACATTAGGCATGAAGTTATCGCTCTCGAGGACCAAGTTCTCAATGATGGCATCGAACTTGGGATCCGAGAACTCAATGCGGGGGATGGGGATGTAGGCAATGTTCCTCAAGACGGAAGGCAGGATGACTTCGGTCAAGTCCTTGATGAGATGAGGCTTGAACACGGGCTTGCCGTCGACATCGTTGCCAAGGTCCTTGAACAACTTTGCGAGAGACTGAGCAAAGGCTTTGTTCTGGGCGTCCTTGTCGAACTGGTCGGCGACGAACTTGACCTCGTCAAGGATGCGGTCGGTTTGGGCGCGATACTTCTCGCGGAGCAGGTAGCGTCCTCGCTCGTAGAGCTGATTCCACTGCTGGGTGGACAGGTCGTCGAGAATGAAGCCCTGCTCAAGGAGACAGCGTCTGATGTAAGTGTTCATAGCCTTGAACCAGTCGCGAAGCTCCTGATCCTTCTCAGCGTCCTTGTAGATCTGGTTGATCGACTCCCACAGGTCAGAGGTCGAAGTGCCGTTGGCGAAGCGCTCGATGAGGGTGCGCAGGTCGGCCTCAGCCGCCGCAAATCCAGATCGCGCCTCCTTGGCAGAGCCGGCACCTCCCTTACCGAGGGTCTGGCCATGCTTGCCGTAGCTCTCAGCAAGATCCAGCAGGGTGTGGATAGCCTGAGAGTAGTCCTCATGCTGCTGGCACTCGAGGATCATTTTCTTGAGACGGAAGATGGTCTGGTCCTTGCGCTCCTTGGGCATCTTCTTGTTAAAGTATTCGCCGGCGCGGCGGCGATACTCCTCATTGCGCTGAAGGATATTCTGCTTGGTCTTTTCGTCGATCTTGCCATCAAGCTTCTGCTTGGCCGTGTTGAGAGCGGCATCTCTTCCGGCCATAGTATCGACCTGGTCGTTAGCCTCAGCACCAGCGGCAGCAACATCCTTTGCATCCTTCTTGGCTCCGCCATAGACTCCCTGAGCCCGCTTCTTCAGGTCCGCCTTGGAGAATTTGGGCTTCTCATGCCATGTGTTGTCCTGGGCGGCTTTGTCCATCTCGGCGAGCTGATCCTCAGTAGGGCGCACCTTGGAGGCAACGCTGGTGGCAGCATCGCCGGCAATGTCTCGTAGGAGGACGGTGCAGTCTTGGAGGAGTTTTCGGAACTGGCCGTTGGTAATGAGCAGGGTACCGAGAGTTCTCAAGCCCTGGAGGGCATCCTCGCCATCCTTCTTGGCGGCTTCCTTAGTGACAGGAGCACCGGGGGCCTTGACGCTCTTGGGATCAAATTGGGTCGTCTGCCAGACGAAGTCCTGGATCAGGTTGCCGTCGTTCTTTGACAGGAGAAGGTGTTTGGCCTGTTGGATGACGTCCCGAGTATCCTGAACAAGGGTCTTGCCGTCGTCGGAGAGCTTCTCGGGGGGGTTTGAGAGGGCCTTGGAGGCCAGGAAGCTGCTGAGGGCGATGTCGATTTGGTCGTTCTGGAGAGTCGAGGTCAGTACAATGACAATTGGAAGAATCTGGAGGCGCCGATGCTTACTGATGGGACCTTGCCCTTCTGGAATGCCATGGCAATTCCATAGAGCTGGAGCTTGCGGTTGATGTCGGCCTCCTTTACGGCATTGTCGGTGGGTTTGTTGACGTTGACGGACATGATGGCGGGTATATGTGATTAAGCGAGTCGTGAAGAGGGTATAAAGCTGGGAGCAGGTAAAACGACTCTTGCGTAAAGGGCAGAGATTGGTATCGAGGGTATCCGGGGTATTGAGAGGTGAAGGAAGGTCGATTGGGAGAGGCGGAAGGAAATGGGTAGGAGGCGGGTTGGGGTATCACAAGACGGTTGGTATTATTCCTTTCAGGGGATTGGGGTATAAAGATCTTCCTTGGAGATAGAGATGAAAGGAGAAGGCAGGAAGAAGCCGCGAGGAGAGGCCCGAGGAGGAAGGGGGTTACATATACTTTGGGCGAGTCCAACCCAACTTCCAGACGTGGCGTGAGGGAGCTACAAGCCAGCACGCTACGGCCAGGTAGTGAGGCAAGGTAGTGAGGTATCCCGCAAGAACCAAGACAGGGAATGCACCTAGAGACAAGCCAGGCAAAGCTGGATTCGGGGAGGGAGTGACGTTGAGCAAGGGCGAGGCGTGCCCAGAATTGCTGATCGTGGACGTCATCGGCCATATGTCGCAGAGCTAGGTACAGCTGGTGAGACCACAACCACGGCGATTGACACCGCCGACACCACTAACACCACTAACACAACTCACTGCATCCACTACGGCGTACCGGTATTAGTCGGCGCCCAGTGGAAAGCTAAGAGCCCCGTCTCAGGTACCTGGTCGACTAGTCACAAAGTACTCTGCTCCATCACCGTTCAGTCAGGGCAGCAATGAAAAAAAAAAAAAAGGACGGTCAAATGGCATAGGGCCGCGCGTGTCAAGCCGGCTAGCTCCAGCGCCAGGCCAAGCCAGCTGGGCAAGGGTGGTTGCGGCCAGACAGGGAAGCATCCCCATCGCGCACCATCCCGGCGGACGTCTCTGACGTTCTCGACTTTGCGGCCGGGTGCTAGCGACTTTGATGGCTTTTTTTTTTTTTTTTTTCCTTTTTGTTTCGTCGTTTTTTACTTTGGCTGGCTGGTTTCATCGACTTTTGCGTTGCTGGGGGGTTCCCATTTCCAACGTGGGTTGGTTGCCCTTGGTTGCAGCGGGCAGATTGTCTCACCCCCTGGGGCTGGCTGTCATCTCTGGCCGCCTGCAACGGCCAGAATGGAACGCTCTTTGTCTTTTGATTGCATCGAGGCGTCTTGCATGTCTGCATGTCTGCATGTGGAGAGCCCCCGTCTTGGATTATTCCGGCCTGCGCCTCGCCGTGGCGGCTGAGGAGGATGGATTCTAGACCCCGTCGCCAACTCCCACACTGGCCCGTCGCTAATTACGGAGGCATCCGATCTGAACATCCAGGCCAGGGCAGGTTTCGAGATGCGGCGTGTGTGTATCTGTGTGCTGGGTGACAGGTCAGACAATGGATGGCGCCGTGCTCAGCGGGTTTGTCTCTTGGGCGTTTGCGTACCACTCACTCATTATCTTGACATGCTGCATCGCCATGGCCACGGCGCAGGCGTCCCGTTGGCTGTTGGCTGTTGGCTGTTGGCTGTTGGCGAAGCTGTTCCAGACCGTACATCCGTTCCCCACGCATCGCAGCTCGCCGAGTGCAAAGCCATGACACACACATATTCTGTGCGCCCTCCATCTCCTACAGCGCCGAGACAGCGAACGGGATGCGCGAACACATGCTGCATCCAGCCCATGCCGTGTGTCTCGCGTATTGCGGCGGCCATCTTGTAGATTCCCTCGACGTTCCCTTGCGAAGGAGTCCCCCCTCCCTATCAACCGCATGCCTGGCTGGCACGAAGAAAATCGATAAGCTCCCCAGCTTCTGCATCCACTTCAAGAGGGTCACCGTACGAACTATCGAAGCTGAGCTTGGCTGCACCACATGGTCACGGGCATCCGAGTGCATCTGCCGCACGCAGCTCCATCGTTCTCTAATTAATTACGCGTCATGCAATCTCATAGCGCACCTCTGCACGCTTCGAGGACAGCGCCGATGATGCTCGCGTGCCCTGATTCCCACCTGTCAATCCATGTGCTGAGCTTCGGCGGCCGAGGGGGACCATGATGATTCATGACGTCAGGATGCACCTTTGACACAGCAGAAACCATGCAAACGGAACGGCGAGTTGCGCACGATGCACCTCGAAAGTAACAAACCCAAGAACCTAACCCAAGCACACCAGCAAGGTACCTCCACCCACTATAATCGCTGGGCTGAGCCTATGACCGTCAGGTACGTGGTGTACGTGGTGTGGCACTCAGGCCGCCCGGGGTCGCTCCATCGCAGCCCAGGACTGTACTTGGCTCTCCCAGCCAACCTCATCTCCAGATACCTGCCGAGCTGGAACCTCGCGGTAGCGCCCAATATCGACCGGGGGGAGCTCGATGCCGCTAGCTGGATGCAGCATGGCTCGGTGGCTGGTGATGCCGTCGAGGAGGAGATGGTTTCCCAGAGCCTGGAAGCATGTGCTCGGCCGCAATCGCTTTGATCCGTGTCTCGGCTCATCTTGGTGTTGACAATTCAGTGCCACTAAAAGGCCTCCACCGGAACTTTCCCTTCTTCATCCGTGTTGATGTCCAAGATACCAGCTCCATGCATATCTGGAGCTTGTGAGGCTGGAATCTGCATACCCTATCGCTGCGACTGGCCTGTCATGGTATCAGCTCCAGTTGACTAGCCTCTAAGTTATCTACATGATGCAGCTGCTCCCTAGATCATCCGCCCGTCTTCATTACTCGACGTGCAGCACTCTCCAGCTCGCCTGTGTAGGCGCACATGCAGCTGCACACACGATCACCATGCACCGTCGCACGAGCGCCGCATCTAGATTCCACCCAGCTTGCACCACGTCGTCTGGTCAGGCATCACCAGTGGCACTGCCGATGCTCAGGATGCAACGCAGCACTGTGGCCATCTCCGAAAGGATAATGGCTGGCTACCCTAGCGTCGAGTTAACGCCAGAGCTATTGATGAATCTGTTCCATATGAGTCTCATCTGCTGCAAGGAGACCAAGGGCGCATCTTGATATCGACAAAAAGGAAAGAACAGATCTAATTGCGTTAGTAGTCGCAAGCTAAGACCGCCCAAGGGTCTGACTCTTCAACCCTAGTCTCCCTCCGACTCCGTGGCGATAGAGCTCGCCGCTTCGTTGGTGGCGTCGTGAATGTGAGTTCCAATATATCCCCAACTACGGAGTAGCCTCAAGCCACAGGAGTCTGTAAATTCTTTCGACATGACACATTCACAGTTGGAGGAAGACGATCTAGAATCTCACTAGCGACCGACTCATGGGTGGTTAAAATGGCGTGGACGTGCCGCCGGCCAATAGTGATATTCTGAGAAAAACCACCGCTTCCATGGTCACCCGACACCTTGACCGATCCTGACTTCAATTTAATCGAGCCAAGTCACCTGAGCACCCCGAGCCTTATGAATACACCAAGAGATATCTGCAAATAGCCGGGCCCGGCTAGCTCAATATCCGTAGCCCGCCCGGAAGATGTCCAGTCTTCCCGCCGGAAGACATTTTCCTTGTCAAGCCGGGGTATCCTGCGTCAGCCGTCAGAAGGGTTGCCATTCTGGAATAACGCAGAAAGCGCTGCTGCGTCTAAATCGTACATATCTGTAGGTTGTTGAGAAAAGAATAAATAACTGTAACCGTAGGATCAATATGCTTTGTTTGCATGACCAAAGATCCCTCCAAAGGTCGACACGGGGGCAAAGAGTGTCCCGGTGATGGCCCCACCTCACTCCGGGTCCCCGTCTCCGACATCTGCATCCCGGAAACCCGAAGGGCCTCGGCACTTCAGCTCCTCACGATAGATCTGTCATGCGCCCAAGATCCAGGAGCTTACTTGGGAGCTCCCCCACATCAATCGGCGTGCGGAGAAGCTTGTCTAGGTGAATATAATCACGTTGGTCTCCAAGCTCTTTCTTCCTTTCCTCCTTGGTCTCAACAAAAGTGGCCAAGCTCACCTCGTCCATTCGTATAGTCTCGCCTCGTGTATTTACACCTCCCCTCCCCTTTAGTTTCAACGGTAAAGCCAGTAATTGAGGACATATACACATATACTATCATTCACCATGCCTGCAAATATCCCCAAGCCTCCATACGAGCCAGAGTTCGCGGCCTTCCTCGACATCCTTCCAGGCCCGAAGGACTTCCCACCAGAGCTCATTCCGGCCCTTCGCGAGGCCCAGAACGCTGCCGCAACCCTCGAGTCCACTCTTGCCGGCGAGTCTTTCACCCACGAAGAGCGATCCGTCCCCGGTCCGCATGGCCCCGTCACGCTCTCCATCTTCCGGCCCACCGGCGTTGCGCCCGCACGCACCGGCAGCCCGGCGATATACTACTCGCACAGCGGCGGCATGATCTGCGGGAACCGCTTTACGGGCTTCAAGGAGGTCCTGCGGTGGGGAAAGGAAGCGGGCGCTGTGTGCATCACCGTTGAGTACCGTCTTGCGCCGGAGCATGCATTTCCGGTGCCCTTAGACGACTGCTACGCGGGCCTGACTTGGATCGGAGAGAATCTCGCGGAGCTGGGCATCGATCCCGACTTCTTGATGCTCGCAGGACAGAGTGCTGGCGGTAACCTGGCGGCCGCCATGACCGTGCTGGCTCGTGACCGCAATGGCCCCAGGATCTGCGCTCAGTTGCTCGATAGCCCCATGATCGACGACCGCATGGAGACCAACTCGAGCCGCCAGTTCGTCGGCGAAGGCAGCTGGTCGCGCGGCTCTAACGTCACAGCTTGGACGTCCTACCTAGGCGCCTCGTCCGGCAAGTCCGGCGTGAGTCCCTTGGCGGCGCCCTCGCGGATAACCAATGCGGCGGGCCTGCCTCCGGCGTTTATCTGCGCAGGCTCAGCAGAACTGTTCCGTGACGAGAGTATCGCATACGCACAGAAGCTGTGGGCGGCGGGTGTGCAGGTAGAGCTGCATATCTGGCAGGGCGGATTTCATATGTTTGATTACTTGGTACCGGACCATCCTGTCTCGAAGGCGTCGATTGAGACGAGGGTAGCGTGGGCGACAAGGTCGTTGATGAAGCAGGCGCAGGCGAAGTTGTGAGAAGCATGACGATAGGCCGACAAGGGTAAATATGTGATTGGCGGGGCGGCGAGATTACCTCCCTCGAGACAGAACTAGCAATAGCGTGACAATTCGATATCCAAAGACAGAAAGCTGTAAGATGAGTTGCTAAGTTGGAAAGTCCAAGTGTTCCTCAATCGTGATGAACATCACTTAGTGACGCTCAAGCGGGTATGGTTCACGACGAGCCTGGCCTGGAACATGAACGAAAGTACCCTGGAGAACAGAGCCACGATGGCTTCTTGATTTCACCTCTGAACGCCATCTATGCCGTTACGTTATGCTACAAGCATTCTCATAAATCCAGGTCATCAAATTTCATCCGAGGGCTTCGCCCCAAGGTTGTTAAAAACATTGGCCTTGACCTGGCCAGCAATCAATCCCGACCTCTCCTTGGTGGCAATCAAGTTAGCGTCCCTAGCCAGCTTCTCAACTGCCTTGTCGGTGCTTCTGGTCCCGCCCAACATCATACCCTGCCCCGCCCTGCTCCGGGTGATGTTTGTCGTGGCTTCTTTGATCTTAGAGCTCAAGTCAAGCATCTGTTTATTGCCGTAGTCTCGGTTCGTAAGCAGCGGGCTCTGGCTGAGAGTCTGGACCCAGTACTTGTGCCACAGCAGCTCGAGGAGGTGCGAGTCCAGGGAGCTCTTGAAGTGAGAAACTTCGACACTGTAGTAGCGGCCGGAGTGGGCGCCAAACTCGGCTGCCTTGGCGAGCGGCACCGCCTGGAAGCCGTCAGAAGTGGCTGCGCTCAAGTCCGCTTTGTAGTTGGAGGGGTACGTTCTGAAGGCGCCGATTTCCACCTTCCCAGCGTTGATGGTGCGATCGGGGTCAATGACGACGGCTAGGAAAGGGTCTTGGAATTGCTGCTGCATGGCTTCGGTCTCGACGTCGATTCCGCTGAGCCAGCATCCGTATCCGGGATGGCTGTGGTACCAGCCCACCACGTTCTCCTGTCGGCCCTGGGCACGACAGAGGTCCAGGTACTCGACCAAGTATTCGTTCGCTTCGCCCTGGGCGTTGACTCGGGTTTCGGTGCCCTCGACGGGCAGGCGGAAAGCGTCGGTGACGACAAAGGTGTCTTCGTCGATGTAGCCCTGCATCAGGCCCATGACCTCGAGATTGCCGCCGGAGCGGGCGTGCATGGTCATCTTGATGAGGGCGACGGCGCTGATGCGCACATGCTTAAAGTAGTTGGGATCTTTGGTCCATGGCTTCGCGTTGGCGATGGCCTTCTGTGCCTCGGCGTCGTAGTTGTAGAGCGCGTCACGTTTGGGATCGATCAACTGGACATTGTTGTCCAGCTCTGCAGCGGGGTTAGCGGTTGGTTTGGGAGACGGGAAGGATGAGGAGGAGCAGGATTCCGTGAGACCTACCCCATGATTTGCGAGCCGTCTCCATCGTGCCGACCCTACTCTTCCTGGGAAGCGTGGGGTTGTGGAGATGGAGAGGATGAGTTGGGAGACTTCAAGGTGGCGGGTGGTGAGGGTAGTCAGTTGGCAGCTGTTGCCCCGCTCTCGCACTGTCGCCTGGGGGCTTATCGATAAGAGCTGATGCCGCCGCTTCTCCGTCAACACGCAGATGAAGGGAAACTCGACTGTGTAATATTATTCAACTAATTAAAGAAATAAAGAACTATCGATTACATCTGTGGAAACTCATGCACAGTCATCAGGATTACAAGCCACGATTCCAGCCGCCACACTCAAATCCACCACGCCATCGCTCCGCTTCAAACCGGACCAGCCTGCGGCGCAGATGCATAGTCACGACGCTGGATCCCCATACGGAACCGAGGAACTCGATCCATGCGGTTGAGGGAGGTCGTAGGCATTCTGAGAACCGTCTCGCGGTACATGGTCTGCGACTCCCACTCATACGAGCAGCCGATCGCACGTTGCATACCTCCTTCAGAGGCACAGAACATGAGAGTCACTGGTGGCCTGACGGCCTCGAACAGTATCAACTGCATGTTGTATGTATCCACCAATGTAAAAATCTGTGGCGAGTTAGCGAGGTTCTGGTCAGCTTCTTCGGGACTTGGATCCGTACCCTCATGTCACCGGGCCGAGCTTGTTTGGCCGCCTCGACTTTCATGCGAATCTCCGGGTCCTTGTATGGATCAAAGCCCACACGTTCTCCGTGCTCATTTATAACCGAGCGACACAAGGGGCTTGCGTTGGGACTCCACGAGAATCGACCAAAGTTGCCGCCAAAAATAGCCCGCTCAATGGTGGCGGCGTTCAGATGCCCTTCGAAGCCGAACATCTCGGCCTGAGTCTCGCTGAACTTTCCTCCGTAGATGATCCTGACCAGTTTTGGCGTCATGACCCAAACATATAGGAAGAGTAACAAGAAGATGACTCCTGCGATAATCAATCCTGAGCCAGCCGGACCAGCTTGGGCTCCAAGGGAGAAGAAAGTAATGGCCATGATGAAAAAAGCGCCGTTCCACTCCATCATCATCTCGGAAGCGAATCGCTTCCACGACGGTCCAGTGGACCAATAGACTGAGTAGAATGTCTTCCATCGAACGGAGATTCCCCAGGCGCCATCGATGATGACAGTATCATCGTCTGCAATGCCAGCGACCTCGCAGTGGGGTGTGATATCCCAGAGGGTTGACTGGTAGGTGTCGTCCATGTCATACCATGGCTGACTGCGATTGAGAGGGAGGGTGCAAATGTATCTCTCCAGGAGCTTGTCTGAGTCATTGGCCAAGGACAATCGCGAAAACGCCTGGAAGGCAGTGTCGGTCGAGTCAATCTGCGGCCGCATCCGCAAGAGTCCCATGAGAGCATACGCCTGGTCACCTGAGAAGTACTCAGTAGTGTGCCGGCTATACAGACATCTCAGAGCCAGAACTGCAAGTTCCAGCCGGCTCAGAGAAATGCTGCCCAGGTAGTGGTCGATCAAGTGTCTCGCGACATCAGCATCCATATACGTCCAGACTTGGGACGCAAATTGGTTTTTGGCGATGGTGAGTGGCGCTTGAAGATTACCATCGCGGGTGTAGACCTGAATGCTACGCCCTGGGCTGAGGAGGACCTCGGGGAATGTCCACATTCGACTGCCCCATTCCTGAAGCAGTGCTTCAGTGGTGACTTTGCCCGAGGAGGATTCAGCGGCCTTTCCCCTTCCAACGGCGATGATCATGCTGTGTGCACCGCGAAGGACATCGGAAATGCGATAGATCTTCACACGTTAGCCATAGATCTGGATTATGGGTAACGGGATACTTACATCCGCCTCCAGCTCGGCAGTATCCCGCATACAGCTGCAGGAAATCCAGTATGCGGGCAACTTGGCAACGCGACAAGCTGTCTCGGCGATTTGATGAAGAGCAACCATGTCTGCCTCAGAAGAGTGCGAAAAATGCTCTGTGGAGTATGCGACGAAGAGGTAGTTCAAGCTGGGATCTTGCCCCTGGCGCCTCTCCCAGTGTTCGACGTTTTCGACTTCAACTCCGCAATTCTCATCGTTGAATGGCTCGCGAAGGAAGCACAGGTAGCGAGGCCGCAACAGTCGATAGACCTGGTTGTTGCGAGCCATGAGAGACAGGCCCTTGCGATTCTCGAGCATGTTGCTCCACACCTTGGCATTGCCATGGTAGGTGTACAGCACTGGGGCATAGTACAAGTGCCGCTTGAAGACTCTTGACTTGCTGTCCCAAAACTGCAACTGTTAATGTCGTTGTACATAGTTCAGCATCGTGGGACTACTCACAACAAGAGTCATGGCTAAGGCTGCAGGCAGAGCTCGAAGGATCATGATACCCCAGTCCTCCCAGCTCTCGGGGTCGTAGCTGAAGTCAATCACCCAAGTGGCGATGCGGACTTTCAATGGAGCAACCTTGCGCACAAAGGTTCTCTTCCAAGTAGAAGTCCCTGGCCCTGTATAGATATCGTCCGTGCAAGCCACATAGAGGTTGCGCAGGTAGCCATCATTGTGGTGCAGATAGCGATCCGATCGGGGCTTGATAGCAACTCGGCCAGCATAGTCACGGTGTCGGAACTGGCGCTCTGAGTCGTTGAAGACGTATCCAGGCTTTTGGTACATTCTTGGGTTACGCCATCGCCACACCGTTCGAGGCTCGGAGAAGTGGTGGCTGCCTTTGAGGCTGACGGGAAACTCCTTTTCTTCCTTCTGTGGTCAGTCATTAGCAGGCTGGCACAATCTTACGAACGGGAATAGAGTCATTACATTTGTTTCGTCGATGGGAGTCAGCTTGTTGGGCACGAGAGGAGCAGGAGCCGCCGGTTGCTAAAACGCGTTCAATTTGATGCTACACACAGAAGCAGCCGCGGAAGATCTTTACCATTGTTCCATCCTGCCGACTATAGCCCGTCCCCTGGTGATAGACACCCTGCTGATAGGCACCCTGCTGTCCATTGTAGTCCTGTCCTGGTTAGGCTTGAGGCGTGGTGACGAAGGTCAACAGATTACTGACCATTGTTTGCTGCTGGTATTGACTCATGCTTGGCTGTGTTTGGATATGGGAGAGGGGGTACTGTTCTTGGGGTGGAGGAGATCCGTACGAGGTAGAATGGGTCGATTGAGGGCTTTGGATAGGTGACACAGGCTGTGCCTGGTGACCGTAGAAGGGCTGGTTTTGATAGGACTGGCATCCACAGTTAGAAATATTGTGAGAATAACTGGATAAGGCAGTTCTACTTACCACGACTGAACTCCCGGGCGTGTAAGAACCACCGTGGGCTTGGTGCGAAGGCGCCGGGGGCCGGTTCTGGGGCGGGTACTAACAAGGTGTTAGAGCTGGGAAGCTGCCAGGATGATTGACCAAAACATACATTGCCAGGAGCGTTGGGGTCAAAGAAGCCCCCGTGCAAGTGAGCCTTGATAGGTGTGAGTACAAGCGAGAGTCAATCGGGTCTGGGAACGGCGGCCCACCATGATTTAAGTACGTGATTCCGAAGGCAGAAGAAGTTGTGTATGCATATGTCTAGGACGCGAGGTAGGAGGAGGATAAAAGGGGGTAATGTTTCCGGGCAGAGGCGTGCTCCTTGAGACGACCGACAAATATGTAGGTAACGAAAACTGGGCGTTCACAGAGCTTCGTACTGGGAAATGAGCGGGAGGCTGGTGGAAATCCTGTACGTCCCAAGGAAAGGCAACGAGGCAGCTTCCCGTTGAGCTCTCAGCAAACGGGTTCTTCTCCACCCATAGACCTAGACCGTGTTCTACTATGTTCTGGGAGCGCCAATCCCACCCGTGGACCAGTCGGATCTGTATCAGACTGAGGCGCCATGTGATGACTCCCTGCTCCTGCATTCAGCCTCATGATGCTTCGTTGACGGTGATAGGACGGCCAAGGACGGTATTCTCCGCGAGGAGGGCTCTAGATTCACACGTACGCGCGGTCAGACGCTATTGTCTTCTGCTAGGTCAAAGACATTGGCTGTTGAGGCCAGCCGTGGCGTTACATGTGTAACTCGATAGCCCGAAAAAGCAGACACGCTCATGCATCTAGACCCATCCCCGTGTGACAACGCGGCGGGGTGGCACACACCTATGAGGTTACTTCAATAAAAATAGTCGCTAACTCTTAGCTTTCAGCCACAACCGGGGTTGGGAACATCTGCCGACGCGGCAAATGGCAACATTGGTGAGAAGCTTGAGTCGCACCCGGAGATGGCGATTGGTAGCCTTATTACTAGCGGGCGATGAAGCTCACTGGAATGCGCGCTCCACTCAGGAGACAAAGCCCTGCCTGGCGGACAGAGCTCAGATGATCACGCGTGTCGAATAGAGTCTCAGCTCGCGACGTGTGGCATGTGTAGATCAGCCCTGAAAGTGGCATCGACCCATGTAGCCCAACCAGGGCGTCGGGTTCGCGAGGGATAAGTAAAGAGTAAACTTTTACACATTTTCGCATACATCCAACGTGAGCAAATAGCAATACTCTCCCTTGTCTGCCAAGACCAAGCTGGAATAGCCGCCGCCCAGTCACGGAGACGGACAATGTATCGTAGCGCCCGTTCGTGAGACATGGCGCTGGTCTAGGCACGGCGGCGGCGTGGCAGCCTGCATCGCTGGCTCTCGCGCTTCCGACAGGTCGTAACTGGTTCGCAGGGAGTAGCTGATAGCAAAGTCCTAGAATGTCACTTGAGGCGGCCCAGCCTGGGTGAAGCTTGGTCCGCCCTGTTGGCTTTCCCCTGAACGCTGGGGTGATTGAGGTGCAGAAGCGCAGCATGTCAAAAGTCGGTGCGGCGACAGCCCGATTATGGCTGCTGGACTTTGCGACACGATTTTGCAAGTTTTACACCTCTTTTTGCCTGACATTCTTCTGCGAACATCGACCACTTGTTGACCATGTCGTGGACGAACAGAGAGAATCCTTACCAAGCGTTTGTCGACGAGGCAACGGGATCGCCTGTCGCGGTTGCGTTTCCTCAATGGATACTCAACATATTCGAGGTGTCCCACGGTATGGAAGGATTCTAGCTCCCTACTGGGTTTATGCTGACTTGGACCAGATCACCCAGAGGGTCGATGGCATTTGGAGACCAACGCCCGGAGCCTTCTCTCCAGCGCAAGCTTGAGGATTGTGTAAGTCCACACGCTCCAATGCATCATACAAACCCGGCCTTTGCACACGTCAGTCTTTGGACGCTGGGGAAACAAGGATGCAGTGAATGCGGATTTCAACTTGCATACTGACTGGATCTAGCTTCGCGCCGCTTGACCTTCCTCGACGAGATGCCCTGCCGCAAACGCTCGAAATATTCAACATTCTCGGCATTCCGGGCGATTTTACAAAGGAGCGACTTCAGTCCGTGAGCCACAGCTTCGGCCGCAGCACGGACAAGAATGGATCTTGCACTTGGTTTCATTTCCTCTGCAAGAACATCGACATCCGACACGAGGGAACAAACGGCCCAGAGGTAGACAACCGCGCTGCGGCCATGGGATACCACGTTTCAACACTCCCGCAGGCCGATTACAGCTGGCATCGCGCTGGCTTCTTCTTGAGGGTCGACCCGCATGGATGTACCACCTTGGTGTGCTTCGGTGCCACGCCGCGGGTGAGGGATCGGCTTAACGAGTTCATTGCCGCTAAAGCCTGGGAACACGTCTCAAATGATCCGTACATCTTATTTGATCTGATCTTTGAAGGGCTGTACTACGAGGTTGACGATACAGTCTGGAAGATGAACACGGTCTTCGGACCGCTTGAACACGTACGCTACTCGATCCTCCTCTCCTTTCTCCAGTCTAATAGTCACAGTTAATCCTCGAGTATGCCAACACCAAGGGCATTCGAAAGATGAGCTCCAAGATCCCCTTCGCAGCCATGCACAATTGCGCCAAGCACATCATCCACATAGCAGAAGCCCTCGAATCTTGCATGATGCTCGTGGACTCGACCATCCAAAACATCGGCAACCATGAGCAGGTCCCGCGACAATCGAACAGTGACCAAGTTCTCAGGCAACTTCATGAGTGTCTTCAGTACCGACGGTCGCTCTTCCGCTCCAGCCAGCTGCGCCTTGGTAGCTTGCAGAAGCGGATTGACAATGCTATTACGTTGTCATTCAACCTTGTTACTCAGCAAGACTCCATGGTGATGATCCAGGATTCCAACTCGATGAAGATCATCGCAGCCATCACTATGATCTTCCTTCCGACCACAGGTGTTGCCACCGTCGTCGGTTCACAGTTGTTCGTGGCGGAGGCTCACAATGACAAGTGGGACGTCCTGACCACACCGTTGTTTTGGACAATGTGGTGGGTGTCTATTCCGCTGACGTTATTCACCGCAATTCTTGCTATGATTTGGCACTGGTGGACGCACACCGAACATCCGGCAGTGGAGGTTGTCGAAGTGGTCAAGAAAGCCAGAGTGGCTACGTTCAGTTCCGTTGGGACTAGGAAAGCATCTTGAGTGGGCTGGGTTGGGTTGGGTATTGGGCGAATCGTTAGTCAATACTGTGTAAAATACGTATAGTCACTTGTTTCTGCTTTTCTATCGCTCCTAATTATATTGTATTTGTACTTGTCATCGATTGTATCTCGCTGCCTGTCTTCACGATCCTGTTTGCATGTGTGTACAGGCTCCCACTTTTGGTAGGTTAAGTTTTATCCTCAACATCATGCCTAAAAAATTGGGAATGTTTCACCAGACACCCGCAATTCGTCCGTGGGACTGATTAATTCTGCCTCGCTATCATATCGCGTCGTTTATGATCGTCAAACATGTTTGCATGTGTCCAACCCCCACGCGCCACCGGCCCTGAACACCTCACAATCACGTCGCGGATACCCCCAGATCTTCCCAAGGATTCAGGGGCAACTAGTATCGTCTTGAGTGCAGCGCACATATAGGCGGGTAAGACGGTGTAGCTTCCAGCTCAAAGGATTTTAAACCGATGACGGTGACGAGGGACATTCACACATGCATCGACTTCACATCGTGTTGAAAGCAGAGATTGAGCCAGATCAAGGGTTTTATTTACTTATATCCCAACCAATATACATGAACATTGTTATATACAATGAAGACCAGCATGTAAAGTCATGTTGTTCATTCAATCCTATCCAGGAGAAGAGGGCTAGTGATTTAGCAGGTGAAGACGGCAGGGCCAGGGAGCTCGTAGGTGGCAGCTGAACGAAAATGAATCAGTAAATGGTAAAGTAATTGGGGCATGGAAACTCACCCTTGTAGGCGTCGTATGTGATACCAGGGTCAGTAGGGGAGTAGGCACCAGGGAAGCTGACAAGGTCGGCTGGCTCGGTGCTGCCACCGCCGGTGACCTTGAGCTGGTGGCATCCGGGGTAGAACTGCGCTCCGGGGTACTGGTAGGCAGCGTGCAGGGCAATGATCTCGTGGCGTACGAGATAGTAGCCAGCCTTCAAGCAGCTGGGGATGGTGTAGTCGACACCATCGTTGTCGTCGGTCATCAAAGCCGTCTGTGTTTGGTCAGTCCTTGCTCTATCGGATGTTCAGTAAAGACGACTCACAGCTGCCCAGGTGTCGGAGGTTCCGTCTCGGCCATCCTCCTGGATCTTGAACCACACAGACTCGGACTCGGGCTCCCACTCGTTGCAGCCCGTATCGGGGCATCGTGCCATGTAGGTGAGGATAGGACCCATGTGCGACTCGGGCCAGAGAGTCCAGAGCAGGTTCACAGTGGAGCCAGCAGCGACGGTGGCGTGCAGAGCAGCGGGCTCGCTACCGTTGATACCACCGGCGGTATAACCGTTGCACTGGATGTCGATGGAGGTGACATCCTCGACAGGGCCGTTACCGGGAATCGTTCTCGAGATGCGCTCGGGGGTGGGTGACATGTAAGGGTCGGTGTTGGGGTTGTAGAACTCATAAGTCTCGCAACCAATGGTTCCCTCCTCGACGTAGCCGTGAGCAGCCACCAGGGCCGCGGTAGATAGGATAGAAGCCAGGACACGCATGTTGATATAATTTAAGATGGACTAGCCAATTGAAGAAGAAAAGAAGGGTATACGGTCGGTTGATCTGTAGTGGGCTGAGAGCTGGTCTGATTCCTCCTCCATCACGACAGACTGCCGTCTTTAAGTACGGTTCCTCACCGGACCTCGTCCTCGTCAAATTGATTCAAAACGGGCATCTCGGAATGAAGGACTGAACGCCCCTTGGGAAAATCCGCCACTCAAACTCGGTTGCGCTGTCGGGCTGGGCTTGGCGCTACGGAGCGTTTCAAGTTCCGCTGGTGGGAGAAATAGGTGATTGGTGGAGTTTTGAAGATTATCTTAGACGAAACGGTGGGTGGATGGTTGTTTAAGGATAAAGATCTGGGGCACGCTCAGCATGGACTGATGGCCAGGGATAGGCGATCATGTACCGAAACCATAGCGGTTTTAAAGCTGCATACCTTGTTTATCTTCCGGGGTGCGGCGCGGCTCGCCGCTCGAATCGAGATGGTCCAGACAGGGGCGTGACCTGAACGGTGGTATCGCTAAGCCGTGACCCATTTGTTTAATAGATGGGATGATTTCTACCGGGATCTTGTTACGCATGCGGCAGGAATACCGGCCGGTTTATTGTCTGTCAGATTCCTAGCGACAGAATGGAAGAACTGTCAACTTGTTCCGCCTTGGCTTCTACCGGAAATGCACCAAGGATGCGATTTCGTGTCAACGTAAAGGGCATAGCCCACCGCATCTCAACGCCAATAAATATGCATACAAGGTCTCACGCCGCCCAAGCATGGCATTGATCATTGAGCTTATGCATATAACGTATCGGCTCGATAAATTGGCCCTGTTTTTATGTACTAAAGCTACCTAAGCTATAAGGCTTAGATTCCCTAAATCATTAGGTATAAAGAAGCCCGAAGGCAATAAGTGGGGGAAGGATTCAGGGCCACTTTATTGAGTCGATACGGTATCTAATCGTGACTGATCCTTCTGCTCCCTCTCCAACAGTTGGCACATTGGTCGTCCACGGGTGCACCAACTGAAAGCTAAGATATGCGCATGCACGCTACAAAAATCCAACAGTAGACATGATTGAATTACTCGCACAAGCTCAGACTATATCCAGTAGAGGGAGTCTCTCTTCCTCTCACCGAAGAAGCACTAATTTCGCAACCAAATTTGCGTAGGGTATGTGCGGCCCTGGAAGAACGATAGCGTGTTTTAGCGGCAGGAGATCGACTTCGCATATTCTAATTAATTCATCTAAAGTTCACGTCCCATGGCGATTTATTGTTTGACTTGCCTTGCGGATTCCAGCCATTCCGATCTTTCGGCCGTGAAAATGACGAATCAAGTCCCGCAGAGTGAATGTTGGATGGACGCCTGGTAATAATGTGGCTGCGTGGGTTTGGTAAGCTGCTGCCTGGTGTTCACCATATTTTGAGCCGCCCTGGAAATAGCACCACTGGCACAACCTCTACCAATATTGTCTGTTCTGAAATGCACTCTGATTTACCGCCTCGACCTCCATAGTGCTATCGCTATTCAATAACGAGGATTCCCTGTACTCGATCCATTGGGCACTCACAGTTAGCGTCCTTCTCGCCCCTTAACGTGGAGATTGGAGTCCATCGCTGCCATGTCGGCCCCGCAAATCTTCTCCGAGGAGGATATCTCGAATCTTACCTACCGCCGGACCAAATACGTCCATGAAATGATCAGAGACATTACCCCAGCAAAACCTTCAAAGATAACTCGGAAAGCTTCTATTGCTTCGCTTGGCGAGCTCGATCTCCTCCCTGCGGAGCTCCTACTCCTCATCCTCAGGTTTCTCGACTTCCAGTCCTTGTCCCGAATTTCCCGCGTTTCCCTAACGGGTAAAGAGATTGTGGAAGCATTGCCAGAGTATAAAGACATGATGACGCATGCGCCAGAAACACTACGTGCGTTGGGGATGACCAGGTTGTTGCAGTGCCATTCCGCACCGCTGCTCCACCAAACCCTCCGGAGCGACAAGTGCGTCTCGTGTTTCGAATTTGGAGGCTTTCTATTCCTGCCGACTTGCGAGAGAGTATGTGTCAACTGCTTGTTTAGTAATGATGCACTTCGAATGACTACGCGGGCCATCGCTAAGCAATGCTTTGGCCTCACGGACAAACATCTTAAGCGAATCCCCACCATGTACAGCATACCCGGGACCTACACCCTCTGGTTCCGGATTTCCCGCAAGCGAGTCTATCGTCTTGTCAGCGTGAAGCAGGCAAAACAGCTGGCAATTGAGGTTCACGGGTCGGCCGAAAATGTGGCCAAGCTGATGCCGAAAGATCCCGCCGAACCGATGACGGAGAGACAATTCTCCATTTTCAAGCAGTTTCACGAAGCCTCTCTAGAACCGGGGGCGTGCGATCTGGCAAGACTTCCTGGCGATGATGGCGTTATTAGGGACGACTATTGCAGTATGGCTTCTATTCGCTTCCCGTATCTAACGGATGCAGGTGCATACTATGGACGCATGTGTCGGGGGTGTTTTGTTACTTGCGAACACTATCAACGAGATTGGGTACCTGCTAGGGTGCTATCAAAGCTTGTTCCGCCAGGTGTCGAACCTGATCATGTATTGAATCGGGCTATCTATCGATTACATTCAAAAGATGGGTTCCTGGAGCATGTAAAGGATTGTCACGGTGTGCCTCTCGTGCTTGCCGTCCGAGAGGGCGACTGGAGGGATCCATCTGAAGTGCGACCCCGATTTATAAATTAGCCAGAAGGTTTATTGAGAACCCCCTACCACTTGCTAGTTCTAGCTTTGCACGAGACCGGATTACAGCCGGGTCCTGGAACAGATTCAGAGAGCTCCTTCAGTCCTTGGCTGGTGACCTTCGCCGAGTACTTATATTCGATTTGGGTGCGGTGCTGCGGGGAGATATGGGAACTTCAGAGATGATGGCCATTTGCTCTAGTTAGGTAGATTATGTCGCAACCCAATTTACGAGCCGAGATGGCACAGTCTTTAGTGGTTGTAAGGCTCTGGCGTTACCGGTTTTCTTCCCGGAATGCGAAATTTCAGTGGCTTCGCAACGTGAACACGTAAATAATCATGATATATAACTCCTGAACTTAAAGTTAAATATGTGCGTCATTCTTCCTCCATTATATCGAAGCCCGAGTGGTATATCTCCTGAACATAGCAGAAACTCCATCTATTGGGAGACATTCAAAAGAATTTCCAGACAATGATTATCAAAACGGAAGTTCCAAAGCCTGACCCTGGTCATAAAATTTTCTGTTCTAGTTAACTCTTTACTTCCATCAAAGAGGGTTTTGACAAACTTGACACCGGGGCTTTCGCTCTTCTTTTTTGAAGCCTTGATTACAGGTGTCTCGCATGCTTCGAGCAGGCTCTTGAATTTATTGAACAGACGATCTCCGGATTCAAGGAAATCTTCAACCATATCCTTGTCATCGGGCCGACGTGTCCGTTCGAAACCCTCTTCGGCTCGTTTGATATTGGCTGCCAGGTGAACGAGAAGAAGCCGAAGCTCTTGGGATAGCAATGAGGCTGGAGAATCAGGACCATATTGGAAGACAGTCCAATCATTAATCCACTTTCCAACGCTGTTGGCGTCAAATACGCTCCCCAACACTAGAAATGGCTCCTCTGTGGGGTTCCAGTTCTTAAGTGAGTATCCATATGGGATTCGATGCTTCCGAGCGTCCGCTTCAGTTGCTACGAGCTTGCCGTCAACTGTGTTTTGCGTGGTTTTTTCATACGCGTCGTTGTCGGAAGAAGAGGAAGAAGAAGAGGAGGAGGAGGATTCGACGTAATCGTTCAGGTTCACCTCAGATTCGACTTCTCCATCCGAAGATCTCGCATGGGATGACTTAGTTGGCAAGGTGACCTCCTCGATCGCCCTTTGCTTTGATACCAGGGTGACCCTCACAAAGCCTCGCACATCCTCATCATCAGAATCGGATTCCGGCTCTTGACTGTTTCGCTTTGATTTATTCCGGGAATGTTTTTCATCGCCCGAGTCAGCATTGTTTCGACCATTCCCTTTCTTGGAGGAGGATCTGCCAAGTCCAGCATCATAGGCTTGATCTGCAGATACTGGTGCCTCAGGTGCACCAATTTCTTCATCCAGTTCCACAACTCTTGTGAAGAATCTGTTGCAATTTTGGCTGGTAAATGTCAGTTTTCGTTCTGGGAGACAAGGAGCATGGGAAGATCTCGTGCTTACCATTGTACTTCAACACCCGTCTTGGCGGGCGACATTGTCTTGCAGAAAGGGCAGCTAGATAGAAGCCTCTCGCCGGGATCTTTCTGCGCTTCTTGGCATATCAAGCTCATATCGAATCTCTGATTTGGCAGAAACGCACTTTCCCAGTCGGTTGACCGGTCCACCCCGTGGCGAGTGGCCCGTTCTTGAAGGTTATACAGATTCCGTCGAATTCGATGAGAACCCTTCTTGCCCTTGAAACGGTCGTTCAGGATATACTCAAAGGCATCCCAGGATGTTATGGTCTTCAAATGAATAGGAATGGCCCGCCCAGTAACATCCTCGAGGATAAAATGCTCATCGCTCAGTGGTCGCTCTAGCCGCATAACCATGTCTCTTATGCTGCTCAACTCTCCGGACATGGTCAACACAATTGAGAGAATGTTGCCAGTTGAGCTTTTGAGGTCCATTCCCAGCGTAGAAATCGACTCTAGATTTGAGAGTATTCGACTTTCAATAATCTCCATATAGCCTGATAAACGTTGGCTAGAAGCACGAATGACGCTGTCCGTCCGATCCTGGCCGCTCGATATTTTCTTCGCCATCATCTCGTGGTTTCGTTGGAGAATACGTCTGTCACAAGTCAGCCTTTCATAGGCCTGAGGCAAGATCTCGACGCAGGAACACTCACAGGGTGGTAACTTCCATCAGTACTTGCAGTGACATTGTGTAGCCCGTGATGTCGGCTCGGAACTTGCTGGAATCGTTTTCCTCGAGCTTCCATTGGATTTTCCTCGCAGCATCCTTTAGGGCATTCCCCGTTCCCGCCTTCGCGAGACTGGGTCCATACTTCTGAATCTTATCGCAAAACCCTTCTAAACATTGTTGGATTTGTTTGGTGGTGAGTAGGGCAATTTTACTGAGGTCATCAAGACCATCAGAAAGCCTCGGGTTATTGTAGATATGCTCTACCTCCTGAAGCGTCTTTTCGAGAATGTTGAGTTCTTGGATGAGGTCGCGGTATTCTTTCGCAGACCCGCGACAGTCGTCCAACGCAGAAATTATGTCTTTGATAAGTAGAGCTATTGCGATAAAGTCCCCAACAGACCCGAACGCAAGCGCGAACTCCATTCCAGAGGAAGCTATACCGTGAAGTAGTGATGCTGCTCTGGCACGTCAGCAATGGCGAATTGAGAGGGGAAGAGGCGCAGCATGGCGAGATATTTCCTCGGGTCATTTGCCGTATTCGGGTATCCCCGCCACGCAAGGCCCATTTTCTTCCTCGTCATTACTTATCATAGCACCCGATTCAATTAGTAGCGACTCCGCGTGGTTGGATTTGACCGAATGACTTCTATGGCAATGAAGTATACATCTTCAAGAAACACTGTAGTAATAACAACGCATTGAAAGGGAAGCAATACGCTTGAAAATGGTTGTGTAACGACAGGGTCTTGCCAATTAGCCACGACCCTTACATCCAAAAGATTACAGTTGAGACAATCTAGATACCGAAGGATACATCTATACATTTAGCTCTGTCGCCTTTGTCGGCAGGAAGATCCTGAGGGGATTGAGAGAGCGCCGTTTCACCGTTCGATCAAGCCTCTTCCAGACTCTGGGGGATGATTCTGATGCGGCAATACCGGGTTGGATGAGGCGGAGCTAAGGGAAGCAAGGCACTACGGAAATGGCGGGACAGTGTGCTTCTCACGAGATCTTCAAGGTCCTTCGTTGCCCGAATACCATGAGGCTCATCGACGATCAGCAATACGAGTTTATCTCCGTCCATAGGGCTCCGCTGGGGGCCATTCGATGATCCTGGTCGAAGTTTAAATATCCTGGTCCAGGCACTCGATGCACAGTTATCGATCGAGATTGGCAGTGGAGCGATCGAGCTAATAAGTTAGAGATATCTGTCTTGCGCCTACAATTTTCGTCGTTCTCAGCACATTAGTGCTCTACAACAATTGATTCACTAGTCGCGCAGCGTCTACCTCCGCTGGAAGGCAGGGCAGTTGGATTTACGCTATGAATGGTCAAAAATCAGATTTCAGTCGCAAAACTATCAAATCCTGATATAATGTCGAGTAGTTACCTATCACAAATGACAACAAACCAGCGCAAGGATACGGGCCGAAGGCATGTCCAGGAGTTAATTTCACTAGATTCTGAGTGCTCCCGCCCTGCAGAAGCGTCATCCCACGTCATATATTGAATGCAGGGTGGGATATTAAAGCTATGGGTGGGACACGCGGCCCGATTCAATTCGTCTTACTGCAGGAAAGAAAAGCAAAGAGTGCCCGGCTTATCCAACCATTTTACGAAAGTGAGGTCCCAGCGCATATCCGGCTCTGAATTACGAGATTATCCCGTCCTTGGCAGGGCGTTCAGGTGTAGGGCTGCAGCCCAATCGCGATGACCGCAGGGCAGGAAACGGGGCACTCGTCAGACAGTCATTCAGCTGGAAGTATTTATTATGTTCACCCAGGTTCTGCTTCCTTCCCAGCAGTACTTTACCCGCATCTTTTTAATCATCGTCAATCTGCAAAATGACGCCTCCGTTCTCTAATACCGAAAAGTTCCTCTTGGTTCTTCGACAAGTCTGCTTCGGTACATTTAACCTGCACCCGTCTTCGCTGAGCCTCTTTACTAATCATGAGTCAAATTAGTACTGTGGTTTATTCCAATTGCCTTGCTACGCTCTGCTATCTTTGCTTGGGCCCGAGGGCTTCCGCTTCGCCTCTACCTTATCTGCGGAGTCCTCAACGTGGTTTTGGGAGTCCTCCGACCACGGGAGATTCAATACCTGTGTAAACCGACACAAGAGGCGTACAGAGAATGGATTCGTCGCAAAATCTTGGAAGAAGAGACTGCCGATGGATTCCACAGTCGACTGAGCCTTGATATTGAGCCTCTCGAAGAGGGCAATTCTTCCCTTCTCTGGGTCGGGGACCGCCGTCGCGCGAAGAAAGTTGTCCTGTTGTTCCATGGCGGCGGCTACATTACACCCCTACTGCCCGGCCACCTGGAGATTTGCTGGCGAGCGTGCGTCGGTGCTGGCATCGAGATGGGAACCGAAGTTGCAGTAGCAGTTCTCGAATTCACGCTCTATCCTGCTGCGACATACCCAGTTCAACTGCGCCAGGCTGCTGGTGCGCTTTCGCATCTTCTTTCCTCTGGATTTCGCCCTCAAGACATCATCATTGGCGGAGACTCCGCTGGGGGGAATTTGACGGGACAGTTGCTATGCCATATCGTCCGGCCTCATCCAGAAGCCGTACCAATCCAACTTACGACACCACTGGCAGCTTCATTCTTCATCTCGCCATGGCTCAGCAAATACACCAACGACAGGTCATTTGCGGAGAACGGTTCAATCGATATGGTTTCAGCCACGTCTGTTCGGAATACGGTGGAAGAGCTGTGTGGATATCCTGACATGTTGTCGGAGAAGAACGAGCTCGCTAGTCGGTCGTTTCCCCTTGACATGGAAGTTCCCTGTTTTGAGGGCCTCGACAGTGTCACAAGCCAGATGTATGTCACTGTGGGGTACCATGAAGTGTTCCGGGAGCAATGCATCTCGTACGTGCGACAGGTGCGACACTTCAATCCTGGGATGAAGGTGCAGTTCGACATACAGGAAAAGCTGGCGCACGATTTCTTACTGGTGGAGGGCTTGGAGGAGCGAAGTGGGGAGTGCATGGAAGCGATGAAGGTCTGGATGAAGAGTCTGTTGATTGAGGAGGTGTAGTCTTGTATTTTTATCACCCCAGTTTGTCTGATATAGGAGCTGCGATGGAATAAGATTGGGTCGATTAAGCTATAAGGTGCTTATTCAGAGATGGCTTTTCATGAATTGAAAGCTAGATATGTGCAATATCTAGTTTGGAGGAGAGCTCAGAGCGAGTGGGAGGGCACGATTGCTGGACGAGATGGATGCACAACCATCCCGCCAAAAAGAGCCGGTCCAGTCGTCATAGTCCAAGTTACACCCTCCGGAATACCGCCTGACTGCCTGTTGCATGCATGAGCTAACCTGACAGAGTAATCGGTGCGTCTGTACTAGCGTCACCAATGCAGTGAATACAAAATCAGGCTCGGCAGTAGAGCTCGGCCTCTAATCTCTCCCAGCTGACCTCCTTGCAGCAGGCTCTGAGGATTTAGGAAATAATTGCCGAGGAGGCGTCACGATTGTCGCGACGTGCATATATGATCTACCAAATCCCTGCTCCTTCTAGATTACGACCTTGCTGTGTACGATCTAATTACAATCTCCACAACCCGTGTGTGCCCTTCTCATGTTGTGACTGGGTCCAGTCGCGGAGCACAGGCTTGGCTTGGGCGCCACTTGGTCCCACGAGTTGAGACTGAGCCAGTTGGGGTGGAACACGAGTTGGGTGAGGCTTTGAGGAGAAGCAAAACGCGTCTGCACGTAAGCTGCATTATCCAATAGCCAAGACCTAGGTGAAACAAACATAAAGGAGTCCTGCATGTCAGCTGCACTATTGATATCAAGAGGAGGATGCCGCATATTTCAGCTACGCCACTGCTGTAGGACTGAAAGGTGGTGAGGATGGGTTTGACTTCCAACACAAAGATGTTTGTCAAGTGTTTTTGTGTACACATCTGATAGATTGAAGAAAGCAGCGTGGGGGTTGGCAGCCTGACTTTGTGATTTTGATTATTATTATGCATACATTTGCGGTTATACAGTAACTTAGCTCACTGTGTAGCCCTGGCTTAGCCTCGAGCTAGCGTAATAAAGCCTCCACCCTCGTTTTCTCAAGCACCAGCAATAACCAGTACAGCTCAGCGCCGATAATTATTATTTGTGTATGGAAATAGTCAGCATTGCAGCTCATCCATCTCAAACACCTCATAGAATGGGAGCCAATACCGGCTCACCAGATATTAGAAAATAGCTGCGCTACTTGATATGAGGCTCGTGTTAGAATCGGCGATGGCTAGTTGAGTCACCCCACGAGGTGTGGGCTGAAGAGCAACAAGGTGTCTCGGTCGCATCCAAACAACCTCAGTCCCAGGATTCCCTCGTAATGCAAATCGAATATTTCAGCGTAAACAGCCATACCTACACAAGAATCTATGCTGGACTTGCTGCGGTCAAGATGTTCGCAACTTGGACCAGACGCAATGTCCATAAGAGCTCCAACAATAAGCAGACCAACCATATCAAGCCAGGCCAATGTGGCCATACGAAAGGAGATCTGGAACTTCAAATAATTAGGCAGAATAAAGTCAATTGATTGCTGTAGCAGCGACGGGGCCTTTGGCTCCAACTCTAGACGAGAATATCTAGAAAATACTAAAAACCCCGTTCCCTTTCAATAACCTGCTCAACCGGCCTGTGATATGCCTGATGGCAATTTTGTGGCTGGCCAAAACTCTCCACCATACCCTTTGGGTCCAAGTCACCATCGATGCCAGGTCCTATTCGGCCGTACCGCTGGTCGAGCCTGGGGCGGCGAGAGAACCAACTGTTTTCTTCTTCTGGCTCTTAGCAAACAGGGTTCGTGCGTGCCGGCATTTCTTGATGTGAGCTAGCATCTGCTCCTTTGTGTACGCTTTCGTGGTGGCCGCAAGCTGGCCTCCAGCATGGCATCCCTTACAGCTGAAGCCGTGATGAATGCCGGCAGAATCCGGGTCGTAGTAGGGAAAGAGTACTGCGTTGGCAATGCCCATGAAATATAGCGTATCTGGCCTTCGATAGTTTCGGAAGTCTCTTGGACGGGTGGTCGGGGCCGAGGTGTCGTATGATTTGGCGATAAATGTCATTCCTTGTACAAAGCCACCCGCTGGCTCATCTGGAAGGTCTTCGCTAGACCAAATCAATGATCTTGGCACAAATCGTCGACGGAATTGTTCCTCGATCTTCTTTCCTCCCGGTATCAACGACGTAAAGACATTTCTGAGAGATGTGGTGTTCTCCCCGGTTGCGCATGCATGGCAGCACCGCTTGAACGTGAGCTTTGATAGATAGTCACCAAACTGGGGGCACATGGAGCATTCCGGCGTAATCAGTAGCTGATAGACGTCGAGGATTGTCGGTTCGAACTTGGTTTTCTCGAGGAGAGTAGTGCGGACGACTTCCAACCCATGTTCTGCAACCTCACGATATCCCTTGGTGCTGCTTGCAGCTTGTCGCATGCCTCTGCTGACCTGTCTGACTCGGAGGTGCGAACGTATGTCTAAGAGTTGAAAGATGTTCAACCTCAGTTCGCGGGGGAGCGTGTTGAGGGTGCCCATCCCACTGCCTGGTGCGGCCGGGAACGGGTCTCGGAGGGAGTCTCGAACAAGGTCGTGCTCGTGGGAATCGAATCGAAATACATCACGAATGGTCTCTCGTCGCGCGTAGGTCGCGACTTGAAACATCGCTTCATCTTTGCTTGCAGTGCTGGATGCCATTGTCTGGATTGGTGTGTGCAAAGAAGGTATCTGGTCAAGAGGAAGGATGGTAGGCAGGTCTACGTTATCCTGGACTTCCTTTTTATAGCTGAGGGGCGACGCCATGTATTAGTCACTGTCTCACTTGGTCGGGCTGGGAAAATGTGCTCCCGCGTCAATAAGGCTACTGGTTGTGGGATGGTATTGCACATTGACTCTTCACACGCTGGCCTAGACAGAAGATGACCAAGTGCAAGACTCATACATTCGGCAGGTTCCAAAGTAAGTCCCACGAGCGGTCATCTAGATCTGGAAGATCAGTAACATCGCCTGAAAACCCGAAAGGTGCGATACTAGCATCAAAAGGCAGTGCGAGCCAATCATCTACCGTATCCAAGGACGAAATTTCACCCAAACCCTCTCCAAGCTGTTGGGAACGTCCACCGATCCCAAACTCCCACCTGCCATTTGTATCCACCGTAGGAATCCCTCGGGGGACCGATGCTGGGACCATGCCTTGTCTGAATTTGGCCAGGTGCAGAGCAAGCAACTCACCGTACCGAGCCGCCAGGTGCATCTCGTCTAGACTGCTCGCTCGGAGGGCTTCGATACTCCTCTCAAGGATGGCTAGAGAGGATTCCAAATCCGCAGTTCGAGTTCCTAAGCTCAAAGCCTTCAAGAGGAAGATCGAGGCCGTGATGATCCGAAGAAATATCCTAACCGGGGAATAACGGAGTGTGCCAGCGTCGAAGAGCCGATTGACCGATTCTAAGGTCTGGCAGGAGCCATCGATGACCTCCTTGATGAAAGAATAATCGGTTGCGGTGATGGACGATTGTAGGATCTCGGTGTCGGTCGCATCAGGTGGCCTTCTGCCAAGAACTCGGTCGACCACCGCTTGGATACCGAGGGAATTCATGAAGGCGCGAAGGTGGTTATACTCGATAGAAAGGACCTCAAAAGAGGTCGGCGAAAGCTCTGAATAGCATATTAAATTAGTCCAATGAAATGACAAAGGTATGGTTAATGGCCTCAAGAAAGCAGCGTGGATGCACTTACTATCTAGGCGAAGGTGAGTAATCTTCCAACTCAATAATTGTTGTTGAAAGTGCTTGATGATATTGACGTATCTACAACCCCCAAGGAGTTCTCGTATTCCTGTTGCAGATGGAAACAACACGTCGGTGATGGTTCGTAGCAAGTTCGTTAAGTCTAGCCACGCCGTCATCATGGTCGAATCCTCACCGCCAGTTCCCGACGGCTCGGACAGGAGTCTTGTCAGTGCAGCCGGGACCATTGAAGGACAACCTAGCCGGCTCGAATGCTGCTCCATGAATATGTAGAGTAATTCGCAAAGCCGAGATTTTTGGGCTTGCAAGCCTAGAGGCTGTGATGTGGTGGCAGGTTGATCGGCCTTGGCTCCAACGTCGCAGAGTCCCAGCTCAAGAGCGAGAGACTGAGCGCACCCCAAGAACATCCAGGCCATGCGATCAGCCGTCTTAGCAGGAGCAACTACATCCCCGAGCCACCTAGCCTCGCTATCTTCAGTGGCGTCTGCTTGGTTTCCAAATTCGTCATCACGCGGGTCTGAGGCGCTGATAATGAGAGAGGAATCCCATCCATCGGAAGCTGGAGGGAAGTGGATTGCGCGTGGATGCCACTCGATCATCAGCAGGAGGGCTTCGATAGAGCCCCTGGTCCTCGTTTTGGCCTTGGAGCGTTTTTCCTGACCGAACATGATTCTCATGACAAGGTGCTGGCAGTGCTCCCAAAGGCGGTGATGGAGGAGGGCATTTCGAGCGATCCCTCCAGATCCCGGTAGGAGGTGGTAGCGAGTAGAAATCATGAGGATGACGGAGCAAAGGAGCGGCTCCTGGGTAATGAGCTTGAAATGAGTGCTGTGGCTTAAATCAAAGTCTCTGGATACAGGAGACAGAGGTGCCAAGTTCTGAGCGAATCTAGACGAGGACCAGCCACCATTCAGCCCTAGACATACCAGAGTTGACTCGAGCAGGGTTTGGGAGGGCGACTTACAAATCAATGTACGTTATGGCTTCTTCGGCAGTGAACCAACCCATCCTGGCAAACCGAAACGCACGCCATACTTTCAAGATATCAGGAGTGGCCGGCGAGAAGTAAATGGGGCCGGTTGTTGCCACGGACGGGATATTCTCAGGCGATGTCGTACTAGGAGCTGCGATGGCCAAGGTCCGAGAGGCAGGCTGCCCGTTACTGAGTGTATCGCCGTCGGTTCGGGAGTGCTCAGTGGCGGCCTGGAAGAGCAGCCTCATGGCGTCGTTGCCATTGGATACCAGGGTTCTCATAACAGAATCGGTAAGATCACCCCCGCCTCCCACGGGGACATTGCGCGTGTGCGTAGGACCTGGCAATGAAGGCTCTGGGCCAGTCCTTTGCAGCACAGATTCACATTGGGCGTCATACTGGGGTGGTATACTGAAGCCATCATTGTCATGGAGGACCGGCAGTTGCTCCTGGACAGGCGTGTCGGAGTGGCGTGGTAGCAGGGGAGGCGACGACGTGGTACTAATCGAGTTGCAGTCTTGTATTTATCAACATATGCCTCTTGGTCGTAGAGCTTCCAACGACGGATACCAGTACTTACCTGCGTCATGAAACGACGCGGCGGAGGGTCGGGCGCCAGTGCTGCGTTTTTGATGCGACCTCTCGGGGCTGAATACGCACTCGGTCAACTCCCTCAGACATCTCAGACAAGACGTGCCAGGCCCCTCGACGACACATCGAATCTTCTTTCTCCGGCACAGCTCGCAGGCTTTGTAAACCCGACGGAAGTCCCTAATGCGGCGGCCATGATGGGCGGAGGCTTCGGTGCGCGCCGTCCGTGTGGGCTGGGCCTGGGACTGGCCTTGGCTGTCCATGCACGGAGGCGGAGTCGTCAACAGTGGAAAGCTGGAAGCAAGGCCCCGGGGAGCTGTGGCAGATCCGGCGTAGCAATAGACAGTTGGTATTTGGATGTAGGATTGCGTGAGGATCCGGCCGGAAAGTGGCGGATGGTGATGGGTATTTGATACTTTACTCCGTA
The DNA here is from genome assembly GCF_021365365.1 of Ilyonectria robusta. NCBI lineage: Eukaryota > Fungi > Ascomycota > Sordariomycetes > Hypocreales > Nectriaceae > Ilyonectria > Ilyonectria robusta. Next base: position 480,759 of record NW_025764458.1, on the reverse strand, counting down.
CACTAACCACGGAGAGACCTTGCCGTTCTCCACCATCCCCGCGTTCCCCGCAAGTTTAATACGACGCTATTATTGTCTCAAGGGCTAAGGGAACGACCAGTCATCACGCTGTTGACAATGTTGGATTGCCACTGGCCAGCTTCCGAGCAGGGTAGATACTTCTGCTCACTTCAGCTCACTTCAGTCTACTGTGGGTACGTGTCGGGAGTGGAGAGCAGGTGCAAGGGTTGTAAAAAGGCATTGTCAACTAATAATCACAACTAGAAAGATACCAAACGTCCTACTCAAGCTAAGCTACACAAAGCATCCAAGCGGGGGGGCCTCCACTGTAGCATCAAATTTCACCGGGGGTTGAACATGAATGGCTTCAAATCCAACCCCGGCTAGTTCTCTGGGACCAGGTCTTGCCCTATCAATTGGCAGCGTACGAGGCAGCCCCGAGTGACGTGTGCGTCTTAAGTCAAATAACGGAAGTTCTTGTGCTTATCACCCTGCTCCGTAACATCAATCGCCGTTTGGCTGTCAACGGGTCCGAATTCGCGATCCCTCCTCTTATTCTCCCTTTCCAGCGCGAAATGCAGGCCCAATGAAAGCATACTAATAAGTCCAGTGAGGACGCAGCCGATGGTAGAGCCTCGAGTATAGAACGGTCTAAACATAAGGCATTAGCTCTGATACTAAGACAGTTTATGGCGCAACCAAACTTACCCGTCAGAACTAGGATATACGACACTGCTGACAAAAGATGAGCATTGACCGAAGGTCGCCAGGATCGCCAACCCAGCGCCTTTCTTGGAGTCGCCTCCCTGATTGTTGAGCAACCAGGTGATGTTGATACAGAGCGCAGGAAAGACGCCGCAAGCCGCAAGGAACGTGCCCAAGTAACGCGGCGCAATCTTGGACTCATCTTTGACAAGGACGAGAATAAGATACCCAACGAAGCCGACGAGGGAGCAGCCGCTCACAATGTATCCTCTCTTCCCAAACCGATCACTGACCACAGCAGCCGCCACACAGCAGATGAAAGCCACCAGATACGGCGGCGCAGTCAGGCCTTGCGCGGTGACGGAAGAAAACCCCATGTCGGCCACAATCGTCGGCAGGAAATTAGACAGGCCGGCGAAGGAATAGTTGCAGCAGAAATGGATGATGGTGTGCACGTAATTCTGATAGTCTGTCATCCCGGCAAAGATCTGCTTCCATTGAACGCCCGATTTCTTGGTGCGGTCATGGACCTGGAGCCGCTCCACAGCGAAGGTCGCATCTTCTTCTGAGAGATATTTGGCACTTCCAGGTGAGTCGGCGAGGAAGAACCAGGTCACACCAGCGAATAAAACCGTTGGGGCGCCCTCTGGAGAAGCATTTCGAGTTAGCGGGGAACCGAAGAAATGTAAAAGCACATAACCAAACCAGCCAACGCCGAAGGTGCAAACGTACCAATAATGAAGAGATACCTCCATGGCTCCAGGGATCCATTAATATGTGTGATGCCGTATGCCAACGCAGAAGCGAAACAATTCGCCAACGGGGCCATTCCAAGCAGTAGCGAGACGCGGAAACCAAGTTCTTCGCGGCGGTAGAACATGGATAAGAAATATGGAGCGCCAGCACCAAATGCAGCCTCGAAAACACCGAGGAGGGATCTTGTGGCAATGATATGCGCTAGCTTTTGCGCAGCTCCGGAGGCCATTGCAGCAGTACCCCAGCTAATTTTGCGAAAGTGGATTGATTAGCACCTGTGAAATCTCAAAGCCAGTCTTGTTTACGTGGCATCCAAAGGTGGGAGAAGAGCTTACAGGATACAAAGAACAGAAACGTATTTGCTTGCAGGGAGGATCTTCCAAAACAGATTGGTCCATTCGAAGGCGACATAGCAGATGTAGAACGCGTTGAGCACCCAGGACCAGTCTGCGTCACTCAGCCCGAGGTCATCTTTGGCACCAGCCGCTTTGGCGTTGCCGATATTTCCGCGGTCCAGGTAGGAGAGGACGTAGAGACAGCATACGATCGGAAGAAGGCGCGTGTCGAACTAGATGGTGGGTATGTTAGAAAGACTGAGATGGGATTTGCTATGGTCGTTGGTATAGGGAGACATACGATCCATCGGATTCGAGCATTGGTCTCAGCTGAGACAGCAGTATGACGAGGCTCGTCAACTATGTCCTCAAGCTGTTCAGCCTTTAGAGACATCTTGCGGTCATCGCCTTGTTGGTCCATTTGGGCAAAGGAGTCTCAGACGAGAGAACAAAAGGATACGTGGTGACAATGAAAAGGAGTTAAGGCCACTACTGAAGCAGCAGTTTACCGTTGAGACCTGAATCAACTCTATGAAAGGAGAGCAGGATGGGGATCTGATCGGTGAGTCGAGCTGGGGTCTTGGATAGATTTATGTCCGCGTAGCACGGGCCATAGTCCCCGTCAGTGGCCGAGATTTCCTGTCTCCGGGGCCACGATCAGGAGACGATCATGAACCTCCGCGCTCAAACATGTTGCATACACAAGTTACCCCGGAATGGATCCTCTGGGGTAGTGCTCTGGAGGCAGATTGCGGGGCCCCGCCAATCCCCAGATCGACATACGTTAGCGCGCTGTGTTTCCCGGCCGGCTCGGTAGCTCGGTCCGAGATGGAGATATCGTCACTTTCCGTCAGTTTCCTGCAATATCCGAACTCCGGATACGCGCTTCCCCGGACTCACGACGACGTGAGATGAACAGAGAGTGTTATATAAAGCATCTCCGTCGACAGTTACGGGCAGGATAATCACAAGAAACAAACAAGCAGCAACAAGATAATCTGAGCAAAGTCAGATCAAGCCCACACCCATCACATTACGCACATCACTTCCTGCCAAAATGTCCAAGTCCATCGTCAACACTACCCCCTACCCCTTCAAGTTCGAGCCAGCATTGGTTCAGAAGCAGGGCAAGCCAGGCCAGAATGAGGACCTGACTACCACCATCACCAATGTCCGCGGCAAAATCCCCTCGATCCAGGCGGCCCGTCTCCGGACTATGATGCTGGAGGCACATCAAGATCCTACCAAAATTCTCGCCCACTGCTGCAGCTATGACGGATTGTCATCTCGCTTGGTCGAGGAAGCTGGGTTCCCAATGGTTTTCCTCGCTGGCTATTCTGTAGCTAGCGCGTACGGCCTGCCTGACACCGGATACATCGCAATGGCGGAGGTGTGCGACAAGATTCAGGAATCGGTCCGACAGGTATCGATCCCTGTCATGGCCGATGGAGATACTGGCTACGGCAGTCCTCTGAATGTCAGAAGGACAGTAGAGAGCTTCGCGCACGCCGGTGCGGCTGGCATCATGATTGAAGACCAGACTTGGCCTAAGCGTATGTCTTCTCCTTCGGTCAAAAACATTGTTTCCATACTAACACAAATGGCTTATAGGATGCGGCCACACTAAGGGGAAAGCTGTGGTGTCTCGGGGGGAGGCATACGCCCGCATCCAAGCGGCATGTGATGCCCGCGATCAAGGAAAGGATATTTTTGTCCTTGCTCGAACCGACGCCCTTATCCACGGATGGGAAGAGGCTCTGACTCGTGCCAAGGAGTTTAAGAGGATTGGTGTTGATGCCGTCTTCGTCGAGGCGCTCCCTGACAGAGAGGCTATGCGGAAGTGCGTGGAAGAAGTGGGCATTCCTACTTTTGCCAATAGTGAGTTCTCCATTCATACAGTTTCTCCTCACCAGAGACCAATCTCCTGAATGTTTTTACAAGACGCTAACTCGGGTTACAGTCATCGAGGGTGGCAAGACAGAAAACCTGTCAGCCAAGGATCTCGCTGAGCTGGGCTTTTGTGCGGTCGCATATCCCTGGACCCTTGTTGCAGCCAAGTTGAAGAGCATCCGAGAAACACTAGAGGCTCTCAAACAGAGCATGACTGTTGGGGCACCGCCTATGATTCTCTCGTACAGTGAGGTGTGCGAGGGCGTCGGCTTCAACAAGTATTGGGAATTGGAGGAGGGATACAAGTTCGACGATGGCAGTCGGACCAATGGCCATTCCTAGGCGCATATTACTAGTGGCAGGGCTGGACAATCTGCACTGGCTGCAATATTATCTTAGAAATATTGATTAACTTTGTCAGTCGTAAGTCGTGATGCGGGGGCATAGAATGTGTTTGCTCAAAAGACAACAGCAAAGACTTGACAGAAGAAATCCAGTTGCATTTTACAATGAGTATTGCTATTCGCACACATTCAAAATTCTAATCGCACACAAATACAACCTTTTACTTAGATAGTGTTAGATATAGCTGGACTGTACGCCCGCCCTAAGGTATTTTATTTCGGTCGGGGGGCAAGCGCGGGCACTCCACTGTGTTTCCTCGTGGTGTTCCAGCATTTCCTGGAGGTGGGCGCCAAAGATTGCCGGGTCGGAGAAGGCAGGGACTTTGAGGACGTCGTGGGCGAGTTCCTTGAAGGTGTCCGACGCTGGGTCGGGCAAGACCACCGGCCCATCCATCTTTACCACGAAGCCTTGAGAGATGCCGGCAAATAGTGCCGTCTATTCGATGGTGACCTGCGGATGTGTTTGATACTGCGCGACGAGGCGGAACCCCCACGAAGTCCTGGGCGCATTATCGGTCGGGGAACATGATATACTGGTGGCCTGCCACTACAGTTATAGAAAATCTTCAGGTCCTATTCTAAAATAAAATAAAAGATAAATTTAATATAGCAGAATTTAGAGGGTAAACACTTAAAATAAAGCTTATTTAATTTTCTTAGGTTTAATATACTAATAGGTATATTATTAAGACTTAGTGAAATTAGCCTATATACTTAAGTGTGCGAGTAGTATTTTGAGTGTGTGCGAATAGCACCCTTTTACAATATACGCCGTAAGAGTGGTGCCTAGATTGTTCCACGGCAAACATGAGTAACATGCCTCTCCCGAATTGCAGAATCGGACATTTTAGATAACTTCCAAGAGACTGTTTAAGCCAATTGGTGTTTTAGGCGTTGAAATGGAATCCGAATTCGAGATATTTTGCTAAGGAGCCACTACCTGGGGTGTATCCCTACTCGCGAGCTTAAGCCTCGGGTCTCCTTCCGTAGATTGCGTAGCTATAATAATTAGCTCAGAACGAAAAGACACGGGTTGGGGGGATCATACATCGGCCAGTACGCATGGATACTCGGGTTGTTCATGTCCTTCCTCACTCCACTTAAAAATAGAGTCACCTCGTCGCGAGTCCAACCATGGGCCCTTGTGAAGGCCGCCATGGTAAGTGATTCTAGAGCAATCGACATGTTCTCGTTGTTCCATATTCCAAGCTCCTTGTGTTTCTTGTCCTTTGGCCAGGCGTTCGTTGGCCATAGAAACCGTGACTCAACAACATCGACGAACCCGGCCTCAATCATGGTTTCTTTAAACTTGTCAATAGCATGATATGCGCGGCCGTGCTTGATGGATGCTTCATCCAGGAGCTTGAAGCACTTCGCCAAGTCGTGGTCATCCTTGAGGGTCCCATCGTCGGACATGGCGAAGACTCCTACTTCTTGCAGCTCAACGTAGCCGCCAGGTGTCAAATTGCTATACAAGTTAGGGACGCTGGTAAATGCATATCCGACTTAAGGCTTGACTTACTCGTAGATTTTGCGGAGATACTCTGGCCAGTCCTGGATGCTAAAGTTCATCATCCTGCTATGGATATAGTCAAACGGCTGGGAGTATGTCCATTCCTCATCAATGTCGTCAATGTGAAACTCGACATTCGGTGGAACACTGAGGTTTCGTTAGCTTCTAGAGATAGGAAGGGCTTGAGACTACTAGATGCATACAAGTCCGGTTGAATGGGCGACAGATCGACTCCGACGACCTATAATTAATTCAGTATATACGCTGAAGGCAGGGATAGGATTTCGTACTGTTGACTCTGGATGCTCATCTCCGTAGTCCATAGCCCAGATTCCTGTGCCAGTGCCCAAGTCCAATACTCGCTTGGCTTTCCATTCGGAGTCGTTTGGCGGCGATAGGCCCAGTTTGTTGTGGAACGTGAGAAGGAAAAGATGATGCTGTAGATCTACATAGGTAAAGTAAGCATGAAGCACAGAGTTGCCAGCGCAGTAGTCATACCTAGCCTCTCGTTTTCCTGGGCGTCGTTGGGAAGACTGTACTCTGCGCTCTGTCAGTGATGGTGTCAGACGAGATATGGACCCCAATAACGCTACCGGCAAGGGGAGTGATCATTCCCTTTTGCCGTAGCGGTTATTGCGACAGATGGCAATGAACTTGGCAAAATTTTGGGAGAAATAACCAACTCACTTCCTTCTTTGAATCGGTGGTACGTCCGTCCGTTTTCGCGACGGTAGTCGAGAATGGAGCTTGACAAGCTTTGGGTTGAAGATTCGGCAACCTGCAACAAATAAAAACACAATAAGCCATCTTTCGCTCCAATTTCAACTAACAAGCGAGAAGAATCCATACATCACCAATTGAGGAGTCCCAGTCATCCACGACCTGAGTGGAGAGTCAGCGTATGCTCAATTAATAGGGCGGGTGAATGAACCTCGTCATCAGGCACCAGGGCAGGGTTCAAGTCTTCAGTTGCCATGATACCACGACCGCCTTTCTCAAACTTACAGAGTCTACTTGCCAGTTGAGGTTTTTTATGTGCACCAGCAAACTTCCTGTTACCCCTCAACCTCGCGGGGTCGGAGTCTTTAAGACCACCACCCGATTCAGACTGACAAGGGTTTCGGAAAGTTCGGTGGACGTTGGTCCGAATGATATGATATCCGCTCCCCTCTTGCCTCTCCGTCTGCCTTCCGATTCGTCTCAGACTAGGATCCTTGCAAAAATGGCCACTTAATTGGCCACGAACCACCCGACACAACCAACACAACATCCGGCTGCATTTACCCTTGTATCACTCATGCAGAGGTCAGACTGCCATCACATAATTGCTCTCTGCTATCTTTCATTCAATCTAACGATTATTTAACACCGTTCTGATCCCTGGAAGCTAGAAGGTGTCATCTAGACCCACCATATCACTGACGTCAAACGTTGGTATTTTAGGTGCTATTCTCGCCCCATTTAGGTATATTTGTAGAGAGGAAGAAACAGATTTAGAGCAGTAGATTTAAGGTCAATATACACAGCTGAAAATTCATTATCGAGTTGCATACCAAGTCCCGGGAATAAATCCTTGAAGCCCATAATTGGGTTGCGACCTGACACCGAAATTCCAAATAGGATATATATATATAGATCTGCTATGCCAAGCGCTAAGAGGACACGTTCACATAATTCAGACTACGTTTCTCTTTCAGGCTATTTTTCCATGCTCACAAACAGAGACAATTTCTTCGTGCCCTTATTACCTGACTGACAAGCAAGCCTATGTTGCTATGGTACGCTGCAGGCTGGCAGGCTAGACCCTGCAATTGGTAGTCCGGTGTGACGAACGTAACAGGAATGGGGGAATGGTGCAGGTCGGGGAACAGGCACAGGCTTCGCAGAACGAAATGTCATTATCATTGAAGCTCGGCTGGGTCAGGAGAGCCAGTTTTAATCATTATTAGAGGCATCCTGTTATCATTACCTGCGTTCGCTATTTTCCATCATCGTCACTTCTTCATAATCTATAGATATCTTTCTCACATCTACGCATCAGATTCTCCCCTCGGATTTGGCTTGATCAATCGGATTTCCTCCTGGCGTCCAACTCCAACTAGCGGCATTTGTCTCCGTGTGAGGTGGGTGTAGCCATATCGAACCCGCTCATCCTTGAGAACAAATGCTATATCAACCCCGTTCATCCTTCCAATATCAGGGTGTAAGTCCATGTAACGGGAGTCACGTATGACCGTCGAGGCAAAACCGAGCACTTCCGGTCCAATGGCTAAATGAGCGAATACAACGCTAAGAATGCCGCTAACTAGCAGAACGACACAGGATATGTATGAAATTGCTGCCCAAAATCGAGGTACGTAGTAGAATTGAGCCAAATCGTATATCTTAGCTGTTGCCGTTTCGTGGGCCGAAGAGTTTGCCTGGAGGTTACCATTGCCGGCCATCAAGTTGTCCATTGGAATCTGGTTGGCAAGAAGATATGAGTTGATAAGTTGGCCCAAGCGTAAACTGAAGACTTTTGCAGTGATGCTTTCCAAGCCTACAGTACCACCTGTGATCGTTTCAAAGGCAGACGAGTACTTGATGTAGTTTAAAGAGAGGTCGCTTCGTGATTTCGAGTCTCCTGCGGCTTGGGGGAGATTGAGGGAGAGTTTCTCAAATATCAGTGGAAAGGAGAGATGGGATATTGATCCAGGTAGATGTTTCTTCTTGGAAGGCTGTTGAGCAACCACACTGCAGTTTTGTCGTGTTTCGGGGGATATCCGTGAACATTCAATCTTGGATTGAACATATTTTTGAAAGACTTTGCATTTGGATTTGACAATGTCGCCACGATCCGGGTCCGTGGCGACAATGAATCGTCCTTGAAAGAATAGATTTGCATGTTTTGCCTTTATCTTCGTCTGATTCACCAGCAATGGACCAAGCTGATCATCGGCACTACTCCACATCTCGTCCACAAACCGATCGAGTGCGAGATTCCAATTACCTTTGCCCTGTGAGCTATTTTGTTGAAATCCATTCCAGGTTCCATTGGCTGGCCATTGTTCCTTGGTGGCATTGATTCCCGTTTCGTTGAACAATGTTTCATATGTGGCTATCACATACGATCCGGCTGTACCGGCTTTTTTCGGCTGAGTACATTCAAGGTAAACGTAGCTCGATTCTATAGCAAATGTCGAGTTTCCCGTTGAGATGTTTGCTATCGGAATCCCCACCAAGGCGGAATATTCCAAATTCTGGCCACGAGTAATATTTTGCCACTTGGAGTCGTTAGGAACGTCGTACGACTCGAGAAAGGGAATTTTGACATTGCCCCAGACATCCATGGTATCCTTTCTGATTAAGTCCGGTGTCAGAAGAGCAGTGACGTATGTTGAGTCTCCAACTGAATTATTGGTGTTCTCTTCGGCGAGATTAGTCGGGAACTCAACATCATAATACGTAATGCTGGAATCGACAGGGTGCGACCGTAGCTCCAGGAGCCGCAAGAGCGATTGACCTCCAAGGGGTGAAAATATCCAGGCGACCAGTAACGTAAAGCTAAGAGCATTGAAAGCTCGTAGTTCAAATTGAGTGAGAAAGGTAGATCCCAAGGTTCGACTTCCCATCAACTGTTCGAGTGTACCCAACGAAACGCCTGTCTCGAGCTTCCAGCGGGCGATTTGGTACATGAGCCGACCCATTATTGATGCAAATATAATGGGAAACATGGTTGCAAGCTGGTTTTATCTGTCAGGCCCAATTCCGGTTTCCATGAAACAGAACTTACAATAGTGATGACATCCTGAAATCCGTCGTAGTAGTGATCTACGGGGCGGCCATTGGCCCACACAACCATCGACACAAACACGAGAAGCGCCAGTGGTACAATTACAGCGCTGAGATCCGTGTAGATCGTCAACAAGCCATGCAGTTCTAGTTCGCGGTTGTATGGCGCTTTGCCAACCGGAACCGCTTCTTTGGATCCGGCGTGGTCGAGGAACGAGCTTGAAGGCTTTTGAGACTGAAATTCAGTTTCCGCAGGACTGGGAGGTACGAGGCTCCAGGCCATAGCATCAGGAGAGGTTGGTGTTGAGGAAGTTATTTCATCCTCGTCCAAGTCGGACACCAGTGGCGATGAGGGCGGTCGAGACATGGTGAATTCGGTCAACAGACACTAACGAGAATTTTGCAGCCTATTTTCTTTCCAGGACGAGAGGGAGGCTCGGTTGTTAAACGACTGTTGCTGATAGCCCCCAACATTCGGTCAGAGACATAGCCTCCGCCAATACGACGCGGTGCAGATTGTGGCGGCGATGTGGCGGCCAATTGACAATTTTGCTCAGAGCCTGATGCACCAGCTGGGTCATTTCACACAAAACCAGCAAGTCCAGCCGGCCTTGGCATATTTCCGCAGCTCGTTGATTCGGTTTAATGTGTGCAGAAGTGCAGATCCATGCGAAAGTGGGGGAGTCGGCATTGCTGAGTCTTACCAGCGCGAGGCGGGCTGTTAATACTGTCCACTCTTCTCACAGGCTTTTATGCATGTTTCAGCGGTGTCATTATTTATAGATGCCCATTAGCAGGCCAGACTGATCCTACGGAAGAACGGCCCGATTGATGACGTCTAGATTCAGCCTCATCCCAGAGCCTAGAATTCCCAGTGCTATGTGGCCAGCTCTTGGATAAGCCCCCTACCAATCCAAACGCTAATATCCATGCCTGCGGTCATCTAACTGACATCACTACCACCTGGACACACACTCGTATCGCGCATATACAGTCCGTCTGTACCCTAGACCTTCCCTTCCCGGTTGACTACTTCCCCACATTATCTTGTACTCATCCAGCACGGCAGAGCCGATGAGAAACCCGAAAACTCGTTGAAAATGCTGCCAATGTGAATTTAGGTGTTTTGACCGCCATGGTGAGCTACTTGAAAAGCAAGCGAATCATTGATACGTAACTCACTCTCCAGGCCTGGGGTATCTTATTGCGGGCGACGATAAGGCAGCAAGCAGGGAGGAGAAGTACCCGCAAGGACCAGACTTCTAGCTCATGTGCTTTGATACACGTAAGTTTAAAATCCAATATTTGGTCACTAATAGCGCAATAGACCCTTACTTCGCCGTCAATAAAATTAAAGTGCCTGAAAGATCTAGGACTGAGTTTTCATGGATGTGACTGATTGCTAAGTCGTGTTAGGTGTCGGTAAGAGGGACTATGTTGAAATTGGATGACGGTGCTCTCTCAAGTCAAAGCAGAATGGTATCTACTGTTGACATGATAATAGTCCACTGCGGTCCCGCGAGGTCCGACTGGTCACACGGTGTGTAATCTATTAACCTTGTGGGGTGGTTGGGGGAATTTTGAGTCTGTTCAAACTTGAATGTCCCTGGATTGGAGTTGGTATCTGGGGGAATCGTGGAGCGGATCCAAGATGAAAAGTCGTGAAATAACACGCTCGAGTGATTTTCCGGGATAAAGTCACAAAAAGATGAGAAAATTGTCGTAGGGAGGATTATTTGTTTGACAATATTGATCCGTGATTCCTTCCAGTATCAGAAGTGCAAAGTAGATCAATTCCCTACTCTGATTTCGTGGTGAAATAAAGGAGGTACAGGGTAAGTCTACGGTACCTATCCAAGCACTAGACCCGAAATGAAGCATCAGGCGATTTCATGTTTGTGTTGGATTATGGATTTAATTAGCCCTGGCTACAGTAATATTTGGGTTAACCTATCCCTTTAACTGTTGTAAACCTCTACAGTTGCGTACAAAAGTTCCGACAATATTAAAATCGCTAATAACAGTAATTATATTACTATCTTAATTTATTTAAAATATTAAAATATATAAAAATATTCTTAATATTCTAATTTTATAAATAATAAGGTTTTTATTTTACCTTATTATTTTTATTTATAATTTATAAATCCTCTTATTAGATAAGCTTTTATTACTTTTTAAAAGCTAATTTTTTTAGTGTAAACTAGGTATATTGTCGGATCTTTTGCACACCCACTGTACTGCAGTCACTACTACGATGTCCAGCCAGTTAACGAAGAATATCTGAGAGATACGCGGCCACACAAAATAGATGGCAGCAGACGTCTACTCCGCCCTAGGCGCTACGAAGATCTACATTGGATAGCGCAAAACCACACCGTTGCTGCTATTACCACAGGCTCCTCTCCGTAAACTAGCATATGGTTGGATTCTGTGGGGCTAGGTACGGAGGTGGGATACTTTTAGCTTAGCTGGTTGACTCGACATTTTGCAAAATCGGGTTTAACTGCCATAGCTACATATATATGGAATATAAGGGTTATCCTTTATGGTTTCACGGCATCCCCAACCTCATTGAAGCTGTAGCACAAGACAGCACATGAGACCGGCGTTTTGATTATCCCTACCCGGCAGAAGCCAACATCAAAACACCACCTCACCCGAATGAGCCGTGTCCTCCACGGCGGTATCATCAATCCCCCACGGCTCTCATCAAATCATCCTTTAACCTCCACACGTATTTTAGAACAGTGGAGAAAGAAACCGCATGGACCCGAGATCTCTCCCACTTCTCCAAGCAACCCCGCACGGTTATAGTTCCACGCCGCCAAGATGTTACCAAGCTCATTGATCAGCGTGTATCGAGAATATAAGAAGGATACCGATTCAGTTGCTTCATGGCTTGCATCTACTGCCAAAAGGTGCGGCTATCCCGCCGATTTGCTCTCATCTGGCGATCCTGAATCTGGAGCAGGCGGGCGGCTGAAAGGGAAGCCTAGGAAGAGGGGGAAAAGGAAGGGCAAAGTACCAGCCGCCCCTGCTCAAAAGACAGGTCACAAACACATCATCGCCATGCAAGACTTTATTCCTCTGGCAGAATTTATCTTTGCAGCCCAGAAACCCTTAATCTCGGTCCCCGATTCCTTCTCCAAGACGATCAACAGGGTTATCGCTGTGAGATCTAGCTTTGGGACTCAATTGAGCGAGCATGGGCTAGAGACTACCCCCGATTTAGACTTTAAGCACTCGTACTTCGTTGGCATTCTCGAAAAAGTTCGAGAGGTTCTTAAGCCTCGGATGTCGGCAGAAACTATGACCTCTTCATCTAATTCGATCGAGACTATGGCCACCCAGTTCAGCTGCCTCAAGGTCTATGAACCATCCCAAGACTCCCTGGATGCGCCTGACATTGAACGGCCAGCGAAATCCACCGAGGACAACACCGTTTATGAAGCCGAACCACAGAACACATTTGAAGATGCTATCATGGCTTTCGCTATGATGTTAGATGAATTGACTAAAATCCGGTCGCGCATTGAATGGATTTGGACAAACCACCGCGACGGTCACTTTGAGCTCGCCACTGCCGCAATGGCAACCAACACAGCCATCGACCTCGCAAATGACCTCATGGAAGAGGTTTTGCCTGTATTCAAAGATCATGGGGGGGCTTTCGCTGTCTGTGAGAAGTTCTTTTTCCTGCGCACCCATGAGAAACGGGGTTCTGCTAGGGAAGAGATGGTGGCTTGGGTTCAAGGAGCCACACAACACGACTTCTACGACGTTGCTGATGAGACCTACTTCAATGCCGGCCGCCTGATGGAGAGTTTCGCAAAGGTTCTCTCCCCACGCCATCTACCCATCTACAGAGAGGGAATGTTTGGCACCTACGATCCTGAAAGCAATAGGGATGCGAAGACAGGGCACGAAAAGTTCTACGAGGACAAGATAATTCTGGCAGAATTCTTCTCAGAAGCAGTTTCCCTTGCTCGTCTCGTCCCTGACTATCCCGTGCAAGATAACTTTATTCGTGGAATAAAGGAACTGGACAAGGCGCAGGAAGTCTCTTTCCTACTTATCTTCGCGGCACAAATTCTCCTCGATATCCGTCATATCCTGAGAGGCCATGCGGCAGATGTGGCCCGTACTGTGTTACAGGAAGCGACGGCCATTGGCAATCTTATCGATGGTCATTTCGATTATCACAAGACTTTGAGAATCGCCACCTGGCCCCAGTCCAATGATGACGTGCTTCGGTCGTTTCGCCAATCCATCACCTGGTTCGTCCTTGATCCTGTCCACGACGCCAAAGAGAAGGTTTTGGGGAGGTCTAATACCTTGCAATCGAGTGAGAAACATCGAATTATTGAGTTTTCTCCGATTCTAGGTGGGTTGGCGTTGTATCACTTCCGTGCCGGCATGTATGATGTTGGAATCGCTATGTCCAACGCATGGGGATTAATTACGTATTCGGCTCATCTCTACAACGCTCTTCAGGGGGAGAGATTACTGAAAAATTTATGGGTGGACATGGAGGTCGTTCTCACTACTCTCGGAGACTCAAACTTTTTCGTTGGAAAGAGGCCACAAAACCCAGCCGACTACCTCAAGCGGTTCTCATTGCAAATGGGAGTATCTGCTTCTGCTTTGACTGGTCGCGGACCCCGTGCGCCAAATCGAAGGCAAAGGAACGAAGACATTTCATCCCGGGCTGGACCGCGCGGGATCCAGGACGGAGCCCCTGTTTCCAGCATGTTTATAGAGAGATACCTGAGAAAAGGGGCACAAGTTGACTGGACACCAGAATACGTCGACAATATCATCTCACGCAGCCAATATGAAGTGGAGAGCTCGAACGAGGATGGCTTGGTTCTAGCTCAAATTGATGATGCAGACAAGTTGAAAGAGAAGAGACGCGCACATAAAGAAAATTCCAGGAAGAGAAGGCGAAATGTTTCTGAGGGTGGTCGACTATCTCCCGAGCAGCTTATTAAGTCGTTTGCATTGTCAATGCAAGCCGAAGCTCTCGAATTCGCCTTCCCCTACATGCTCATGCATCAAAGGAGCTGGAGGTTCCTGATGGTCGTCAAAGATGCATGTGACCTCATTTTGCGCAATTCCTTTAGCCCGACATACCTGGAACGCGAGAGCGAACTCCCGACTGTAGTCGGATACATTTTTATGTTGGCTGCTGGCGTTCATAGTCCCAAAGATGATACGGGACTACGCAGGGCAGCTGAAGTCGTCGAGGAAATGATAGCGGCTGACGCGGGGAGGTTCGTCGCGGCTATGATGAAAAAGATCAGCGGCTTCACCGTAGAGATTGAAGAGGAGAAATGAACCCAAGGCAGAGGGAGGAAAATGGTTTGCGTTGTGATATGAATGTTGTGCGAATTGAACCAAGGAAAATTAGGGGCATGTCTGCTTGTTCTTTTTACCAATAGCAACTACGTACTGTGTTTGAACTATAGTTCCCCGAGAAAAGACGAAAATAGCGAGAAAGTAGCCCGTACTTTACCAGATAGATTTCCCGTCATCGTAATATGACCGTCGTGGTTAATAGTTGGATACGGTTAATTCGCTCATCGATACACACGATCTCAGCTTCAGTGTTCATGGGTCGCAATGATCGGCATCAGACAGGGGTATAACAAGAAACCCGGTAAATGCGAACTCTGGGGAACTTGCTTGGTCGTCGTCATGAACCCCCGGGGTTAAGCGTGCATCGGTGCGGTCGTATCGTGGCTTTGGTACGTACTTGGTGGTCGCCGAAAGAGGAAGTGCACAGCATTACTTAAGTACGGTCCAGTTTTTAACCATAATAGATTCATTTCTTTAGATAAGGAAGACAACATTTATTAGGTTCAGGAAAACACGGCATCAGATAAAGGACCGAGTCAGTACGAAGTGTACATTGTCATAGGCTGATAAGCACGCGCTCCGCTGTCGGAGACTCTGTTAGCGTTGGAGGGATTGAAGGACTTGGCCCAGACCCGTGCTAGTATAGTGAGTAGGGCCAGCGACTCAGGAGCTATTAGGCTCGCGACTCAGGCCAGCGACTTTGGGGTGCAGTTTTGAGTTGACACGCAGGCTTGAGCAAAGTGCGCAAACAGCGATGGGTGCGGCTGATAGAAAGCGTCATTAACAGATCAATTGGGATAAGGCCGAGTTTCGATACACTTTGGCCGAGGAACGTTGTGTGAACCTTGAATTACCTCTAGCGAAGCTGTCCAAAGGGGGAAGGCAGAGCTGCAGAGAGATGGGGCTGCTGAGGTAATTGGTTCGCAGCCTAAGGCATGCGAGCCAGCAGAAGGGCATACAGCACGTGAGGGTTTCGAGTGGGCACAATTCCAGAACAAACAACAACAATAACATCGACGCGAAATCTCGATGGCATGCCCGCGCAGCATTCCGGACAGTACGTGGCCGTCTTCATTCCCCCAAGCGCAAGGCAACATCGCGCCGATCGCATCATTCTCGCTGACACGCAACAGACTGAAAACCAGCCAGCACCGATCAGCTGGAAGCTCAGGCAGACCTTGCAGAGTGGGTACCAGACCCCGCGTTTTTCGGATGACGGAGGCGAGGAGGGTATGGTGGCTGGCGTATGACGGTGCGGCGCAGGACCAAAACGAGCAACGAATGGGGAGCGTGTGATAAGAAACCCCAGGCCAGCCCAGGCCTAGCCAACTTTTCCGTCGCAGTCCGTCGTCAACTGATCGGGCGAGTGAACGGGGACACGAGCGAGACCCCCAGCCCGGCACCCATCCCGGAGACCCAGTGCGGAAGTGGCGGGAGGTATTGAACCCAAATTCACGCCTTGGTTCGAAGGACCTGCTTTGGTGCTCACTCTGTCGCAACAAGACTGATTAGAATGACAGGCTCGCGTGACCAATCCATGCGCACCCTTTGGGTGTCACTGGTGATGTCACCGCGGGATGGAGCATTCAAGGTCTTGGATGAGATGCAAGAAGCAGAATAGTTGTGTGCCAAGGCACAGAACGACCATGGCTCCGCGGATGTCCTTCCAGCAGGAATACGGGTGGGCGGTTTGCAGGAGGGAACGAGACGACGACTAGGATGCCTGATGATGCAGGTCCTACCGCGTTTGTCTTTGCGCATCGCGCCCCAAGACAAGATGGTGGCCCCCTTCAATCCAATGGATAGATCAGAATTCATCGCGGGGTGAAGGTAATGGAAGCCACTGCCCCCCCCCCCCGAAGCAAGGGACTCACACGAGAGGCATGGCGCTGGATTATTGTCTCGGTTGGCTTGTTCCCTCCGCCCAGACCTTGCAGGCGAGGCCAGACATTGGACGGACATGAGGGTTTGTTGGCCCTTCGCTTGCTGCTCAGAGAGGGTCCGAATGGAAACGAGACGGCAGGCAAGGACAGCGCGACTTTGTGAGTGGATGCGGCGGCACTGGTCCTTTTGTGCTGCGTTGCTGCCATAGGAGGCAGGCAGGCAAGGTCAAATCTTGATAAGGATCGCTTCCCATCCGAGGGCCCGGTCGGGTTGGTCGGAGAAGAATCGGGAGTTCGCCGATGGCTCCGTTGGGTTCAACGGCAACTTGTCACACATCTCTGGGTCTGACGTTGACTCAGGCTGACTGCAAACGCGAGGTTTGAATCCCTTGCAAGATCCGAGTCTGTTGACCCCTAGAGGAACGCACATCCCACGCGCTCACATTTCACGTTGCACACAGCACGGGATGATGGATAAGCCCCCCAGGGATGACTCTGGGGTGTTGTGTGAATTGCCGGCCGATGACCATGGACAAAGAAAGCAGGTCATTGGGAAGCCGGCGAGTAGCTTCTCGGCTGCGCGTGCATCCCGCCTCTCCCCATATCATCCCGCTTCTCCCCATGCCGTCTGTCCTATCCCATGCAATTCCATCCCATGCCGACCCGCTTGGGAGAGGTAAGTTGCTTATCAGCAGTCGGGGGTGTGTGTGTGAAAGTAAGGGTGGTGGAGCGCCTCTGGCTCTATCGTTATCTCTGCCTACTACGTAGTGTGCGGTGGTGATACCGCCGAATCGAGAAGCCCATAACATAGCTCTGATCTGACCGCCGCCATGGAAAGCGTATTCGCACCAAGCAACCGGCATGGATAATAAAGAGGCAGAGATGCAGAGAGGCAGAGGGAGAGATACGTGGTCCGGAGGGAAGCAGGCCCGAAAGGGCTGTCGACGACTGTTGTTGTGCCAGCTGGCTCCTGTCGAATTGCCTGGGTATTCGCCCATACATAGCCTGATCCCTCTTGTCGCCTACTCGCCCAGTCATCTAGGTAGTCATCCATCCATCCATCCACGGCCTCACCCAACCGGCTCTCAGTCCCTTTCTGCCGTTTCGGGATCTGCCCCTGCTCGTGTCACCGAGGCCTGCCCTATTATTCCCTTGCTCGGGCGGATGTCTGTTGGGCTGACTCTCTGTGACTGACCCCGTGGATTGCGCTCAACCACAGACACGCTGCTTGGCGCCTCATCAATCAGCTCGCCCCATCAAGCGCACACTCCGTATCGATACACGATTACACCCCCCTTCCCCGTGCTCTCCCCCACGCCACGGCCTCGGGGCACTCGTGCCCCGGCTTTGAAATAAGTATTCGCTATCACCGCCGGCCTGGGAACAAGTCTGCCTGAGAGAAACCTCTCGTGTCTCTCTTTCTGCCGTGGTCTTTCTGTTGTTTCGAGGTTCACTTTCCACGCGCTACCAATCAACGAGCAACCACACGCTCCCGATATGGTTTACCAGATCTCCGCGGCCCCACGATTCGACGACGCCCCGACCGGTGCCATTCGCGCAAGCGCACGCGCTCCCCTTCCTCAGACAGCCCCCGACCGGAGCATCATACTACGTACTCCAGAAACGTTCAGAAGTCGAGCTGCAAGGAACGACCCGCAACCTAGCGCCTTTGCATAACTCATCGGAGGACGTACAGCGACATCGTGATTCGCTCCCGTGAGCTTTGGATTTGTCGTCGCCTTGGCCTTCGTTGGTCCTCACAGTTGCCCTTGGTCGCCGGCCAATCCAAGGGTTGGTTTTACGTACTCAGAACCGCCGGACATACACGCGGCCATCTTCGTCTCTCTGGTCCGGGTCTCATGCCCGGGGTTGGCTGGAAGGGTCTGGATCATCTGCGTTTCCCCCCTTCGCAGCAGACAAAGCCAAGCGGGGAGAGCGACGCGGAAAGAGGGAATCGCTGGGAGAAACTGAGACTTGGGCTGAGTCTGACTCTGCGCTGAGTGAGGGTGTGCCCGGGATTGATTCCAATCCAGCAGCAGCCCAGGCTGACGCGAAACGCCCCCCGGCCCAGCTGAAGCGCCGTGCACGCCACTGAAAGTCCCCTGGAGCACCGCCCCAACACGCGCTGGAGCACCGCCCTACAGTGCACCGAACGCGCTGGAATCCGGGTGCCTTACCACCCCTTCCCCGCTGACGCCGCGAGACATGCTAACCAGGCCACGCTTGGCTCCCCACCCGCCAACACCTGCCTGCCGCACTGGTCTCGCCCCGGGGTCTCGGTACTAGTGCAAGTGCCACTATGATGTCTCCACGCTCCTTCCTGCTCGCCCACCGCCAGGGCCAGCACATCGCTCCTGCCCCGGCTCCCTCAGCTGCTCCGGGCACTCACACTCACATTACTTCATCTGGTAATAATAATAAATCCTCTCCCACTCATTCTCCCTCTCCCTCCTATTCCTCCCTTTCTTCGACCATTTCCTCCGCGTCGAACAAAAACTCCACCAACCTCGCACCTCACGCCGCCACCACGACGACAACGCCTCCGACCTTCTCACCTCTGCGCTGGTCGCCCAAGTATGACAACGACAAGACCAACATCGCCGTCACCATCACTCCCATACCCGTACCGCCAAACTCCGATGCCAACATGGGCAAACGCAAGGAAAGGCGAGAGACTCTATGTCTCTCCCCATCAAGCCCGCCAACAACTACTACGAGTTTAACCACACGACCGACAACCCCCACCAGCCCTGTCAAGATCCCTACCACCAACGGCAGCCGCCCCATCACCCACCCGCAGAAGCGACACACGTCGCAGCGCAGACGACCCCGGGATTCGTTCTCCCCCGACTCCATTTCCCCGTCGCTTGTCGCCCTCCTTGCTGTTACGGATATCCCACGACCCAGGCAACTTCGGCGTCGCCGCCGAACCGTCAAGTCCTTGACGGTGGACGAGGTCATGGATTGCGGCCATGGTTCCGAGAAGGACCTGAGCTGGTCCCTGAGCCGGAGCCCGCTTGACATGCTCCTCTCACCACCCCAGGATGCCATGGACGACGATGACAGCGTGAGCGACTGCAACATTGGCTCTGCCATGTCTACCAGGACATATTCCATGGATTCTATCCCATCATTGGACGAATCCTTCACTAGCGACGGCCTCTCTTTTGACACCCCCAGGACCCCTAGCCCGTTATCGCGCCGGAGCCGGTCCTCGCCTATGCGCAAGTCTCTAGAGCCTGTTGTGTCACCTCCAGGCTCTGTTGACGAGCATCCTTTAGCTGGCGGCGATCTTGAAGGCGACGAATTTGAGATCAAATTATCAACGCAACCGGAAGAGACTGTCCCCAAGTCCCAGTTTCTCAAGCCCTTTAAGCCGCTCAGGTCCGTCTTCAAGTCCAACTTGACTGCCTCGCTGCGAGCTCTGAGGTCGGCCGCCAAGTCCTTCTCTGCTATTAACTTTCCCTCTATCCCACCGGACGACTTCTTGACCCGGTCGATTCTCACCATCGATCCCAACGTGCCCTACACGGATGAGCGACGACCCCCTGTTCTCGAGGACATCCCTTCGGAAGCCATGCGCCGCTATCTCAACCCAACTACGAACTCGCGCATTGAGTCACCATCGAAGACTTTTAGGACTGGAACCTTTGCAGCATCAATTCAAATGCGCACCTACAAGATCCAGCGATCCCGGTCCACTCCACCATCGTCCCGGAACCCTTATCCATCAACGTCGCTTCAAACCTCGCCTGCACCTCAGCAGCCACAGCCGCAAGCCCCCGCCCAGACTCCCGTCGCAACACCCCCCGGCATGCGTCAGCGTGAGATGCGTGAGAATTCCGACTTTATCCGGATCGCTGTCATGGAAATGGCCATGCGCAAACGCGGCAAACTGGATGACCAGCGACCAGGCCGCGCCCGATGGGCGCTACCGCCCAGAAAGATGACGACCAAGCCTTACGAGGTTGCATCTGATGGTGTCCCGGTCCGGTGGATCCCCCTTTCACTGAATGGGTAAACGCCCATGTGTCGGGCAACCAACGGGGAACCATGACACCCCAGACGCAGGCAGGGCGTTGACACGTCATGTGCCTGAACAGGGTCCCTTTGCAATGCCGATTTGGGCAGGACGACAACCGGATGCCTGCCGACCGCCATCCCTACCGCTCGGGTCACTCTACCAATCCATTGGTAATCTGATGCAAATTTTTCTTCGGTGGAAGGGTCATGGAAGGCCAGCACGCGAGCCAGCGGTTCCACAACCCGGGCCTTGTCCCAATACAGGGAATGGGCACTGTCATGACGAAATCAATTAATCAAGACCTGACTCAAAGGGGGGTTAGCCGACACACCACCATCCGCTCGGACTAAACAACCGACCACCGACCGACCGACCGACGGCTCTGGACACACCAGCAATCGAAATTCGAGGGCGTCGCGCTCATGAACCCAACCTCGGCAATTGAGTGCGATCGACATTCTCATCACCACCAACCAACCAACCACCCACCCATCAACCCACATCTGAAATTGGGTTCATCGTTTAGAAGCGATTGGCATTCTTGGAGTTTTTTCCTTTTTGTCTCATTACGAAAATCACAAGCCAGCATATTGCACGGTGTCAGGAATTGCTTCTTTCTGCACTTTTCACATTTGGGTCACAGCCTTAGTGCCATGACTCCACCAGAGCGGGGGATTTTTTTTTTTTTTCTTACGAAAGCGCGAAAGAGTGAAATGGCTCATGCCGGAGTTTTGAGACGCGTCTAGGGAAGGAGCATTTTGGAGAAGAGGAAGAATCTGCGGTGCAATAACCGACATTGCATTTGTTGAGACGGAATATGTTTTGAATGGCTGGGACTGGGCAATTTTTTTGGGACTCGGCGAAGTCACGGAAGATATCAACAGAACGGACATAGCACAGGTGTTTCTAACTGTACGAATGAGGAAGCATAGGTCATTGGCGCAGGAGATGAGCATAGCATGATGGACAAGGGTAGACACTCTTCTCCCTCGACATGGATTTACATATTTTACAATTTTTGGACCCTTTGGACTCTGTGACCCGACTGAGACGCGGAGTGGGCTCTGCGAATTTCCTGCCGCGTGGAGAAATGGACACGATCGGCAGGGCCGAAGTTTGGCGGCGGTGGGAGCGGCTGAGGCTTCGTCTAGCTCGGATTGGTGATGGCATGCAGGCGTGCCCAACGGCTGGCATGATGGCAGGACTGGCAGTGTTGAGTTGGCGTTGGGGCTTGTTGTGGTCATTTCCCTTGGCCGGACTCCCTCTAATCGGAACAGCGGAACGGACGCCGAGAATGTTTCACCGAAACTTGACATTTCGGCAGGCTGGGAGGATGCCGAGAAACGCGTGATGGGGAGATGGGGGAGATTGGAGTGCATGGTGCAGCAGATAAGTTACAGCACACGCACACGGAACATGGCAGTGGACACGACACGACGACACGGGCCCGGCGGGATGGATGGGGGAACCGTCATCGACTCCGACTGGTACCGACTCTGCTGCTCCGACGACACACGGCCTGGGTACCGATATCCTGGCCCTGCGAAGGACATGACACCCAGCATCTCGTGGGGGTCGCGGACCCGGAAAATTAGGGGTCTGGACGCGGGAGATTTGGACTTGGTGGGAGATCAGGACGCCTTCTAGAAGGTGGGAGCCCGCATCCGTCGTGTGGGGTGAGAGAGCCTGAGCCGACCTATACTTACTGCGGACTACGGGAGCGCTGCTAATTATGAGGACTAGTTATCTCGTGCGCTAGGGCTATGTGCAACGGGCTAATGAGTTAGTTCACAGCAACTGGGCTCGACCCTCGAATCGGACGGCAACTGCGCGATATTTTATTCCCGCCCGGTGGTTCGGATTCCGATCCGGGCTCTCTCTCCCACATTCTCAGGGTCCTCCGTATCTCCAAAAACATGGGGGGTGGGAAAAAAACCGGCGGTGGAGACGCAGTCAGTCATAGCGGAGGACAAACTGCGCGTTCTGGGCCCAACCGGCGGGTTTCGTTGCCGGCTGCCATGTGATTCCGCCGGCGGCTGGGGCGGTGTGTCGTGGAGTTTTTGCTCGTGTGTTTTGTTTCTGTTGTGGAGAGACGAGTTGGGCAGAATAACTGGCATAGGGCAGCTGGGGTCTTGATGCAGTGCGGGTGCATGCATGGCGGATGCAGGCATCACGACGAGACGACAACATTTTTCCCTTTCACAACTTTTTTTTTTTTTTGTTTTCTCCTGTTCCCGCTTGGGCTAATCAGTTTCCCGCGGCTTCGGCGGCCACACCACGTCGTTCCTTGCCGGCCGTTCGTCCGTCGTGGCTCCTCCCGCCCCCGACTTGCAGGCGTAACTTCGACTCTACAGATGGACCCCTGCTCTCTGACGGGCCTTGATCCATGCCCGCGGCCAGGTCGCGCTCCCAACTACCTATCCAGGCTGGGCCGGCGGTGTAACGAAGGGAAGCGCGGTACTACGTGGGAAGGAGATCTGCCTACTGCGCTGCACAGAGTCAGTGCCGTAGCAGAGTCTCGTCGCTCGCGCAGCAAGCTACGGGAAGACGCTTCAGAGTCACATCGTCCTCCGTCGGAACCGCACGCAATTCGCCGCCGCTCGTTTCCTTATCAACGGGGGGCGGGGGGCCTCACGCTCCCTAAAATTCCCTAATTAGGACACGGTGCGGTCATGCCATGGTAGTGCACTTGGGCGTCCGCGCCGGCGATGCCCGCACCGGCGTTGTCCGGGCCTTGTTCTCCCAGACCTTCCCGATCGAGCAGGGAGCCGGAGGACTCCTCCGCCCCGGCACTGTATCCACTACGGAGTGGCAAGCGTTGCCGAGGACGGCGCGGGACGGGGGCTGGCTGGAGGTAGGTGTTGTTCTTTAAGGCTACAGTCTTCGTTGAACATTTCAGCAAGGACAAGCTCAGTCCTGAGACACGGGTTGTCCAACCTTGAAAATATCATCAAAAGTGGACCCTAGCGGACCGACGATCCGTTCAAGGTCAATACCCTTGGCTAATACAAACTCACTCGCAAATCTCAATCAACATAAATGTGTCTTCTAGCTTCTGTATTACATACGGAACCTATCCCGAGGTGCTGCCTCTGCTTCTTTTACAAACAGTGTACCTCCCAAACGTATTTTTGCGGCTGTCCTTGTCCATTCATCCACCCATCCAAGGGCCGCTCGCTATACAGTAAAAAAAAAGAGGCATTGCCAACGCCCTCATTTGCATGTGCTGTGTCCCTTACAAATATTCCTCCGCGAGGTAGCATGTATGGGACAAATGGGGGGAATGAAACAACTCCTCCGTGTCCCAGCCGTGCGCCTATACCCTTTGTTTCTATGCTATACTACACTTCCTCCTTCTAACCTTTTGCGAGAGAGCGATGCTAGTTGACCATCTCTTCATCCCTTCGATCTTCCCGTGACCCAGCTGAGTCTCCTCGTTCTCTGCTGCGTAGGAGGAGGCATCTCTTCCTCCGCTTCTGGTTCATCTTCCTGCTCGCTTGAGTCACGATGGCTCATGCGATACGTGAGGGCGCTGAGCTTGTCCTTGAGGTTGTTCGTGCCATTCTTCCTCCGCACACCAGCCTCATAATTACTCATGCTAGTCATGGGGCGCTCGATGCCTGTGGCCATCCGCCTGAAGGCTTGATGGTTCTGTGTTGGCGCTGTGCTGTGTCCGCTGCTCGTTCCTGGCCGGAGAAGATCCATGCCTTGGTTGTGCCGAAAACTGCGGTTGTCTTCGATGGGTGTCGGGGGCGTCATCATCAGGTAAGTCGGGACGTTGGGCCCATGCACTCCAGAACCACCATTGCGACGAGACGTGCGGCTGGTAACGCTCGAACTGCGACTTCGCCGGCGGGATGTGGTAGAAGGTGGGATACTGCTGTGGGTGCTGCCGCGGATGGAGCGAGGCGGCGAGCGGGAGAAGTCGACTGGCGAGGAGCCATATATGCTGGAAGAGTCGTCGCTGTCGTTGAGGCTGCCAGGGTAGTGTTGTGAGCCTCCCGATGACGAGGGGGCAATCAGCACAGAGCTGTTGGCCAACTCCCTGAGCTTGTTGCGCTGCTCAGCATTGGGTCGATGCTTGGAGAACTTGTTGCCGATGAGAGCGCCCGTGTGAGAAATGAGCGCCTTCATCACAGCCTTTTTGAGCGCCAAAGCCAGGTCCAGGTTCGACCACGTCTTGTTCTGCCACTCAATCGTCGGCATCCTGAAAACAAAGTCGTGTACGTCCTCAAAGTTGCGCTGGTCCTTGCCCTTGTAGCTCAGGCAAAGAACCACAGACGGCATCTTGATGGAGGCAAATGTCATGAAGTGGCTCGCGCGGGTCATCATCTTCGTGAGATCATCCGATGCTTGCTTGTCCTTGTCGTCGGCCTGCTGCTTCTTCCCAAGTGTGAACCGAGGGATCCGCTTCTCACTGCCCGCAATAGATTCGCGACCGTCCTTTGATTCAAAGCCCGTGCTGCTGCGTCCAAGTGCTCGAGGAGTAGCGCCCGGTCGCAAAGACTCGTGCGAAGCCTTTTTCAGTAGGGTCCTGGATGTTCCTGGCGTGCGGAACAGGCGGAACGAATGGCCCTCGCCTGTGTTGACGCTGAGAGCCTTCTTCGAGGAGCGCTCTGACTTCGAGCTGGAGGTCAAGGTTGGATGGAGTCGGAGTTCTAACGACCCAGGACGGGTTGAGAAAGATGACGAGTCCTTCTCGAACGAAGTTGAATCTGAGCGCCCATTCGCGCTGGACAACGAATCGCCATCTTCCTCATCTCCATCGCCAAGTTGCTTCAGTATAAATGGTGAATCGTTCTTCTCCCTGTCCCCGTCCATACCTGGGAAGATGTATTCAAACAATCGCTTGCCCACGTCACGCTCCAGTTGTACCTTGATAGGCAAAACGTTGACCTCGAAGCGGTCCATGACGGTAATTCCAGCAATTGCCTCCAGCATGTACCAGTAGACACGAATCATTTCCTTCTCGCTTTCCGGGCCCAGAGTTCGCTCAGGGTCGGCGTGAGGAGCGACCATCTCTGGGTACGTAGCATCCGGAAGCAGATTCAGACCCAGCACTTTGCCCACTCGGATGAGGTTGACGTGGGAGCCGTCCGAGTTGTCAGTGCGATCGTACTCCAGGTCCTTCAATTGAAACTCCACGAGCGCCTCGTTGGAATCCTGCATCAGGTGCCAGACGATATCTCGAACCGAGATGTTCCATCTCACCAAGGCTGTGCTGTCCGAGTTGACGTTCAACTTTCTCTGCGAGGTTGTGATAGCCTTCATCATGAAGAATAACTCATCCTCACAAGCAGCCAGGTCTCGCTCCAGGCGTAGACGGTCTTCCCAGCCCCTCTTGTCGAGGTACTTGGAGTAGATTTGGAAGTGTTCCTTGATCTCTTCCATCTGCCTGATTCGCTGCTGAAGCTTCTGTACCATGGCCGGGGCTCCGCTCAGGTCACTAAAGTCAGACGCCAGAATAATCTTTTCCAGTCGCTCGCTTCTTGTCTTCTCCAATGGTTCATTGTACATGAGAAGATCAAGCACAATGACGTAGAGAGCGTAGTACTGTGACGAGTTGCAGAGTGCTCGGGCTTGAGGGAACTCAACCCAAAGGTTGTCCAGTCGGGTCTCTGCGTTTTCTGTAGAAGCCTCGTTGGCTGCATCGGTGTTGACCTCATCATTGTACTTGAGACGTAAAGTATTGTACTTGTCGTACCGGATCATGGCCGAAGTCTTCTGCACGACGCGCTTGAAACCGAAGGGATCTGCCTGGAAGTCGAAAACAACCTCGATGGGAACCCAAGGCGGCCAGGATGACCCGCTCGGCGTTCCATACTTGCTTCCGACGTACATCGATAGGAGGTTGGTGAGGAACCATTTCTGATGGGTGACGAAGAACTGGATGCTGTCCATGTTGACCAAGAACCGGCGTTGTACGAGACCACTGACATCATCGGAGATTCTCTCCTTGTCCATGACCTCCATCACCTTTAGTTCCATTCCCTTTGCGGTAGCCAGCACCACATGCTTCTTGTTCTTGTCGCTCTGCAGCTGGATCTGCGGCGCGATGATTCGGATGTGGTAGCTGCTTTGAGGAGTGAACTCTTCGGAAATTCCGTTCACGAGATCCTCAATCGACCCTTCCATAACGCTGTCCGCGTTGGTACTCCAAGTGGCACTCGTAAATTTCCGGCCGTCGCCGATGATTTTCTTGATTCGGTCCTCAATATCTTGAGCGGAATCGCTCTCGTTGATGCTTGGGTCCTTTGACGAGGTGCCACCACGACCAGTATGTGTTGACTTGGGCTTGCTATTGGCCTTGGCTTCCTTGGCTTTGTTCTGTTCCTCCACAATGTCCAGAATAAACTTGATGGCCGGGCGTGAGAGATAGTAGACGAATCCACGTCGTTGGCTGTTCTGGTGGAAGTAGCGAAGTACAATGTTTCGTAACAAGTTGTTCCACTTCAGTTGCATATTGTGGATGACGAACCGGTTGTTGAACTCGCTTTCGAACTCCGTGCTTGGTGGGATGTGGAGAGTCTCGTCATGAATGCCAATCGAGCCCACAGATCGCCTCCGGTCTCCACTCATTCGTTGGCTACTCCATGATGGTTTTGCCTCTGTCTGGCTCAGCAGGGATTCCAGGAACTCCTTCTTCTCGCGCAAAACGCCGGTATGTTTCCGCAATGCTTCAAAGTCTTGCACCAACTCGGGGTCTTTCCCATCAGACCTGATAACCTTCAACTCCGCTTCGCCCACATTACGAGCATGCGTTTGTATCTGGACACCAAGTTGGTCGAGTCGCTCCTGGATAAGTTGGCCTTGGACTCGAATTGGGTCGTTGTCATGGTTCAGGATGCAAAAGTGTGTGGGTTCGTTGCCAAATGGACTCGTTCTACTTGGATCTCCAGCAATGACACCGCCAATGTCAGTTTGGCGGAAGTAGGTCAATCGAGGAGCGTAGACGAGAGGCAGGATCTTGGTGTCAGGATGCGGTTCGGTTGGCAGAATCCAATCCAACTCGACAAAGTCATCCATATCAATCCAGCTAAAGTCATTGTCCGGGATCGTGAAACGGGACAAATCTGGCTTATCTTCTGTATCGCTCATCAAGGTTGCGATGGACCCCTTCTTGATGGCCTCCGTAGTCGTTCCCTTCAAACTTGCCGACACGGCACGGATGTCTGCGCTGACTAGATCCAACTGGGCCGCGTGGATCTTGATCCCAGAGGTTCGAGCCGTTTCAGTGTTTCCGCCCTTTCCAAGCGTGTTGAATTCTTCTCTTCTTTGATGCAGATCCAAAGAGAAACTGTC
This sequence comes from Ilyonectria robusta, assembly GCF_021365365.1. NCBI lineage: Eukaryota > Fungi > Ascomycota > Sordariomycetes > Hypocreales > Nectriaceae > Ilyonectria > Ilyonectria robusta. The sequence continues at coordinate 452,815 of NW_025764458.1, read as the reverse complement.
AAAGCGGACCTTGACACCAGTGGCGGAAACAGCATTCTCAGAGTAGTCCTCCACGTCCTTGTGTTTGTAGATGTGACTCAGGAACAGCGGTGCCAGGAGAAGGTTATACTTGACAGTCGCCAGATGTCGGCCAAACTTCTTGCTGTTCTTCTCACGACCTGGGAAGAGGGTACCTTGGCGAATGGGTAGTGACAAAGGCTGGCCGAAGAGGCCCCACCAAGCGAAGAAATGCGTGAAGAAGCGAGGGGTAAGATGGACTGTGTTGTAGCTCCGTGATGGCTCTGGGTTTTCGGATAACCAGTCACGGTCAACTGGGGCCCGGACTGCGATTGACAAATGAATATGTCGACTCCTGAAACCACGCATGGCGTCGTACGGAAGACCATCTTCGTCTTTCGCAAAGTGCGGGTTCTTGAGAACAATATCGTAGTGAGGTCTGAATTCGAAACTGCGCAGTCCATCCTCGATAGCACGCTCAAAGATGAGACCAAGTAGGAACTGGACTTTACCCGAAAGTTTCATCACGACCTTCTTAAACGTGGCCTCGGACTTGAACTTGTCTTCGGGTGTATGCCTCTCAAGCTCATTCTGCTGTCGCGCTGCTTCCCGGACTTCGTGGCTGTAGTCCGGAATCGCAAGAACATACTCGCTACTTTCAACAGCGATGAATCGCTTCGGATCGTCATCTGCGTTGACGTTCCACTTGACATCATTGCGCCAACACATGAGGAAGCCTGCGCCATTTCCTGTGACCTGGTATGGATCGCGAGTGCCCTTTAGCGCAAGGTGCACGTCGCCGTCACCCTTCCAAGCTGCGTGTATCTTGGAATGGAAGTTGAGTCGGAGCTTGTCCCAGAAGCCAACCCTCTCAGATGGATCGAATTGAGGCTTCGTGAAGGATTCGATGACCATCATCATATCCTGGACAGCTGGCTGGTAGCAGGGACCCCAAGTGAAGCGGGTCGGCAGAGCAGTGTTGACGTCCATGTACACATCGGAGTATGATTTGACAGGGCCGATTGTACGACGGACCTCGATTGCAAAGCTACCCTCGCCCGATGCGTTCCTAGGAGGGATGACGTTGACCCGAACTCGGCGAGTCGACTCAACTCCTCGGAATTCTTCACCAATGACGAAGTTCGACTTCAGTGACACAGACTGAAGCTTCGGAGACTGCCCGTACTTCATGGGAGGAATGTGCAAGAACGGCAACGGGTAGTCGCGCAGTGTGACCTTGGCTTCACCCATCTCGATGCCAACATGCATTGGCACAAGCAGACTATACTGCATATCCCTAGGCATCCCCTTTCCGATCTTATGCACAAAGTCCGGGAGGTCCTTCATCGGGAAAGTTGGTTTATCGAGGGTAAAATGCAGATCATTTATTAGTGTAGACATCAATGCCGGTCGTGGGGGGACCTCGAGGAGATGCTCGGCTTCTTCGAAATCGTCCGGAAGTTGGCTGGGGCCCCAAAACTGGCTTCGAGCCTCCTTGACGTTCTTCTGACACAACTGGTAAGCCTTTTCGATGCGCTTCTTCCAGCTCTGGCCATTGAACACATCCAAGTGGTACCGAGCAGCGTGCTCGGAAACCTTGGAGTATCCGTTGACCGCAAAGTTCTCCGATTCAGGGTCGTATCTAGGAACCCTTCCGCGGTGTGTGCCATTGTGGCCGTTTGTCCCGCTCATCCCATCCAGGCTTCGACTGCGGACTGAGGACGTAGAAGGCGCATCGGCTCTTCCTCGTGGGAAAGTCGATCGTGATCGCATCTTGCTATTTCCTCTCCGGATCTCGTCCTCGCGAACTCTCTTCAGCTTGACCCGGAAGGCCTCCTCTCGAGCAATTCGCTGCACTTGCTCGACAAGGCCGGTTCGATAGATCATGCCGAGTTTCCACTCGAAGGCGCCGTCTTCCAGCTCAAAGAGGAAATTCCGAGTTCTGACAGAAACCTTTGGCACCGTCTTGGGGCCTTCAGGCTTCTTTTCGAGAATGTATTCGTTGGTTCCTGTCTTGAAGCGATGGTGCAGCTGCTGGACTGCCTTAATGACGTTGATGATGTTGTCACTGATGCGACTGAGGATGACCTCGTGCGGAATCCCAATTCGGACAGCCTCCGTCACAATATCAATCATCTTCTCTTCGATGACAGCGCCTTGTGGTGACTTCCGTCTAGACTCGCGGAAATCAAGGCGGCCCGTCTTGATGCTGACTACTCTAGCCCAGACATTCCGCATTCGCGGGGGTTCAGTGTATAGTCGAACAAGTTTTGCCGCAATGTAGGGAGTAGACCATCTCTGCCGACCCATCTCCAGGCCATACATGTGTAGCATCATGGCCGGGTCGTGTGGCATCTCAGCCTTCAGCTGCACCAGGGCCGCCTTGAAATCGAAAGTAACCATCTCTGGGGTGTTTGTAGACCGCGAACCGCCGTCATCTTGGGGAGAGCCTGGGGGTGCTAGACGACTGGAAGGCGGTGATAGGTCCTTCGGGTTGCTGTCATGCCTGCGTCGTGAAAGGTCACGTCCTGTCTGCATAAAAGCCTTCCGCAGGGTCATGACAGCTACTCCAACAGCATAGTGTCGATATAGGGAGTACTGGGCAAGAATGGTCCGCACCGTCACTTGAATGTTGAATGTGGGCCCATGAGCATCGCTTGCCGCAGATAGCAACAGCTCGAGACGGGGGATGCTAAAGAAGGGCTCTGGTTCCAGCCTGTCAATAGCGTCCATGATTTGTGCCTCAATTCCTCGGGCGTGTAAGGTAAGTCGGCGACCATCTCCAATGTTTTGCGGCTTCTTTTTGGGTCGGGGGGAGCCAGACGGAGGCGTGAAGTCAGAGTCAGACTGCGTCATGGATCGGCTATTGGCGCGTCTTCGAGACACCCGTCTCTGCAAACCATCAAATCGATGAGCGCGGTACTCAGCAGATGCATGGTCCCAGTGTAGGAATATTCCGCGTGTGTCGTCCGAAATGTCTTCGTCAATCCCGGCAATCTCGACACTGAAGTCAGTTATGTCCATCTGGTAGCGGAGAAGCCAGCTCGGCGCTGAGCGAAGGAAATTATGGCCCCTTGAGGCTTTAACAGCCGGGCCCTTCTCCGGTTCCACGTCGAATCGTAACTCTCGGACAATTTGACGGAGGCCATCTGTGATTTCAGGTCTGACCATGCTGATAGCGGCGGACTGGATGTTTCCTGTCATTTCGACATAGACATCGGGCCTTGCGCCAAGATGCACTTTCATATCAAATGACTCGGTAGTAATGAGATTAAATCGGTCGCCCGTATTAGTTTGGTAGTAAAGATCATGAGATTGAAGGCGCACTGCGCCATCCAGGGAGTAGTGAAGGTCCTCAATGATAGAATGGGAGGATTCCATGTCGATGGAAATTGATGAAATAGATGAGATGATGAGGTCAAAGTCGTCTGGGTCCTCCGTCTTCTGCAATGGCTTGAGTTTGATGCGCACGACTGGCTCATGCATGGAGAACTTGATGTTTGCCTTGGGTAGGAGGCGTGAGATTAAATGGCGGTTGTTGGTTTGTGCTTTTTGAGCTTTTGGTTTCGACTTCATGAGAGCAAGGAGGAGGGGGATGTGGCGGGGGTCGAGGTCGACTGAGGGCGAGGTGACGACAGAGTTGGCAAACATGATGTTTGCGTTCCTCTCTTCGGCCTTGCCGCCTTGCAAGACCTCCACAGTTTTGGACAGCAGTGTTGTCTTGACCGTTGTCGTGGCCATCGGGATATAAATGAGACGATCAGACTGACCGTTGCCGTCATCTAGGCCAACGGAAATTGAGAGAGCGGCGCCCAACGCCTCGTGCGCAATTGCCTCGGGGGGGAAGTACATCCTGTGGGCAGGGGACTTGGGATCAAGTCGGTGAAGATCAATACCGACCTCTTTCATTGCAGCATTCAGCAATATGGGATTGGCTCCAGCTTTGACAGGCTGGACCTTGGACGTCAGGCCTAGGAAACTGACTGCCAATTGAACTTCCTTTATGCCTCGCAAGATGGAGCTGAAGAACTCCTTGGAATCGGACACAGTCCTCATCAAGTCCGCATTCGTGCTACCTGGTTCATCCACCTCTTGTACCACTTTTCCTAGGAAAATGTCAATGGGTTCATCCACGCCCGTAGACTTCGGGTCCTTGCGACATTGTTTCAGTTTGGTGAGGCAGGTTTGCATGTCGTCAAGGGGGATGTGAAGTCGCCCAAGCTTCAAAGATACTGCGGCATCTCGCAATCCTTCCCTTGACTTGTACAAGAATCCGTGGATGTTAAGGAATAGGTGGTCCAGCAATTCCATCGATTCGTTTCCATCGGCCGTGAACAGGACACTCCGCACGGTCATTGTCCACTCGGCCTGTCGATCCTTGCTTGGTGAATGCTTTCCTTGGACAAAGAACCGCGCACGATCGACCATCTTGGGCCGGGTGTCGACGGACACCGTGAAGCTTCCAACCTGGATGTTGCCGACATCCACAATATTGATAATGGAGTTGGTAGCGACCACATCGATTAGCCTGAGCCAGTTGATGTTCTTGTGGAGCCTTTTGATCTTCTCCTTGACGTTGGTAAGCTTCTTCCATGTCTCGCTTCGAATGATTGTGTGCGCGCCCTGTCGGGAGGATCGTGATCGGGGTATAGGATTAGATTTGGCGTCGCCTGTCTTATTCTTGTCCGTATCCGTATCGCTCGATTCGCCATCTGATTCGGCAGGCTTGTTTCCTTCCAGCTCTCGGATGTCCAGTGTGACGATGAGCTCACTCAGGACCAGGCTCACCCATGTCGGCTGGGCGAATGTCGGGCGATGGACGTTGAGTCCGAGCCCTCGAATCTCAATCCTGCATCCATCTCGAGGGGTGTATGCCAGGCGTCGCAGGGAGAAGTAGCCGATTCGCTGGATGGATATTCCCGTGAGAATTCGAAGGACCGCAAGGAGGACGAAGGACGACAAATAGAGCAGCACGATTAGACCGAACACGAAGGTCGGATTGAGGAGAGCCATGATGTACAGGCTCTCGCAAGGCTCGCTGCTGGGTTGACTGCGCAATGAACACACAACATTAGTACAAGGGCGGTGTAAACAAGGTGGCGTGGTATCCTCGACTTACATGTCTTCCTAACAGAAGAGGTACGAAGCCCTCCCTTTCACTCAAGTCGTCATGAAGGGGGGCTACGCCATCGCCGCGGGTCCGGATATGCGAATGGTTGTGCGATGCCGAGCTTCCGGTGCGTCCCACAACTTCCGTCGCTCGACCTCCTGGACAACCGAGGGGCAGCTCCCGCGCAAACGACGCAATGGATGCGACTGGAGTGTGGCGATGCTCGAATGCCGTGGTGTTTGAGGCTCGGAAGGTTCGGCGTGGAGTCGAGCTCAAGGGGTGACGAGTCAGGATTGGCGGCGGGTTGGAGCCAGATAAGTCGAAGCTCAGGACGGCTAGGAATCGTGACGTCAAGGGCGCCGGTCGCGGTGGAGGAAAAGGGGCGACGAGATAGCTCGGAGCTGGGGCGCGCAAGGCCAGGATCGCAGTGGACAACGACGGCGGGGGAGAGCTGCGAGGCGGCGGAAGAGGAGGAGGGAGAGTTGAAGGGGCGTCGAGGGGCCTGCGACAAAAGATACGTCGAGTTGGAGAAGATGGAAATGGCCCGGGAAGTTTAGTGATGGATGGAGTAAGCCATCTACCAGCCATTGTCGCTGGGTACAGAAGGTACGTACCTACTAAGGTATCTCTGGTGGGTGGGTTGCGTTCGCTGGGGTCAGCCCCTGTCAGTTGGCCAGTCTCATTGGCTAGAGGGCTGCCATAGAGCGCTACCTCGTAATCCGCGTACCTAAGGGGGCTGTAATAGGTTCTGATGCTCCCTGTAAGTAGCCCCAAGTCCGCCGACTCCCAGCGAGCTGTTGCCAGTTGTGGCAGTGGCAGGGAGGTCCCCAGCGAACGAGGGGTACGTACTGCAGCACTGGCGCCTCCCGTCTGGTATCGCTTGGGAAGGGCACGGGCCATCCCACACCACCATTTCCACATTTTCCAGGTATTTTTCCAGGAGCTGCGTTTCCTGTGGTACGTACTCTGTACCATTTCCCGAAATGCTCATGTGTCGTTGCTTTGTACAAGCCATTTGATGCGCCGGGATCCATTCTTCAGCACACTGGTATTAATCTCTGTCATCTCGGCCGGATGCTCGACCGAGACAGCCAAGAGATTTTCGTATTCCAGGTGCCTACCTTCAGCCAAGTTGGCTTCTAGCCAATATCGAAATAAATACTACGGACGGTTGTGCGAGTACACACGGCGTCGATCACTCATCAACACCAAAAGTTACACACGGGCGGTCTGCAGTCAGCACTGAGCGTCTTGGCGGATCAAGCGTTACGCTCAATCTAGCGTTTCCCTTTGGCCTGGTGCTTCTGGCGGGTCGTGTCCTACGAAACTCTCACGTCAGGTCACTTTCCAATGGCGCCCGCTGCCATCATCTACAAGGAAACCACCAATACTATCTTCTCGGGGCACATCTCTCTGCATTAACCACAAATTCGTCATTAGTGGCACAGTCACTCATCCTCGACTTCGGTGCGGGGAAGGTGAAGCACACACCGTTATTTGTTCGTTTGTTGGTGGCACTGGACGAAGTACAGTAGTTTCGCTCTAACTCTACCCTGCACGTCTGGACAAGTACAGAGAAGTGTCTCGGCCGTTCTGCCGCTGCAACCCTCGGCGACTGTCCGAACATCTACACCACCCACACCATTTATCAGTAAACCATTCCTGCCGCCTACTTATCTTTCCCTGTTTACGGACATCTGGCACATGATTTTCGCCCACTGATCTCTGTGCATTTTCTTAGCGTCTCCCCTCTCGCCAAGGTTGGGGAGTCCTGGCGGGAGATCGACTACGGAACTAAAACGCGTCTGTGACCGTGCCATCCCTCTGCTCTGGTAACAAGCCGAACCATGCGCCCTTGGCTCGCTGACTATTGATGACAAGGCTAGAGACACCGTTTGCAAGCCACACCACGTCCATGGTGGGCCCAATCTATCGATAGCTCCCTCTGACATGCAAATCGCGTCCCATGCAAAATGTCTCATCCTTGTTTCCTTCAGAGGTTGCTTCCTGGGCGTATCCTCTTACAGTGGCGTATCATGGCGTACGCTCCTGACATTTGCCAATCATCTTCACTCATCATTACTATGTCATGCGATGCCATGTCACCCTTTATGTTTCGGTGTCCGGGGATGCATTCTGCCGTACTGATTGGCTAGAGGTTGAAGTTGTTGGGGAACGGAGGTTTGTTGGTGAGGCTCCGTGCAATCCTGGAAGGGCGGGGTTGAAATGATACGCAGCTACTAGTAATCATCCGGGAGTCCAGTGCGTACTTCATGTGCCGATGCGTGGCACATGGCATTTGGACAGAGCCACTGCAGCCGCTTTTTTACATACCCAACAGTCACCAATGAGACGTCAAGGATCTCCCCCCTCGATTTTTACCGTTGATATGGATCTCCGGGGGAAAACAGGACGATAAGTTCCCCGCGTGCTTTGCATGGTAAGTATTTTTGTCTATCAGGAAGACGGGGTATCTGGTCATGTCTGCTCCTGGGCTTTCTTCTCCGCAATCCTTAGATCAGCAATGCGATCATCAACAAGCGCAATGTCGGCGTCTACCCTCAAAATTTTCTCCTCCATCAAGTCGATGTATTCTGCGTCTGTAAGTTTCTTGAGAGGGCTCCATTTAGATCGGAACCAGCTGTCGTTCTCGTCTTTGACTTTGGGCTCGCGCGTCGCCATGCGATTCACAATCATCTGCCCTCCGGCACCAAAAGCTGTCCAGCAAACTACGGCCGGGAGGATGTTCGATGGCCCGCCTGCAAAGTGTGAATAAAATGTCAAATCTTCCATGAGGGGGTCAACCGTACGAATTAAGCCTCCCACTGCGCCAGCCACTGTACCAGCAATCGCGCTGGCCTTGGTTTTTTCAGAGGGCGTGACCTGTTTTTCACCACCCCATGCTTGAATCATGATGCTCCTTGTGACTTGAGAATTGTGAGTTAGGGCCATGAAAAAAAAGCACATAATACGACAACTTACACCAGAAGCTGGTTCCAAGAGTGAACCACTGAAACCCGGAAACTGCACCCCAGATTACGGGGTTGCCTTCTTTAAAGATAGAGCCTCCGACACCAGCTAACACACCGGCAGTTCCTGAGAGCGTAGGTGAGGATACTGTTCTTGCTTGGTTAATCGTGAGAATGAGACGTACCAGACCAGCCGCCTACTTTGAGAGGAGGGAGGAAAAGGTCGACAATCTCGGGGGCAAAGATTCCACGAGGCGAATTGCGGCGGCTAACGGGGGCCGATCGGGGATCTCGACTGCTGCTATCGGCCATGGTGATGATGCGGCTCTGTGGTGAGGATGAGAGGCGAGGAGAGGAGATGGTGAGGCGGGGTTAAGCGGATCGAGAATCGAGGAGGAGCGTTGGGGGAAAAAGACGCAAGGCTGGTATAATTACAAAAATGGGGTTTGATACAATACAATTACATGGCTTGGGAGACGACTGCTCTTGCTACGGTGGTCGTTGCGGAAGATATCAAATATGAAAAAGACGGTACGAGCTGAATGGAGAAGACAGAGAACGAATGAAATGCTGTCAAAAACCCGTGACATGAGCGGGTGCCCAAACCCAAGGCTGCTGCTCCTTCCTGGTCGCGGAGGGAAAACCTGCAAGCGAGAAAGGGGACCGGCCGGTGAAACTAACGCTCTTTAGGGCTAGCGCCTCCCACTCCTGGCCGGGCAAAATTAAGGCAACCCTCACAGGCGCCTCCATCATCATTTTTTCCCTACGCCGAGCAAATTTCGACTCGTCAACCCCCAGACACGGCAACATTCGTCGGGGCCAACACATCTCACGACCGTCTCCGCCCTCCGCAAGCGCTGCCATACCGCCCTTTACCGGACTGGCCGACTCCCGCCTTCGCCTCCGACTCCGTCCTCGACTCCCACGTCCCCCGCGCCCAACTCCCGCCGCGAGGACAGCCAACCCCGGGTCGGCTTTCCCTCTGCAGTCTACGCGCATCGGTCGTCGAATCGCTGCGCGTGTCCGCTTAAGCCGCAATCATGGGTGAGTCCCTCCGCTCCCTGCTGCTGAGATAGCTACTGACGACCCCTCGCCCGCAGCTCCCAAAAAGAAGGAACAGCAGAAGATGTCCCTCGGGGACTTTCTGTCTGATGGAGCAGGAGCAGGTTCGTTGCCCCTCGTCCATGTCGCATCGCTGCCCGCGCCCCGCCGCACGCACACACATCACCGTGCCACCCCACCGATCACCACCACATACTGACTCCCCTCACAGGATTTGGTGGAGGCTCTTGGGCCGATGAGGTTGAGGAAACTTACGGTACGTCGTCTCCTTCCGAGCCATACTGTCGCTGTCGCTGTTGCTGTCGCTGTCTCCTCCGTCTTGTCTCTCTGCTAACTCCCTCACAGTCACCGGTAGGCGCCATTTTTGACCCCTCGCCACGAATCTTTCGGTGAACTGACCATATTCTCCTAGGCACTCAGCCCCTTCCCTCCGGCGACCGAGGTCGCTATACCTCCGGCTCCGCCTCTGCCTGGCAAGATCGGGGTATGTCACACCTATATTCCGAGTCTGCTCACCGACGCTGACTTGCTCAGGATACTCGGTCCGCGAGCGCTCTCCCCAGAGAATCCCCACCCAGCCTCCCTATACCGCCCATCTGGGTAACCTAGCCTATGATATCACCAACGAGGCCGTCAACGAGTTCTTCGAAGGATGTGAGGTCGCCAGCGTCCGCCTGATCGAGGACCGTGAGACCATGCGCCCCAAGGGCTTTGGCTACGTTGAGTTTGCCACTGTCGCGGGCTTGGAGAAGGCCCTGACCCTTGATGGAGAGTCGTTCCAGGGTCGAACTGTCAGGATCAAGGTTGCCGATCCCCGTAAGCTACACTCTACCCCATAGCTGTTGACATTGACTGACATCCCTTAGCTCGCGGCGGTGACAGCGGCAGGGGCGATTCCATCCGAGAGATGGGTGACTGGACTCGCAAGGGTCCTCTCAGCGGCCCTGACCCTTCCAGGCGTTCCGACTATGGCGAGCGCAGCCGTCCCGAGTTCGGTGGCGATCGTAGCCGCCCCGAGTTTGGCGAGCGTGGCCCCCCGCGCGATCGTGATTCTGGTTTCGAGGCCCGTCCCACTCGTGAGTTGACTTGGGAGCGACGTGGACCTTTGTCTCCTGTGGCCAAGGAGGAAAGCTCCGGATCCCGAGATGGCAGCCGTCCCGCCCCTGGAGGTATGGGTGAGCGAAGCGAGTCCCACCGAGGAGGTCGCCGTGATGCTCCCCCTGCTTGGGGCGAGCCGCGAGAGGAGGGTTCACGCCCCCCTCGCCGAGATTATCCCGAACGCGCGGAGCGAACTGTTACCGCCGCTGAGAAGGATATGCAGTGGCGAGATCGCATGCGCCCCGAGTCTGCCAAGCCCACTTCTCCCGACGGCAGCGCTCCTCCTTCTCCTGCTCTTTCATCTGCCGCCCCCGCTCCAGGTGGCCGACCTCGCTTGAACCTGGCGAAGCGAACCGTATCTGAGGCCGCCGAGTCTGGTTCTGCTTCCGCAGGCTCCAGCTCCAAGGCTAGCCCCTTCGGTGCTGCCCGTCCCATCGATACTGCTGCAAAGGAGAAGTTGATTGAGGAGAAGAGACTACAGGCTGTGCAGGAGAAGAAGGAGGCTGATGAGAAGGCCAAGGAGGAGCGACGCATTGCGAAGGAGGCCGCTGTTAAGGCTGAAGCCGAGGCTGCCGCTGCCGCAGAGGCCCAGGCTGAGGCGGACGCTGAGGCTGCTAAGCAAGCAGAGGAGGCCGCTGCTGCAGCTGCTGAGTCTGCCGAGAAGGCTGAGACTGCGGAGAAGGTCGAGTCTGCCGAGAAGGCCAACGGAGAGCAGAAGGTTCCCATCCGAACCCGTGAGCCCCGCGAGCCCCGCGAACCCCGAGACAACGTCAAGTCACGGGCTGCCGAGGCTTCCAGCTGGCGATCTGCCGGCAGCGAGCGTGGACGTGGAGGTCGAGGTGGCCGAGGCGGCGGCGCTTCCCGCGGCTCTCGCATGGACTCCCGGACTGACTCCCGAACTGACGCCCGGACTGACGCGCGACTTACCCGCGCCAACGGATCGTCCGCTCAGCCCGCCGCTTCCGCCGGCGCCGACTCTGAGCCGTCCACTCCCGCAGTGGAAGATGATGGCTGGACCACAGTGCCCAACAAGAAGGGCCGCGGGGGCCGGGCCTAACTCAAAAATGTGTACATATAGCCCCGTTTCCTTCCGGTTTCACGACTAGAAATGCCCGTCGCAAGATGTACCATGGTGCGGGCCTCACTCCCCTCTTTGGACAACGCGATTACCTCTTGGACTCTGCTACCCTTCTCACAAACAACTCCGTCTTCTCGAACCCTCCAGCAACGAGCATCACCGGAGCACGGTGCCGTGTGAGCATCGGCCCTGGTTTAGCATTCGCATGCTAGCCTCGCCGTGCCCAATACGGTGGAAATTCAGGGCTCAGGGGTAATCAAATTCCTATGCCTGGGTCATCTTTCGATCTGGGGCATGTTTATTTCCTCGTCTGACCCGCCTCCAAATTGGACTCGACAAGCTTCTGTGCTCCCTTTCCTCACTTTCTTGAGGCGGGAGGGAGATGGTGGACGCTTTTTGAGCATGAGCCCTCGGCGTTTCGAGACACAAAAGTTAAAAGAATGGCGGCGAATGGATGGATGACTGGATGGATGGAAACGTGGCATGCGTTGATGACAGCTCTCTCTTAAACGATTTCTTTTCATGTTGATGAAATGCGGGAAGAAAAGGAGGGACTGGATTCTTTTTTCTTCAATGTTTTGATGACGATCAGGCCAGCTTAGCGCAGCGAACCACCCCAACTCGGTTTCTTTTTTTCTGGAGTGGAACGGGGTAAGGGGGTTCTATATGCTAGGCGATTTACGGATCAATGAAATGTGTTGTGCTTTTTTCCTTATTAATACGTCTTGGTCTTTACGTCTTTATCGTGGTCTCTTGTGGTATGGTAGACGGGGGGGAGTGCTGGTCTGGTCGGTCGTCGAGGATGGATGGCGTCGGTTTTGTCTTGTGGAGATTGTTTCATGGACGATGGCTCCGTAGACGATCAGATGGCAGCTCAATGAGGCACGGAGAGAAGACTTCGTCAACCAACTCTATACTTTTATCTTTTCCGTCGTCTATCGTCTTGTCTTGTGAAACATCCTGACTAACACGTGGGCTCTGAAGCATCCCGACTGACACGCGGACTTTGAAGCATCCCAACCAACACTCAGGCTCGGGAGCCATCACTGAGCCTCTTCCCACAGCCGGAACCCTTCCAACACGGTCCGCCGCACGCCCTCGCTCACAAAGTCCAACTCGCGGCCGTCGGCAAACTTGCGCAGCCGCGCCTCCTCCTGCGTGATCCACGCCCACTCGGCGTGCTCGTCGGCGCGCACCACGACGGCCTCGCACGTCTCGACGTCGACCCACGCCGTGAGCTTGGCCCAGACGTTGCCGGTTTCGCGGAAGAGGCACACGTCGCCCTTCATGTGTATGTCGACTTCACCATCGCCGGCCGGCTCCGGCCCCGGCTCCGGCGCACCGGCCTCGGCCTCGGAGAGCAACCGCACGGCGGCCTTGACATGAGTAGCCCGCAGGCCCGACTCCTCCCACAGCTCGCGCACAGCGGCAGCGACGAAGCTGGCGTCGGTGTCGTCGACGCAGCCGCCGGGCACTTCCCACTTGAGCGGCCACGAGTCCGTCGGCGCGCGGCGCAGCAGCAGGATGCGGCCCTGCGTGTTGGTGACGAGCGCGCCGGCGATGAGGTTGTCGATGTCCGTGTTGGCCGCAAGGAAGGCGCCAGGCGACGTTGAGGCGTGCGCCTGCAGCGAGGGCGAGACGGTGTAGGATGTCGGGGGTTGGTCTACCATTGTTTTAGGGGGTAATTGGTGAGATTGGGCCGTTTTGGAGTTGGTTTTTGGTGGTGGATGTGGTTGAAGCTGCCTTGTCGTGACACTCAACGTTGGGAGTTGAGTTGCAGGAAGCTAGCGTATGTATACCGCCGAATGAGGGAATACCAACCACACAGTCACACAAGTAATGCCGGCACAACCATCGACTTTATATACCAGAGACAGTAAGGGAAGCAGCTGGAGTCATTCAGGCAGCGAAATCGACACTGCGGCCGAGAGCCATGGCTTATTCTGCTGCCTTGCCCATCACCTACCGAGTCAGCCTGGCCGTTGAGTCAACTCCACTATTTGGCCAGGCACCTTTAAAAGACGCTCTGCCGAACAACCGGACGCGTCTAGGAAAACAAGGCTGGAATTCTCGGATAGCTTATTTCAATGTGCCGGCATCTTTTCCAGCCAAGATTTGGGGTTGGTGCATATGCAGTGAGATGGTAGGTATGCAGGTGCCTGAAGGACAGGCATCAGAGGAACTGCCACACGTCCAATTCGATCCCCTGCTACTAGCTGGGACATCTCGAAATAGCATTTCGATAAATATTGTATTTCTAATAAAAAGGCAAAGAGTACCCAAATGAAAGAAACCCCGTATGGTGTATAAAAGAAGTCTCATATACCAAAAGGATTACCAAAAAAACATGGGTAACCTAGTTACAATCGGAGTAACAAAACAACATTCAATCATTCAGTATTCAAAATCTAAAAAAAGGGATGGATACCCTACCACGACCATCGCACAAACTCACGCTGGTAGACAAAGTGTATAAGTGGACGATTCAATAACTCAAGATTATTAGGGAAACTCACTGGATATGTCATGGGCTGTAAGTCAAACAGGCGAGGCAGACATGCCGGGCCAGGATGGTAGAAATCACAGCCCCAGAAGTAGCCAAAAGAACCATGAGGGGAGTAGAAGGGAACGTGTCGACCGTCATATTGACCCAACATATCCTCAAGACCCTCGACCCCAACTCGAAACCACTGGATCCGTTTCCCGTGCCCGCCGCTCTCGTCGTCCTCGAGGAAGAACCGCCGCGCAACTTCGATCCTCCAGTGCAGAGCCGCATAGCCCCACGCAATCTTGAGTCTTGTCGCTGCCGGGTCGAACCGGCCGGGGGGCAGCTTGATTGGGGCCCGAATTGCTCCAAGTTGGCATTTAACGGCGAGATACCGGGCACACCGCTAGACGGAGTCGCGGTGCTCTGTGTCCAGCCTGACTTTGGAGAGACCGACCACCCACCAACCATATACTGTCACCTCAGCTCCCAATCACGGCTTGCAGCGAGTGAGAGAGCACCAGTTAAGAATCAGAAAAATTGGTATTCAGTTCATTATATGCTCCTTCACCCAAAGCCGGGGTACATGCTTTCCCAACTGGCAGGATCCGCCTTCCGTTCCCCGTGCTCCCCCTAAACGCCAAAGCCGTAGGCACCATTTCTGCAAGTATTCGTACACCTCAGCATTCCGCTCAGTGTCGCTTGCTTCACTGCTTCACAAAGGACTCGGATCCTAGGACCGCTTGGCCCCCATCTCTTCCATCCCAAAGTCGTCCCACTCCTCGTCTCCACCCAGCTTCCGCCCAACCCAGATGCCTATTGCGGTCCCCAGACTGCCCAGCAGGAACCAGCCCTCAAACCACCCGTCCACGAACCCGGGACTCAGCGCGCCGCGGAGTACGCTCCCGACCGCCGAGCCCAGTGCCGTGGGCAGTTGGCTACGCAGCAGCAGCGACGAGGAGATGACGTACGTGGCGGCGATCTGGCCAACGACGAGCGCCAGGTTTGCTTGCGCCTGGCGGAGAAGACCCGGCGTCCACTTGGCAAAGAGATGAAACGTCTGGACGACGCTGTTGGCGCTCGCGAGCAAGATGACGCCGCTGAGGGCGAAGCTGATGAGGCGCGCCCAGGCGAGTTGGTCCAGCTTCGGGTCCCAGTGGCGAGCGAGCAGGGAGAGGAACCGGTTGATGGGGTCGCTGCTGGCGAAGCTCGTCGAGGGCGAAGATGCTCGTCGTAAAGTTGTAAGGGACGTCGCCACGATGCGGTAGAGACAGTAGAAGCTAAAGAGATATGACGGCACGAAGACGAGGCGTCCCACGATTGTGCCAGCGCGGGCAGAGGCAGCACGATGGCTCTTCAAGAGGGACAGGCCAGACGCCAGGTTCGCCTCCATGGTTTCCAGTCCCGCGATCTCAATCCGCAATCCCTTCATCTCGGCCTCCTCCGCAGAGCCGCCTCGTAGAGAGCCCATTACCTTGCCAACTAGCCCGCTGCCCTTGGCCGACGCTACGCCTTGCCTATCGGCTGCCTTGCGCTCGAGATGCTGTAATCGATGGCGCTTCGTCAAAAGCATCTCGTTGGTAGCGTCCAACCCTGCTTGTTTCCGGTTGATGTCGGCTTCAGTGACGGGTCGCTTGCGCCGCACCGAAGCATCGGCAAAGGTGTGCCACGGGGACGATACAGCAGCGAATCCTGAGAGCAGCGCCATGAGCGTGATGCCTACGACGCCGATGCGCTCGAGGCAGCCCCGGGTCAGCCACTCAGAGAAGCCAGTTTCATCGGGCATGATCCTCATGGCGTGTTTAGGTACGGCCTGGCCCACGGACCAGAAGGCGAAGAGCCATCCCGCGAAGAGCGCAAAGTGCATTCCCCACGCAACCCGGGGGAACCTGCCCTTGGCTGTCCGCTGGAAACTCCACCCAGCGCTGGTGACCATTGAGCGGCACTCGAGCCAGGGCACGAGCACGACCAGTACGAACAGCAGTGCCGGAACCGTGATCCTGAGGGCCAGGTTTCTCGACGTCGGGTTCGCCAGCTCCATAATCTCGTCCATGATCAACGCGCCCAGTGTCGCCGCCAATCCAACCGTCACTCCAAACGTCCACGCTGCGCCGCGGCGCTGCCAGCTCTTGGAGCCGTGCTCGGCATGGGCCGCGCGCAAGGCCGGCGGTGCGTGTGATGGCAGCACATGGTCTTCGCCGTCGCGGGCCTCGGCGGCGCGGTTGAGGCGGGGGAAGATATGGCGGACGACGAGGATGGTGACAGTGGCGAAGATAACGAAGAAAGGGAGGGCGGAGATGATGACGGAGGTGGTGATGGCGCGCGGATTGACGGCCGCACAGGCGTCTGCGCCGCATCTCGTGAAGGGCCACATTTATACAGGTCGAGTCTTATCGAGGTTATGATGATGTATTGTCGACTTGGGTTCCCGCCGTCCGTCCTTGGACTTTATCGTCGTCGATCGTGGTGGATTCTCGACCCCGTCGCTTTCCTCTCGTCTATCGTCTTGATCGTCTATCGAATTCGAATTCGTTGGTATCGAGTCGCTATTGCAGTCGCTATCATTAACCCTCATAAACCGAGGCAACTCCGAAAGCCAGGCGTGGTCCCGCGTTGCCACGCGCGCGAGCAGTGATCAACGACGTCACCAGTGGAAGCGAAACGGCTCTGTCACGGTCGCAGTTGAAATCCGACCCTGTTCGCTTCGTCGTCGCGGGATGCCCCAGTACAATCCGTCGTCAGAGTCAAAACCGAGATGCATCCGGGATTATGTCGCAGCTGTCGAGATGGTGAGTGCGCTTCTATGGCTGGTGGTTTTCGCAAGTTGTTTTACGCAAGTTTGAAAGATTGAAGATTGAGGCTGACGTGTTGGGTTGCGCAGGCATCGCCCGTGGTTCTGGGCCTCCTGCCCTTGCGTTCCGTTCCTTCTCGTTCCTGCCCCCCATCGTCACTAAGCGGAGTGCCCGTGCTCGGCTTGCACTAGCCCCTAGTCACATACCTTCAGAACGTGCATTTGGTGCAGTGAAATTCCCACAACCGCCACTTGACTTTGACAGCCCTCGCAACCCTTGAGCCCTGGACCCCTTGAACCCTTGAGCCCTGAAGCCCCTTGCAGACGACGTCAGGGCAGTCCATGCGCCGACTCGTCCCTGCCGCGTCGAGCAAAACGTTTCGGCCCAGCGCAATCCGCTGACCCCCAAGGGATCCAGGCCCTGTAATTGGCCGCTGGATGCCCGCACCGCGTTTCACTTTTAGTGAGAGCACATGGCCTCGTCCACGGCAGGAGCGGGGACCGAGGGGCTGTGAATGCGCACCCACTCCATCAGACGCCGTGCCCCGCGACACAACGTGGGAGCGAAACAGTCACTGTCACGGGTCGCGCCGGACTGATCATAGTCACTCAAAAGAAATGTCACTCCATGGCGCTGCCGACTATTCCCCTACGCTTTGCTGTATGCGTTGTAATGGACTCTTGTCTCATCGTCAGCTGATTGTCATTCACTCTTAAATTGCAAAATCTACAATCTTCTGTTCCAATGTCGTTCCCTTACATGACATCAATATGGATGCATACGTACTGCCAATCACATTTAGAGCAATTAGCATAAATCCATGGTAATCAATCGCTGAAGGTAGTCGAGTGTCGTTTTTTACTTGACACGCTAATGTACATATGCCAGCTTAGACAGCCTGTGCGAACCTCCGCCATTCCATGGTGCCGTGAGGCTTTGGACATGTTTCAGTCCTCAATCCGTCTAGAGCCCCAACAACCACAGCACCCTGCCAACCATGCCTACGGCTTCTCAGGGGCTTCGACAGCTTCCTCATCAATGCCGTCCCTCTGTTCCACACCTTCTGCTAGCCCTTCGCTGCCTGGCATCCTGGATTCATCATCTCCCTGATCCTCGGCTGCGTCACCAGCAGACGGAGCAAAATCTCTGACTGAGACGCCGTGTCGCACAAGGTCGCCCTGATGATGGGCTGCGTTCTCCTCTTCTACCCGACGCCGTACGTCTTTCCTCAGTAGACCAAAGAGCCGTCGGTTCACTTTCCTGGCATGAGCAGCATAGTCAGGATGCGCCTCTTGGACGTTTTCGGATATGCCTCGGCCACGGATCATCGTGCTGCTTTGAGAACAAGCCAAGCTGGACGGCTGTTGCCTCTTAGAAACAGTATTTCGCCTCGTGCTAGCCTCCTCCTTCAAGGGGACATTTTCTCCGTCGGTGCGAGAGACGAGTTGAGCCTCCACGTCTGTTGTTGGCTTCCCAGCACCCGCCATGTCTTCTTGCGCCTTGGTGTCTTCTTCCTCCACTCGCGTCGTGTCAAGTGCTTCTCCGTCAAAATTATACTCTCTAACCAGAGGCGGATAAAGCAGCTCCAACTCGAATCCCTCACTCTTGTCCTATATTTCGCGATTCTTTGAGTGGTGATTGTCGACCCCCGGCACTGGCTCCAACTTGATTCTATCATGCTCCGCCATGATCTCCTTGCCACTGCTCGAGGGCTCCACAATGTCATGAGTCTGTTCATGATTGAGCCTGGTTGGTAGTGGTAGACTTTGCTCCTCAGATCTCTCTCTATCAAGGAGAGCAGAGAGTTCGCGCTTGTTCGTGCTTCGGATGTTCGTGATGCTTTTGGTGCTTTGGCCAGCCTTCATCTTCTATGATGTGGCTTTATGCTCCAAAGAGCCTTCGTCCTCGTCATCCTCTTCGTCCTCGACCTTCATCTTAAAAGCAGCCGCTTCGCCAACCTCCATCTTGTGCAACTGTTCCAGTTTCTGCTTATCCAGCGCTTGCTGGCCAGTCATCACATCGAATTCGGCAGAGTCGTCATCGTCATCATCGTCACTCTCCGGAACCGCAATATTGTCCTTGAGGACAGGTTGTTCCTCCGGGGCCTCATTAATGCTAGCAGGTCCGGGAGATCGAATAAAGGGTCGTAGACCAGGGCTGATAGGCTTGATCGTAGGGTCAAAGGCGGCAGGAAGGCCAAGAACGCGTGCAACTTGGTGTGCCTCCTCGTCAGGGGAGTTGTGGATCTCAAGCTCATATGTGCTGCTGGCTTCGCTGTCGGCCTCGTGCTTACCATGGGTCGCGGCCAACATGCTGATATATGTCTGCCGAGTCGAGTCATTGGCTCGCTTCGTCTTCTTCTTCATGCGCTTCTCTGTCGGTCGGACTACGACAACTGGTACAGGAGAGTACTGGAGGCAATACTTGGAGAAGGAGTTGCGGGTGTTGACCAGGCCCTGAAGACCTCCGAGAGAGCGACCTCTGGTTCCGACGATGAGCATCGCGGGCTGGTACATTTGGATCTGTGGGTGGTTAGAACTCTCTCCCTGAGTCTGAAGATGGAACGGGAATACCAACCAATTTTTGGAATGTGGCGTGAAGTTTACCAACAGCATATTCGAGGACAATGCTAACAGCGCGGTTAGAGCCGTTGCGCTCCAGGATGCCGTGCATGACAGATTGAGCATCCTCTTGGTATTGTTTATCGGAGAAGCGAATTTCCTTCTCGATTACTCGGACGCACACGATCTCGTCGCCATCATCAACAAGCTCTTCGAGAAGCCACTGTAGGGCGTAGTCGGAATAGGCATGTTCGTCGACGCCAACCATGAAGGTGCGCGACCTTCGGCGTGGTTGGTAGCCCTTGTGTCGGACATTGAGAGTCAAGGAGATGGCATTATTCTTAGTGGGCTCGCCTGCGGGGACGTTGTCGAAGGCGATATGACGTTGGAACCTATTGGGCGCGGTCTCGGTTAGCGTCGCCATCGTTGTACAGTTGCCACGGTGCGTGTGCACGGGACGATAAGAGTTGAGTGCGGGTGAAGAAAAGCAGCCCAGGAAGAGTAGTAGAACAAGAGTAATCAGATAGATCAGGAAGAGGAAAATGGTGACGACAAAGAGGAGTCAGCGCTCTGCGGGAATTTGCGGCTAGAAGAGCCACACAGCACGGTCACAGTGGATGTGATGGATGGCCTGACCCAAGCGAAGCGACTAGCTTATTGCATGGACTTGCCGACGAGACTTTCGGACATTCCCATGCCCAAGATTCGAGAACAGCGGGGTAATGGAGGTAGTCGTGGTGGGGACCAAAGGCTAGAACCAGCGAAATGGGCGAGGCCCCTAATCTAGGTCCACCTAGATTTGAATCGATTATGTTTGGGGTCGGCTGACCATCCCAGGCCATCCATGACCGTCCACGCTTATGTCGAGGGATTGTCCGTCAATAATCCGGTGACACCGAAGCCGACTTGCTGGACCTCGGCCAGTACGCCGAATCAATTGACTTTGACGTCCCTGCATCGTACAACACCCCACTGCGCAGCAACATCCCATGGCAGCGCATTAAACGGCGAAGAATGCCGGTCCACCCGAGACCTTGACCGATCCGGGGTACGACTGGCCGAGACGGTGATTCAGACGAAATGAGTGACACCATTCGACCCTGCCAGTGCGAGAGAGATCGTCGAGAGGTCGGCATATGGGATCCGAGACGACTGTTAGGTAGGCACGTGCAACCAGCCAATATAAGCCGAATGACATTCTTCATCGGGTATTGGCTTTTTCAAGTGTTCAAGCCACGGTTTGAGTGATTGGATGCCCAGGAACAACGTCCAATAGACAACCCCAGCGAAGCAGAAGATCGACTTGACCGGACTTTGGGGACGGATATGGTGGGGGGCTGAAACAGGAACGACAGACGAAAAAGGCAATAGACAGAAAGGGAGAGACATAGGGCGAGACAAAGAAAAATTTCGGAACAAGACCAGACAAGAGGAACAGTTGTTTGCTTACCTTTGGTGAGGTGGCGAGCTCGCCCTGATGCGTGAACCGGTGGTGTGTTGAGGGTTGCCCTGTGGCAGCGAAGGATTGCGCGGTCGGCGAAAGGTCACACTGCTAATTGACGCCTTCCGCGCCATGACCTCATTCACTTTGGTAGACGCGTCGTCGTCGGTGCTACCGATGCTGGAGCTGTGGGCGGTCGCTGGGTCGGCGGCGTAAGAGATGCTAGACTTGCGTGCTGACGATTCGTCGCCTTCACTGGCCCTCACGCTGGTCCCGGAGCCATCGACGGTGGTTATATCGGCGGGGAAATATTCATCCTTGGAGCCGCGCGGCACGGATGCCTTGGGCGAAACGTCGTCGGAATTGGAACGGTGGACGGTTGGGAGCAGGACAAGCGAGGCCGTCGTCGCCATGTCTGTTTCGGTGGGAGTGGGAGTGGGAGGTGGGAGGAAGAAACGAGCCGCCAGTGGCGTATTGCTTGCTTGCTTCTTCTGGTCACGACCGTCGGGTTTCGAAAAAAGAAGAATGCAAATATGCGATGCTGGGTGGTAGGCTGCTGCGCAAGGAAGAAAGATAGGCCAATACCCAGGAAAAGTTGAAGCTGCCAGGCAACCCCAAGTCGGATAGATATGTATGTCTGACTGCGGCGGGGCTGAAGTTGGTAGCTCGCACTGGAACTCCTATAACGTTTGGCACTCTGCAGGATGACGATCTACGCCACCAAAAACCAAGGCAGGAAGGTCGATAAGAAAGTTGTTTTGTCTGGGTTGACTGGGGTCGGGGGGTCGCGAGTCGCGAATCGTAGGTGCACGGGCGAGAGAGCGAGAGCGCGAGGCGTTGATGGCGCGATAGGCGAGAGCTGGAGGAAGGAGCGGTTCCGGGCTTTGGAGTGGTTAAAGTGGTTGAAGTGATTGGAGGGAAGCAGCGAACGGCTCAGACGCCCTCGCAAGCAAACTGCAGATGCAGACAGGGGTGGCGGGAAGCAACGAATGCGACGGGCCGTGAGTCGGTGGGCAGTTTATCAGTCGGTCAGAGATTGGCGAGACCGAGTACGGTGACCCCGGTGTAGGAGAGTAGACGGGGTAGGAGGTAATCGAGCAAGAAAGCTGTCTCGCAGCAAGCGGGAGTGGCGCCAGCTGAGACCTGAGAGAACAGAAAAAGAAACGAGATGCAAGCAGGTGCAGCAGGCACGTTACAGTCGAACGCGGCAGTTGGGCCAAAAGGCTGAGAGGGCCGAGGAGATTAGATCGCGGCCAAATGTGGAGATGTGGGAGATGCGACGGACGTGAACGACGGGAGGGAAACGGGGAACCCCTTTGTGTGAGCGGTGCGGTGCGGTGCGGTGCGATGCGTGAGTGTGTGTATGTATGTGTGTGTACGTGTGTGTGTGTGGAAAAAAATTGATGAAGGGCTGGCTTGCTGTCAAGTCTGTGTGTCAAGCGATGCGACGGACGAGTTGACGAACAAAGTGTGCGACTCTCGGACACGGCCAAGGCGCAGGTCAGCCCAGATGCCGTCCAAGGTAAGGTTATAGTCAGGCAAGGAATGGGGAGGGAGGGTTGGAGACTTGGAGACTTGGAGGGGGTGTGATGGATGGATGGCAACCTAGTGGGAGTGGGAGTGGGAGTGGGAGGAGGGTACGCAGTAAGACGAGGGAGACGAGGGCGACGAGGGCGTGTGGATACTAGGGCCGTGATGCGATGCGTAGACGATGCCCAGACCTATTGTTCACCAGGCGGAATACGTACGTGCACGCGCAAGATATACGGTTCTCTGCTTCGGGGGCAGACTTGGCATCAGATGGAGGGGCCCGGATGTGGCATGGCCATCAGTGTGGTTTTTTCTACCGAGGGGCGCGCCCACTTTTCCGCCGACGAGACGGGCATGGCACGGAACGCCGCATGGGGACTTCTGCTCTGCAATGGACGGAGTCGACGTAGTGCAGAGGAGTGCAGAGCCATCGAAAGTGGGTTGGGAGGCGAGATCCCAAGGGCGACGGCTCCAGACGGATCGGGCCTTGGTCCACGTCACAACCCTCAACCGCCTCAGAGAGAGGCGGAGAGGCCAAGGCGAGAGATACCGAGGGAGTGGCAACCGACATGGAGGCCAAGCAGACGGAGACTGGGCCGGAAGGCATCCGGGTTGTGGGATGGGATGAGAACAAGAGTCAAGAGAGGGAGGGACAAGAGCAAGAGAAGGAGAAGCAACTGGCAACCGAACTTCATTGCACGGAAGCGATGCACTAACCCTCTTTCTCTTCTTTAGCCTCTTGCTTCGCTGTCTTTCGTTTCTTTTTCTTTCTTCAGCTCTCTGTCTCTCGTGTGTGCGGCGGCACGAAGCACACGGCAGTTCCCCGTACGCAACGGGAAGTTGCCGAATCTTACTCGCTAAAACGACGGATGACAAGACCAAAAACTGCAGAGCTAGAGTTAAGATTCCCCAGTCATCATCGCCATGGTGGTGGTGTCGTCGTCCGGCGCCGCCTTGCTCCTCCTGGCCTCAGCTGCAATGCAGACCGCAGCACACAAACCCACAAACCCATGCAGGCCAAGGCGGCAAGATGGACGATTGAACGGCCGGGAGGGCTGCTGCTGCACGGCGAGAGCATGCGCCAGCGGCGGGGAACAATTGGCTGGGCGCCCGTGGATGTTGCATGGTTGTCGGGAGGTGGGTGTATGTGAGATGGCGAAATTTCGTTATCAAGTCGGAGCTGTCAAAACCTGCCAAGGAGCGTTTTGCGTTTTGCACCAGGGGGAGGCAGCCTGTCCATGGTAACGAATTCATTACCCTCTTACATGCGGTGTACCACCCTAGGCGAAATGAGCCTGAGAAGTGCGTCCGGGGCATCATAGGCGATGCGCGCCGTCGAGGCGGCCGTCGGTGGTTATCACCAGCAGACGACACACGGTCGTCCTACGTGTACGCACAGTCATAGCTACGTAGTACGTACTATGTACTATGGTACAGACTACCTCGACTACGTAGTAGCACGGCGCACGCGCGCACACCCCCCTAGCTTTGTGATTCATCGTCCCTGATCACATGGAAGCTGATCCTATTTTCCAAAGCCTCGATAGGGCGCCGGGCTGTGTGCGCGAGCCCACTTAATTACCTTGGTGGTCCCGGAGCCACTAATGCCACCTTGTTTCCTTTTGGGCTGCGAATCCCGCTGGAGCGGCCCAGTTGCACCACCACCAAAAACACCAAACACCAGCCCCCCAACCCCAATCGCCCCGAGGCAATCTCAGACCGAGCAGGAGAGCTAGCAGCTTTTCGGATTCGGCAGAGCCCAACGCCCGAATCCCCACGTCCCTGTCCAGGTTGGAAGTTGGGGTACGCCGTTAGGGGTCGTCTTCCCTGACAAATCCGGCCTCCGGGTACCGACCCGACGCCCGAGGAACCCGGCGTTGCGAACCTCCGAGTTGTTTCGGTACTGGGCCTGCACCTTGGTTGTTGGCCAACCACACGCAACGGGCGCACCCTCTCTTGGTCGTCTCTCGCAGATAGAGTTTGGGCGTACGACATACTACGCAGTGACATTTCGGGGGCTGTATTGGACGGTTTTAATTAGGGATCGGACCAGCGAGGCCGCCCGTCAAGCCCGTGGCTTACGAATGACGTTTAATCTCCCGTTTTCGGTTACTTCGACTCCTCCGCAAGTCCAAACTCCGCTGCGTACGCGTAGCACGCACGTACCGGCACCGCAATTCGCAGCCTCCTCCATCGCGAGATCCCAAGGACTTGGGCACGGGAGCTTCGACCACGCGCGCCTGGAAGCCCGCAGCCCCGGGTGGGGTTCCTCTGGCTCTCGGAAACGGAACGCTGGTCCTGGTGGGGTAAGAGGACTAGCTGCTTGTTAGTGCCGGCGGACTCGAGAAAGCTGGGAGGGATGGGATGTCGTCGGTTCTAGCATCCAGAGGGATCTTGCTTTGGCAGTTTCTTCGGAAATGTACGGAGAAGGAGTGACAGGAAATGCAGGGCAAGATAACGAAACGGAAGAAGGTGGCTGCATTCGCAGATCTCGGCGACCTGAAACTCCTCCAAGATGCGCGTCCATACATATCCATCACAACCAAAGTACATAGTGCAGCCCGCCTGCACATGCGAGCTGTGGGATTGTGATCCAGTCCTCACCTCACACCGCCCCCCCAGCACATCCCTCCCTCCAACGAACCAGCCGCCATAGGTCATCAACCGATCATGTCGTATCAGACCATCAACTCTCACTCGCGGTAGCGACATGCCAGCCCCATCAGCTTCGGAGTTTACTACTGCGTAGTACTTCCCTTGCATCCCCGCCCTTCTTCGCCGCGATATCCCACCACTCAGTCCGCTCCCCCGTCCCACATGAGATATCCCTACCCCCTCACCCGCCGTTTGCCCTTTGATGCACCCTGGCTGAGGCTGACGGTCCAACCGCCGCACTGGGTGGCTTAAGCCATGGGTGTCACGGACGGCATCTCCGGACAGCACTCGTCTTCGATGGCATTTGAGTGCATCTCACACGGGCACCGGGGACTTTCACAGGGCTTGATTAAATAAACGAATGAAAAGCAACCATCAATCGGATGGCACATGGGTAACCAAACGGCCAGGATCAATATGGTTTTAGTTGCCGCGAGAAGAGGCGCTCTAGTCCAACCCTGGATCCTCTGTGCCCTTCTATCACAGCCTTCGTGTACATCTTGCTAGATCAACGCACATAGCCTAAACGGGCACGTGGTCGTGCGGTGAGACACCAAGACAATTAGACGGTTTCTCGTCCACACACAAAATCTGCGCTTCCGTTATCGCTCTCGCTTCTAGATCTCGCCAGATATGTCGGTCCAGGGAGACCGCATTGATATAGTCCGTATATAGTAGTACTCCAGTTTCCAGGTCACTGGTGGTCTGAATGCCTGCCGGATCCTGCTGCAATGCACTCTATCTTAGCAGAAGCAAATACACACCTCACGTGGATCCATCCCATGTATCCGGTAGTCGACAGCACAACGAGCCGCCCCAGCGAGGCGCCTCGACTTCAGCTAATTCTTGGCTAATTCTTGGCTGGTTCTTGGCTAGTTCTTGGCATCTGTCATACACCTCCACGGCCAAGGCGGAGTCCGGCACTTGTTGCCCCTCCCTATGGACACATCGTATTCACCGCGGCTTGGCAAACAGTTCCCAGTGGCACAATACACAGCGCACAATACCCAGTAACATCGAATCATGAATTAATTCACCTCGTTTCTTTCTTTTAGATTTGTCCTCCAGGTTCCCATGCCTCTAACATGCCTCTAAGAGGATGTTCCATCTCTACCACATACAGCCAATCTCGAGAAATTCCTCAAGCTTTTGTACGAGCATCACCAACTCCGAGACGCCGTTGCCATGCCATGTATCCTACCAGTTGGCCTGCATAACGCATCACCAGCCCCAACTATTCGGCCCCGCCTTGGCCCTCGAAATTCACCTTTTTCGTAGTGTTCCAAGACTCTAGGCGAACGGGAAATGTGGCTTGCCAAGTCTACCTTCCTACCTTAGTTGTAGGTGCGGGACAGGTTGCGGAGATACCAGTCCACGAGCTTCCGGCCAACCTTGGCCTCAGAGATGTGGATCAGGTCCTATCAATATTCATTAGCTTCCATGTCATAAAATTTACTACGCCGCCGTAACACGGAAGCCTCGTCATTCTTAGGCGGTGTGGAGGAGTCTACTTACACCCTGAAGAGCATAGTCCAGGTCGCTAACGTTGACCAGCTCACCCTCGAGCAGGCCCTGGTCTTGCCATCGCAGCTGCTTGGTGCGCTGCTTGGTGACCAGAAGCCACGAGCGAAGCTCCTCGGGCTTGACCTCGAGGAAGCCAGCCAGCTTGCTGAGGTCCATGGTGGTGTAAAGTCGAAGGTACGACTTAATGGTGGGGCTCCACATGTTAGTCTTGACCTCGTCCATGAAGATGGCGAGGTGGTGCTCCACGGGGTCAATGTTGGACTCGGGGTTCTCAAAGTCCGGGGGCACGGGGGAGATGAACTTGGGGCACGCGGTGCGGAAGAGCTCCTCAAAGATGGGGAGGGACTCGGGGCCACCACGCTGCAGCTTAAGCATCTGGTCGCCGTACTTCTCCCGGAGGGCGGTGTGGATGGTGTCGTCAAGACGAGTGGGCTGGAAGGCGACGCAGATGGCGATCAGGGCGTACATCTGCTCGTTCTTCTTGGTGATAGAGTCGTACTGAGCGCTCTTCTGGAAGTTCTTGGTCCTCGAGACGTAGACGAGGATGTGGCTGAACATCTTGATGGCATCGGCGTAGCGGTGCATCATCATGTACGAGAAACCCACGTAGTAGTAGGTGGTGAAGTGGGCCGCCATGACGCGCGCGAACATGGCCTTCTTGTTGAGCTCGATATCATCGAGCGTCTTGAGGGCCAAGCTGAAGTCTCCCAGCAGGCAGTGCACGCGGAGAAGACCAATGATGGAGAAGTATCCCAGCATTCGGTACAGGTTCTTGTTACCATACTCGCCGGCGACGGTCATGGGGTCCTCGTTGCGCTTCATGACGGCCAGCTGCTCCGTGATCTGGGATCGCTGGATGAGGGAGTAGAGGACGTTGAGGACGCTGTAGCAGCCCCAGGTGTTGGGGTTCTCGCGGAGAGCCTGGCGCTCCTCCTCGTTCGTCGTTTGCCTGGCAATTCGCATCCGGTATGAGGAGAACGAGTTGAACTGGTAGATGAACTCGTCGATGACATCCCAGGCCCAGTAGTACTATCAAGTAACAGTCAGTCCCAACCGTCCGGGCCAATCACAGTTGGATAGAATATCCGGGGTAAACCAACCGACGGGGGCTCGAGGTCGACGGGACCCTCGGAGTTGAGGATGTAGTGGAACAAGCTGCAGTAGGCGTCGTAGCTCTGGAACTTGGTCTCGAGGGGAGCCTGGAAGTCGAGGGGCTGAGCGGCCTGGACGAGGCGAGCCTGGATGTCGTCCGTCTGATGGGCCATGTTCAACGAGTTGGTGCGGCTCAGGTCGTCGCCGTCCTCGTACTGGACCTGCTCCTTGTACTCGGCCACCAGGGCCTCCTCCTCGACGTCGCTGTCGTCAGCCATGGCGCGGGCCGGAGCCACGCCGTTTTGGTAGGTAGCCATCGTGTGCGATCGCTCGTAGTCGTGGTGTTGGCCGCTCCGTCTACGTCGTCGTGTGAGGGGTATCGAAATTTTACGCACGCCGAGGGGCCCAGCGCATCTCGCGAATTTTCGTGAGCTTAGGGCTTGTGGTGGGAGGATTGCGATAAGCGGGGCTGTGGGTCTGGGTAAGTGCTTATCGATTACGCTGTATCGGGGTTGTGATGGTGGGGTGAGAGAAGCTGCGAAGCGGGGCAGCGAAGGGATGGCGATGTCTTGGGTCCGGCGTCTTGGTGAGACTCACTGTTGCACATTTGCTACTAGAAGCAAGTATCTTGCGATCACGATATCTCAGGTACGTACATATGAGTCATTATCAGTCATTTTGCATTATACCTTGGCGGCGCGCGCCTGAGCCAGGATTGTGCTGACTCTTTGTAGTGATAAATAACCCAGAGGCGGGATTAGTCACACCTGCGAGCAAGCCGCAGACAACTCCGCCACCACGGCGAATGATCATCCAGGCATACTGAGTCTTCAAAAGCGCCAGGGGCCCCAGTTTACCCGTCTCGAGAAGCTTCAGAGTCCCATTAGTCTCGAGGAATTTTCACATTTTTTATCAAGGCCTGTTACTGCCAGAAGCAGAGAGACCATTCGCCATCATGCCGGTGGTTACCCCAGAGAGACTGGCTAGTCTCCAGCGACAGTCAAACGATGTTCGAAATGTATGCCAAGGAATATCTAGATTTTATGCTCAGCCCACTAACGTCGCGGTAGATCTGCATCCTGGCCCATGTTGACCATGGCAAGACCTCTCTTACAGACGCCCTTCTCGCCACCAACGGCATCATCTCCCCCAAGTTGGCCGGCAAGATCCGGTACCTAGACTCAAGGCCTGATGAGCAAACCAGAGGAATCACGATGGAGTCGTCTGCCATCTCATTATATTTCTCGATGCTTCGGAGATCAGCCCCTGACGCTACCCCTGAGGCCAAGGAGTACCTTATCAACCTGATCGACTCTCCCGGACACATCGACTTCAGCAGCGAAGTTTCTGTCGCATCAAGATTGTGTGACGGCGCTGTGGTTCTAGTTGATGCCGTTGAAGGAGTTTGCAGTCAAACAGTTACAGTCCTACGCCAGACCTGGACTGAGAAGCTGAGGCCTGTGCTCGTCATCAACAAAATGGACAGACTAGTTACAGAGCTTAAGATGACCCCCGCAGAAGCATATGTCCACTTGAGCAATTTGGTAGGACAGGTCAACGCCGTTCTGGGAAGCTTTTTCCAGGGTGAACGAATGGAGGAGGATCTCAACTGGAGGGAGAAGATGGAGGAGCGTGCCAATGCAGCAGCGGCAGCCAAGGAATCTGCCATAGCTGACCAATTCACGGACGCGGGTGAGCTTCAATTCGAGGAGAAGGACGACGAAGACATCTACTTTGCCCCGGAGAAGAACAATGTCATTTTCAGCAGTGCCATCGACGGCTGGGCATTCACCTGCCGCCAGTTCGCCAGCTTGTACGAGAAGAAGCTCGGGATCAAGAGGGGGATAATGGAAAAGGTGTTGTGGGGAAACTTTTACTTGGATCCCAAAACAAAGAAGATTTTGGGACCCAAGCATCTGAAGGGTCGAAGCCTCAAGCCCATGTTCGTGCAGCTCGTTCTAGAGCCTGTGTGGACCGTCTACCAAGCAACAACTGGCGGTGACAGTGGCAAAGGCGACCCTACCCTGTTGGAAAAGGTCACCAAGTCGCTGGGAATTACGATATCACCTCACGTTATCCGAGCTCGAGATCCTCGGTTGCTGATGACCACAGTCTTTGCCAACTGGCTACCATTGTCGACTGCCCTCTTAGTCTCCGTCGTGGAATACTTGCCCTCTCCTCCCAAAGCACAAGCACAGCGTCTGCCTGAACTGCTCGAAGATTCACCGGGATCCCACTCTATCGACAGTGCCATCAAGGATGCCATGATTTCCTTCAAGCATGAAAAGTCCGACCCCGTCGTTGCCTACGTCAGTAAGATGGTTTCTGTGCCCGAGAGCGAACTTCCAGAGAACAAGCGACGTCCTGGAGTACAGATGAGTGGCGAAGAGGCTAGAGACCTCGCTCGCAAGAAGAGAGCGGAGGCCTTGAGGGCACAGGTTGCGGCGGGCGAAAGTGAGGTGGACAGCATGTCCACTGCGCTGGAATCTGTCAACATCGACAACATTGCCCCTGAGTTGGATGAGAAGACTGTGGACCCCGAGCATCTCATCGGTTTTGCACGAATGTACTCTGGTACTCTTACTGTTGGTGATACACTCTACGTTATACCCCCGAAGTGGTCCCCAGCCGACCCGGACGCCGGTCCTGCGCCCCAGGAGGTCACCGTCACGGCTCTCTACATGCTGATGGGAAGGAATTTGGAGGCTCTAGAATCTGTCCCAGCAGGTGTAGTGTTTGGAATCGGAGGCCTGGAAGGAAAGATCCTGAAGTCGGGAACTCTTTGCAGTCAACTCCTAGGCGCTGTCAACCTTGCTGGTGTTAACATGGCTGGGAAGCCCATTGTCCGAGTTGCCTTGGAGCCCGTCAACCCCGCCGATTTGGACAAAATGATTGAGGGCTTGCACCTCCTGGTGCAGAGCGATCCTTGCGCAGAGTATGAGCAGTTTGAGAGCGGCGAGCACGTCTTGCTGACCGCTGGCGAACTGCATCTCGAACGATGCCTGACGGATTTGAAGGAGAGATTCGCCCGCTGCGATATCCAGGCCGGTGCCCCAATTGTTCCTTACCGAGAGACGATTGTCCGAGCTGAAGAGATGCGACCTCCTGTAAACAAGGACCTTGGCCGTGGTGCGGTCGTGGCTACCACCAGCTCCAAGCAGGTCACTATTTCTCTCCGAGTTCAGCCCCTGCCTGCCCAGGTGACCGAGTTTCTGGTCAAGAATGGAGATGCTGTCAAGCGACTGTACTCCGACCGCAAGTCAAAAGACGACGAAGGCGACGAGAAGATCGACTTGGATACAGACCGCGCTGCTGGCAACACAATGTCTCTAGATGACTTCAAGAAGCAGCTCCAAGAGAAACTTGAGAAAGGCAAGGGCCGAGAAAACTGGAAGGACCGAATTGACCAGATAGTGGCTTTCGGCCCTCGCCGAATAGGACCAAACATCTTGATCGATGCCACCGCTGATGGCATTCTTCCCAGAGCCTTTGTCGGTGAGAAGTCTGCAGAATCTGCTCCTCGAGCTGGAGAGGCTCTCCACCCCAGCCATCTGGCTGACAAGATCGCCTACGCCTTCCAGCTCACCGCGGCGCAAGGTCCCCTGTGCAACGAGCCTCTCCAGGGCGTTGCCGTCTTCGTTGAGGACGTTACCCTCAACATCCCCGAGGATGAAGCGGCCTCCGCCCGCGACAAGGTCGGCCGCCTCACAGGCGAGATCATCAAGACATTCCAGGCGGCTCTGCGCGCGGGCTTCCTCGACTGGTCCCCTCGCCTGATGCTTGCCATGTACAGCGTCGAAATCCAAGCGTCTACCGAGGTCCTCGGCCGCGTGTATGACGTCCTGACCCGACGCCGTGGCCGCGTTGGTGCCGAGATCATGAAGGAGGGCACGCCTTTCTTCACCATCCAAGCAGTACTTCCCGTCGCGGAGAGTTTCGGCTTCGCGGACGAGATGCGGAAGCGCACCAGCGGTGCCGCCCAGCCGCAGCTCATCTTCGCTGGTTTCGAGATCCTGGATGAAGACCCCTTCTGGGTGCCCTTTACCGAAGATGACCTGGAGGATCTGGGCGAGTTGGCGGACAAGGAGAACGTGGCGAAGCGGTACATGGATGGAGTGAGGCGGAAGAAGGGCTTGCTGGTTGAGGGAAGAAATGTGGCAACTGATGCGGAGAAGCAAAAGACTTTGAAGAGGTAGAGTATTGTTCATTAGAAGCTACGTCGGAGTAGGAAAGAAAAGCGCAGCCTTCAGAATAGATCTTGGGTCCTCGTGTTTCTATCTCCATGTTATATGAGACCTTCTTGCCAGGTATACCCACTACCAACGCAGCACCACGAAGTCGCAATGAGGCTGCAAGTTATCGTTGTTCAATATCTTAGACGAAAAATGTGAAACCGCGATCGGACTTCCGTGACGTATTTTAACTTTGGCAGTCCTACCAGAGTTATGTACAAATCCCCTCCACCGTTCGTCTTCGTAGCACACATCAATCTGGTTCCAATTCCCGGCACTCAATATCCGCAAATTACAATGCTGTTCCGCCTTGATGAGTTCCTTATCAACCGGTAGCAAAAGATTCGTGTTTCGCCTCCATATTTCAGTGCTGTCAGGATCCTATAAAACGGACTCAACCAAAGAACGGCAGGATCCTACACAGTTGACTTCATCAAACCTCACGTTTGCCTTCCGAAAGTTTTCCTCCACGCACTCCTCTTTCAACATTTGAGTCATCTCATCCTGGAATGCTCGATCTCCGTCCCACCTTCCTGAAATGCATCGCACATATTCGAGGTTCACGTACTGAGACAGGCTCAGGCTCAACCAGACAAGGATCCAGACACTTGATTCTTGAGTGGGACAAATCCACAACGTCTCCAATGAATAGGGAAGAGGTAAACGGTGCACCCCCAACGTTGAAGAAAGTATCTTATACTCATTCTCCGCCCCAAGCGTAAATACCATATCACAGTCGAGTCTGAGGTGTTTGAGGTTTGCGAAGCGGCTGATCAAATCAAGGTCGATATATAAAACATCCGTCTCGATGTAAATATCCGTCAGGGAGTCCTTTCGCACAAGAAGGCGTGACAAGAGCTCGAATTGTGGAGTCACCCCTAAATGTTCGTCGAAGAAGTCAAAGCTAGTAAGCTTTGGCAGCGCTTTTACAATTATTTTAATGTTATCCTCAAGGCTGCCATAGCCTTCGGAATCTGGTTGAATACTGAGCTTGTGAACGTGAGATACAAGATCAAGGAGATCATGGTGAGCGACGTCAAACAGGCTCCACTTATCTAACCACAGTCGTTCAAGCAGCGGTGCAGTATTTAATCCCCTTTCACCTTTGGGATACGTTAGACTCGGCGGTGTCCAAAGTTCAGGTTGCTGGAGATGTAGATCCCTCAATCGAGGGAGGTCGACGAGAGGCATACGCCAGCCTCCTTCGATTTGGATAGACAACTCTTCCAAGTTTTCCGCCCGTGATAATACTAGGTCGAATAAAGAGCGATGAAGTCTCAAATTTTCAATTGCCGAGGTGGTTTCGAGGGAGCCTTCAAGTGCTTCACTCTCGTCATTATAGTCATCCCAAGGCTCCGGTTCATAGCGGATGCGCCGAATATGAGCTGCCAAATCGGGTCCTTGGAGTAGAGTCTTTGAGAATGGTTCCAACCGTTCTTGTCGCTGACCGTACTGGTAGAAGAATAAATGGTACAAAACTGGCTCTGCAGCATCTCTAAGTGCTCGAGATGCAAGGCATAGACTCGCCAGCGGTGCATAACGAGGTTTGAATGCCTCGTGCTGGGGGATCGTGGTCTTGCAATGGTCGCAGAGATATTCGCAGATCTCTCGTTTCAGTTCCAGTGGCAACGAGGTGAACAAATCAACCTGATGTCATCTGCAGTTAGCCAAATTGTTCTCATAGACGTCGACACTCGTTGAATTGAATAGACGCACCGGATTTGAGCCATCTAGAACAGCCTGTTGATTCATGGCGGGACTCGGTAGCTGTTACTCAGTGGTGGAAGAAGTGGCGATGCCGATGACGATGAATGCAAAATCGGAACAGGCGGCGTTCCTTTAAATGGTAGACCACTCGCAAAGAGTTGTGGCGGACGAAATCCTCAATTCTGTGGCCTCAATAGTTTGGAGAGCGAGGTTCAAGAGTTTGGGGGAAGTTGTGGAGGGTTTTGAGGGCCAGCGGAAGGAAGCATAGGTATGAGAGGGCGCATGCACCTACCTCACAGCTGTCGGCAGCTGTAGACTTCCTCCCTTCCACTTCACCGAGAAAAAAGGTCTTACGTTTCGCCAACACGTTGACGATGCGACTGCATTATGAGCAGTCGAACTCTCATCACTAAGGGGCGCATGCAACTGTTGTGAGGGATGAGTGCAGAGATCCAATATTTAATGATTCCCTCTCGTAAAATTCATTCGGTGCGTTATTGATGTTTCTCTTTAGGATTGTGCCATATCCTGTTATGCAACGGCAAGATGCACGCGCACGAAGAGCAGTACTGAACTTTGCACGAAAGCATCAAGCAAGCATAGCCACTATGAATAAGATATCTCCGGAGTGACACAGCAACTCGCCTGAGATTTTTGTTCCCAACCTCAGAAGCCATGTGGCAATGATTCAAATTCCGTGTTTTAGCCCTTGAACTTCGACACAAGCACGATGACGCAGTCGTTGAAAGCGGTTCCTGTCCACACCAAGTTGCATGAATATCAACCGCACGCTGAATCGCACTTAGAAACCTAATGTTTTCTTTTTCCTAAGACCAACACTTGGCTTTCGGAGCCTATGGGGCCGAAGGGTACCAATAAATCAGGGGTAGCGCGTGACCGGGTATTGAAGCGATTGTCTAGAGCACCAGTCCGTTCTAAGCCTACATGTTTGCTTTGGTGGGATAGAAACTGGGTTCGCCTAACTAGCTCGGTGCAACACAAACGCAAGGGGAGAATCTGTCAGTTCTCACAACGACGAAACTATTGGATCTCGGTCTCTCGGCCGCATCTGTCCAGCCACCTCTGCAAATCATGATGGTGTCACCGTGAGTGGCTGCAGCCAGCCGTTCCCATGTTTAGCGATGACATCTCAAACAGCCACATTCGGGATCCATGACGAGTTATCCACTTTGTCACAGTTTTCATCCGAAAAGCTACGTGATGCCGACCCGACGAACATTTAACACCGCGTCTTGGCCCGATGTTGGGAGTCTCTAGGGTAGGGAAGGGCGTGCCGTGACGTACTTGGCTTGGAGAAACGTGGTGGCGCGGATTAGAATGACGCATCCGAGTGGGTAAACCTCCCACGGCTGGAATTCCAGACTTTTACGGAGGTAGCGGGTGGCGGAGTTTGCTAAAATAGAGGGAATTTGTTAGTCGGCCGCTGAGAGTCGCTGAAATTACCAGTTGAAGCCCAAATGGCGAATATCACTGGTTTAGACGTTGTGGTCTGTGTTTGATGTGTTTGATGTGCCTGCAATCACGCACGTCCATTACGCCCTTCTATGCAGGGACTGCCTTGGAGCTGCGGATGGTTTGTTTGACAGGAGGCTATCGCCACAAGACGCTCTAGCCAGACGCTGTCAAAACGCGTGTCAAGATGCTTGCCAAATTGCACTATCAGAAAGGGGGGGATCAAATCCCAACGGGATGGCTCACTTCGAAGCTTGTTGGATTTCCAAAAGGCTATTGCTACTGCGTACTACTATTGCTATTTTCTCACGCTTCCGCGCCATGCGATGGTTACCGTCACTCACGAGTAGCCCTAACGGCCACCCTCCCGTGTCCAAATAAAGACTCAGTCCAACGGTTCCGCAACTGTGATCGGCACCTAAACGGTGCTTCCGCGGAGGTCGCTTAGCGGTTAAAAGGCATGCAACTCTGTGCGATCGAGTGGGTGATACTACTCCCTTGCGCCGGTGATTCAGGGGTAGACCTCCCAGCGTCACATCGGCCATGCTTGAGAGATACCCGACTAAGGTCACTGACAAGGGATGCGTACCACGGTACCTACCGTAGTCTGGACGCTTCAGGCCACTTCTGCGAACCATGGCGATTCACGAGCGGTCCTAATGCACAAAATGACCGGGCTAAGGCCATACCTGCCGGCACCAGTCCAATGAATACTACGTTCATACGTACAGTACAGTAGTAGCACTGTGAGCAAGTTCGCGCCCGGTCAACGAGGAGAAGTCTCATCAGCCCATGTTGGTGCCAGCTTCACATATTTGGGACCCCTTCGTGTGATCGTCGCCCATCAATCACTACCAAAACCCGGGGAACTCGGTTCCCGGAAGCGAGGCACGGCTCCCTCCAACAGTGCACTGGCAGACTCAAACGAGCATCAAGTCTCGAAGGGCCGATCCAACTGAAGGGCGCCGAGTACCGTAACTAGGTGAGACAGTCTGGTACTGGTGACCGCGCGCTCCGTTGAGTGTGTGACCCTTGGGCTGGGAGTGACATCAAGGCGTTCCTTTTTCCTTCTGCCCTTCTACGCCCGACGCCCGACGCCCGTGGGTTGGATCATCAAGCCGCCACAATGCATATCAGACATGTCAGTTATTACTCGTAGTGGTGTAAGCATGCAAGGAGAACCAGGCACGTACGCGTACTATGCACTCAGCCGCGCGACCCCAATGTTTCTGCTAGCTGTTAGCGGCCATTGGCGTCGTCCATACCACTGCTAGCACGCAGTTATCTCCAGGCGTTCGTTGCTGGACCTGAAGTCCTGGTCCTGGGCCTATCTCCAAAATGGACCGGCTCTGACCAGCTCTGGGGTTTGTGGCTGAACGAAAACCGAGATATGGCGTGTTCCTCGTCAAGGCGCTCTCGTCAAAGAGCAGACCTAACCAAGACGAGCCCAGCGCTCTATGATCTATCCCCGGCTGAGGACAGCGGTCGCACGCACCAAGACCCGGTCCTAGTCGACGGCAGCTAGGGACCTGACCCGCCGTGGTAGTTTCTTTTGCGCCCCTGCTGCGAAACAGACGGCTTCATCGAGCCTTTCTCCTTCGGGACGGCGACGCTGTGGGGACGCCGTGACGGACCTGCTCTGGCGCCGCGGGAGGCGACGCTGCGGTTGTCACGGACGGGGTTATCAGTCAGGGCAGTACGACAGTCGCATTTGGAGGGCGATGGACTCCGACACCAGTGATGCAACGGACTGGGTCCCCGGATAGCCCGCGGGTCGGGACTGAGAGGTTTTGGTCCTTGTATGCAGGGCATCCGCCGTAGTACACCCGGTATTGTGTTTCGCTCTATTCTCCGGCTGGGTTTCTTATACCGGCCTGTGTCCTGCTGTGCCCGAAGGATCCAGTCTGTCGGATTTTCTCCTCGTCTTGGTGCGTTGGGTCTCCAAGTCTGTCTATCCAGTATCCACCGGTGCAGCCATGTCTTCCAACAGTACGAGTGAGGCTGCGGCCGCCGCCGCTGCTGCCCAGGCCGCTGCAATGGCCGCCTTGAAGCGGTTCAACATCGAAGCCTTTACCCTGCTGGGAGTTGCTCTGTTGATAACTGGGCTGCGGTGCTTCATCCGTATCCGCTCCGTGGGGTTCAAGGGTCTGTGGGCGGATGACTACTTGGCGGTTCTGGCTGCTGTAAGTCGCATGTCTGTCATGTCTGTTTACCACCGTGCTAATGCAGAGCGCCAGATTACTTATTCGGCGGAAACTGGACTGGCGTATTCTGTGGGCAACATCGCTCATGGCCTGGCCAACAACTCGATGACGGATGCTGAGCGAAAGGCCCTGGATCCTAACAGCGAAGAATATGCGCTGAGGTAGGTCTGCTAACAGCCATCACTCAAGACTCGTCGTACTGACTGAAGCAGGGTTCTCGGTTCTCAGATCCAGCTTGCAGGATGGTCGACCTACTCGTTCCTCTTATGGGTGCTCAAGGCATGCATGTGCACCTTCTACTACCGCCTGACCAAGGACCTCGAGGGTTACCGATCGAAAATCTACTTTGGCTTCGGCTTCATCATCACGAGCTGGGTCGCCGTCCAGCTGAACATCCTCCTTAGCTGCCGCCCGTCCTTCAGCATGTGGTGGCAGATATATCCCGACCCCGGCGAGTTCTGCCACCCGGCCATCTCTCCGTCCATCGTCTGGACCGGCCTCGCCCTCAACGTCGCCACGGATCTCTACCTCATCATGATCCCCATGCCTATGCTTTGGAAGGCGGCCATGCCCTGGGTCCAGAAGTTCTGGCTGATTGCCCTTTTCAGCTGCGGTCTCTTCGTTACTATGGCTGCCATCCTCCGTGTTGTTCTCCTTGTGTCGGTATGTTCCTCCAACGCCCCTCCTTCGCAATGGTTGGCATTAACAACCTCATCCAGGACCCTGTCAACGGTGCCATGCTCGCTGGTTCATGGGCAGTTCGCGAGACATTCACTGCCGTCGTCACTACCAACATCCCCATGCTCTTCCCACACTTCAAGAAGGCGATTGGCCCGATCGTCTCCCGCGTAGGATCCTCCCTTGGCTTCTCTCGAAATAGCAAGTCTGGCGGAACGGGAACTAGCTTCTCCAAGGGAACACTCGACACCTGGAGGCGCAAGAACGACCGACACGGTTCTATCCCGCTACGCGGAAACACTATGTCGGGTGATCGACAGAGCGATGAGAGCGAGACATTCATGATCGACCTCCCCCGGATGAACAAGGGGAACGATCACTCCAACAAGAACAACAACAAAACCGGGAGGCCGGGCATCCAACGCGACGTCGAGGTGTCCGTGTTCGAGATGAAGAATCAGGGAGAGCAACAACAGCGACTGGAGCGAACACATTCACAGAACGTAAACTACTCAACAACCCGGGCAGGCTCCCAGGTTCAGGCACCACAGCCAGCAGCGCAGTCCAGGTCCTACCATAACCACATTCACGGCTACTATAACAGGGACTAAGAGGCCACCACGGTTCTCTGGAGTCTCCAGCCACTAGGCAAGCACCACATCATTTATCACAGGCATTGACCTGCATTGTTCTCTACTGTATGAACTTGACACCTGTCACTATGTGTACAAAAGCATAAGGCTAAAACGACCTTCTCGGTTTGGAGTATTTTCTTTTTTGGGATTAGGATTCAGGCGATGATATCAGGATTGATACCTTTCGGTGTTCGGCAATTTGGCTCACATGCTCAAGTAACAAGTATTAGCTTACAAGAAAGCATTCTCGATCAACATTCAATACATTTCGTAAACTCGCCTAATTTGCCACATTTGTCCCATCTGCGATTAGGATGAAACTAGACAAACAGTACCGACGTCGACAG
Source organism: Ilyonectria robusta (assembly GCF_021365365.1). Classification (NCBI taxonomy): domain Eukaryota; kingdom Fungi; phylum Ascomycota; class Sordariomycetes; order Hypocreales; family Nectriaceae; genus Ilyonectria; species Ilyonectria robusta. The sequence continues at coordinate 414,145 of NW_025764458.1, read as the reverse complement.
CCAACTACCAACCACCGACGATCGGTTCAAGCAGCTAAACGGAGGTTTTACTTCCCGGTTGGGCTGGGAGCGGAGCCTGATGTCTCCGGGTTTTGGCGATCCCAATGCGTTGGGGCCGGGGTGGGTTTTAGTACTGAGTGATCGGCATCGCACCTAAATAACCGAGTCAGAGGCACGACTGTGGAGGGAGAGAGATCTGATCCATGCTCAGACAGGCAGGTGCTCCGCCAGGTTGGCGGGAATGTCAGGGATTAACCCATGTGAGGTGACATTTTGTTTCAACGACGAGAAACACGTTCGTCGCAAGGACAAGGGCGATAATTTATTTGGCCAGATGCATCTCGTTGACGTGAAGCCCCGGTGCTCAAATAGGGTTGAGGGTCTAGTTATCTTGGTGGTGTTGAGGGGTGACTCGATATTGATCGGCAGTGTCAGTTCTATCCCCTCTTCTGATTCGGGGAGCGACCCTGTCTGTTTCCTAATGCGAGGGGTAGCAAGCTAAGAGTCGGTCCATTGTCATATCCAGAGTGTCATGCCGAGTACGTATGCATCCGACCAGCTATGACTGTACTACACCTCTGGAGAGACAGCTATGACCAAGTCCTAGGCTCTACCGACCGACCTAAACACTTGGAGACGTTTTTGTTATCTTGGGGTACGGGGATCTTTTGGACTATCAATGCTCAAGATATGATAGATTTGGGATGGTTCGTCTTGAAATGGAACGCGCATGGGGTTGGATAGACTTTTGCTAGCTTACGCCCGAGTTTGAATTGTGTAAGTGGGAACAAAGGGACAAGGAGATACTCGAATAATGACGCATCTAGCAGCACCCGTGCATCAACAATGATCAACTAGCTCTGCTAAGGTTCAATTGACAGACAATAATGTCCATTGAATGACAGAAATCGAGCACGGTACCAGTTCAAATAGGGTAAGCCATGATCAAGGGGGCTTCCCATCCTTTGTTACCTCGGGTTGACAAGCGAATTCCAAGTCCCGACGCGTCTAGGGTAGGCACGCGACTAAGGCACAGCCCCCCACGGACTAATGGGTAACGGGACCCACCCTGGCCGTTTGGACCACTCACGTGCCCTCGTTCCCGACGCCCCAGCCATACGTCCCGTAATTACTGCGCGTGCAGGGCGAGACTGGGGCAGGCGCGGTCGGCCCCAGGGCACCTGCCACCGCTGATGTAAGGCTTCATGCACCCAAGGCAACCATGCGTCTCCCGCCTCGCCTGGACTTCCCTACTGCCACGATGCCATTCTAACGGACTCAACAGCCCGGGCTCGCTACTCCACCAACAACCCCTTCGACTGGCCGCTTTTTTGGTTGCATTACGTATCTCGTCTCTTGGCCTTCTATTCTATCCATTCCTTTACATCTCTGCTTTATTTTTAGCCCGCCACTGCGCGACATTGCCGAGCGACACGACGCACGCCACCGCGAACCCCTCCATCCCTGACGTCCCCGTCCTCCGGGTCCTGTCTCTCTCACTCTCACTCTCTTCGCCGCCCAAGCACTCTCCGCAGAGCTCAAGGCTCTTGACCGGCATCATGCGTCTGTTCGGAAGCAAAAACAACAAGTTCAAGGTCGACCCCCCCAAGATCCGGATCGAAAAGGTCGTCGTCGATCGCCCCTCGCCGAAGCCCAAGCCCAAGCCAAATCCAGCCGCCCTCAGCGGCTCCGCGTCCCGGTCCTCTTCCCACCGCCCCTCTCCGAAGCCGGTCGTCCGCCAGAAGAGCCACTCACCCTATCCCTCCTCCTCCGACGAGAAGCGGCTCGAGCGCAAGCGCAAGGCTGGCAGCGTCTCCGTGTCGCGTCGATCCCCGGTTAACGAACGCATCGAATTCGATAAGGACAGCGATGCGGAAGACGATGGCTGGATGAACCTCGACGCCAACAAGAGGCAGCGCAAGAGCACCGAAGATGGCTACCTCGACTCTAGCCGGAAGCTCCGGAGCACCAGGGCGTTTGAGGACCGCGTAGATGGGCTAAGCTTCATCCATGCCGTGGATGTAGCCTCGCTCGAGCTGAAATGTGTCCCCGTCATGGGCGCCCAAAAGGAGGACGTGGCCATTGAATTACAATATCCCAGCTTACAGCCACGCGAGAAGTGAGTTCTGTCCTTGTCATCGTTTGTGCAACCCAGTGCTAACATGCGGTATAGATACGAGTTGGTATGGGGCAAGGACAAGATCGACGCTGTCGAAGCGAGCATAAGAGTAGTTCGACATGTAGCCGAGACGTACCTCAACGATGACGAAGCCGAGCCCTTCACCAACCCCAACGGGGGCATCATCCGGCGCTTGGAAAAGGCGTCAAACCGTAATATTCAAGATCTTATGGGGTTCAAGACGGCACTACGCGAGTACAACGAGAAGCTCTTGAATCTGGTTGAGGACGGCATTATTGCCAAGAACCTTGATAACCAGCACGAGCTGCCTCAGAACCTCGTTGCCTTCATCCTGGATCAAATATACGACCGCACCGTCGCCCTCAAGGTGGAACTCCTTTCCAAATACGAGAACGGAACCGACTATGTCTATGGCGAACTCCTCCATCCTTTCATCTCGAAGATCCTACTGGAGCAGACCAAGATGACATCGGGACAGGTCTTTGTGGACCTGGGCTCCGGCGTGGGGAACGTCGTCTTGCAAGCGGCGCTGGAGATTGGGTGTGAGAGCTGGGGTTGTGAGATGATGGAGAATGCGTGCAACCTGGGCGAGGCGCAGAAGAAGGAGTTTGATGCGCGGTGCATGCTCTGGGGAATCAAGCCTGGCAAGGTGCACCTGGAGCGTGGCGATTTCCGCAAGAATGCTGCCATCCACGACGCTCTTAAGCGGGCCGACGTGATTCTGGTGAACAACAAGGCCTTCACCTCGCAGCTCAACGACGACCTTGTCCGGATGTTCCTCGACTTGAAGTCGGGATGCAAGATCATCTCACTCAAGTCGTTCGTCGCGGACATGAAGAGCAACAACCACAACATCAACGACGTTGGCAGTACGATTCTCGAGGTCGAGGAGTGCACATACCCTGAGGGTTATGTGAGCTGGACCAATGCCGGAGGATCGTACTTCATCTCGACGCGAAAGTAGACTAATAGAGCTTCATCAGCACAGGGTACGAATTTTGAATATGGGATGAGATTGGGAATTGGGGGCATCAGCGTGGGAGATAGGGTTGTTAGGCTTACAGGATACTCCATATAGCACTTCGTTTTGTCATGCTGCCGCATCCTTCGTGTTCCTCCGTGAGTGCTGATGGGATAAGTGTAGCGATGGGCCGGTATTATCGTCCCTTTTCGAAAATGGGTTCGTTGGCGAGGTTCATGGCATCGGCTTCCTGGGCCATTCTCTTCATCCATCGGTCGATGAGTTCCTTGTTTTCTTTCTTAACACGATCCCGCTCTTTTTCTGCCATGGCCATCTGGAGGTTTAGCGCAATCATCTCATCTTGGACTTCCTGTGTCCCGTTGTTAGCCACGTCATGTCCTCGGCGGTCCGACTGTTGGGGAGGTTCGATGACGAACCTCGATCAGCTTCCGCTTCTCCCTCAGCTCGTAGTCTCGATCTTTCAGTCTGGTGGTGAGTGAGGACCTGTCGGCGGTCAAATCTCTGACAGATTTCGTGTCGCTTTTCGATTTGGAGCGGAGCTTGGAGAGTTCCTCCTCGGCGGTGCGTAATCGTGTTTCGGTGACGCCCTTGGAGCGCAGGGCTTCGGCGAGATCTTGTTTCAGCTGAGCGACGCCGGGATCGTTGGAGGGTGGCTCGGCGGATTGCGTGGTCTTTTTCCCGCTGGTGGAAATGAGCGACTCTAGGGAGGACTTTTCGGCTTCGAGGGCTGATATGCGATCGGCCATCTGGGAGCCTTTTGCTCATAATGTCAGTCCCCTCGCTCACTTTGACGCTGCGGTCGGAGATAGGAGGGGTATTGTGGGGTACGGACAGGTCTGGACGAGGTCCATGTTGACGGGATTGCTGAGCTCGGCATCCTTAAGGGATGAGAGGTACTGGTCGCGCCAGTTGGGCATGGTGATGGCAGCGAGGAACTGTGAAGGGCGCGTGTGAAGTAGGATGGGAAGCGAAGATTAATCCGTCTTGGGGAGACGCTGAGAATTAAGTCAGTTACCTGATAAGCCCAGGGGCGCTGAATTGTGCCGCCCATTCCTGTCCAGTGGTGTCGAGTGCCCTGTGGGATGATGCGACGGCTTGTTGGCGGGGCGCTTACTGACGGCGAGTTGGTTTAGCCGAGGAACAGCCGCCGGCCCATCTGCCTAGCGACGTGCGGTTACGTCGATTAGCGTCGGTGGAAGCTCCCCCAACCTCGCTGGAGCTGCTCCTTTACTCGAGGCTCGACGGAACGCGCATCAACACGCAGGACTGACGTACGGACGGACAGCAAGAAGCAAAAACCCGGCATCTTCACAATGAGATAGCGCAGAATGGACACGCTTCACCCGAGAGCCGATTGGGAGAGTGTCGGGGACAAGTGGTTCCGGAAGACGCAGCTGTACACGGCCGTCTTTGACCAGGACCTGGACCTGGACAATTACATTGTCACGGGAGCTCCATATGCGGGTGCACTGGGTGAGTCCGATTTCTTTGCTATTTTTGAGTGAGACATTGCGATTCTCTTTATCTTTTGGCTCGAAAGAGTTACCAGCGGCATCTGCGGCGTCTCATCCTCACATGCTCGCGACGAAGCGGGAATGAGCTTAAGCATGAGCATGAGCATAAGCTAACGCCACCGCAGCACTATGGCGTGACGACTCGAAGCTCCTGGCCTACCAGCCGGGCAGAGCATCGAAGCCGGCGATAGACATCTACAGCCTCGCTGGCAAGAAGTTGCGCAGTATCGCCTGGGACAAGGGCCAGATCAAGGGACTCGGCTGGTCAGAGGACGAGACCCTCCTGGTCGTCACCGCCGAAGGGACAGTTCGTTGCTACGACTTGCAGGGGGACTTTACACAGTTCTCTTTGGGTCATGGTGCCGACAATTATGGCGTTGAATCATGCCGGTAAGGGTGCTCGGCCCACTATTGTGAATGTCACTGACTGGTGGTAGATTTTATGATCATGGCATGGTGGCCCTTCTGGGTAACAACTCCTTGGTGGTAGTCTCGTCATACATTGAGCCTCGGCCTAAAGCCCTTGCAACTACCCCCGAGGGCACGATCCACTCATGGGCCCTCGTCTCACCGAACCACACCTTGTCTAGATCGGTAGAGGTGTTGTTGAGCGTGGAACAGACTGTCTATGTCGTCGATGCCACGGACTGCGAAGACCGGTTCCTCGATATTGGTCCCTTCAGCCACATTAGTGTATCACCAGATGGCCGATACGTCAACCTCTATGGCAAGAACGGAAAGGCCCATGTTATTTCCAGCGACTTCCAGGAGCGACTGTTCGAGCACGACTCTGATTCCAAGACACCGCCCAAGTATGTTGAATGGTGCGGGAGTGATGCCCTCATAGCTTGGGAGGACGAGGTCCACATTATCGGACCTGGCGATGTCTCATCATCATATATTTACGACAGCACGAGGGTGCATGTCATCTCAGGTAAGCGTCTTGATGGCTCTATCGTTGCACTTTACTGACTGGGCATAGAGCACGATGGTGCTCGATTAATTACCAACGACTTTTGCGAATTCCTAGAGAGAATCCCGCGAGACACACTCGAGGTGTTTGGCCACGCATCGGACTCTTCACCGGCGTCGATTCTTTTGGACGCCGTCGGCCAGCTGGAGCTCCAGTCTCCCAAGGCCGATGACTACATTCAGCTCATTAGACCGAATCTCACCGAGGCCGTGGACACCTGCATTAATGCTGCAGGACGCGAATTTGATGCTCACTGGCAGAAACGGCTACTAAAGGCTGCTTCCTTCGGAAAGTCGGTGCTTGATATCTACAATAGCGACGATTTTGTCGACATGTGTGAGACCCTCCGAGTCCTGAATGCGGTGCGATTCTACGAGGTTGGAATTCCCCTGTCATTCGAGCAATACCATCGTTTGACGCCGGAGGCGCTTATTCGACGACTTCTGAACCGCCACGAGTACCTCCTAGCACTGAAAATCGCGGGACACCTTAAGCTGCCTTCAGACCGGATCTACGTCCACTGGGCGTCTAGCAAAGTCCGCATGGGAGGTGAGGATGATGACACGATCTGTCGGCTGATCGTCGAGAGGCTGTCAGGAAAGCCTGGAATTTCGTTTGAGGAGATTGCACGAGCTGCGTACCAGGAGGGCCGAGGCCGTCTTGCGACTGAGCTCTTGAACCACGAACCTCGAGGAGGCAGACAAGTCCCTCTCCTTTTGAGCATGGAGGAAGACGAGCTGGCCCTCGACAAGGCTGTTGAGAGCGGTGACACGGATCTCATGCTCTCAGTCCTGATACAGCTAAAGAAGAAACTGCCGCTTGCTGCCTTTTTCCGTGTGATAAACGCACGGCCGACGGCGACGGCGATTGTTGAGTCATCAGCGATGGAGGACGGAGATAACTCGCTCCTCAAAGATCTCTACTATCAGGACGACCGTCGCGTGGATGGAGCCAATGTCTTTATCCGCGAGTCACTCCGCCAGCCTGACGCTCGAACGGCATCCGATAAGCTTGCCCTTGCTGCTAAGCTACTCTCTGACTCGAAAGAGGCATCGTTTGAGATGCACGCACTCAAGGAGGCTACAACACTCCTGCGGTTGCAGGAATCATTCGATCGCGATTTAACGGACACTTTTACGGGACTGAGCGTCAATGAGACCATGTTTAAACTGATCCGGCTCGGGTATCATGGACGAGCTAAGAAGATCCAGAGCGAGTTCAAGGTACCGGAGAATGTGGCATGGTGGATTCGGTAAGTGGATCACGGCAGACACAAGACATGGGACAAGACCCGGGACTTGGACGATGGCTAACACGGATTGTCCCCGCAGGTTGAGAGCGCTAGTTGCGAAGCGGGAGTGGAACGAGATTGAAGAGATCGCGCGGGCCAAGCGAAGCCCTATTGGATGGCAGGTGAGTAACTCCCGAGCAAACGTCCGTCGTATCGCGGGGGCCCAGGCTAACATGACATCTACCTAGCCGTTCTATAACTTGACACTCCAGGCAGGCAACCCACGACTTGCGGCCGTGTTCATACCCAAGTGCGTGGGATTGGAGCCTGGAGAGACTATCACGATGTACGAGAAGTGTGGCATGCGAGTCAAGGCAGCACAGGAGGCTGTGAGGTTGAAGGACGCTGAGTCATGGGAGCGGCTGCTGGAGGCGGCGGGCAAGGGTACACAAGAAGGACGAGAGATTGAGAGACTAGGACAAACGGTGTTTAAGAAGTAGAATTGTATAATGCGGAGGCTTTGGTGGCCATGGGCGTGTTTGATGTGAGGGCATTCATAGATAAATCAGATATTACCTTTGGGACGTTGTTGAATGGAACAGCGAGGTTGATACTCAGGCCTCTGCTTATTTTGCATTTGGAAAGGTTGGAATACTTACACTCGTCAGCATCATGGAGCATGACTAGGCAGCTGGTTGGTGAAACCTGGCTGCATTCTGTGGCTTTAGGCTACAACACCAGGCGATGCCGAGCTGAGGCTTGTGTTGAGACGCCTGAATCAAGACTGGAATGCAACACCACACAGTCGTGAGCCAACAGATGTCTGCCGGTACTTACAGGTCCCCACGATGGACCCCCCGGCGGTTTCACCTCGTTCTCGTTAGGCGTCCCGTCCGTTGCATGCCATCCCGATCGATCCGCACCATATCCAATTTGACAGCCTCGTGGACGCCAGTGGCGAGATGACGGTTCACGTGCGTAGCGTTGCGGTGGGACACGGCCACATACGGAGGGGCCCCCCCGGCGCGGCGTAGGGGATCGTGGGACGGCGGCCGGGATGGGGTGGGTGATCGGGGGATCCCGATGGTTTGGGGACGATTCGGCATTTTTTAGAGTGTGTGTGGTACATACGTAGACCAGAATAAGCAGTGGTTCGGGATTTGCAGGTGCAGTAGTGTTGCGATGACCCAGGCAGATGATGTTCGCATGAGCTTGCGCGTGGCATGACCGGGGGTTCGGTGGGGAGGTGTGATGATATCATGGGTTCTGCTCCTCGTCATGAGTGTGGGCGGGGCCGTTTGTCGTTGGTAGAAACATGGCGATTCCCGCCGCATCCGCCAGGCCAGTAACGACGACGAACGTTGACGATTAGAAAGAAGGATGGGAGATCGGACTAGCCAAGATAATGCCATGGGCATGGCTGATGGGAATCCCCGAGGATCCACGGTTTTTGCTGGCATCTCCCGGCCCGCCGATTGCCTCTTTTGGAAGCGCATACTTCGTCTAACTCATGTTAGACCTCCCAGGGCCTGGACCGGGCCAGGCCTGGAATTGTTTTGTCAGGCGGTGGCGAGCGGGCTGCAAGCCTGTTACAAGGGACCGGAGGGCCGTAAATAACGGCGTCCACGCACACGCACAAGCGCAAATAATTCCATCTGTTTCGAGGGACTGGAATGAGGGTCTGGCTTTGGAGTCTGGGTCTGTCTGGCTGGGTCTGGGTGATGCAGGTCTCTTGATCTCGACTAGGCGGGTGGACCGCACGACGTGAGACATGTAGGGTTGAGACAGCTTCTAGAACGCTGTGGACTAGGACACGAGGGAAGTGCTTTGTCGGGGTGATTCTTATTCAGATCACGACGTTTGGTGTGTACACTCACATCATGGCGGATTTGATAGCCCTGCTTTACTGCAGAGACAGCAATACGTACCCAGCTCACACCGAAGACCCGGAGATAATGCCCTGAGCGCCCGCCACCCGCCACCAAGCTGCCTGCTGTGCGGTACACGTGCGGTGCACAACCACTACAGCGCGAGCCTGGTTTAGCGGGTTCACTGACAGGCGCCAGGCCGAGTCAGCGCCGCGGCCTGGCTAAGTCCACTGTTTCTTCAGGGTGTGTGTTCGAATCGAGTCCATCTGCAGCTCGACTGCAGCTCAGCTGCAGCAACCCCCCGGGCTCGCGCGCGCGAGGGCACCCGAGCCACCCTCGCAGCGGCCTGTCTGTCGGTCGATTGCAGAACGGGGCGGGCTGTCACCGAAAGAGTTGGTCCGTCGTAATACGTAGAGGACTGGAGTTACGGGGGACGGCGTCGTGGTTCATCGGGCTCTGGCAGTGGGGTTTTAGGCTTCGCGGCGGCTGCTTCGTAGCGGCTGGCTCCACTGTAAGCCGGAGGAGAATGAGATGCATTGCGGTGCTCGAAGCTCCATGCTCTCGTATCCAGATCTCGCCCTCTCCCATCGTCGTCGAACCTTCCATCTGACACGCATCTCTCGCACCTTGGCTGCAGAGGGCCCGCGATACGAATAACATGGCCCTCTTTACGAGCACCTTTCTCGGTCCCCTCACAACCCCTCACAGGCCGTCATGCATGCAGCAGAAGGTCGAGGAAAACGGAATTAACTCGTGCCCCTCTTCCCACCTTCTGGGGCCAGTCCGGATCGGGGGGATGCGTCCTTGGCCACCCCTTTCGTCGGCTGCCAAGCGGCAAGCCTCCCCAGCTTAAGCCCAACTCCACTGCTGGCGTGCGGCGGGCATTCCGAATTTAAACGCATGCGATTGTTTGGTAGCTTCTGGCACTTGCCGTGCTGGTTTGGGGTGCGAAAGAAGGTGAGCCGGCGTGAGCCCACTGTCGTTGCGTGTTTGCGAGAGAGGGCAGCAGGTTACAGGTTACACGTGCAGATGTGTGCGTCTGTGTACTACGTGCATGCTTGTGTCTGTATTGTGCGTGTAATGTGTGGAGATGGCGGTGGACTGAATCGGCAGATGGAGGGCCGCAGTGGATAATGCCATGGTATCATCATATCATGCACAAACGCCCGGAGAATGACGACGGGCGGAGAGCACAAGGAAGACAACACGGGGCATGAGGGCGGGAACATTGCCTACAATGCACAAGACACAGACTTGCGGAAACACGAAGACTAAACTTGGAGATCCGGCTCCATGCCGCGGCCATGCCACGACCATGTCTAATCCCGCCCGTCATCCATGATCTTCTGGGCCAGGACCTGGTGGAACCGCCGCTGGCCTGGCCGGGGGGTGGCCGCTCTGTGGTACGGGCTCGAGAGCTAATTAGGCTGGCTGGTGGTTGTTGATGCTGCTCTAATTGTTGTGTATTCGTAGTCGGTAATATTGGTTGCTTGGTTGCGTCCTCCTTGCATCCCTCCTTGCTTCCCTCCTTGTCTACCTTAGTACATGTAGATAGGCATGCTGTGGATGATGCCTTTGCTGGCTTGACGCTTGATACGCCTAAAATATCCCGGCCATTCATCGTGGTGTTGTGCTGTGCCTCGGCCATCCATTTCCCATCCCATGTCCCATTGCCGATTTCCCTCCATCTCCCCATCCCATGGACCATGGCGACACTGACACGCATTGTCGCCATCCCCCTCTCGCGCAAACCAAATCCCTGCCGCCCCCCGTCGCAATCCCCGTCCGCCACCGGCTCCATATTTTTAACGACTCCATTCAAGCCATCCCATTGTTTGTGCTGCGCGCTGTTTGCTGCGTGCTGGGCTTTACTGAGCTTAGGCGGGTAGGGGATGGGGGGGAGGGGGATAGGGTCCGGCCACCACTACTACTCACTACCAACCACCAACTGGCAGGCTAAAAAACCCACCCGCCGGCGCCGCCTTGGCCGGCCTAAGTTATTTACCTACTTTAACCAGGTCGACGAACCGACCGCGACCAACCCGGCGGCGTATCCCATGTACATGATCCCCATCCCATCCTTCTCCCGCTCGCCGCCGCAATCCCTCCCCTTCTCCTCCCCTTCCACTTTTGCTGCAATCGCGGTTTCTGGCTCCTCCCATTTTCCCCCGGCCGTCGTCTCGTCTCGTCTTCCTTCGTCCCGCCCCCGGATCCCGAGACGGAAGCCACTGGTCCGCACGTGCGAGGACGAACGCAAGGCTCCTGGAACAACACCACCACGGCTCGCGCGAGAGATTCATTAATTAGCTGGGGGAACCCACACCTCCCTGCAGGCCCGACCAACTGATTGCAGTGGGTGCTCTATTACAGCGACCTCGGGGGGAAAACCAACGAAATCAACATCCACCACCAGCACCACATCGCGACCGAGCAGCAGAGAGCGAGAAACAAGCGACGATAGAAGACCGCATTCCCCTCCGTCTCTGGCATTGCCACGCCCCTCCTCCGTTCAGCCTTGGACCCTCGTCTGCGCGCACATCCCGCCCAATTTTCTGTCTCAGGCGCCCCCCGTCTCAGCCTCTCCGTCCCGTCTCCATCGCCGGGTTCAGCTTGGCCGCTGCAGCTCCATCACCGGACGAGAGCGAGAAACAGGGTCAAAGCGAGCAATCGTTCGCGGCGTGAGCTGAACTTTTCTGTCGGCTTGGCCTTGGATCCTCTTCTCCTTTGACTAAAAGGGATCGCCCAGTCCTATTTTTTTCTCCGTGCTTGTCAAACGCCTGTCAGAGACACTCCCTGTCCTCTCGGCTTTGTCACCCTTGCGTTTGCGTCCAGGCGGCCGCCATCCACCATCCACTATCCGCGACCATTCAGTCCACTGTGTTTCCTGGACTTCCAGGCGCCTACACCCCAATGTTCACGCAGCCCGTCTCGTCGCCGCCTCCAGGCCCGTCGCCCGCGGCCTCGACAGCAACATCACGTCCCAGCCGTCTGCGCGGCCTCAGCTACCTGCGCAACTACACACAAAACCATCTGCTTTCCCGCGACGGCCACCACAGCGCCGGAGTCAGTCCCAGTGCGAGTGGCAGCGGGAGCACGTCCCCTGGCCGACACACGGCCAACCTCACGCGATCGCTCAGCCATTCGCCAACCACGACTGGTCCACCGCCGCCCGCCCAGATCAACCACTTGACCCTCGTCAGTTCCACGCCAGACCCCGTGAGGATTTCTCTGGCAGCCGCGACGTCAGCCTCATCCACCACCACGCCGCCTGTGCCCGCTCTTCCTTCGCCCGTTCCCCTTGCATCGCCCACGGCGCCGTCGACTTCTTCTTCATCGTTGCAGCAGACTCATTCGGCCTCCGACGCCCAGAACCCCGCTGCCGCAGATTCCTCGCCCGCCGCTGCAGATCTCGCCACGACGTCCACCACCGACGACCCGGCCGCCATGACGAGAAATAGAGCCTCAACCGCCGGCGACGCCGTTTCCAACGCTCCCGACACCATGCCTTCCATCCGCTTCTCCGCCTACTACGACCCGCGATCCACCCGCCCGTCCCTTACATTCCCGCCAATCTCCAGGACCTTGCCCACCGGATCGGAAAAGATCCGCGTCGGTCGTTACTCTGAGCGGGACAGCCATTCCATGGCCAACCTGCCTGGCAACCAGCCCTCTGCCGCCCCGGTCGGCTTCAAGAGCAAGGTCGTCAGTCGCCGACACTGCGAATTCTGGTACGAGGATGGCAAGTGGTACATCAAGGACGTCAAGAGTTCATCTGGCACCTTTCTGAACCACATCCGCCTGAGTCCTCCATCTCAGGAGAGCAAGGCGTTCCCCGTCAACGATGGTGACATCGTCCAGCTGGGTATTGATTTCAAAGGCGGCGAGGAGATGATCTTCCGCTGCGTGAAGATGCGTCTAGAACTCAACAGGGGATGGCAGAACAAGCTCAACACCTTCAAGTACGTATTTGACATCTATTGATTCCCACCCGCCAGACTATCATGCTGACACCCCCGGTAGCATGGCGGCCCACAAGAGGCTACAGACCATGGCCACCAGTGGAGCGGCCGGTTCCAGCTCTCAGGATTGCTCAATATGCTTGAGTTCCATCGCAGTAAGTTTCACAAGAAGCCCGTCTCTACGGGTATCGACATGATCCCCTGCTGACAGGTCTCTAGCCTTGCCAATCCTTGTTCGTGGCACCTTGCTCACACACTTGGCATTTCAAGTGCGTGAGATCGCTGCTCATGTCACCCCAATACCCCATTTTCATCTGCCCCAACTGCCGCGCCGGCGCCGACCTCGAAGCCGACGTGGACGAACTAGCCGAAGAGTGGGAACAGTTGAAGAGCGAAGGGGAGGCGGAGGCAGAAGCGGAGAATCGAGTCGACGCCACATCTGGGACCGAGATAGCGCCTGCAGTGCCTATCGCAACACCACCAGAGCCCGTAACACCAGAGCCTGAACTCTCAGACGTCCACGATATCGATGCCATGGACGTGACGGTCAATATTACACCGGAGAGCCCGCAGCGAGGCAACTTACCGCACGCCGTCTCCGAACCTCTGCCGATTAGAAACTCAGCATCAGGGGCTGGCCGACACATTGCCTTGCGAGATAGCCGCACGCCATCACCACCAGGACTGACACCTGGCGTCGAGGGGCCCATTACTCCGAGGAACAACGCCGGACCCTGGGTCTTTGATGGGAGCGCCGGCCGCAACGCAGATGCGACGACTGCAGAGATGCGGAGCCTGGATGCTGCTGCAGATATGGACGTGAACGGATCTCGTCCCAGCGACGACTCAGGCTCCCGATAGGAATGGGAGACCAAACGACGCCGATTGTGACCTTCACTTTTGTTGCATAGAACAGTCTTCACCGATGTTGGCATATTGATTTCCTACTACTGGGCGCACACCGGCGGCATCTATCCTTTCTGACATCATGGCGGCGGCGCCCATTTGCTATTCCTCCCTGGGGGCTACATCATGCAAAGCACAGGCGTTGGGGGAGTTTTTTGCTTTTATTATCATTTGGTTTGATGAGGACTTCGACTGGCACTGATGGGAGAGTAAACGACACTAGGGATTTTTGACGGGAGGATGGCCCTGCTTATGGGCATGGCGGTACAGTGATCTTGTCAGCGACAGACTGGCTGAGTTTTTGGGTTTGCAAGCTGGAAGATAACCGGACTTATTATATATCGTGGTTGGGATGGTGGTGGATGGATTACTGGAAGGTTGATAATGAGATGGATTACATATAAATAACCACGTCGATTCCCTCTTAAATTTTGCCCATATAGAGCTTCTGTCGGAGACATCTTATTCTAGAGTATTGCTATTCGCACACGAGATCATTACTATTTGCACATAGGTACAAAGCCCATTAGCTAGACCTCAGGGCAAACCAATATACCTAGTATGCACATTGGACTTCTTAGACTTTCGGCTTACTTTTATGATAAATTCGACTTAAAAGGGAGTATTCGGGGATAAATACTGAGAGTTAGTCTTCTAAAAATGTCTAGATAATAGATAATTATCAGACGGATTGAGTTAGTGGCCATGTGTGCACTAGGTATATGTGCGAATGTGAATTCTCTATTCTATTAAACAAGATCTCTAGATACTTACCTATGTAAGTCTACTTTCTAAGGGGAAATCACCAGATAGGACCAATGATATCTCTACCCAATAAAAAAGAATGGCGAGAGAATAAAAACCGGATGATCATCGTAAACCCGGCCCACCGAGAAACTTCGACATCGAATCAAGGCTGGTTCTCCTGACCGCGAGCCTCATGTAGCACCATAACAGTTAAGCACAGGAATACGCGCATTCTCTTTAAGTCCCAATAGCCCCACGCCGCTCTCATATTTTGGTCTTTGGAATTCACCTTCAAGGGCCGAGACTTAGTCTAGTAATCTGCTTCGTTCGTTAGTTAGGTGGGTCATCTGGGCACATGAGAAAGCTTACACGGAGACGGGACTCCGCTCGTGCGACAGTGATGGCCATTAAATGAGGTTTCGTTCTGCAACGCTCTGCGACAGTCCTGGCACCGTTGGGGTCGGTAGCGATGCGTGGATGGATGGGGTCTTGTGAAATGTGTCAGCGATTGAAGCTGTGTGTTTTAGTAGTGGAAGAAGATTGGACTTACACCACGTCGTTAATATCTATCATTGAGGACGCAGTGCAGCTGTAAGTATCAAAGGGTTCGTATGGTGCAGGGTCATAGGTATAAGAACGACGCGTGAATTCCCCACCACTTGGTGCTGTTCTTTCTTGTATTTCTCGATGTCGAAGATGAGTGCTTGTATCTGACGAGTGGCTGCTGGTCGTGACGCCGTCGTTGTGCAGGGGCAGAAAAGGGGATTGTCGTGGGGAGTGTATGAAAGTAGACGCATGGTTGTCGAAGTAGCTTCTCGATATGGTTGGATCTGATGAGACATTGGGATGCTGAATGATCCACTGTTCCTTCGAGTGGGAGGGCAAAATGTGACTGGATATTTTCTTGCGACTTTTGAGGACGAAGACGGCTACAGGCATCAGACACAGACCGAGGACCAGTAGTGCAACATTGATTCGGGACATAAAGAAGCCAATGCCAGTCGTAGCGACATCGACTGAAGAGTCGCTGAACCCTCGCTTAGGAATAGAGTGAGTGTGGGGTAGCGGAGCTATCTCCATGGGTGGGGGTCGAGGCAGTGGCTTATTTATGGCTTCCTCACAGTCTGGAGACGGCGAGCCGTTTGTCTATTGGGAATGTTAGAAAAAAATCCATGGACTTCGAATGGCGGGCGAGAGGGAGAGCTAACCGAATGTTCGATGCATTGCTCCCTGAAGTCCTTGAGTGCCGTCCACTCCGCAATAGCAAGGGCTTTCTCGGAAAGATGTTGACTCGTGAATGCCGGAAAGACACAGATGATTGCCATGATCAAGGCAACAAGAGCAATGGACAATCCAGCCACTTCAACATGGGAGGAGAGCCATGTTTTTGAATGATTGACAAAAGTGGGTGACGGTTGTCTGGGTTGGGCCTGGGCTGGCGATGGAGAGTGTGTCGTAGCGGCTTGGGGAGACTGGGTGGTAATGGGTGGCGAAGAGGTAGACATTTAGTAGAAATGATGAGACGTAAATGCGCTACGAGCTCTTCTCGAAAAACCACTTGAGACTGATGAGTTTGTGTGTCAAGAGCTGAAGGAACTGATGCGTTATGAATGATCTCCTCTTGGGGGACAGGGACGACCACGGTTAAATATGAATTACCATACATTGTTACTGAAGGGCTGTCGTAGGTGGGCTGAAAAGCATGTGTGCGGACAGCATTAGAAGATTTGACGGGTAAACCGGGGCGAAGCTTGGACAGCCCCCTTCACCCGCAAGTGAGCCTTACGGGCCACAAACGCCGTTATTCTTGCATACCTATGTCCCTATTTACTGCCATTTTGGTGTTAATCTCACCTAAGATTTTGTACACAAATGATTGAGAGTACTCGGGGGCTGAGTTTGCACGCGCGTAGGTAAAAATATATGGGACTATAGTGCTGTTGTCAAAAGTATGGGACCCCACGCATTTGCTGGATTTGTCGTGTGCTGTAGCTATCCACAACAACTGTCCATTTGTGAACCATTTCGAAATAAATTTCTCATGAGCTGCGAGCTCAAACTTCCCTGCATATATCAGCAGCTGTGGAGAGAGAGTCCATTGGCTATCATCCTTGGCCAGGTACTGCGCCAAAGGCCCCCTCATCACAGTCTAATATGGGATGGGCATGCATGGCCACAGCTCAGTCCAGAAGACCTGAGACCTTGCCCAACGTGCCTACTGCCATACAGAGTCGGCGGACCAACCATGAGACTAGACAGAACTGGGACCAATCAGGAGCTTGAACTGGGGCGTCAACGGGATAGGACAGCAGGGGGGTTGGGCTCAAGCTCTGGTCGGTTGATGATCAAAGAAGCAAGAGGTGACCGGCCTTTGGAGAGGTTCTAGACCAAGTGAGAGACTGAATCTGGGGGACGACCTAGGTTGAATCTTGAGTTGATCCCTGGTGATCGGAATGCTTAGAACGACTCCGTTCTGTTCATTCCGAAATACACATGGGAAAGCGTTGCAGGGTGGATTGGCATCTTGTTGGCAGTCCTTCAACGAGTCCTGGCGTCTTGTAGTTGAGCGTAGCAGCGACAGACACGTACGGAGTATCGGCTTGTGCGGCGACACTAGGCGTAATGTAGTACCTTTGCTCTTTACACTCTTAAGTAAAAGATTGGTCTCTATTGGTGACTGATCCTGAAGAACTTGTCTGCATCTGAAATAATCCTGCCATACCGGAGAACCCAGAGAGCGTGTTCGATTCACTTCACACGACCAGAAGGGCAGAAACCATCACTACACGGCTCGGATGGAGGTAAGAATCACTGACTAACCACCTAGCCAGAGTATACAGCTGAGATGGAACTTGTTTGTTATGATACAATCTAGATAGCTGGGCGAGAAAGATGGAGAAAGACACTCACTGGCAGTCCTGCGATCATTGCCGAAGTGTCATGGCAATCCAAGTATGTTGGGAGCTGGAGCATTATGTCATCAACAAGGTCCCCGGCACCGAAATGATCCGGCCTATCGCCGAACCGATATCGCGGGTTTTTTAGTGGCACTCGGCTGGGGTGGCCAATTTTTTACGGGCCGAGTCCGCGTTTAGTCGCAAACTTGTTGCTAATCCGTAGTCCACCAAAGGCAAGCCAGCATTGCACCGCACCGCACCGCATTGCTGCAGAGCCATCCTCACACATCACCGCTTCGTCGGGCCAGCAGTGCGAACATGTTGCGACAATTCAGTGCACGCCTTCCCGGCCGGGTTCGGGCTTCGGGCTCCCGCCTCTTGGCGCAGTCTCCCAGGTGGTCCCTGTCGAGCCGGAGGTCGATGGCTTCAGTTGGCAAGGTACGACTCATATCGAGCAATGCAAAATATGGCGACTAATGATTGGAATTTAGGATCCCACTGAACTAGACCAACTCACCACTCTCCCCAACGGCCTCCGTGTCGCATCCGAAGCCCTCCCCGGCTCCTTCTCCGGCGTGGGAGTCTATGTCGAGGGCGGTTCCCGCTTCGAAAACGAAGCCCTCCGCGGCGTCTCCCACATCATGGACCGCCTCGCCTTCAAGTCCACCGCCAACCACTCCGCCGACGACATGCTCGAACGGGTCGAGGCCCTCGGCGGCAACATCCAGTGCGCCAGCTCCCGCGAGTCCATGATGTACCAGGCCGCCACCTTCAACAACGCCGTGCCCCAGACAGTCGAGCTGCTCGCCGAGACGATCCGCGAGCCCCAGATGACCGACGACGAGGTTGCCGAGCAGATCGAGACAGCCCGCTACGAGATCCGCGAGATCTGGAGCAAGCCCGAGCTCATCCTGCCGGAGCTCGTCCACACAGCCGCCTACAAGGACAACACACTGGGGAACCCGTTGCTGTGCCCAGAGGACCGGTTGGGCAGCATCAACCGCCACAGCGTCCAGATGTACCGCGACTTGTTCTACCGCCCGGAGCGTATGGTGGTGGCTTTTGCCGGTGTTGAGCACAGCGAGGCCGTCCGGTTGACGGAGAAGTTCTTTGGTGACATGCAGAACGCTCCCTCAGTATCACAGACGGGCTCCGAGACGAGTGAGAGCGAGCTGTCCGATAGCGAGGCCAGCACGTCCCCTCTCTCTTCATCACCCTCCTCCTCTTCATCTCCCAACCTGCTCTCCAAGATTCCCTTCTTCAAGAACATCTCCACCTCGGCCGCCAAGAACGCTGCCGTCCTCAACACTCCCCCCTCTCAGCTCGACATCCAGCGACCCGCACACTACACCGGCGGCTTCCTCTCTCTGCCGGCGCAGCCTCCTGCGCTCAACGGCCTCCCTACCTTCACTCACATCCACGTTGCCTTTGAGGGCCTACCCGTCTCTTCCGAGGACATCTACGCCCTCGCAACCCTTCAGACGCTGCTCGGCGGTGGCGGCTCCTTCTCCGCCGGCGGACCCGGCAAGGGCATGTACTCACGTCTATACACCAACGTCCTCAACCAGTACGGCTGGGTAGAGTCTTGCGTTGCCTTTAACCACTCCTACACTGATTCGGGTCTCTTCGGCATCTCGGCATCTTGCCTCCCCGGTCGTACCTCCGCCATGATTGACGTTATCTGCCAGGAGTTGCGATCTCTCACCCTCGAGACTGGCTTCTCACGTCTACAGAGCGTTGAGGTTGGCCGTGCCAAGGCCCAGCTACGTTCTAGCCTGCTGATGAACCTCGAGAGCCGCATGGTTGAGCTCGAGGATCTTGGCCGCTCCATCCAGGTCCACGGCCGCAAGATCCCCGTCCACGACATGTGCAAGAAGATCGAGGCTGTGTCCATCGACGACCTGCGCCGCGTGGCCAAGATGGTCCTCACTGGCCAGACGAACAACGCTGGAAAGGGCAGCGGTGCGCCTACCGTCGTGCTGCAGGAGGCCCAGGCATATGGCGTGAGCAACCATACCATGACTTGGGATCAGATCCAGGACAGAATCGAGAGCTGGAAGCTTGGTAGCCGTTAGACAGCTCGACGCGGCTCTATCTATCTGCGCCAAGTGTTGTCAACAACCGATAGCTCCATGGCGCAGCAACGGTCGACCGTGTAGGGGGAACGACTTAATCCTAATAGCGGGATATAGAAACGCCGCGAGGCACCCACCACCGCCGTCATGAAAAGGAGGATGATGTATTATATAGTTCTTGTACGCATATAACGGACGGAATGAATCAACGGTCGTGATGTGGCAAGGGGGGCACAGCGCAAGCGGATGGGTTGGTACTCAACACTCACCTATATGAAGGAACTGTCATGTAAAATAACACGAGTGAATGTTTCTCTACTAGACCAAAAGAATTTGTACACCAAGCGATGCTGAAAGTCAAATCAATGTTGAATGAAGAGTCTTATGATATCATGTATAATCGCTACCGTGTAACCAAAACTCCGGGCTTCCTCGCTCATTGCTGTAAGTTCCCAATCTACCTGTAAGCTGTACGCCTTCAATCCAATCCTTTACCCGCTCCTTGTCCGTATTTGTTGGTATATTTGCGCCAAAGTATCAATGTTTATCACCTGTAAGAGTTTCCTTGTATGAGAAGACGATGCGGCCGTTATAATTTGGACCGGAGGGCTTCGAGGCGGTACTTGACGTCCTTGAGAGCTTTGTTTGTGGGTTTCCAGTCGTCGAACTGGCGCAACAGCTCATCAGCCTCGTTGTGCAGTTCCGTCCTTACAAATTTCTCCTCCAGCAGACCACGCATGATCCACGGGAGGACGTAGGGGTTAGGGGAGGTGAGTGGCCCCTGGCGTGTGGATATGTCGCAAGGTGGCGGGGAGTGGGCGGGTGCGGTCTCGAGGGCGTGTGAGATGGCGAGATCGTAGACGGCTTCATCGAAATAAATGCGGGAGTGGCCGGCGCCGGAGTAGAGAGAACCGGCAAGGGGGATCGAGAGCTCGCGGATGAGGCCGTGATCGGAGACGCCGAGGTTGCGGAGTTTGAGGGCGAAGCCGATGAGATGGGCGATGAAATCGGGGGCGTGGACGCGACCGTCGATAAAGACGGCGCGGTAGATGTAGGGATGGTTGGCAGGCGAGTAGACGGCAGACTGTAATTCATGTTAGCGAGTATAGCAGAAAGGCAGAGCGTGATAGCTTACCTCCATGGGGACCAGCTGATCATCGATGCTTCCGATGAATGTGATGCGGGCTCCATAGTCCAGGACGTGTTTAAGTGACGCTTCAAATCGCTTTGAGTTTTCGCTTTCAGCATTCCCAAAGTCCCAAAGCTCGGCCGCTGAACCCATTAGAAGGCTGGACTTGATATCCGGGAAGGGTCCCAGTGAGACGCCAGCCATGGCACAAACGCCGATCTTGGCGTTGGTGATAATTCCGAGATCAATAAGCTTCTCAAGCAGCATGATGCTCACTGGGACACCCTGGGAGTGACATGCGATGACAACAAGATCTGCGCTCCGAATGTGATCGATCCAGTTCAACATGAGCTTCCAGAGATTCTCCACACGGTCCTTGATCTTGCCCTCGCCCTCGAGAGCGACCTTTTCGATCTGGCAGTCACCACATCCGTGATCTTCCGCCCATCGTCGGATGGAATCGGCGCAGAGGTTGGCGAATCGCAATGACGTCCCGGTGGGCTGACCGATCATGGGGCGGAGATAGCTGGCGGGGAAAAGGCCGTGGACGCCGATGGCAATGGCCTTTTGAATCTTGGGCGGGTCTTTGACGCGGACGACGTGGTGTGCTGGTGACTGTTGAGAGCGGAGGAGAAACTGCGTGATTTGCTTCAGAATTGACGGGTTCTCCTTCATCCGGTAGGTGCTGGAGAATGATGGGAGTAAAAGGTTATTGGTGAGCTTTGTTGATAATTCAGAGTCAGCAATAGACTGATTTGACGAATCAACCCGTGCAGGTGGTATCGTGGGCTGGTTAATGTCATGTAAGTGAGGTGTTGTGCTAGTTGGTGTGGATGCACCGGATGGTGAAGTTGATGGAGAATCGATTTCCATGGACTGTGGCCGAAGTCGCTTGGTTCTCCGCCAAGTTGATCTGCCCGTGGGCTGGATATCATTAGGCTTGGTAACTGCTTTGGGCGCCTTGGATGGTGATTGAGACACATCGCACTCCTCCATGGGCTTGGGATGAGCCTCGGAGCGATCCCCGATGACCGCAATCTCCCCAGATTCCTCAAGGGCAGGTTTTGCTTTCGCCTTGGGTGAGTCCTTGGTCCAGAAGGCCCATGTTGAGCCCGCTTGAGGTGGTGGTGCATGCTTGTGAGGAGGAGGTGGTGGTGGTGTGTCTGTCATAGTGACGTCCTCGGGAGCAGGTTCGGCTGCTGGCTCAGGTTCCGTATCAGGCTTCGGGTTTGCGTCCTTGGATTTCTCAGTGTTAGCGTGCCAGAACCCAAACCAGGATGTCGCTGGCGCGCTTTTGGCAACCTGCGGCGAGTCGGGTTCAGGTGGTTTGGTCTGAGCTGGAGGTGTAGCCGGCCGAGGTTGTTCGATTTCCTTGGTGGGATCAGGGCTTATTTCCATCATTTCGGGTTGCGCTGGAGGTGTTGAGGCCTGGGTTTCTGTAACCGGAGCCCTAGATAGCCAGCCAAGCCACCCAGACGATGTAGTTGGCCGAGCGGGAGTCGCGGTAGTTGAAGAGGTTTCGAGGGTCGGTTTGGTATCGTCGGGGGGTTTGGGGACTTCTGATGGGGGGATCTCAGGGTCGGGCTGCTGGCCTACGTCCTTTGCAACGGCTTCGTCCGGCTTCGCTTCGGGAATTTTGGGTAATCCTCGCGCGGTCCCGGTCAGGCTGGAGATGCTGGCCGCGTCGTCTGCCTTCTTAGACTCGAAGCGGCTTAGGTCAGATGCCTTGGTCGATTTGACGGTGCCGCCGAGGATGTTTTCTCTGGCCACCGACGTGGACGCGGTCGCCTTCGGGGGTGCTGGCCAGGAGCCGTACCAGCTCTTAGTCTTGCGGATCTGGCAGAGTGGACACACGTTAAACCGAGCGATGGAAGGATGGGATTGGGTGGCATAAAGCTCATACCTCGTGCTGCTTCTCCTGCCCCGCCAACGCTGCGCTGTTCGCGTTGGCATGCCGCGAAGCTGGCGATTGCTGATCGCTCTGCGAGCGTTCCGAGGTTGCTGGGGCCTGTGACAGTGACGTAGCGGCGATAGCGTGCTCCGCTGTTGGAACGGGGCTCGCCATCGTCTTGGGAGTCGTCGGTGCCGGGTTTGGGCGAGCCCTCTTACGGGGACTCATCGCGACGAGACGGAGAGCGACAAACGTCCATGGAAGTGGGAGATGCGAGACGTGGCCTGGCGTCTGGGTCGTCATGGATGTATCTGTAGCGCCATACTCCGTAGAGGTAGTCTAGGTTCCTGTGTTAATTGTTAATGGGCGTAGCCTAGCGATGACGGTTTGTAAGGGTGGATGCCTTATCAGCCCCTCGCTTTCCCCCCCATCGGCTGGATCCGGCTTAGATCGCCACGCGGTTGGGGCAGGCACCCCCGGTGGACAGTGCACCGGAGCCGGGAAAACAAGTCACCTGTTATCGCCATGCGCGTTGCTATCACCTTATCGCCTTATCGCCCGTCCCGCCGTCGAAAAAAAATTCGAGCCATGATTTTCTAGGTACAATCCCACTCTCAGAAGCGACGAAGCAGTTGGTGTTGCGCCAGCCCTTTTCGCAATGAGCAACCTCAAACGAAAGGATGCCCCCGGAGGCAATCCTCCTTCTAAATCAGCAAAGAACACCAAGGAAGCGAGACCCTCCAAAAAGGACACCTCTAGCAAGGATGCAAAGGCTGCTGCAAAGTCCCCCAAGCCCAAGGCGAGCTCCGCCGAGGTTCCTCCAAAAGCCCCCGTCACCTCCGTCTTGAAGGATGAGGAGCCAATGTTCCCCCGAGGTGGTGGCAGCGTCCTCACTCCCCTCGAACAGAAGCAGATTCAACTCGAGGCCAAGGCTGATGCCATCCGCGACGAGGAATTCAACACCGGGGGCAAGGCGCTCAAGAAGAAGAAGCGGAAGTCGGCACTGAAGAGTGAGAAGAAGGGTGACAAGAAGGGCGCCGAGGATGAGGAGGACAATATCCGGGTTGAAAGTCTCAGCTTCAAGGTAGGCTACGACACCGGCCCAAGCCCTGGTTCACTACTGACATCTGCGAATAGCGACTGGTCAAGGGCTCTCTCGTCCTCGGACAGGTCTCACGGATCAACAGCCTCGATATCGAAGTCGCCCTCCCCAACAACCTGATCGGCCATGTTTCAATTGTTGCCGTATCAGAGCAACTGACGGAGCGACTGAAAAAGGATTCCGTCGAGAACGACGACGACAACGACGACGAGGACGACGAGGACGACGAGGAGGCGGCAGACATCGAGCTCAAGTCCATTTTCGCAATTGGCCAATATCTTCGACTCTCTGTTATCTCCACCATGGACGAATCGGTCACCGGAAAGAACAAGCGACGAATCGAGCTTTCACTGCGACCTGCGGAGACCAACGCTGGACTGGAGAAGACCGATGTCGTGGCCAACAGCACCGTCATGGCGTCGGTTGTCAGTGTCGAGGACCGAGGATTTGTCATGGACCTTGGAATCCCCAAGCTCAGCGCCTTCCTCCCTAAAACCGAAGTTGACTCCGACATGGATGAGCAGAGACTGCAGCCCGGAGCCGTCTTCCTCTGCCAGGTCACCACCAAGGGTGCGAATGGCAAGATTGCCCAGCTGTCGCTGTTACAAAAGAAGCTCGGTGACCCTAAGTCCGTCCCCAACGACGCAAACACCATCAGCGCTTTCCTCCCCGGTACCATCGCCGATGTCCTCGTCTCCAACACCGACCGAAGAGGACTTGCTGGAAAGGTTTTGGGAACTCTCGATGTTACAGCCGATCTTATCCACTCTGGTGTCGGCCCCTTGGGAGTCAGCCTCGACTCTGCCTATAAGATTGGCTCAAGGGTCAAGGCTAGGGTCATTTGTAACTTCCCCACGGCCAAGGAACCTAAGCTCGGAATTTCTCTGCTTCCTCACATTACTTCCCTCGAACAGAAGCGCCCCACGAAGAAGACCGACGCCAATAAGCTCCCCACCGAAATACTACCGATATCATCTCTTGTCGAGAAATGCACTGTCCGCCATGTTGAGGCTGAGATTGGTCTGTACGTCGACATCGGCATCCCCGGCCTCAGCGGTTTCGTCCACATCTCCCGAGTCAAGGATGGCAAGGTTGATGCGTTGTATGAGACGAGCGGTCCCTACCAAGTTGGATCTGAGCACAAGGGCCGAGTTATCGGATACAATGAGGTAGATGGTGTCTTTCAGATCTCTTTCGAAAAGACAGTTCTGGAGCAGCAGTACCTGCGCCTCGAGGATGTCCCCATCGCCGCGGTTGTTACTTGCGAGATCGAAAAGGTTGTCATCAACGAGAATGGAGTTGGCGGTCTGATCCTCAAGATTGCTGAGGGCATTACTGGCCTCGTTCCCGAGAGCCACCTGTCTGACGTACACCTTCAGCATCCCGAGAAGAAGTTTCGACAGGGTATGAAGGTCAAGGCTCGAGTCCTTTCCACGAACCTGTCTAAGAAGCAAATGCGCCTTACCCTCAAGAAGACCCTGGTCAACTCAGAAGCCCCTGTCGTCAAGTCGTACGAGGATGTTAGTGTTGGTATGCAGATTCCCGGTACTATCGTCAAGATCCACGCCACCAGCGCCTTCATCCAGTTCTTCGGCTCGATTAGGGGCTACCTGCCCGTCTCTGAGATGAGCGAAGCTTACATCCGCGACCCCAATGAGCACTTCCGCATTGGCCAAGTCGTCAGTGTTCACGCCCTGGATGTTGACCCCGAGACGAAGAGGCTTGTGGTGTCCTGCAAGGACCCCTCAGCGTTCGGCTTGGACAAGCAGAATGCCCTGAAGGCATTGCAACTCGGAGACATCATCTCTGCCAAGGTTACCCAGAAGACCGAGGACCAAGTCCTCGTCGAGCTGGACAGCGGATTGAAGGCCATCCTCCCCGCTGGTCACCTTACCGACAAGTCGGCCTCCAAGAACCAGTATGCCTTGAAGAGAATCTCCGTTGGCCAGACCATGTCCGACTTGATGGTTATCGACAAGAACGAGAAGCGCCGAGCCATTATCCTCACTCAAAAACCCAGTCTCATCAGCGCCTCCAAGAACAAGTCCCTGCTCACCAGCTTCGAAGATGCCAAGGAAGGCAAGGTCCTTGCTGGATTCGTGCGAAACGTTACCCTCACCGCCATCTTTGTTCAATTCGCCGGTGCCCTCAATGCTTTGCTACCTAAGTCCCGCCTTTCTACCGATGTACAGGCACTCCCTGAGTTCGGCATGCAGAAGTATCAGTCTATTGAGGTCAAGGTCATCTCGACGATCCCGGATCTTAAGCGAATTATGGTTGCCCCCGCGGATTACGACGAAAAGGCCGATTCAAACAAGAAGTCCAAGGACAAGGCCCCTGTTGATGACTTGACAGTCGGAAGCGTTGCTGAGGCCAAGATTACTTCCATCAAGGACACCCAACTTAACGTACAGCTTGTCGATACTCAAACTCAAGGACGAATTGACGTGTCTCAAGTTTTCGATAACTGGGAAGACATTGTCAACTCCAAGGACCCTCTCGACAAATTCAACAAGAAACAGGTCCTCAAGGTCCGTGTCCTAGGAGTTCATGACGCCAAGGATCATCGTTTCCTGCCTTTCTCCCACCGTTCCGTTCACTCTGTCCTCGAGTTGACCGCCAAGCCTAGCGATTTCGGGGCCGACACTCTTAAGCCTTTGTCGCTTGACCAGCTCAAGGTTGGAGACAGTTACATCGCCTATGTCAACAACTCTACGGCTCAATACCTTTGGGTCAACCTGTCGCCTTCGGTCCGCGGTCGCATTTCCGCAATTGAGGCTTCCGATGACTTGTCTCAACTCAACGACCTGGTGGCCAACTTTCCCATTGGCTCAGCCCTGAAGGTTAGAGTTACTGCGGTTGACGTCCGAAACAACCGTTTGGATCTGTCTGCCCGTTCTTCCCGCGCTTCCGAGGCGATCAACTGGAGTGCACTCAAGCAGAACATGGTTCTTCCTGGACGAGTGACAAAGGTCAACGAGCGACAGATCCTTGTTAAGCTTAGTGAGCTTGTTTCTGGTCCCGTCCATCTCCCCGATATAGCCGATGACTACGACTATGTCAACACCCTTCTCTACAAGAAGAGCGACTTTGTTCGCGTCTCAATTGTTGAGATGGACCAGAGCAACAAGAGGCTCCGACTATCTATCCGCCCCTCCCGCATTATGAGCTCTACTCTCCCTGTCAAAGACAAGGAGGTCAGCGAGGTGTCTCAGATCAGCAACGGAGACATCGTTCGAGGCTTCGTGAAGAATGTTTCCGACAAGGGCCTATTCGTCCTCCTTGGTGGCCAAGTCACCGCTCTCGTCAAGATTTCCAATCTGTCCGACAGGTTCATCAAAGAATGGAAAGATCAGTTCCAAGTTGATCAACTCGTCAAGGGTAGAGTTATTGCTGTCGACGCCATCACTCGCCATGTAGAGCTAAGCCTCAAGTCTTCCGTTGTTGATGAGGACTACACTCC
Organism: Ilyonectria robusta; assembly: GCF_021365365.1. Lineage (NCBI taxonomy): Eukaryota > Fungi > Ascomycota > Sordariomycetes > Hypocreales > Nectriaceae > Ilyonectria > Ilyonectria robusta. The sequence goes on along the minus strand of NW_025764458.1, from coordinate 387,268 downwards.
TCTAATCACCCTTAACGATATCAAGGAAGGCCAGGTAGTGACCGGCAAGGTTCGCAAGGTTGAGGAGTTTGGAGCCTTCATTCTCATCGACAACTCGGCGAATGTCAGTGGTCTCTGCCATCGTTCTCAGATGGCCGAGAAGTCCGTTCAGGATGCCACTAAGTTGTACAAGGAGGGCGATGCTGTGAAGGCTAGGGTTCTTGAAGTTGACGTCAAGAAGAGACGAATCACCTTTGGCTTGAAGCCTTCCCTCTTTGACGATGAGGACTCTGACATGGAATCGAATAGTTCCGAACAGGGCGCTGCCCTCGAGGATGATGATGAAGACAGCGATGAGGATATTGAGATGGGCGATGGAGGTGTGGAGATTCTCGGTACCGACAACGCGGATGACTCTGATGAAGATGACGAGGAAGATGAAGAGGATGATGACGAGGAGGACGAAGAGGACGACGAGGATGATGATGAAGATGAGGAGATGGAGGACCGACCTGCCAAGAAGACCAAGGGCCTTGGTGCTGGCAAGAAGTCGGAGTGGGCTGCTGATCCATTCGCCAACTCTGAGTCTGAGTCCGAGGAGAAGCCCAAGGACGATAAGAAGAAGAAGGCCAAGAAGGGGAAGACGGAAGCCCTGGTCGACAGGACAGCCGAGCTGGACGTGAATGGCCCCCAGACTTCTAGCGACTACGAACGACTTCTGCTGGGACAGCCTGACTCGTCTGAGCTCTGGATTGCCTACATGGCGTTCCAGATGCAAGTGAGCGAGCTTTCCAAAGCCCGCGAGGTTGCAGAGCGAGCCATCAAGTCTATCAATATCCGAGAGGAGACGGAGAAGCTCAACGTCTGGGTCGCGTTCCTCAACTTGGAGGTTGCCTACGGCAGCAAGACCACTGTGGATGAGGTGTTCAAGCGGGCTTGCCAATACAACGACGAGCAGGAGGTCTATGAGCGACTGGCCAGCATCTACATCCAGTCCGAGAAGGTCAAGGTAAGAGATGACACGATACTCGACGAAGGTTCATTGCTAATCAGTAACAGCTTGCCGACGAATTGTTTGAAGCCATGGTCAAGAAGTTCGGTGCCAAGTCTCCCAGTGTATGGATGAACTACGCCCACTTCTTGCACGTCACCCGCAGCGACCCGGCTCGAGCCCGAGCCCTTCTCCCCAGGGCCACTCAGCAGCTCGCCAGCCATCACAGCCAGAACTTGATCGGCCGCTTCGCCGCTTTGGAGTTCCGATCCCCCAACGGTGAGCCTGAGCGTGGCCGGACCATGTTCGAGGGCCTCCTCGCCGCCTTCCCGAAGAAGGGCGACCTGTGGAGCCAGCTGCTCGATCTCGAGATTGGCATTGCCGGCGCCGACGCTGACCTCACCGCCGTGAGGGACGTCTTCGAGCGGAGGACGAGGGTCAAGGGCCTCAAGCCGCAGCAGGCGGAGAAGTGGTTCAAGAGATGGACTGCTTGGGAGGAGAAGCTGGACGCCAAGGGCAAGGACAGGGTGATGGCCAAGGCTCAGGACTGGGCGGCCGCGTTCAAGGCCAACAAGGAGGCCGAGGCGGCTGCGGCCCAGGACGAGGAGATGGAAGAGTAATCTGGTCCTAGTTTCATTTTCGGATACCATTAAAGGAAGTCAAAAGTTTTCAAAAGAAGTCTTGTTCATAATGGAATATTTTAGAAATTCTGAAGAACTGAGAGACCATCTTGGTATATTGTCCCGAAGTGTGATTTTACTGTCGTACATTTCTGTAAGCTTGATCTTGCCGTGTTGCTCAAGAACGATTTTGGACAACAACGATGGTCGTGAAACAATGTCGTACGACGGATACGAAGTAAGACGTAGTTGTTACATCCGCCACCGAGCCCCAGATTTGTCTACTCCAGGAAACGTTACAGCCAAAACGCATTTCTTACATGGCGTCAATAGCTGGCCTTTGGAGTGATCTGCAGCCATGTGGAGAGCCGACGAGCTCGTGTCATTGCGTTTTGGCTACTCGGAACTCTATGTTATGAAGAGGCGGTAAGCGGACAGGTCATGTTGGATAAACAGGCCGCAACGGTGAGATGGTCGATGGCCTGAGAGGTGACAGATGATGAATAGGAGAAGGTATTTACAGTACGTACTTAATTCGGCTGGATAATGCCGTACTCCGTCATCCGTATTCATTCCTTCATCCACTCCCGTATGCAGATCTCACAACGCCGCAGCTCAGCTAGTCATACGTCCATCTCAGCCACAATCTGCACAGCACACAAAGGAATCCCCGACAGCGCAAAACTCGGAGAAATGACATAGTGACTAAATAAAAACCAACGACGCCACCCGCTTACACCGAGCCATCCAAAGACGAAAGACGAATTCGCACTGGCGACTGGTGGCTGGCACGGGAGCTAAGTTATACGGCCAAAGTGCCGGACAATTCGGCACAGGAAGGGAGATCGGCAGTGCTAGTGGGCCTTTGGATGACGAGGATCGTGGGGAGAAATACGAGCTGATTTGGAGCCTGAGGCGGAGATGCTGAAAATAGAAGACCTATACTCATTGGCAGAGATGGGTGTTATTGCTAATGGGAATGGGTTGGGCTGTATTATAAAGGGCCCAGGATCCGGTTGAATCATTTACTTGAAGCATCATCATCACCAACTCTCACAACTCTCACAACTCCCACAAACACTTTTACCTACATCGCCAACTCCCAAAACTACGGAAACAATGCGTCTGTCTCTCGCCGCCACCGCTGCCACTCTCCTTGCCGTCGCCCAGGCGCGCATCAACGGCATCTCGGTCCCCGCCACCATCAAGCCTGGCGACACCTTCGACGTCATCATCGAGAGCTCCAACTACATACAGAGCGTCTACGACGTAGCCATTGCCATCGGCTACGCGCCTGGCACCGGCTACCCTGAATCGCTGGGCAGCGTCGCCGACTCGTTCTACCTGGGACCGGGTACGTAAACCAACTCTGAGATATGGAAGTTAGCTAACCGACGATGCAGACGAGTCGAACCAGCTTCATAGCTTCAACAAGACCATTACGATTCCTTCTTCCGTGTCAAAGGGCAAGGGCATTGTGACGGCGTCGCTGATGAGCTTGTATGGCGCTGCCTATTCGCCGACGCTGTCCAACTACAACGTCTCGGTGACGTTTGGCGACAAGACGAGCAAGAAGTACAAATCCAGCTTTTAGAGGGCACGAATCAACTTTGTATAGATTGGGTGGGAAAGGATATGGTATTGAGTGCCTAGCCGGGCGTAGGATAGAGCGATATGTGACGAGATAGATTATTACTTAGCTACTTATATTGAAGACGCGCGGAGGCCGGCATCCGTGTTCATTCCATCATCTACTCCCATGCGAAGATTTCACTCAGCTAGCTATACCTCGATCTCAGCCCTCAATTGCGTCACGCGCAAGTAATCCCGAGAGCCTTCTTGTTGACCAATACATATAGTCCAATCCGTTGCAGACCACATGTGCATACCTTACGTAGACTTCGCCTTAGGTCACGCTGTTTTTCCTGCGGATCCAGCGCCAACGCCGGATTCTACACAAGGATAAGACATTTTCACGGGATGATATCAAGCTTCTTCTGGACCAAGCTGCGCCCACCACTTGAGACGCCAACCTCCACTTCGTCTCCGATGGATGCCGTCAACAAGACTCGGCTTCTGACAGACTTTGCCTGTCGCATCTTCCCCGGGATTTTGAGCTTAGAGGACTCTCGTTGATTGCTGGGGATTTCGGACGGCTCGTAATCTAAGTTGAATATGGTGCCATCTATCGAAGCCATTTGCATCAGCATTGGAATGATTTGATCGAGCCAGAGGTAGAGGACGTACCAGCCGCAGTGAGCTCAGCCAGGCGAGAAGGAGGTATGGCCGACTTGCAAGCCACAAACACGATCCTTGACTTGTTGGGTTGTGAGAAGTCTTTGTCCGAGAACAAGCGGGAAAGTTCAAGTATCTCCACCCGGGGTTCATCGGGGAATATGGGGCTGTTCTTCTCGACGATCCACTTGATCTGGCCGGCTGCCATGTCACGCTTGGAGACTGGATGTGCGAACTGATCATCTATTTCATGGGTTAGGGGCTCGAAAGGCTCGCATAGAGCGACGCCATAGTGGTGAAATGTTTTGGCGACGGGCGCAACAGAGGTGAGCAGCGAGTCTCCCAGACCAAGGCCCAGGAGAACCGCACCCTGCACAGCGTCTCTGGTAGAGGTGCGTCAGCATTTCCTCCGTCCTTGAAAAACATGGAAAGAGAAGGTAGTTCTAATTTGGGGGGTAAATGGAAAGCATACTCGTTCCTGTTATCTGTTCGCCAAGGGCGTACACCTGCGCGATGGAGAAAGTCGCCTATTTCCCGAAAGAAGTGTGGATTATATGACATATCTCCTGTCATAATGACAGTCTGTAAATTAAGTTAGTTTTTACTATTTATGGTATAGGTAACCATTTATGGTAGAGGTAACCATGAAGCGGCTCACCGTTGTAATGTGGTGGCGTAACTCGATCAGCTCGATTTGCCTCTTGAGGAGTGTAATTGCAGCGTCGACGGATGGCTTGAATAGGCTCCTGAGTTCTTCTCTAAGACACTTGATTAGCTGGGAAGATAGATGTACATGGTTAATTGTTGCGGGCGAGAGTTGATAGTTGGCGGAGAGTACATGGAAAGCACTGTCAGTGGTGCGCATGGCTCTGTGATACTCGCTTACCTGGATAATTTGAGGTCCCACTCATTCTCGTCATACCATATACTTTCCTCTTCGGGAATTCTTGGTGATAAGCCATAAATTATAATAGGCGGAATGTATTCCTTATCCTCGGAAAACCAGGCTCTGATATCCTTGAAATCATGCAGCAATTTGGCGATCTCTGGGCTGTGACGCTCTGTTCGAAGCTTCTCCATGCTTTCATTGTCCAGGTGCAAAGGAAGGATCCCGTCCTCAAACTGCCGGTCCACGACGGAATAGCCGCATGTTACGTCTGCCATGATAAGCCGGTCAGGTTGTATCTCTTATCACCAGAGGACAGCAAGAATACCCACGGGACATGTATGTATAATTTGGAACGACCATAAGTCCTGTTACAGACGGCTTCTCAGCCACCGAATAGGGGATGGCGGTCTGGCAGGCGTGTGAATTAGCCATAAAGGTGGCGGGGAACGCAGTGGTCTCCGGCGACTCACCGCGGTAGCATCGTCAACATGGAAGATGATGAATTCCTCGTTCTGTTTCAATGTAAGAGAAATCACTGACACCAGCGTAGACTCGATGGCTGCCTCACCATCTTGCGAGCTGGAAGGCACCCAAGCATCTGTTCGTGCTTTACGACCATCCAAGCCGCGACCGCCTCGGGCTCCTTGACAAAGTAGATGTCTCGCAGTTTTGGGAACAGTTGCCGCGAGAAACACTGTTCCACGACTTGGAAGAGGCGATGCTTAAATCTTGCCGGCCAAAGCTACAATGGTAAACCGGATCATCAGCGCCACGTCCTTGCGGAATCACAGTCATAACCCGGAACCCGAGAAACAATGTATGGGGCAGATTACCCACCGGAGGATAGGTCACCATCAAGTCGATAGGCATTTTAGTGATCACATTCCAATCGTAACGGTTTGCAACATCCGTCTTGATAGCTTCGGCGATGCCGTGGAGAAAGTAAACGACGAGATCGTGGCCCGATTTGGTCACATGAGCTGGGAATGCTGGACTGCTGCCGTCTGGTCTCTTTATAATGCCCAATGTTTGCCCGTAATATTTGGAAACGGCGAGAGCTTCCTCGACAAGGCTTCGAAACTCCGTCTCAGAACTCCAGGGTTGTTCGAGCTCTCGCCTCAGAAACTTGAACGTAAGTCCGGTCGCGCTGGGATCGAGAAAACCCCAGCTCCACCTGTTTCCCGATGCCGAGATACCTACTTCACTCGGCACACGGTCTCCGTACCTATCATTCCCAGTCCACGCAACCAAAGAGATATCCTCGGCACGTATTTCTTTGGAACCGACGACCCCTAGGAAGTATGCTGCCGCTGACATGGTTGAACGGGGATATGTTAGGGCATAACTGGCTACACAGGCTTATGAAGACTCACCTGTGGTATAAATACCGAAGTTAAGAGCGAGGACGAGCGTCGGACTCGGTGCAGAATCCGACATCTTCACAAACGTCTGGTGCGGGGCAACTATCTAATAATGTGGCGCAGAGCGTTGCCAATTTGGTCGTCACTGATAAGACGGAAACTGATCCGTCGATGAAGATTGCTCGTTGAGTAAGGTGGTCTACGATTCACCGAGGGCGGAAAGCCGCCGTTGCGCTACCGGATGGGAAGAACACACAAGTATGGTTTCGCTCTGGGTAACAAGATGTAACAGGATGACTTTGGTAAGTTGCGAAGTTAGCCTAATGATGGTCTCCGGATCGGCTGCTCATTCTTCCGCGTCTTCGACAGGTTGATGCTTATTATCCAAAGACGTTCTAGCCTAATGCGCAGCCCATCCTCTGCCTTCCAGTCAGCGAAAGCATACACCGGCCTGTAATGGACCCCCTTACAATTGCAACTGGCGTCGTAAGCTTAATCGTGGGCTGTTTCAAGGGTCTGGATCTCGTCTCTCAATATGCCACCGAGGTGAAGCAAGCCGAGCTGAAGGCCCTCGAGCTTCGAATAGAGTGCAGCACTATTCAGCTCGCCCTTCGCAGGCTTCGCAACCAGATCCAGCGTTCAAATCCATTGTCGGAAGATGAAGAAGAGTTTCGCGACATTTTCAAGTCTTGCAACTTGGTATTTGGGCTCCTGTACAAGGGACTCGAGCCGGTCCTGCGAGCAAATGAGGCTGGTGAGAAAGGCCGAGCCAGCCTCCGGTCCCGAATTGCCGGGCTGAGATATGGACATGACGCGGCTAGCTTGCTGAACGCAATGCGTAGCTTGACTCCAGCTCTTCTTCTGTTGCTAACTGCAGTCCAGCAGTAAGTAGTCCTCCGCCTTAACACAGCCAGCTCATTGCTGACATGAATGGCTGTAGTGAATCGAATGTGGATCGTCAACGCATCCTGAAGTCGGAGGGGATGAAGGAACAGTTGGGGCATATGTCTTCCGATACTGCCTCTCTCGGAAATGGAGCCATAAATGGAGTTGGTGCTGGGGATGATAGCCATCATGCTGAAGAGTCAGCTTCGTCCACGGATGGCCACCATGCCGAATTTCTCATGACCAACATGGAGCGCAAACAACCCAATTTTGCTCCGTTATTGCAAAAACAGCGGGACTATGCTGGCGAGAGTCCAAACGGCTATTCAAGTCGCCAAACACCTCAGAGCCAAAAGAGAGAGTCCAAACTGGGCAGATGGCTGCCAGTGGGCTCGAAGGCTTCCGGGAGGTCAGAGGCGCTGCCCGAATCCTACGAGGAACTGGTCGTGCCTCGAAAGCAAAAGGCGGAGGGCATAACCGGAGAAGACGTCAGAAGGATCAGAGACATGCTGCGTGAATCGGTTTGCTTGCAGATGGAGGTCGACGGTATGGAGTTTGTGGGCCCCGAGCAAGACGGAGTGCGGAAGGAGAAGGCACAGCGAGCGCGTGAAATACGAATGGAAATGTGCTCCGTCGTCGGCGAGTGGCAAGTTTTACTCAAGGGTCTCGCAAACCATGAGCTTGAACGGTTGGCCAGCGATCCTTCTACGCCACCGGAGGCGGTATATGTAGCCATCGGCCATGTGTTGAATGAGGAGATTAAGAGCCCTCTAATTTCTGGTATTGGCCTTCACCGATACCACGTTTGAGGGAAATCTTGAGACTTTAGCCGTTATACGGAGGGCTCTTTTAAAAGTCTTATCTATAAGAAGTAAATCCTAATTATTAGGTTAGATAATAAGTATACTAAGTACTTTCTAATTTCTATAAGCCCTAAAAGATAGCAGGCTATAGCATACAGTAACTGCTATATCCTGATTAGCAGCGTACTACTCCTGAAGTTACAGCAGCTGTTTAACGAGACTGTAATAGCTTTATGTATCTCAGGTAACCGACAGGGATAAATAGATATGATATTACTAGCGCTTGGACAAGACTTTTAAAAGAGCCCTCCGTACCTATCTAGACGACCTGAATCCATATATGTGTCTGTTGGCGATACACTGAAAACCCGTGGAGACTGTTTACTACCCCTATTTCCTAAGTATTTCTTTCAAGCACATCTCATTCAAAACATGCACACAATTTGTTTATTTATACTCTTGAATTGTATTCTCTAGGTAGGGTATCATCTATGTCAAACACGCGTCGCCTCCAAGTCTCATGCCATCCACCCATGGAAGAGTCCATCTATGTATACTATGTCACCTATGTTCACTTCGTTCTCGGGTTGTGGACTTTCATCCCGTTGGCGCTGCCCCAGACGCTGTCGCTCACCTTGGCCGGAATCTTCCTGCCCCGAAGCCTCTGGTCGATTAGCCACATGCCCACCACGAACTCCTGGCGCCCGAGCATGCCGTGGCCGAGACGATCGACCAGATCCCAGACCTCGGCGAGCTCGTCTACTGGCAAGCGGGAGCGCTTCCAGATCTCGCGGACCGCGATGTTGACTACGTATTCGGTGGGTTCTGCCCTTGGAGTACTGAGAGGCGAGTTTAGATCGAGTAGGACCCCACGATTAGAAGCCCACACGGCCTCGTATCGCTTGCGTTCTCGCGGTGTAATCTCTTCCCGCCACCTTTTCCGCGACCCCTCATGATGTGTGTGCTTCTTTCCCGTGTGTAGTTTACGGAGAGGTCCTTTCTTGTGACGATCTACTTCCTCATCTGACAACTTAGCAGGTTGGCGTAGCGTCTGCATCATTCGAGGTGACTTCTGTCGCCTGGGGAGAGTAGGTGCTGACAGACTGCCGCCGGTGTTGTGAGGCGTGAGACGCGCAGATGCGAGGGAGCTCGCCATGATAGCATCCGTGAGAGACTCCAGGGGCAAACTAGTGACTGAGGAGTTCTTGAGACGGTGTCGTCTAATATCTCGAGAGGGTGAGGGGGGCAGGCTCAAGGCGGGTTGTACGCTCCTGGGCCTAGGCAGAGACGGAGGTGAAGGACGTTCAGGTGACTGAGCGGAAGAAGCAGATACAAAGGTATCATCGGAAGACACGGTATCTGACGTTTTTGGACGCCCATTCGCTGGAGCTGGAGCTCTCGAGCCTTTGAGCTTTGGGGTTGAGTGCCTTGGTGTAACAGCGGGCTCGTGATCTCTGGCAGCTTGCTTGGGTTTGGTAGTAGACCTGTTGGAGCCACGAGGCTTCGGTGGGGTAGGTGGCTGCTGCTTCGGTTTTTGGTTTCGCCTTATAGGATCGGGAGACGGAGGCGACAGGATCTGGGTCGGGGCGCGGGTGGTGATCCGGGGTGGTGTTGCTGGCTGTAATACGGGCTTCAGAGCTCTACGCGGCTTCGGCGACAAGATCACGGGGGACGACTGGGTGATAGGCGGAGGTGGTGTCAACGGCCGGGGCTTCGGTTTGAGCGTCGGTTTGGGCTTGGGCTTCAACGTGAGATCCGTCGTCGGCGGTGGCTCTGGCACCTCTGCGATACTGTCGTTGGAGTTGGCGGGTGATCTGGCTGGGGATCTCCTAGGCGATGCCCGCTTGACGGGATCACCGGCTCTAGCCTGCTCGAACATAGAGATGAGGGATCCCATCGGCGCAAGCGACCCAGAGTCCACCACCTCGCCGCCGCTTGACGAGCTCGTCGCGCCCACGCTGGTCCTCCTCCGCGGCGTCCTGACCTTCGGGGTCGGGCTGACGTTCCTACTCGCTGCGAGCGTGGCGGCGATGAAGCTTGCGCTCTTTGGATCGGCCTTTGTGCCCGTGTACCCGGGGTGCAGCTGCGACGGGCTCGCACCGACCTGGTGCATCCTAGACACAGCCATGCCTCCGTACTGGTCCATGTCGGCGATGCTGCCGCCTGTGCTGTGGGCGCGGAGGTGCTTCACGGGGCTCCGGGGCCTTCCGGCCGACGTCGCCGCGGTCAGGGCGCCATTGTCCTTCTTCGGCGGCGGCGGCGCGGGCTTCTTCTTCTGGAAGGCGAGGGACGCGCCCTGGAGGGCCGTGGTCGCGGGATCGGTCGAGCCGGGGGCGTGGGACGCGATGGGATTCATCGCCGGGGGGTCGGGGGAGCGTCAGGACGACATGGCAGGGCCGGGATGGCGATGGCGAGCGAAGTGCGGGTTTCTGAAGAGGGGGAGAGAGAGCGCGACGTCGAGAGAATTAGGGTCGAGGATGTAGATCGTGGGTCGCAAGGGGGCTAGTGTTCCAATGGTGCGATGTTGGAGCGAGGTTTTGTTGAACCAGCTCAACAAGGACAAGGCGCGGCTCGTACGGAAGTGCGACGCTCCTGCAATCATCTCGACCCGCCAACCAGTTGCGCCAACCGTTGTTCCGGGGGGCTGCGTCATGTGTGTCTAGCGACATTCAGGGGACGCCCGCATGACGCTTGAGGCTGAGACCCGCTGAGACCCGCTGAAACCTCACTGGAGAGACAGCCTGTAGGTCACTGTGAACCATCAGCAGGCCGCCAATTTCAGGGACGTGCCCCACCAATAAGGGGCGTTAGCGGGGGCCGTTAGCGGGGACCTTTGGCGGTTGGCGGCAACTTTAGCTCGCGGCCGCCATTTTGGGAGCGGGTGACGGTTGCTGCATCCATCCCATCATCCCATCCGTTGAATCTAAGTTTGTTCTAGAACCAGCAGCCGAGGTTACGTTGGAAATTTGGATGCTGGGCTAATTTAAAGAGTGTTTGGAAATCGGAAAATGGAGGGTTCTCCATCTACTACATCGCTATTTTTATACGACATTTTGAGTGGGTCATGATTCCTACTCCCCCGTGTCATAAATTTGGCGTGTAGATGGCGCTATCGTGACATGCAGCCAACCCCCGGAGAATACAACCACATTACTCTTTAAATCCAGCTCAATATCTTCTTTCGCCGCACTGTGCTATGCAGCCTCGTCCGGCGTCTCAGCCAGCATCGACCCGACATCCTCCGAATTGTCGATGCCTGCATCTCTTCCAACAAAAGCATTCCTTCCACTCCCATACGGCAATTCAATAAGCCCTGCCTTCCTTTTAAATAGCCCCAGCCATTGAACACTATCAGCCCAAGTTGGGTCCCATGCGTTGCCTGGGCCATACATAATCTCGCTGGTCTTCACCCGCAATTGCTCATCCGTCGGAACGCGACCATGGCTGAGCTCGTCCGAAACATAAGCAAGGAGCCTTGTCTCGAATTTTCGATATGAGTTGCCCGCTATTTGAGGCTGTATATTAGATGCGTCGGGTTCTGGCGTGCTTTGTCCTAGCAAGGTAAGCTCGCTCGCGAGGCGATCGACATCTTGGTCGGGCAGCTGAGTGAGATGGCTCACTTGGGATGCTGAGAAGGGCTCGAGCGAGGTCTGCTCGAGGCCGATAATGAATGCCGGCATATCGTTCTCGACAATATCGTCAATGTGTTCATCGAAGCCTCGGTCCCCCTTCCAGTCCTTCATGCTTGCACCCTTCTTGAAGTGGCCTGCAATATGCTTCTGTCTTTCTGCCCAGCTTGTCATGCGTGTATCGCAGAATCCGCAACGAGAATTGATCATCTCGATGGAGGAGAACCAGGACTTCATATTATCATTGAACAAGCTTCCTTTATGGACAATCCGTAAATGCTGGTGCAAATGGTCTTTGCGGCTGAAAATTCGCTCTTGAGTTGGCCTGGCCGTGCATGCAGAGTAGTTGTGTGTTGAAGGGTGATCTGGTGCCGGTTCGAGCTGGCCACAAAACACACAACAGATTACTCCATCCGATTGTTGCAAAAATGGGCCAGACTTGGCACACCTACACGTGAGTCAGTAAAGAATAACGGCGAACTAATTGTAAAGAGTTGGGACGCTGCCTTGTATGGTGACGCAGAACTGTCAACTTTCTGTACGGGGAACCACTTACTGCCATTGCTCGAGACTTAGATGCAGAGTAGTCTCATGCCGCTGCCAGTCGTACTTTGTTTTAAAAGTGTCGGTGCAAAACGTGCATTGGTATCTTCTTATACCCAACTGCCGGTTAGGGCTGGGTCTCGAAGCCACCGGCTTCCTTCGCCTCCGCTTGCGAAAGGTCTTCGAAGCAGAAGATGCGAGGGACTCGACAGATCCTATTGAGGAATCGGATTGTGCAGTGTACGACGTGCTCAGTCCCATATAAGAGTCACCAAAGACGAAATCCTCCACGGGACCGGATTCGGATCTTTGCCCAGATCCAGACGCATCAAATGGGCTCGTTTCCACAAGGGGGGAGTACAGAGGCTCCGGGAATTCTATGTACTGTTCGAAAGTCTGACTGGATACTGTAAGCACAACTCATTGGGAGGTAGGCGTAGTCGACCAACCTTTGGGATGATCCCAGGTCCATCCAATTGGTAACCGAAGGCAATTCATCGCAAACGGGTGATTCGACAGATTGCTGCCTTATCCGGTCGCCATGCATGTGTAGAAGATGACCCAGGTCTTGGTCGACTGCCACCGAAGTGTCATTCGCAAGGACGCCTTGGGCCCCGTCATCCTGCTGCGGGGCTAGGATTGAGGGAAATCCACCGTCCAGCCATGCAGGATAATCTTGATCAAATGAGAAAGCGGCTTCAAAGGTAGTCCCTCGGCCGATAGGCAACGTTGGGAACGGCCCGGGAGTTGGGGCACGCGCAACTCCACGCCGAGGTCCCCGTGTTCGTGATGACGGTGGTGGCGTGTCTTGGCTGGTCGGACGGGTCGGCGGCGGCATATTTCCTTTCGAATGCTGCAGAAGCCCGTACTTACTCTGACAGAAAGAAGCCGAGAGTAATCGTTGTATGGAGAGAGTGACTCCCGGATGAAAGGCGTAAATCCATCGGAGTCAGGGTAAAGATGTGGGGTTACGCCCAAGCTAATGCAACTCTTTTTACGCCCAACGAACATTTTGCCAGCGCCAGTTACGCCACTTTTGGTATTTACGCCCTACGTTAGTCCTGTCTCCTGTCCTATGCAAGGTAGGGAATCAGCATTTGACAACGGGAGATAAGCTCTGCGAGTGTCTCGATGCTTCATGTGTCGTATATAAGACCAATATGCAACTAAATTTCGTAAGAATAGTCTAATCCTCAATGCATTCATTTTTATTAGTATTTGTACTTTACCTATACAGCTAACATGCCTGCCATGCCTCAAGCTCCCAGCGAGCTCAACACCTCCCCGAAGCCGCTCGATGCATCCAATCTCAAATTCACCCGCTCCACCGTGTTAACTCCAGTGCCAGAACCGGGATCAGCAGAGCAATGGGCGCAAAATGTCTGCTGCGACCACATGGTAACCTGTCGATGGACCGCCCAAGGGGGTTGGGAAGCACCTGAGCTGAAGCCGTTTGGCGACATGACCATCTCCCCTGCAGCCTCTTGTCTCCACTACGCAACCCAATGCTTTGAGGGCATGAAGGTTTACCGTGGGTTCGATGGAAAGCTGAGACTCTTCAGGCCTGATCGCAATGCCAAGCGCCTGGTAATGAGCTCAAAGCGGGTTTCGCTCCCGGGCTTCGACGATAAGGAGTTGGTGAAACTCATCATGGCACTAATGCGAGTAGATGGACCACGTGAGGATTTCCTTTGCATAATCTAAGGAACGCACTCACAATGTATGCATAGGATGGCTTCCAAAGGACGAGCCCGGAAAGTTCCTATATATTCGCCCAGCGATGATTGGAAACGGTCGGCAAATCGGCGTGCAGATCCCTCAGGAAGCTACTTTGTTTATCATTGCCATCGCCTGGCCTGACTTTTCCTCCGAGTCTCCGCCTGGTGCCTTGCCGAGACCACCTGGCCTCCGTCTTCTAACATCAGAGAACGGAGAAGCCAGAGCCTGGCCCGGAGGCTTTGGTTATGCCAAAGTGGGTGCAAACTACGGGCCGAGTTTCGTGGCTCTCGGAGATTGTCGACAGAGGGGCTACGACCAAATCTTGTGGGTTCTTGGCGACGATTGCCAAGTCACGGAAGCCGGCGCCAGTAACTTTTTTGCCGTTGTTAAGAATACAGAAACGGGCCGACCGGAGCTTCTTACGGCACCCTTAACTGACAAAATCATTCTTGAGGGCGTGACTAGACAGTCTGTCCTTGATCTGGCCCGATCGAGGTTGACCAAGGAGCTAGCGGTTGTGGAGAAGAAGTTCACCATGTACGAACTTGAAAGGGCATGGGACGAGGGTCGGGTCCTGGAGGCATTTGTTTCCGGAACCGCGGTAAGTATGACTGCAACTCCTAGTGAGGAGAAGCTAACATGCTGTAGTTCTTCATCTCTCCTGTTTCTGTTATCCATTTTGGAGGTCGAGATTTAGATATTCCCCTGACCAAAGGCGCAGACCCTACATATGCGACGTTGATGAAAGGCTGGCTAAAGGATATCATGTATGGAGTCGAACCTCACGAGTGGGGTGTCGTTGTTGAGGAAGAGGCTAAATTCTTGCCCCTAAGTGATGCGTTCACGAGGTAGAGGAACTAAAGCTTAGAGAGTAAAAAGAACTAGTATCATAAAACACTAAACTTCCATCTAGAAAAGAAAATGTAGAAAAGATCAATCTATAAGATTGCGAAAAATAACCAGAAGTACCGTAAAGTAAGGGCCATGCCTTGAACTTCCAATGGCCACCTCCGAGTAGCTCATTCATAAATGCATAATGCTAATTAGCGGCAAGCGATTGATGCGCTTCCGTTGGGTACCTTGCCTCACTGTTTGAACTTCCATAATTATCCTATCCCCGCTGTCTTTTCCTCCTGGCGGACTTACTCTGTCTTTTATTCATCTTCTCATCCTTCAATGAACCCTGCACCATGACAGACACACAACCATTAACTTTTGGTACGCCCCTTAAACTCTTTTCCTTTCCTACGTAAATGGGGACCTTATTGCTTTCTTTTCCATTCTACTTCCAGCTTTGTGATTGGAAAATGAAGCACCAGTGAGCATGCGCTGACCCCCATTTCTAGGCATCTTGGGCAAATATTACTCCATCCGACATGCCCTGGGACACTACCGATCAGCGTGTGTAGTATCCAGCTACTCGTTGACCTTGCCTATTGGGAAGCCTCCCGGGGCCTGGCTGCAGAATGCCCTCGAATATAGCCTCCAAGCGACCATCAAGCAACACTCCGGACTATGCTACGCACCCACAGACCAGCAAACAGAGGACTCCGCTCCAGGGTTCAAGCAAGTGGGCAAAATTCACCGCGACGATGTGATGGAGTATATCAAACCCTGGGATGATGCAGGGCCGAAGATTGGAAAAGCAAATTACGATGACATTCTGTGTCGTACACTCGAAACCGCTCACGCAAAACTTTGGCCTTCAAACAAGCCGGCTTAGAGGGCAATCATTCTGCACCATGAGTCGGATCCTAGCGATAAGAATGCATCTGAACCTATCCCATCCTGCTCCAGAGTCGACATTGCTTTCATCGCCCATCATACTATCGCTGATGGGTTAAGTGGCATAGCTTTTCACAACGCAATGATGGAAATTTTCCCAGAAGCTTTCGGGATGGGAGCTCGGTCTATTTGGCCAATGATTTTGGACGAAATACAGTCTCCGCCCACTCCAATGGAAGACTTGATTGACATGCCGAGATCCACGACGAGTGCTCCCAGTCCCGCCAAAGACCCCGTTTGGACTGGTGGAATTGTCTCTTTACCAACCGTCGACGATTTTATATCCAGGATTCAGCTGATAAATATCCCTCCCAAAAACCTCTCTTGGATGATAAAGACCTGCAAACAACACGGGGTGTCCATCAACAGCTACCTCCATGGTCACATCTGCGCATGTTTGTGCAGAGCCATTGGTGGAACTCCTGATTTCCGTGCGGTCACGCCCTTCTCGGTACGTGGACTCACAAAGGCGAGCCCACGGGACATTGTCAATCATATCTCGTACATGTCCACGCATGTTTCTAATGCGAAGATGAAGGGTATTCGGGAGAGCATACCGCACTCCCTAACCGAGCACGAGTGCATCATCAATCTTGCCAGAGACTTCGGCCAAGACATTGCAGCTGAGGTGAAGCGGTTTCCGCGAGACAGCGCCCTTGCGAACCTGTGGCAAATCCAGGACATTCGGTCACATTGCCTGAACCAGGAAGGGAAGAAGAGAGAGTGCACCTACGAGTTATCGAATCTTGGCGCCACCGAGAACCAAGCGTCAGCAGACAGTCCTCTCACTCTTGAACGCCTCATGTTCACGCAGAGCGGCATGGTTGCCGGCCCAGCGATTGGGTTCAACTGTGTTAGTATCCGAGGCGGCCCTCTAACAATGGCTATCACATGGCAGTACGGGATTGTGGACGAGTCGTTGATAAACACTTTGGCACATGGATTGGAAAAGCGCTTGATGCAAGAGCGTCCGCAGACTCCTGCTCCTGTCGAGGAAACGGGAGGAAACAGGCCGGGGAGGTGGCGTTGAATGCTCGGATAATTGGGAGTTCTTTACCGCCCAATTGTAGCTACTTAGTCAAATTTGAGAGCGTCACCGATTATCTTTCTTGTTGTATTTATGAACGATAAGTGAGACAAATACTGCATGTTTAGCTGTGTGCGTTGATAAGCCTATCCAGTTTTCTACAAATGGAAAGAAGATTGACACAGATCTCTAATGATCTAAAATACTAACACAACAACTCGGCTAGACCAATCAGCATTCAAGTTTTTGCGTATACGTTATAGCTTTTCAGCAGTTTTCTACCTCCAGCCGCACCAGCTACAGCGCCCTAACTCTCAAGCTGCTCCAGTATATTAAGCTTCTAGCAGCTATAGTAATTTAATAGAATAAATAAAATAATAAATAAAATAATAAATTTCTTATAGATAATTAGCAGTTAAATCTTAAAATTAAGAGTTTTTAACTGCCTGTTATAATATTAAAGTCTGTATTGCAGGCAGTTACAAGCTAGTACTCTACACTTGTGGTAGTCACCCGAACTCCCAATGTAGTGTTCGGGATACGGGTCTTGGCGCAGTTCAGGGCGTATCTACTACATAAAGGCGTAGTGAGGGCGTGGTGAAAGGCGCGACCAAGGGCGTATTTAAGACGCCACTTTAGCCGTAACGAAGGGCGCGCAGGAGGGCGTAAAAATTGAATGCGGAGGGGGGTGTTGGCGTAGGTAGTTTAGGGCGTATCTATTCCATAAAGGCGTGGTGAGGGCATGGTGAAAGGCGCGGCCAAGGGCGTAAAAATTGAATGCGGAGGCGGGTCAAGGCGAGACACGCCCCTAATGCGTAATCTATTTAGCGGATCTAGATAGCAAGTCTTGTCTTGAGAGGACAAGCGAGCAAAGCATCAATAACGAAGCACCAGTATGGCCTCTACAAGCGAGATAGAATGGATCATCCTCATCCCGGATGTCGAAGGGACATTGGAGAAGAGAATGAGTGTCAGAGAGTATGTGGATCCCTCTGAACTCCGGCACCGCATCGCTGGCTGTCGGTGGATAACGAACCAGTTAGGCTTCATATGACGGAGATGACCAAACATATCGACTCCGGTCTCTTTCAGATGGGCGGTGCAACTCTACACAACCCACCGAAGGACGAGAAGCTCGACATTCACGGCAGTGCCATCGTTGCCCGCGCTGCTTCTGCTGAAACGGTTATAGAAGTGTTGAAGCAAGACATCTACTATCGCTCCGGGGTCTGGGATTTTGGCAAGATGCAGATGTATCCGGTCAGTATTTCTTTCTATAATCTGACCATAGTACGGCGTTTAACGGAGGCACAGTTTACATGCGTATATCGCAAGCCGATTTAGTGCCGAGGCATGCCGGCCCGCTCCTACTGTGGGTCCCGGAGGCGGAGCCTTTGTAAGCCGGAGGTTGTTCTGGGCGAGAGGTATTAAAGGGCCCACCAGACGCTCTCTAGTTAGTTCATACACTGTAACTCGCGAGGTAGTTGAGATCCAGCCTACGATAATTCCACACCACACACTTGGCGTATCCCAAATGGCTTCAGAGACTCCCACGGCTGTCGTGCAGCGGGGTAACGACTTGGTGATCGAAGAGATTGAACTGCCCGCATTGAAAGAGCATCAAGTTTGTGTCAAGGTTGAGTGCGCAGCGTTCAACCCGACAGATAGTTCGTTTTGCCAAATCTCAATTGTGCATTCTACTAAGTTTTTATAGGGCTTGCTTTTGATCTGAATGCATTCGGCGATGGAGCTGTCCTAGGTTGCGATTTCACCGGCGTTGTGATCCGCACGCATCCTAGTGTCACGAAGTTGGTGCCTGGTGACAGAATTGCCGCTTTGGTCTGGGGCGGTATGACGTCTAACGAGAGTTCCATATAGCCTACAATTTGCTAACATTTCTCGTTTGGTAGGAGAGATCAAGGGGTTAGGGGCGTACTCGTGAGTAACATTACAAAGCACAAAATATATCCTAACAGCTGCAGTACATATTCCATTGCAGATGAGCGCATCTCATACAAAGTCCCAGCCTCAATCAACAACGACCAAGCTACCGCTATCCCACTGGCGGCCAATACTGCCTGGCTTGCTTTGTTTTCTTCCGATTGTTTGGCAATTACCCAGGACCCTTCGGTCCCGACGCCTCATCTCCTCATTTGGGGTGCAAGTTGTATGATAGCTACCTAATTCCCAAGCTCATCCAAAGTGCTAACGATGATGGAAAGCTGCCGTTGGATATTATGCTATTCAGATCGCTCGGCTCCACGGAATTGTCGTTTCAACCACTTGTAGCCCGCAGAACTTTGAACAGGCAAAGGAAGCTGGCGCTACCCACGTCTTCGACTATCATGACGACGACGTTGTCTCCAAGCTTCAGGCCGCCCTACCTCAGATAACCCACATTTTCGATACCATAGGCAATCCTACCTCATCAGCGACTGCAGCTCGAGTAATTGGGACTCGCCCGGGAGCCTTGTGCACTGTCCGACCCAACAAAGGTCATACAGAAGATGTTCCACAAAACATCAAAGTGACGGACGTCTTTGTGTTCTCAGCATTTCCTACGCCGCACACATACCGTGGCTTGAAACATTGGCCCGTAAGTTTTGGAGATTTTTCCGTTGATCATGGTTTCTGGGTCTATTGCTTGTTCCTTGCTAACTCTTGCTGCTTCAAGCCCCACATGGAGAACTATCAGCTCAGCGCAGCGCTGTATGATAGACTGCCTACGCTGATCGGTGATGGGTCTTTAAAGCCAATCCAGACCACAAACCTTGGAGATCTCAGTCCTATTAGTGTTAGGCGGGCCATGGATATGAACCGGGCTGGACAGGTCTCAGCCCGGAAGCTGTGTTTCCAGGTTGGCAAAGCACTGGCTAAGATAATTTGACTATAACTTTCTCTCAGATATCTTCAAATAAATATATAGCTTGATTGAGTCCACGCAGTGCGTTCCACTTGGTGTTCTAGGTTACCGCAAATTGGGAAGGCTCTCGAGGCGTTTGATGATTGTCCTGAGAGGGAATTGGACAAATTTAATTTGTAAGATATCATTCGACGCCGGGATGTCACGTCAAGCCATCAGCGTCGAACGTGGGATTGATGGTGTGTGACTGGGGTGCCCACAGGCTGCTGTAGCTGCCATCTTGCTGCACTGGGCCACACTGTGTGGCAAGATATACCCAGCTCATTAATCATCGCTTTTAAGGCCGTTTGCCAGAAAAATACATCATTCATTTGGCCAAAATCAAGATACTGCAGAAACGACACTCTTCCCTTCGTGAAAGTGTCTTGGAGGGCGGTAATCTGTGGCTTCTCGCTTTCACACTAGTTCCTTCATCGTCAATACAGTGGGTGTGCAAAAGATCCGACAATATGCCTAATTTACACTAATAAAAGGATTAGCTTTTAAAAAGAAATAAAAGCTTAGGATTTATAAATTATAAATAAAAATAATTAAATAAAATAAAACCATTATTATTAATAAAATTAGAATATTAATAATATTTTTATATACATTGATTTTTTTAAATAAATTAATATGGTAATATAACTACTGCCGTTAGCGATTTTAATGTTGTCGGAACTTTTGCACGTAAACTGTAGGTGCATCGGTCATCGACAGCGCTTAGACAGCGCTATCAATCCTCATGCATACAGCCAGAAGAAGGGACCGGAATTTCATGTCGCATGGCCTATTTGGGCTCGGCCTATTTGGGCTCAGCCTCGTTGGGGCAGCCACAAGAGCAGACCAGGCTGAAGCCTGTTGGTGTATCTAAGACGCGCTGACGCCCAGCTAATGCCTGACCTCCTCATCCCATCATCAACCTCCCGCCATTCAGCGACTCGACATATACAACCGTCATCAGTCGCCGGAAGGCATCGAAACCATGCGACAAAGTACTCATCGAATAAACACCGAAGAGTCCGGGCAATCTTCATCGAGCGCCACAGTGGCCCTGGGGCTCGAGGAGTGGCACAATGGCGACGATCCAGATGTCGAGTAAGTCGCGCACAGGAGCAACAGTCTCTCGGGAATATATTCGACATTCCCTATCATATCAAGGCTAACATAAGATCTGAAACAGCATCATATTCATCCACGGCCTCATGGGCCATCGAGAAAAGACCTGGAGAGGCACCGACGATGACGGACGAAAGCTCGAACCATGGCCCAAAGCCCTCCTCCCATCGAAGATACCGAATTCACGCATATTCACATTCGGCTACGATGCGCACGTATTCAACTTGAACGACCAGGGAAAGGTTTCCGTCAAGGCGATTAGAGACCATGCAAAGGAGCTGGTAGCTTCGGTCGAACACGAGCGCACTCAAACCAACACCGCCGGACGTCCGATGATATTTGTGTGTCATAGTCTCGGGGGTCTTGTTTGTAAAGATGTAAGAAAAAGGATCGGCATGCGGTCTTGAACAAAGATGGGTATGTGGATCGAAGTTAATAGCAGTAGGCAATCCTTTTCTCCGCTCAACGCCGCGATAGAGAAGATCTCATGGATTTCTCTCAACATACCGCCGGCATCATCTTCATGGGGACTCCCCATCGGGGGTCAGCCATTGCCGATTACGCGACTCGATTTTCCAGCCTTGTTGGCAGCTTCAAGCAAACCAATCCCAAGCTGCTTCAGGTTTTACAGAGAGAGTCGGATACTCTACACCGAATCCACGACGACTTTTATGACCTCGTCAACGGAAGACGCAATTCAATTGACCAACACAAGATTTCGGTGATTTGTTTCTGGGAGGAACTACCATCCCCGAATGCCGGGTTGATTGTGCCGAAGGAGTCCGCAGTCCTACCTGGATTTGCCGACAGAGGAATACATGCCAACCACAAGAACATGGCAAAGTTCATCTCTGAATCTGACCCAGGATATCAGGCTTTCGTACAAGAACTAAATGCCATAATTTCCAAAGTCACACAATGGACTACAGTCCCACGAGGCATCACTTCACGAGTCCAGCATGGCCAAACATCACCAATTCTTCCCACACATACCAGCACCACAGCTTCAAATGGCCCGTGGTTTCTTCTGCCTTATTCAAGAAACGAGTTCTTTGTCGGTCGCTCATCCACCTTGCAACAACTCAACTCTTGGCTTGGGTCTCCATTGGAGAATCGTCACCGTGGCATCCATAAACGAGCCGCTTTGCATGGGCTTGGAGGCGTAGGGTCTGTAGGCCATCGAGTCCTTAACTCGGAGCACTGCTAATGCTGGCATAGTAAAACCCAAGTTGTCATCGAATGGGCATACGAGATGCGTCAGAGAGATGATGGCCTGTCCATATTCTGGGTTCATGCGAGCACGACCGAACGTTTTATCGAAGCCTACACATCGATCGCCCGGACCTGCCAAATACCCGGTGCTTCAGCTGGTGGCTCAGATCTCTTGAAAAAGGTGAAAGAGTGGCTGGGGAGTAGTCATCAACAACATCCATGGCTCATGATAGTGGACAACGCCGACGACATCGAGGTATTCCTCGAGCGGAGCGGAGACGCCGGGTACAGGGCGAAAATGCACAAGTATCTTCCCAGTTCGCCAAATGGATCGGTCCTATTCACCAGTCGATCCAAGCACGCAGCAGTAGATTTGACTGAGGGTCGAACCCTGATTACCATCACGGAACCGAGCCCTGAGGAATGCATTGACCTTATCCGCGGCCGTTTACCAGCTTCTACCCACACGGTCAAAGACATCAGTTCATTGGCGAAGGAGCTTGGGTACTTGCCATTAGCCTTGTCCCAGGCCATATCATATTTACAAAGGAATTCGCTGTCGGTGCCTCAGTATCTCGATATGCTAAGAGAAGGCAGCGGTGATGGCTTAAGGGATATGCTCCAGGACGAATTCACCGAGGCTGGTCGTGACAATGCATCCGAAAACCAGGTTCCCAACGCCGTTGCCAGAACTTGGCTCGCTTCCTTTCGCACCATTGAGCGAGAGAATAGCTTTGCTATCGAGTTGTTGTACCTTTGCGGGTCCTTCGACCGACAAGAGATTCCACGTTCCTTCTTCACCAGATACAGGACGCACTATGACAGATACAATTCAGATCTATCATATAAAAGAGATGATGATAATGACTTCGAAGAACACAATGTCTACCCCTATGATAACGTCCGCCAGATACGACGAAGAGAGAGGATTAAAGGTCTTGTACAGCGCTTGTGGAGAGGGAAACCAACGGAGAAAGGCAAAGCGCCGATCCCAGAGACTCCCAGGATACCGATACAACCCAGGCGCCAGCTACGCACCCCGACTGTTCAGGACCTAAGTGACTCACTGTCACTACTCATGGGATACTCTTTCTTAACATCAAGTCAACACGATAGGGTTGAAGATACCACGTTCACGTTGCATCGGCTAGTGCACCTAGCGCTGCAGTGGGAGATGAAGAGAAGTGAACAAATAGCAAATTACACATCACTTGCGATGTTCGTCATCAGTAACGAGCTCCCTAGATACTCCGCAGAGAGCCTTCCTTGGATCCGCAGGTTGATACCCCATATCAATGCAACGCTAGATCATGCGAAAACGCTCGTCGATGTGGATTGGTATTGGCCAGCCGTCGCGAAAGCATCGCTTCTGGCTGATATGGGTTGGTTTCTTGTCCACCAAAATACGGGGCTTAATGGAACACAGTGGATGTGGCCTGAAGCCATCAGACTGCTCGAGGAAACGGTTGGGCCAGCGCATACCAGGACTCTTGGGACAAAACGCGAATTTGGTTATCTCCTCCAGGCATATGGCCACTACGAAGAAGCAGTTGAGATTTTGGAAGCCATGGTATACTCAGATGATGAGGACATTAATTGTCCCCAGTTTGTAGCGACATCCTTGTCGCAGGCTTATATAGGACTCGGTCGTATTGATGAGGCCACTGGAATTCTCGACAGGGCAATCAACCGGTCCGCCAAACACGTGGAAGAAATGCTTGAAGACGCAGCGGGGAATCTCGATTTCTATTGCTATTACGAAATCATTTCGGAGCGTGGTGCCTCGATAGCATTGCGGGGCCAGCTGGAAGACGCCCTGGCCGTACTAAGGTGGCTGTTCCATAAGATCTGGCACGCCTCAATGAACGCCGCTTTTCTTCCTCTCGAGCGAGCCATCGAGGTTCTAGCAGCCGCTGGCAGCCATGAAAGCGAGAATGAGGCATTGGCTTTGCATAGAGTCTTGGTCCAGCTGTCGACCCAAGCATACGGACATGACTCAAGCACTCGCAATGCAAAGAAGCGACAAAGAGAACTTAGAGTCTACAAATCCCAAGGTAAGCCGATTCATCAGATAAACCCATATGCGTCGGCAATGGTAAAAGCAGTGGAGGAGAGGGCCCACAGACTGAGCACAGCTCGAGCTAGAGGACAAAGTATGGATAATAGGTCTGGCAAAATCGAGGTTTGCGATGAGGAGCCGCCAGCAAGTACTTCCCCACTCATCATGGGAATTATAAACGAGTACAGGCAAGGCCAAAAGGACATTGATAATTTACCCGAGGATGACTGGAGAAAGAGTTGGGCCTGGACTCACTTTGAGCCTTATCGCTCAGCATGGTTGGCGTACCAGTCGAGTGGTGATCATGATTCTGAAGAGGAGACATCTAGGACTGGCTCAGTTGCTGAAGATTCCGAAGAAGAGACATACAGGGCTAGCATAGACGAACAAGCGCAGAGTAGGACGAAGAGAGGAGAATAGCAAAGGGAAGAGTAATTTTGAGGAGTATTGCTATTCGCACCCGTTCAAAATGCTGATCGCACACAAGTACACAATTTTACACCTAATCTTAGTGTAAGGGAATGCCCAGACTGTACACCCGCCTCAAGGTGTCTTGTTCTGAAGAATATCCAGTTTCTGCCCTAAAATAAATTAAAAAATAAAATTTAAACAGCAGACCTTAGAGAACAAATACTAAGAATAAAGCTTATTTAATTTATTAGGTTTACTTACGAATAGGTATTATATTATTGAGACTTGCTGGTAAAATTGTTGATGTCCTTGAGTGTGCGAGTAGCATTTTGAGTGTGTGCGAATTGCAATGCTCATTTTGAGACAGAACCAGTTTCCATCTACAACGCTTTGCGGCTTAACCTATTTGCTCGACCTAAGGTTCGTAGAATTCCGGTCGAAAAATTCACTAGAACTAATAGTCATCACAAAATAAGACTGGGTTTGTAGAAGTTCATTTGATTCATGCACCAGGCAAGCCATCTATCTAGTTCTTTCCAGAGTCTTCCTTCAGAGATACAATCCGGTTCAGCACAATCTTGTCGTCTGTGCTATCAGAGTCCATAGCCTGTATTCTTGTTAGTTGTTTTCAGTCTCAAAGAGTGACGAGAGTACTCACGAAATAGGCAACACGCATGGCCTGGAATCGGACAGTCTCAGGGCCGCTGTCGCCGCCGTCCTCGCCTGCGGTGACCGGCCAAGGGGCCTTCTTGCGCACCTCGTTGAAGCCCTCTTCAATCAGAGCCTCGGTGTAGACAGTCTCGCTGTTGGGGTTGACATCGTTCAAGAATCCACCCTCAGCGGCCATGGGGTCGTCTGACTTGAAGAGTGGGCTCTGGATACGAACCTCCAGCTTGATGGAGTTATCGGGCACCCACTGGATGTATGTCTTGGGCTTCGACTCCTTGTCGAAGACGGCCTTGACACCGGTGACCTGGCCAGTTGTCTCATCCTTGGTGAATGAAGTGGCCTTGATGGGGTGAGGGACGTTAAGAAGACCAACAGTCTTACCAGGGGCCAGGCGGAAGTAGCCCTTGATGTCCTCCTCGCGGAAATCGGATCGGTCGATATAGACAGTCTTAGTAAGGCGCACCTTGTGGGTGCCAAACTTAGCGTCCTTGGGGGAGTAGGGGACGTCGAGTTCCTGGGTCTCCTCGATGTCCTCAATGGTGACAGGGAGGGGGTCGAGGACCATCATGAGACGGGGCACGGTGTACTCGAGGTAACGGCGCACGGTCTGCTCGAACCGAACAATCTGGATAATGGTCTTGGCTGTGGTAACACCGAGCTCGTTGATGAAGGCCAGGAGGGCGCCTGGGGGAATACCTCGGCGTCGAATGGCGATAAGAGTGTAGAGTCGAGGGTCATCCCAGCCTCGGACTATGCCGCCTTCCACCAGCTTCTTCAGAGCTCGCTTGCTCATGATGGTTCCGCTGACATTTAGTCGGCCTAACGGCAATCCTAGTCAGAATAATCTTGCAAATACAATACCCCTACTCCCATTGTAGAGTTGATCGGTCTCGGCCAGTAATTGGGGTATGAAGTAAATGGATGTCAGAGTATAAATTTACTTACCGAACTCGCGCTGCATAGGCTCGTAGACCTCAAGAGACTTGTTTAGCCACTCGTAGCTTTCCCGGGACAGAATGAACTCGGTAGTGCACAGACTGTGGGTGATGTTCTCGAAGCTGTCGACCAGGCAGTGGGTGAAGTCGTAGGTAGGGAACATCTTCCACTCAGGGGCGCGGACGTGCTGCGTCTTCTTCTTGGGAATTCGGTAGGCGGCAAGATCCCACATCTGGGGGTTGCCGTTCTCGATGTCCTGCTTCATGCGGAGGAACGCCGTCTGGGGCTCGTATTTTCCGTCGTGCATGTCCTGGAACTTCTGCAGGTTGGTCTCGATATCCTGCTCGGCGTGTTTGCAGCGGTAGCGGGGACCCTCCTTGCCGTCCTTGCCTCCGCGCTGGAGCTTAATCTCAGCCTCCTGGCAGTGGCAGACATATGCCTTCTCCTTCTTGATCAACTCCTTGGCCAGGTCGAAGAGCTTCTGGAAGTAGTCGCTCGAGTACGTGATGGCGCTGGGGGTGAATCCTACACAGAGTCAGGACTGCGTTCCCGGTAGTGGAAGCCAACCTGGTGACTCACCCAACCACTTGACAATCTTGATGATCCATTCGAAGTAGATTTCTTCCTCCTCATCGGGGTTGGTATCGTCGAACCTTGTATTCTGTCAGTCGCAATCGATCGTGTGTGTTGGGCGCAGCAACGAACCTAAGAATCTAGTGTCTAGTCAGCTTCCGTCTTCCTCGAGTAGCGAGGACTGGGTAGAGTGCAGCTTACCGTCTGGCCGCCATGGAACCGAGCAAAGCCAAAGTCAATGGCAATAGCCTTGGCGTGTCCCAGGTGAAGATAACCATTGGGCTCGGGGGGGAATCGAGTGACGACGGGCGTCACAGCCCGCTCCTTGTAGACGTCGGAGAGGAAGCCCTGCTTGAACATGGCATCGGGGTCGAGCTGCGTGGGTTCCTGAGCCTTGGGCTTTGGCACCGCAGCCTTGGGGTTCTTCTCTCGCTGCTCGGCGGCCTCCTTGGTGCGAGCCTGGTTCGCGGCCTTCTTGGCGCGCTTCTGGGTGCGCTTCTTGAGCTCGTTCCTGGTGACCATCTCGCCCGTCGCATCGTCAAGGACGAGCTTGACGGTGGCCTCGGTGACCTCTGCGATTGGGTCCGCCATGGCGAAGTCGGGAAAGCGATCGATCGCTACGTTTGAGGTTTGCGTGCTGGTGATGATATCTTGGGGATCGGTGTGTTACCGTGTTGGAGTTTTATGGTGGGGTTATTTTGGGCAGATGTCGGGAGATCGTTGGTGTTTGGTGGGGGAGGGGCTGCGATGTCATACACCGCAAAAGCTCAGACTCTAGTCACCTCGGCGACAGATAACGCCGGTGTAAGCCAAAGATAAGCTCCGACGAGAAGCACCGCCATAAATCGCATTAAAATAGTAGCATACATTTGCGCATTGACAGCTTCCAGGGACGACATTGGCACGTATGACTCAGACCCAGTGGGTGGCGAAGCTGCTCAGGTTTATGGCTGAGCCTGTTGGGCTTGAGGTCAGTCACCTCAAAGAGTCATAAGCAGCAGTCAATCTAACACCAATAATTCCTCCTTGATGGTACATAAATATACGCCCAGAAGTCTTTCCATGAATGATGCGATCTATTCAAATATTTTTGAGCAGTACTCTTAGAATGGCAATGGCCGTCTATTCTCGGGTCGTCGGTCGCAGAACATCACCGACCACGTCATACGACAACACACTTCTCCTAGGATTTCATTAGCGGACGGACCGAAGCCGAAATGAAAGGCGCCCATACAATCACAACTTCTTTCTCAGTTTCCGTACAGTCATGTTGCATACTAACGGGCGGAGGAATATCTAGACTGGTCATTATTCTGGCACGTTGATGTACTTGTTCAGGGTAGTTGGGTTCTGACAGCCTCGACACAGACGATATATCTATTTAAAAGCAACACCCCTCCTCAATCTCATACCGAAACCAATATCTTCCTTCTCGCTTTAACTTACTAACCTCAGGTGAGTTACCTCTAGCTGACCTTGGTAGTAGGCCTGGAGTCACGTGAAGCCATGGCAAGCTCTCTACTCCATCTTTAACAACCCCGCCTCTCCACCACAAAATCCAGTCCACAACTCTCGAAATACCAAGAGAAATAGCGTGCGTGCACGGCACATGGCGAAATTTACGTAACCCCGCTCATTCATAACAATTCAAGAAACCAACAGGAGCTTGGGAAGGACATCAACCGGCTCGATCGCCGATGGAAAGCGACGACGAGCCGAATCATTAAACCGAACCGCGCTCGAGTCATCACGATGAAAATGCCGTATGACCCACACATTTTGTTGGTCTTGCGCCGGGACCGGACTCCGTGCCTTTAAAGAGCACTTCGCCGCGGTCTTGTAGCATTTGACTTAGATTATCATAAAACGATACACTGTTGATTGTGCAGAGGCTGAGTCGCTACCAGTTCCTCCTTGAGTTCAAAATGTCTACCACGACCGCAATTGAACTCCGCGAAACGTCGGCCGCGAGTTCCGTCAGGGGTCCCTACACCTCCGGATCCAGGGCCGAGGAGTCCACCGATGAGATTTTGCAGGCTTCCCGACTTGCCGACTCGACGGTTCCCGATGGCGGCTACGGCTGGGTGGTCGTCGGTGGCGGTGCTGTCCTCCTCTGGTGGGCGGTCGGAACGACGTATGCCTGGGGCGTCATGCAGACGGCGCTGGTTGAGGACGGACTGTCGACCCCCGCCACGCTTTCTTTCATCGGATCGCTCGATGCGGCGTTGATGTCGGCTCTGGCTATTGTGAACTCGAGGTTGATGCGTGCCCTCGGTATGCGATGGACTGCCGTTTTGGGAATCTCGGTCATGGGTGGGAGTGAAATTCTGAGCTCGTTTGCTGTGAAGAACATCGGCGCGCTGTTCTTCACTTCTGGAGTTATGATGGGAACTGGTGTCAGGTGAGTTGACTTCGATTTATTGCCTGCCTACCCGTGCCATTGGCTAACAAGGAAGTAGTCTGGTTTCAGTGGTAAGTCTTGACGATAGAACAAGAAACCTCGTTGAGCGATTGACAAATATTTCACCATAGGTTGTCTTTGCGGTGATTGCTCAATGGTTCAGCACGAAACGTGGACTTGCCAATGGCCTCATGTTTGCCGGTGCGGGCTTCGGAGGAGCGACTATCAGCTTTGCCCTTGATGCTCTGATCCAAAGACTTAACATCGCGTGGGGATACCGCATCCTCGGACTTCTTACACTGGCCACGGGGCTGCCGGCAGCCTGGGTGATCAAGGAGCGAGTTCCGACGCACACGCCAGGATTTATTGAGTGGTACGTGGTCCAACGATTGGAACTCAGAGCAGAGTACTGATTTCCCTAGGCGCCTCTTCAAGTCCTTCACCTTTGTTCTGGTTTTCCTAGCCAGTGCTTTGGGAACTTTCCCCCTCTTCGTCCCGCCATTCTTCCTTCCCATGTACACCAAGTCACTTGGGTTTTCGTCGACAACAGGAGCGGCTCTAGTTGCGGGGTTCAACTTGGCCTCGGCCTTTGGTCGAATTGGCTGTGGCTTTGCCTGTGACAAGTTTGGGTCCTTGAACACGCTGTTCATCTCTTTGATGTTGACGGCCATCAGCATGCTTGTCATCTGGCCTTCGTCAACGACTCTAGGACCGATGATATTTTTTGTATTGATCAATGGCATGTCGAACGGCGGATTCTTCTCAACAATGCCGACAGTCGTGAGCAACGTCTTTGGCAGTGCGAGAGTTGCCATTGCGATGAGCATGATTCTCACCGGCTGGACCGGCGGTTACCTGATGGTGAGTTGAAATCTTTGATATCGGAATTGCTTCCTGCGAATTGGAGCTGATAGTGGTCGTCTTAGGGTGCTCCTATTGCAGGATACCTGCTCGAGGCGTACGGAGGAGCGGATGCTGGTCTGAAGGCATACCGGCCAGCCATGTTCTACGCAGGTTCCTTGGCTTTGGCGTCTGGCGGCATGGTCGCGACGGTGCGATTGCGCAAAAACAGGTCTCCATGGGCCAAGCTTTGAAAAGGACCGGTTTGGTTGGGAGGGATGGGTGGTTCTTCATGGCGACACAGCGAATCTCTAGACGGACTATTTCAACACAAAAACGGGCGCATGTAGAGAGAGCCTCGGCGAGGAGAGTGGGGGTTCATCACTCCAAAAACCAAGGTTAATATAATACGCGTACGACTTCGTAAGAGGTTACGTATATGTTTCGGAAACCCCATGCAGTGTGCAATTTCAATTCGAGGCCGAGATCCGATCCCCTCGCTGTTGTGCGTGGGGATTTTGCGCTGTCCGTGGGATTCTTGCTGCAGTAGGGATCATCGCCATCGCCGCGACGGATGTCGTGATCTGGTGGGCCAGCGTTGCAGGCGTTAGCAGTGGGGGCCCTCAGTCCACATCCCGTCTTACAGGGAGGGATTAGTGGTTGGTGCGCCAGAGTACAGGGACGCATTAGTGGCTGGTGCGCCAGAGATTGTCACCGAGTTAGCCTTGGTGTGGCGCAAACCACTCCCCGGCGACCCGGGGCACGAAGGCGTCACGGGCCCTCGCGCCTTAGGCCCTCGCACGCCATCGGCTGCTCGCCATGGACAATCGCAATATCGCAACCTGGGCAAAAGCCTCACGCAGGCCGCTCGCATCGCTTTTCTCGACTTCAATCTAGTCGCAATGGGTTGCCGAGTCTGTCGCGCGAGAAAGGCGAGCTTCCCTGTCCCGCTTCCTCTTATCAGAGCGTGCTAACCTCGGTGTCCTCGGTGTAGGTCAAATGCGACGGCCGACCCAACGGGTGTCGGAACTGCGAGCGCCTCCAGCTCGAGTGCGTCGACGATGAAGGATCGAAATCCGGTCGCCGGTCGGTTCCCGTTTCGCTGCGGAAGATCCGAACATATCGCTCCTGCACGCACTGCCGCGTCTCCAAGACCAAATGCGACGGCGACCGCCCGAGATGCTCGCGATGCAGCGCTCGGAATCTCGAATGTCTGTATGACGGCGGTTCGGCCCCTCGCTGGGCGCGCAACCTCAGCAAGGCGCCCACCTCGGCTTCGGCGGAAGAGGGTCGGAACGAGTCTCACGACTCTTCTGTTGCGCCGGGAGCTTCCAGCTCGCCCAGTGTGATCCAGTCCCGAGAGACCGGTAGTGTGCTTTCCGACCCTCCGAGGTCATCGTCGACGAGAACCACCAGCACCACCAACCCACCAGTGGACTTTTCCGACGACACCGAGTTGTCGATTCACTCATGGTAGGTCGATCAAATACATCTTCAAGCCTATGTCTTTCTCATTTGATTTTCAGGCTCGTGTCACCGGACCTCCCTTCTGGCCATAACATCCGCGCAGTCATCGACCAGTACTTTGCCAACATCCACCCCCTCCGATGCTTTGCCTTCGTTCATCGTCCGTCATTTACTAGACAACTAGACAAGGGCTTCGAATCCGATGATGAAAATGCCCTGTTGCATATTATTTGCGCTCAAGGAGCGAAGTAGGATCCCCGACCTCACACTCTCACCCACTCCTGATCTGACTTGTTAGGTTCTACGCTCTTAATCTCAATTCAGAAGACCATGCCGCCAAAGCAGGCCTGATCCGTGCTGCTGGAAACGCGTGGGCTAAAAAGGCAGAGTTAATAGTGCTCACCAACTTTGGAAACATTTCAATCCAACGACTCATGGTATTTACCCCAGGCTCGCAAATGGCATCGTCATGCTGACATTGGAGCCCCAGACCTGCGTCTTGCTTTACGACTTTCATTTCCGATTAGGCGAGTATACTCAAGCACTTATGCTAAGTGGGCTCGCGGTCCGAATGGCCCATGCCTTACAAGTCAATGTTGAATACTCTCCCGATATTCTTTGTGCCGACACTGTCGAGGGCGCTCCACCAGCTGTGGAAAAGGAGAGTCGCAGACGCCTCATGTGGGCTTGCTATATCCTAGATGCTTGGACTGGAAGTGGCGTTGACCAGTTGACACTACTCCGTGAGGCTGACATCAAGATTCAACTTCCATGCAACGAGCGCAATTTCAGACTGCGCATCCCCTGCGTCACCGAGACTCTGGGAGTAGGACACGTCCTCCAATTTCTACCTCCTGCTATTGTTCCACGGAGACCAGCAGCAAACATGGGTATCATGGCATACTACATCCGGATCGTCACACTGTGGAAACGAGTGGTTAGGTTGGTTTGAATCTTCAAGACATCTGCTGAGACATTCCGGATTGCTAATTTGATTTGATGCAAGATATGTCAAGCATTTGGATACCAGCCCCCCGCCTTGGCTACCCGAATCCGACTTTGTAGCCCTTGATGCTGATCTCCGGTCATGGGGTGGCCAACTTCCCGAGTTCATATCCTACTCGCCTGACACCGTTTACGCTCGACTCGAGTCAGACCAACTTGGTTCCTTGGTTCTCCTACATTGTACCTTCCACCACAACCTCTTGGATCTGTACAGGATATCTATGCCGGATCTATTCAAGTTGAGGAAGCCGTTCTACTTCCCTCCGAACCAACAGGAATTTCTACGATCCCTTCAAGCCGATTGCTTTCACCACGCCCGTGAGATCGCAAGTATTCTAGCCGAAGCCGAAAAGCACGGAATACGTCTGCTTGCGGACAGCTTACTCCCATGCTTTGCGTATGACAGTAGCCGAGTGATGCTCTACTACATTGCACGTCTGCTCGACTTGAGCAGGTCAGATGCGGAGGGTATCGTCATGGATGCGATCGCCGCCGTTGAGAGCAACAGCAAGATATTAAGAACAATGTCTGCGCTGTTCCCTCTCGCAGACTCTCTGGTAAGTCAAGGCATGCCACGATTAATTTCATCGCTATAACTCACACTGGGCAGGCTACAACTACAGAACGATGGCTGTCCAAGATTCGTCTCAGCTTTGCACAAGACGAGGAGATGAGCGATGCACCCGATGACGAACTGAATGAGGAAGAAAGGTAAGTCTAGATCATCATGAAATACTCTAGCTCCACTAAGTTGTTAGTCCCAGATCTCCCGTTGGCCTAGGCAGTCCTGTTGTGAGCAACCCCGGAGACACAATAGCAGGCCTTGGCATAACTCGCTCAGCGCGAAACGAGGCGCGCGAAACCAAACCAGATCCGACCACTTTGTCGAGTGATTCAGGGAGTGTCAGTCCTGCTCTTAACAGGCCAGTGGCCCACGGATTGCCAAATAATCCCCACGAGACCCCGGCGCGATCTGGTCTTCAACACGAGCAACCCGTTGCGCTTCGGACACCACCCGCAACGACAACGACAATAACATCGTCGGCATACATGAGAGACCATGCGGTAGACCTCAGTGATTTGCAAAACTACTTGTCCTGGGACATGTACGGCATCATGGAAATGGGCGACGCCGGATTAAAGGCCGGCATTGAAGGTAAAAGCATGCCATCCTGGAGTGGCGCGAGGCGATGAAAATGGCCATTTTGACGAAGATCATCTCGATGATAAACTCTCCTGGCCATAATGTCAGGTTCGTCGACGTGGTGAGGGCAACTTCAGATGGCCGCGTGGACGCGCAGCTGTGACCCCGCTCGGATCGTCGGTTCGGGTCGTCGCCCAATGACGGCGCCATACTCAATCACGCAAATACAACGACATCCGGACAATCATCTTCCGCTGTTCAATGGCTTGCTCTTCATAACCGAGACATTTTCTCCTTGTCTGGTTCTCATTTTAATCGAAATTGCAGCTCGGAAATGATACAATGGCTCCTTCGAAGAACATCCTCCTCCTCATCGCCGACGATCTCGGACGGGAGCAGATGAGCTGCTATGGGTGTAAGGCGTTGCAGACACCCGAGCTAGACAAGCTCGCGGCTTCTGGCTCGCGGTTTGACATGGCCTTCGCTAGCACCGCCTCATGCAGCGGCAGTCGGACTACCATCTACACCGGTTTACACACTCACGAGAATGGAAGCTACGGACTTGTTGGCTCGCGCAATGGGTTCCAGACCTTCGAGAACGTCGAGACTGGTCCAGAGGTCTTTAACAGGATCGGGTACAAGACAGGCATCCTAGGCAAAATCCATGTCGCTCCGGCGTCCAAGTATCCGTGGCAGACACGCAAGGAGGATGGATCGAGAGATACTGCCGGGGTCGCAGACAAAGCAGAGGCATTTTTTGAGGAAGCCAAGACTGAGAACAAGTCGTTCTTCTTGACTATTGGGTACATTGACCCTCATCGAGTCCTAGCGACCCGTGGTGGGTTCGGTAATGTGGATGGCAATTACGATCCTCGCTTGAAGGATCGCTTCTTCAAGCCCGAAGACGTTGAGATTCCTCAGTTCTTGCAAGACATCCCCGAAGTGCGACAGGAGCTTGTTGAGTACTATCGGTCGATCAACCGGCTCGATCAAGGAATTGGAATGGTTCTTCAGGCGCTGGATCGCACGGGGTTGGCTGACGACACCTTGGTGCTGTTCCTCAGCGACAACGGCCCGCCATTTGTCAACTCGAAGACCACACTGTATGATGCCGGCGTGCGACTCCCGTTCTTGCTTCGTGTCCCGGGTAAGGCCGCTGGCGTTGTAAACACCAACATGGTGTCTTACATTGATGTTTTGCCCACTTTCTTAGACTGGGCCGGGCACACCGACCTCCAGCCTCCCGATGGGTCCGTGGGTCCTCGTCGCGGGCGGTCAATCCTCCCCGTGACCGATGCCTCCGCCGTCCAGACCGGGTGGGACCATGTCTTCGGGTCGCACACCTTTCACGAGGTGACCAACTTTTGGCCGACACGATACATGAGGACGAGGCGATACAAATACCATCGCAATGTGTGCTGGAAGCTGGACTTTCCGTTCGCCATGGACCTCTACGCTTCGCTGTCCTTTGAGGGCATGAGGAACTCCGGGACCGAGTCTACGCCTGCAATGATTGGAAAGCGTGCACTAAAGAGTTACATCTGCCGACCTCCTGAGGAGCTGTACGACATCGAGCAGGACCCCGACGAGATCCATAATCTCGCTACCAAGCAGGAGCACCAGGAGCGGCTGTTGAGCATGCGCGCGGCGCTGGAGAAGTGGCAAGCAGACACGAAAGATCTTTGGTTATGGAGGGATGGGATGTCGGTACACATCTTCAAGGAGTATGACTACGCAAGAGAAGGGCTGAAGATTCCGGATCGGTTCGACTTTGATGTTGACAACCCGGGGACCAAAGACGTGGCTGGGTACCCGCAGCGGTAGAGGACGGGATGAGACGGGACTGTGAAATGACTTGCCTGCGCCTCAGCGCGATGCATGTAGTAAATACGAGTCGCACAAGAGCAGCAAACGCCCGCCGAGTCTGAGATATGTCTCTGATTGTGTAAATGGATGTCGAACAGTCCGTGCGAAGAGCGCGCATCATCTCGCATACAATGTGTCCCGAAATGAAGCTTGATGACCGCAATTCAGCGTCACTTTCCACCTTGGTATAGGCGAAGATAGCAAAGACAAGCAAAGCAAAGCGTCCTCAGCTGGCCAGGTTGTCCGGGGAGAATCAGCAACGTGACCCTCATCGTCTTTGTTTACATCCCATGTCCATGTCTCCACCCCACTCTGTAAACCGCCGTTTTGCCCCGACGGATGCCGAACGGGTGCAACACCAATGCAGCGCATCGCCAGCAGCACCAATCCGGCTCTCTTGTGCGTGGTTTGTTTACATGCTTTTTGGTGCGAGATAAGGTCTGCAAGTCGCCGCGCATAGACGAGGTCTCATGCCGGCAGATCTGATCGGTGGGTGGGTAGCAGGGAGGGGGCGCCTTGCTGCAGGTTCTAACCGGTTTGTGATGCAAACATTGGGCCCAGGAATCTTGTTGTTTTTCTGCGACGAGTCCATGATACGCCCACTGATCTGGAAGACCCCTCAGGCATCTTGCGCGTGCAGCAATGCCATTGATGACAGGAATGCGGCCATGGGCAGGCTTGAGCGCTAGGGTTTTAGCGATAACGCAGATCTTAAGACTTAACCGTCTCGCTCCCGTGTGTCAATTGACGCTTGGCGAGAATAATACGTGAGTGTGTAAGTTGCAGCTAAGCAACTCAACGCTTGGTGGAGGACGGCCCAATTGGGCAGTCTGAGGTCACCAGTGACGAGTGACGAGTGTCATGGTTTGTTTTTCTTCCGTCTCGCGTCATACGCGCTCCCTGCGGACTGTGGATGGTTCGCAGCGCCGGACGCTTTATCTTCTGCACATGCAATGCAAGGCAAAGCAAGGCAGAGATAGATGCTGGGCAGGACGGGGCGCCGCTGCGGGTTCGTGACCGTCTCCAGGGCCACCAGCGCGAACACACCAGTTCGCGCATGTAAGTATCCGTATATCTAGTGCGTATTTTCCACAATTCGAGGAGCAGAAAGAAAGACATTGTCGCAGGGAGAGCACAGCCAGCCAGTCCTAGCTCTGGTCTCATCTGGAACCATGGGAAAGCAGAAAAAAAATTGTCGAAATTGCCAGAGCCTCCGCGTGCTCGGAGGACGACTATGTAATACCGCATGGGCGAAGAAATCAGGCGAGGGACATCCAATCAGCTAGGCGCTCTGGCGCCGTCGCAGACAGTAGTGAGTCGATTCCATGGGCCAAGGCCAATAGCGATAGGGAATGAGATCCTGGACACCCATTTTGACAGCCAGGATGAGCAGGGCGAGAGCAGGATGACCTCGATGGACGGGCCATCCGCTGCCAGTGAGGGAGCCGGCCCAGTGGAAAGAGCCCTGTTAGTGCGCACCTTAGTGGATGCTCAGTGGGTGTTCAGTGGACACAGAGCCTGCGTTCAGCGCAGTTGTGCAGCATGCTGCAGTGGTCCCAGTGGTCCGCCGGTGGAGCCCCTTCTCGGCGTGCGACAGCGGGGTAAGAGCGCTGAAACACGGGCCCGAAATAGCTGGGCCGCCCTGCATCCGCTGGGGTTCGCACTGGATGCGACGCTGTGATCCCCCGTGTTGCCATGGCAACTCGGCCAGCATCCCTCCCAAGCCCCGAGCTGTAGGCGCCGCGCAGCCCACCCATCCAGTTCCGTGAATACCTACTACCTACCACCCTGCTGCGCCGTTCACTCCCGACGCAATCTTGTCTCACTTCCTTCTTTCCCTCTCTCCTTCTCCCACGCTCGCGCTCTCTCCAGCTTCTTCATTCCCTCAGACTTACGGCCCTTGGTGCATGGATCGTGTCGATTCGAGCTTCGCACCGCGCATAGGATGCCCTGCTCGCCCTAACAACACCGCCGCTGCTCGATGACCTCCCGGGAGAGAAAGTAAACAATCACCAAGACCGTTCACGAAGCGCATCGAAATCACCGCAACCATACGTTATACCCATCCCACGCACCCTCTCCCAAACGATCAAGACCTCCTCGGTCAAGACTACATTATTTGTTGTTTTGATTGCACACATTACATCTGCCTCGCCTGGCAATCACCGCCACCCCCGTCCATAACATATCCATCCATCACATTCATTTTCATCCGAACCAACCGCACACTTCACCATGGACACGAGTTACCTGGCCCAGCAGGTCAACAACAGCATTGGCCAGCTGCACGGTCTATTCGACGAGATTGGTGTTCCCGATCATGAGCGCGAGGCTCGCGAGGAGGAGGTAGGTTTCCGATTACGACGTCCCAACTGGCGATTTGTCGCTAACCATGGTTGCATCTTGTAGCTCTTCTCCGCTCTCTCCGAAGCGCTCAACAGCCAGGTTCGTCTCGTAACACAGGAGAAGAAGGAGATGGTCGACGAGGCAAAGAAGATCATCACTGTCGTCCGTCAAATGGAGACGTCTCTCGATGACTCCAAGAACCGACGCGACTACCA
This sequence comes from Ilyonectria robusta, assembly GCF_021365365.1. Classification (NCBI taxonomy): domain Eukaryota; kingdom Fungi; phylum Ascomycota; class Sordariomycetes; order Hypocreales; family Nectriaceae; genus Ilyonectria; species Ilyonectria robusta. The sequence goes on along the minus strand of NW_025764458.1, from coordinate 349,637 downwards.
AGATGACGAAGACCTCACCATCACATACCCACTGGTGAGGTGCTTGCAAGCTCTCAAGGAGAAGCACAGCCAGATCAGCCGCATCCATAAGGAACGCTTCGAGCAAGTCAAGAGTATGTTCCCCGTCGCATTCTCCCCCGTGTCCACACGCACTGACAATCCGCTTCGCAGAGCTCGTACAAGCCCTAGAATCCTACTCCTCACACCTCGAAGCCACATTTGTCCAGATCGCGCTCCCTCCCACAGGCCCCAACCAGTCCATCCCTCCCAACTTCGATCTATCCCCGTCCTACGTCGACAGGCTTGACAGCGAGTTTACACGCGTATATGAAGAGTATACCCGTCGCATAGCTACAGTGCAAACCCTTGGTGACCAGATCATCGGACTATGGGCCGAGCTCGGCATTCCCCAGGCGCAGCAAGACGGCGCCATCGTCAAGTACTACAGAGACGCTCCTGAGCAGCTTGGCCTCCACGAGGAGGATATCGCCCGGCTTCGGACCAAGCGCGACAGACTCTCTGATGAGAAGAAGAACCGAGAGAAGCGACTACGAGATCTCAAGGCCGCCGTTGAAGCGCTTTGGATCAAGCTAGGCGTCGACGAGAGCGAGACCAAGGCCTTCTTCAACCAGAACCGCGGCTGTGGCATTCGTCAGATCAACGAGTTTGAAGATGAGCTATCGCGATTGAACGAGCTGAAGCGTCAGAACCTCCACCTATTTGTTGAGGACTCCCGTATCAGACTTCAGGAGTTGTGGGATTCGCTGTACTTCTCTGAGGATGAGATGCTCGACTTCACCCCTGCTTTCTCCGACGTCTATAGTGATGCGCTTCTAGAGGCTCACGAGCGTGAGGTTACGCGACTTGAGGCCCTCAGGGAACAGCGTGCTCCCACCTTGACTATGATTGACAGACACAAGACCTTGGTCAAGGAGCGTGACGACCTTGCTTCGTCCAGCAATGATGCCTCGCGACTCATGGCCCGTGGTCAGAAGGGAGAGAAGCGAGATCCTGGAAAGCTTCTTCGCGAGGAAAAGATGCGCAAGCGCATCGCCAAGGAGCTCCCCAAGGTCACTGCTGAGTTGCGCAAGGTGCTTTCAAGATGGGAGGACGAGTACGGCCGGCCGTTCTTGGTCTTTGGCGAACGATATCTGGATGAGATCGACGCAGCCGACGGCAGCAGGAAGACCGCGCTCCCGCCTCGCTCCAAGACACCCGCCGGACAGGCTCCATCATCCATCAAGGGACACAAGTCGACGTTGAGCAAAAGCACTGCGCCCCGGGCTGTTCCTCCTCGTTCCATGACCAAGACTCCCACCGCGGGTAATCATCCCACCAAACGGGCTCAACCTCAGCCTCAACCCGTTTCCAACGTCCTGGAGAGTCCAACTCGCAGCCCATCGCGAATCCCAGCGCGTGTTCCTCTGTCCAACATGAAGCACGGTAACAACTCGCCTGAACGCCCCAGGCCCGAGTCAAGGGGTGAGACTCTTCGACAAGGTCCCCCTCTGATGAGGGCTCCGCCACCCAAGATGCGAGACCTTGTGCCGGTTCCTGAGTTCAAGGCTCCCACCAACCCTTACAAGTCGGCTGGCCTAGCATCGAGTATTGTTCGCCACGTCGAGCCTGAGGATGTCTACGATGACAGGGGATCTCAAACCTCTCGCTCCAACTCTAACATGTCTCACAACACCCACAATAGCTATAGCGAGGATAGCTACGACGAGCGGTACGCCACCGTCCGTTCCTCCCACCAGAGCCACCAGAGCTACCGCCAGGCTCCTCCACCTCGACAAATCTCCGGCACGTCCCTCACGTCGACGAACATCTCCGGGTCTGAGAACTGGGAGACGTACGATGACAACAGCGAGCCCGAGGTTGATGCCTCAGACGCATACTACGCCAAGCTACGAGCGGCACGAGGGAAGCGGTTCTCACCTGAGCAGGGCCACCGACCAGCGAGCAGCCAGTCTAAGCGCATCCGAGGAATCCCCCCCTCAGCCTCGTATGGAGCACCGGGGATGATTGAGCAAGACGGCGGCCGAATCATCTCAGGGAGTGAGTGGACTGACGAGGATGCCTATTAAGTCGGGACACCTTCAACGTTCTTGACACGACTGATGGAAAAAGAAACGGCTCGCCCGTTGCAACGATGATGGATTCACGCAAGTTTTTTATGATGATGCAGGGCATATCGCAATGACTTTGAGTGAATATCACAAGCGCACGTCCCGTCATGAATATTGACGCATTAGAGGACTCGTCCCGCATCCCACGGTGGCATCTTTTGCCATCGTGCTTTTCTTCTGCTTTCGTTCTTTGGACTTCGACTCTTTATGTCTTATATTTTGTTCGGGCCCGACGCCAGATCCTTGTATTTTTGTTGGACACCTTCCTCTGGAAGTGCATATTATTTTCTTTATTTGCTTTTCGAGTATTGGGATGTTTCTGTCCCCATTGGACACGGAATTCCCCGGCTGCTGGAGGCCCTGGTTTAATGGGAAGCTGCTTTGAAAGGGGAGGGGAACAGGAGGGGCATGGGAAGCAAGGGCTGAATTGTGGGCGTCTCGGTTGGCTGGCGTTCAAGTGTAAATACAGATGGAGGTAGATCTCCTCGGCTAGGTTCTTCAACGAAGCCAATTTCCTACACAAATTTTTCGAGTGATGTGAGCGTGTTCAACCTTGTGTCCATCTTTCTTTCAGACACCCGTCTAGAGTTTCCGGTCTGAAGAAGCCGGTGTGGATATGCCTCGCTGTTGTAATGTGCGGGCTGTAATACGCGGCTCCATCCTGCCATGGCAACATTTTCTCCGACCAAGAACGCCAAACCCATGGTTATAATTCTTCAAACGTCTCACATAGGAATGTACCCAGGCAGTACGACTGATCATGTTTTCTTAAAGCTACACCAGTCCAACTAGAAGATAATCGATGGGTATGACATTGAGTCACCAGCGAGCGGAGGTTGCGAGACATGAGGCGAGAGGTGTGATATCTCGAATCTAGCTTGGATGACAGTGTGAGGAACGACAAATCACAACATGAGATCTAAGAATGGTAGGGGATATTGTGAGTAATTAGACTCCAACATCCTCATCCTAGTCACATCCTCTAAGTGGCAAGGAACCAGAGTTCGGATGAAAGCCAAGTATCGCGGATCATCCTCTGAACTAGCGCCTCCTTACCGACACCATTATCATCATGTTCAAGTCATAATTTACTTGGCAGGCGATACAACCGAACGGAATGCTCCGAGGTCTGTGTGAGTTTCATCTTGATAGATGACGTCCGACGTTCCGACACAGGGTCGTGCGTTCCCTTGAGGATTGCCTATTTAGGCAACTCAGTGGCCACTACTCCACAACCTCCGGTCCGACCTCCGGCGCCGGTCATAAGTGAGAGGACATTCGAAAAGAACATGTACGTTGTCTGTCATGAAGAATAGTAAGTATTGTGTATTAGGCCGTGGCGGAATGATATATCCTATCCAAAGGCTCCTATGTTCTATCAACCTGCACATGTCCCTGTTCCAAGAACCATTGCATCAACGCCATCCGGGAGTCCCATATCTCATTCAATCCTCCCCCATTATTAGAGTATACTGTTCAAGAATTGTGACAGTTTTTTCTTCTCCGCTCAGTGCGGAAATCATGCCGATAGACAGGTGTTTTTATTAAGGAAAATGTGCAAAGGATGCTGAAGCTCACGCGCGCCGCAAGCATGCGTTTACCAGGAGAAGCCTCCCCACTTGTTGCGCTGGCGGCGCGGGCGCGTGTTGGACCAGCCGGGGATCTTGCTCTCCGGGGCGGAGATGTAGTTGCCGGTTTCGACGTCCCAGGACACGTCCTTGGACGTCTGCGAGTAGTCGTCACTGTCGAGCCACTTGTTCATCTTGCCGGAGTCGGGCTCGTCCCAGCTGGAGACGGGCTGGGGCAGCACTTTGGTGCATTCGGTGAGCTTGTTGATGTTGTTGACGCCGAGCAGGCTGAGACGGATGTACTCGCGAGCGTAGTCCTGTAGTTTGATGTCAGCATTCCGTCGGTTACAACACCGGAAGAAGGGGTACTTACGTCGTTCCACATGCCCTGGGAGTTGGCAAAGGCCTGGAAGGTAGGGCTGGTTCGGGGGTGCTTGGACAAGTTGATATCGCTAGGGAACATGAAGACACGCTCGGGGGTCGCGACCTTGCCGAGGGTTTGCTGGTAGTAGAGGACGTCCCAGACACCAGGGGTGCTGTCCTGAGGATCGCCGGCGCGAGAGACGTTGACGAAGTTCTGCTGGGAGGTAGTGTGGGCGCCGAGCAGGGCAATGAGGCCGTCGGGGCCAATGGTCTTGGCCATGAAGAGCTGGAGAAGGGTGTCGGCATCCGAGAAGGGGCTGGGCAGCAGGTTTGGGGGCGAGGGAGTGCTGCTGTCCTTTCGACCGACCCAAGAGCGAACACGAGGGCCAAGAGGACAGACAACGGTGGCGATGTTGGCGCCCATCTGGATGAGGTCGGCGTAGGTAACGTCCTGGAAGCCGTAGGTGTCATGGTACTTCTTGTAAATAGCCTGGTACTGGGCACCCATGGCGGAGATACCGCTATTCTCACGGCGGGTGAGCTCGCCAGCCAGGATGATGGAGCCATCAGCACCACCGCCGGCCTTCTCGTTGGCGAGAGTCCAGGTGGCGGCGTCGTGGAAGCCCATACGGATGGCATATCGAGCCCAGCGGGAGCAGCGACCCGAGTCACCACGGAAGAGCTCCTCGAGCTCGTCGGAGATGTACTTCCAGACACAGCAGGTGTCTCTGTGGCACCAGTTCGACTCGAGGCGCGCGACGCCCCAGTACGTAGCGCGGCTCTGGGGGTTGCCGTTGCCCTGGAGGATGTTCTTGATATCACGGCCAGAGCCGGACAGCTGCCACCAGTTCAGGTAGCGGAGGTCGCCAATGACCTGGTTGGAATCGAACGTGTCGTAGTTGAAGGCGCGGGCGGAGAGCTCCTGGATCTTCGCCTCCATCTTGGGGCTGGCCATGGCGCCGGGGAGAGGCACAGCGGCGAGGGCCGTGGCCAGGATTGAGTTGAACTTCATGGCTGATGGGCTTTCAAATAGACAATACTATAAAATGAGGAAAGTGAAGGAGGTTCGGTGAAAAGATGCTGAGTGTGTGTGTGGTTGTGATAAAGCGAGTGTGTATAAGCCGAAGCAAATTAACGAAACATATAGCGAGTGACAAAGATAGAGAACGAAAAGAGAGAAGTTTCCAAAGAACGAAACTTGAGATGGCCTCACCAGGTACTGATCTGACGATGAACACAATCCGTGAGGGAGGGTCGGCCGTGGGTTCATATACACTACCGCCGGGTAGACCAACAAGGAGCAGAGGATGTGTGCTGACCTTGCCCCTAGAATGGCTGAAGAGGCTACGGCATCTCAGTTCCACGAGCCCTGCAAGCTGCGGTCCACGGTCCCATGGCGCCCTGGTCCCTGGCATTAGCCAAGCTTTCGTGGGGAACGGTTGCGGTCAGGGACAGGCCGGAGGGCTTTGACCGGGATCCATTTCGGGCTGGTCGTCTCGTGCCGAGATCCCAGAGACGATCCGCGAGCTGGGAAAGGAGGCTAGATCGTCCTTTGCCATCTTAGTTAGCGTGTGTGAGGCGTCTACAGTACTGGCTCCGACGGAGTCGAGTGGCCTTTCTTTTCCGCCAAGCGCCTACCAGTTCAATTAACAGCCATCATGTCAATCATCTTTAGGCGCATAGAATCACGATGTGACCTGATTTCCTGGTCACAATAGGAGCGAGAAAACAAAGCGACTCGCGCGGGTTGCAATAGCACGTTGCAGCTCATTTCCCAAAGCGGCAACTGGGCTGCCCTATCACGGGTGCCCGGCTCCGGTCGGCGGGCGTGCGGCGTTGCGCCTCTTGGCTCTCGGGCCTCTAGTCCTTGAGTAGCCAGGGGTTTGATACGTATCCAGCCCTGTGAGAATGAGGGAGAGGAAAGAGACATGTTACTGCGTAGTAATTGTATCGACATGGGAATCCTTGGTGGAGTGGACGCTGTGTCGTGCCATGCTCTAACAATAGCCCCTCAACCCGGCCACGTCCCCGGACGCATTGTCTTCCCCGGAGCGGCTTGCAGATGTGATGTGATAATGTGCCGCATCTCGTATCCAGCGCTGTGTTGGTGAGTGAGCGAGTTGAGATGATGGCCACCTACCAGCCTTTTGGAAGCACAATGTGCGAGGCTACACTAGTCGAAGCGGTGAAGTTGTTCATTTTATGTCACCACCACCGCACGCTCCGGTGCGAGTGTGTCTCCTATCAGCTCATTTCTCTACCATACCATTTCATAGTGTAATGGCCGACCGCTGGGCCTGGAATGCGGTCTGTGCAATTGGGCCAGCTGAAGGGGAGCAAATAGTCCAGGCCACTCGGCGGCTTCACTGCGATGCTAACGGCGTGGAGGGTGACGACGGCCGCGAATCTAGCGCCGTAAACTCCCATGTGCGGCGGCCGTGATGGCGGCGAGTTTCTGCTAGCGCCGAGCTGGGCTTCTAGTGCCCTGCGCGGTTCCTGAGCTATCGTTGCCCGGCTTGGCATGGATCAGGTAGACCTGGAGAGATGGCGGCGATGGGTTGACGCGGCCTTGATATGGAAGGGTCTAGACTGGAGATGGTCGCCAAGGCGGATAGACAGGCAGATGGTCGATGATGCGAGCAATTGAGCAAAGTGGATGTTGGTTGGATTGAAGGTGATTTACTGGCGGGGATTGATCGTGGTGATAATTGCGGTGCTGCTTGATGGACTCATGACGGAGGTTGGTGATGGCTCCCTCTGGCCATCATCAAAGAAGTCATCCATAGCTAGAAGAAGCTGGGTACAGCCTCTTCGCGTGTGCATCAGTCATCGTCATCAGCCCGTCAGCAAGAGCGCATTCCCTCAGCCAGCCAAGTCTGTTCAATACTCCCAGAACAAGCTGCTGGTAAACCACGTCCATCAGCAACACCAACACGAGAAAACACCAAGAATCCCACTGCGGCAAATAGTAGAAACCAACGCAAACGTACGCAAAATACCTCCTCAAGTCCTCCCTTCCCTGTCCCTGGCCACCTGCAGCTTACACATCCTAGTCCTCGGCATCGACTCCGAAGCAAATCCATGCCCACCGTCACGCCGGGATATTTTTACCATCCACAACTCTATCCGCGATAACCATCATGGGAAGTGTAAAACCCAAAACAAAAGAAAACCGCCCAAAGGTCCCTAATTTGTCCACGGGGGCGGTGCAAGCAAGCCAGCCGCACCTGCAGCGTCACACCTGCATGCATTCCCGGCTCCTACAAGCCGGAGACGCAGAGAGCATCAGCTGCTAGGGAGGCGCCCAAACAGGCGGCGGAAACAATGGTCCAATCACTGGATGCTTATAACTAATAACAAATTACACGGCCAAAGCACAAAAGGGCAAAAGGGCGCCTCTCTCCTGGTAATAGCTGGCTCCCACCCCTGCAGCAAATCCCAGTTGTGGCGCCTAGAAACGAACTTGGCCCTGTTTTGGCATCGCGCTGTTCGGCCACCGTCGCCCAAGCTGACCGTTTTCTTTAGCCTCTTCTTATTAAAGGTTCCGCTCCTGGCGGTGACCGTCCACGGCCGGTTTCATCAGCTGCAGCCCAACGGCAACATCGGCCCAGCTGATCACACCGTCACCTTGCCATGCGTCTGGCCAGACCCGTAGCCGTCGAATATATCCCGAAAGGCAATACTCGTATCGTGGTCGCCTCCGGATACGGACTAGCCACGCCGCTGTTGAACAAGTCCGGTGTTTCGTAGATCCGATCTGCTGGGGACATATAAATATCTGCCCCACATCGGGGCTCGTCACCGTCAACGACTGAAGACGTCCAAGTCCAGAACAAAGAGGTTGCATCTGTTGTAAGAAAAGTGATAGTATTGTCATTATGGCCGTGCAGAATGATTGCTCAGATGGAGGACTTTGGAATAGAGCACAGGCTTTGACCATCACGGCCTGCTCAACGGGAACCCAAACGCCAACCTCTTGGCGATGGCCCGTAGATAATCGCCGGCATTTACTCCACATTCTCTCACGGCTCACTCATCCGTCGTTCGACAATAACAGCCATTTACTTACTGGGCCAACAGCATTTCTCGTATTTCTCATGCAAGAGTGATATTGTGGAATTACAGTACGCGGGATGACTGCAGCAAGCCCTCACACCTGCAACGTTCGACATCTGCATGTCTGATCACGGCCAGATTGTCGAACACGGCAGATGCAGGTGACAACTGTAGTGACATACCCCATGCCCCAGTAGTGCATCTGATATGCTGCGCTGGCCAACTCGTGATTCCCTCCACGCCCTCTATACTTGTTCTGCTATCCCAAGGATCCATTTCCCTGCCCAAGCACCCACCATGCAAGGTACAGGGTAGCACGAACACGAGACTGGGCGCTGCGGCCTCTTTCGGCATCTGCGCTGCAACCTCACCCCATCTATTCTCAGCTCTTGAGCATGCTGCACCCGGCATTGATAAACGCAAAGTAAATTAAATGTTTCAGTTGACTGGAACGATACGTGCGTCTTGCGGGGATGTCGATGCGGGAAAGAAGAGGCGTTGTCATGTAGGTCCATACTAGGGTCATTTTCTTGACAATGTCTCAGAAACTACGATGTGAACATGAATGCGGCTGTTCTAGGCTTCTCTAAATAGTGTGAGAGGTTACTTTATTATCTGATCTCGAGACTAAGGAGTCCGTCTATGGCTTCTTAGTTGTGTCGACCGAAGTGAAATAAGCCATAAATCTCAATAAACTTGGCGAACGGCATATCAACATATCATCCTTGTTTAGCGACTCCTCTAGAACTTTAGATCACATCCAGACTATCTCATCCAACGTCCTCACCCGCTCAGGGGTCTTCTTTCAGCCGACCAAGGTCGCGCGGTCTCGTCCGAAATCAACCAGCTCCCCATCCCGACCCACCTGGTCCTGAGAATACGTAACGGAATCAACCTCCTGGAGACTTTTGTTCTTGAGAATGATGGTCCCGCCTTTGTTCCCCAGCGGCACACCGCCGATCTTGAAGCCGAGCCGGCCTCCGTTGGCCGCCAGCAACGCAGTGTTTGGCAGGGTGAAGTGATTCCCCGCCTTGTTCTCGATCCGCCAGCCCGCGACGGACACGGCCGCTCCGGACTTGTTGCGGAGATACACCTCCTCCGGATTGTCGACGCCGTCCTGTCCGGCGGCATTGATGATGGCTGCGGCAATGGCGATATCTGGCGTCACAGGCGGAGGTGTTCCCCCCAGCAATTCCCCAAGCGTTTTGCCCATTGGGTTCCCTCTTGGGTCGGTCTTCTCAGTCTGCGAAGCAAACGCCGTCAAAAAGGCCTCCCAGCGCCCGTCTGGAAACTCCAAGATCAACCCTCCATCTTGGTTGATCGCGTTGGCTTTCCTAAAACCTCCCCTGCTGCCTTGGTTCATGTGAACATCATGAACTCCTTCCTCGTTCTTGTCCCAATTGAAGAACCTCTCGCCAAACACATACACCGTCGAAGCCTTCTGTTTGATGTCTTGGAAGAAGAGCTCGATGGCGTCCGAGACGTCGTTGTTAGGGCCCGGGAGACTGTGCGGAGCTAGTACTCCAGCTTTCAAGTCGACGAGAGAATCACGCAGCAGGTCAAGGCTGAGTCTCTCGTGGGATGAACCAAGACACATGTCGTGCCAGCCAATGGTCAAGGCCTTCAGCTTCTCCCGGATGGGATGCTGGAAGTCCTTTATCAGCCAGTAGACGAGTTTGGAGTCCTGGCTGTCGGAGGACTTGACGTTGATGGCGGCGCGTAGTTTCATTTCGCCCCCATCCTCAAATTCAAGTTGGGCGTGCGGCTTATCGTCGTCGCGCTCTACTTCGATCGCGGTCGGCTTAGCCTTCCAGACACCGTAGTTCAAAAGAGGCATGATGGCGAGGCGTGCAGGGTAGTGAAGAATGAAGAAGTGGTTCAATAGATAGATCACCCAAGAGTAACTTGTCTGGTGCAGTTCATGTGTATCGTCCAAGAGCGACCAGTCCAGTCTTTATATATTTTCCAGTGCCGTACAAAAAGACACCTCGCTCTTTCAATATCACATACCACATCAAGTCCTTCACCAATCCCCTGGGCATTTACTATCACACTCTCAACCCCGCTTCTGAAGTCTCACCATGGCGTTACAGCTGCGGCTGAGGTGAACACGGGACAAGAAGCCTCAATAACAGATGTTTCCCACATATCAATCTCATTGGTAGCTTTAACGAAACAAGTACATCCTATGACGAGCTCATTGGATCGGCGCGCTATCGGAGAAGAGACAACCTTAACACTAAAGCTTATTCGGACTGTGTCTCAATGTGCTGATAGAGCGGTTCATTCATTGGGTAGTACACCACACCTTTGGACAGCCTCTCAGCGGTCTAGACGCCGCCACCAACTCCCATGATACGTCTCCGAGGGGCGCTACTGGAAGTTCGTTTTTGAGCGTGCTTTGCTCACATCAGCCTGACAAGCCAACGAGTTTCAGGGTCTTGGCGCGTCTGCAAGTACGGGCAGAATATGACGATCCCGTTATTGCTGCCCTACAAACCTTAGGAGAGTGGCTTTGGCAGGAAGGATATGTCGCATCTCCTGGTTTGCGATTGATCCTTCCAGTGTCCACAGGACTAAAAGACAGACGGTCAGATGTTTCAGCCCAAGCGCTCCTGGTCAAGGAGGACAAGGAAACGCGCATCAGTGCTACAACTGTACTCATCTCATTGTGGGATTAGGATGCAGTGGGGGAAGAAGAGGGGTTGCCAACCTTGAACATTTACCTCCTGTGCTGCTCCTCAAGATTATTGTAAATCAGTATCTGAATTGCCAAGATTCCTTACCCACGTACTATATTTCCACAGTTGAACAATTCTTAATATGAACCTCCAGCGTCCATCAACATGGTGATGATATTTTCTTGGGCCTTAGGCTGGTACCTAAGCCGCGCTGAATCCCCTGCTGTTCTCGCCGGCGACGCTCCAGTGGAATCTTCAGCCGCAGGATTGGCTCCATGTCGTAGAAGCGCCGCAATCACGCCCACAGCACCGTGGGCGGCCGCAAAATGCAGCGGTGTGAGACCGGATCGAACGACCATTCTCTTACTCGCAGGGTCCTTTATGACTTCTTCAACCTGGTGGCCCCAGCCGAATGCCTTGGGGCCAGAAGCCGGAGGGTGGCCAGGAATTGGCTCGTCGTCAAATGGAAACAAAGCACAAGCGTTGACATCCGCACCTGCTAAAACGAGCTTGTCAATCAGCTGGATAGTTTCGTCGCTGGTATTCTCGCTATGGTAGAGTGCGAGGCAATGTAACGGCGTCCAGCCCTCGGCCGTGACGACAAGGGGATTGGCTCCGTGGGCAAGCAGAAGTTGTACGGCTGGTAGTACTTGCAATGGCGTTTTGCAGTTTGCTAAAGGCGGGATGCCATCGACGGCAGTCTGAGCCAGGGCACACATAAAGGGGGTCCAACCATTTGAGTTGGCCTGATTGATGCTGCCTTTTATGCCGCCATCAGATAACAGATATTCAATAATCTCAATGCTGCACCCTGCGGCTGCGTTATGCAGCAACGTTTCTCCGTGGCGGTTCTTAGACCGTATGAAATCGTCGACTTCGTCGCCTGGGTATGCAGAGAGGTAGAGTTGAAGGATTCGAAGGTTGGAGCCACATGCTGCATAGTGGATGGGGGTCTCTCCAGACTTGTTTTCCTGACAAACAGAAGCACCTTTCTTGAGAAGGAGACGGATACCTGTCTCATGTAACCCACGTTTCGTTGGAGCTCGTTTAATAGATACTGGGAAGCCAAGGCGATGCAGTGCAGACACTCCTGTATGCATTGTTGCATTGGGATCCGCACTTTTTTCAAGAAGCGCTTTCAATGCACCGACTAGATCCATACAGAAAGCAGCTGACAGGATGGTAGATGAACGATTGAGAGTCGAGTTGGGGTTGGCTCCTGCATCCACCAGCAGCGCAATCAGCTGTTGCTGCTCGAGGTGGTCAATCCCCCGGTAGTCAATCCTTTCAAAGATACTTGTCTTGGCCTTGAAGCTTGCTGCATATTCCAGAGTATTATCGAGGGTCTGCTGATTGAATAAAAACTTGGACAGAAGTAGTTCGACGACGTAAACCTGCCATCTCATTGCCGCCTAGCTGAGGGCTTGTTTCGTAGCCTTAGGGCCCCAACCATCCCACCAACTCAGTAGGTCAGCGACAATCGACACTTGTTCGTACATGGCAGAGTAAACAAGGCATGACTGGAAGTTTGTGTAGTTATTGGTGTGGTGATCGGGGTCGATATGTTGCCAAAGCTGTCGCAGAATAGCTCGATTGCCCTGTCGAGCGGCTATTTCCAGCGGCGTGCGGTCGTCGTCGCTTGAATGCCTCAAGGCTAGAGGACTCGCGCCGGCACTCAGAAGAATTTCCACTGCTGCTGAACTATTGCAAAGAGTTGCAACGTGGAGTGGCATGCCCCAGACGGTTTCGTCTTCTAGGCGTTGATGCAAGTCCGCAGGGGTCAGGGCATCAATCAGTCGTCGCAGCCTCGGTATGTCGTTGTCGCGAATGGAGGTGAATAGAGCTAAGCCAGGCGACTCGAAGTCGTCGTCGCTCATCCGAGACTGTATAGACTTGGTGGGCTGAAACATGATTATATTGTTTTCTGGTGAGGGTGGGCGGCTGTTGATAAAGCGAATGGATAGCGAGGGGGTGAATATATAGTTAACGGCTTGAATGGGTCTCGAAGTGCTCCGCTTTGACCATATTTCAATCCTGGATATAATAATTATCATATAAACATCTCTAGACAACCCGAATGGATGCCACCCAAACGGGAGCAAGTTGACCTGGCTTTAGCAATTTGGACACTTCCTTTGCTCTCAACGTACCGCAGAGACGCGGCTAGCTTCTTCGCTCCACTACGAGCTGCCCTTGTGCATCGCGATACCTCCTCGATGTCTTTCAATAAACAAAAGGGTTTGAACCAGAGAGGACGATATACTATAAAGAGGAGTCTGACATCAACCAGGAATAAATAAAATAGTATGGGAAATCGGCAAAAAAAAACATACAACAGCGAGGATTCCCCGGTCGTCACCGACCCGAGTACTAATTCGCCGCTTCTCAGCTTGACTAAGGGAGAGCGGACGGGATCCCGTATTTTCTAAGAGCTATGGTCGTATGTACCAGCTTCACAGACAATTACACTTATATCCGCTGCTTGAAAACCAGAATTCGCTGTGATGCTTGCATCGTAATTGGAACTGGTTGGTGGTGATGCGATTCCCAACGAGTGAAGTCTCAATTTGATCCTGGTACGGATTTTACAAAACTCCTTTGTTCGCCCGGTTTCTACATCCACCTGCACAGAGCCTTTGAAAAACCACTTTAATTGAGTGAGGGGCACTCATGAACGCGACAGACGCGTCCAACCCCATCACCACCACGGCCACCGTCAACTCTCCTCCTGCAACAAGTCGCACCGTTTAAAACACCACCACCATGGCAACTCCACAGGCCACCGACTACGAGCTGCTAACGGAGCACCTCGGCTACCCGCCCGTCGTACGTCCCGCGCTTTACGCCCACCCCTCTACTGTCCTGGCTAACCCCCGCTGCAGGCCCTCCTCGACGACATCATCAACACCGTCAACGTCCTCGCCGACCGCGCCCTGGACTCGGTCGAGCGCCTCCTCCTCTCCATCCCGCCCCAGAGCCTCGGCTTCAAGAACCCGTCTGCCAGTTCCCGCTCCAAAGATGCCGCCGCCGCCCTGCCGCCCGACGAGGCCGCGCGCCTCGAGATTGAAAACGGTACACACCAGCTCGAGACGCTCCTCAACGCTGCTATCGACAAGAACTTTGATTTGTTCGAGCTCTACACCATGAACAACATCCTCAAGGTCCGCCCTGACGACCAGCCTTTCATGCGCCTCGCCCACTACGACGGCCTCGACTTCGCCGCCAACTCGCCAGACGCTCCGACGCCCGACTCCGTCACGGCCCTGCGCCGCCGCCTACACGCCAGCCAGCGCCTGCACGCCGTCCTTGAGACCGAACGCTCTCGAAACGACGCCCTCCTGTCGAAGCTCCGCTCTTCTCTCGGCCTGCCCGCGAACGTGCCGGCCAACAGCGCCGTAAAGGCCGAAGAGGCGCCACCGTCCAGCGCCGCCGACACCCCCTTTGGCTTCCTGCGCGACCGGGCGGGTCTCGAGGACGCCGGCGCCGACACGCCCATCGCGACGACGACCGAGTTTACTCTCTCACAGCTACAAGCCCTACGCGCGCTGTCCACGTCACTGCGCACTCTGCTACCCGACCTAGGCCCCGAAGACGCCGAGACACCGGAACCCGACACCGCGCCCAAGAGCTGGCGGCGCGATCGCGTCAATTATGTCGAGGCTGCGTCGCGCAAGTACCTGGAGAACTCACGGGGCCTGGAGCTCGGCGCGCAGGGTGAGGTGCGTGACGGCGAGTGGCAGGGCGAAGGCCGCAAGGTGACGCGGAACGAAGTCGAGGGCTTAGAGCAGGTTGCTTCGATGCTTAGCAAAGAGAAGCCCGGACAGCCTTCAAAACAGGGCTCAAGCGCCAATGGAGGAGGCGAGGCGATGGATGAGTCTTAGGACAGGGACACGACACACGATGGCTTCAGTCGAGGATATTTGCAAGGACACGGCGTCGGCGCAGGTTGGGAAAACAACCATTTGTTTGGGTGGTGATGGTTTGGTAGTCTCTTTTACATGTACAGGCATTCTATGGCGTGGAAATACAAGGCAATGCGGCGAGGAATTTCACCTCTTATACAGATACCATCCCATTTTACCATGTTCGTCAGCTAAACATACATCCGTCCCTCGCTAACCGCAGTAATAATGCTGCTTCCTATCAGTTCGCGAAATGCTTTCGCAAAGCTTCGGGTAAATCCGCCGTCTTCAACAGTCCATTCTCCTTGGCCATGTACCAAAAGTGATGCCTCCAGTACCGGTTGTTGAACTCCTCTTTCGACTTCAGCTTGTGCGCGAGGGCAACGCCCACGACTCTCTCCGCATCTTGGAGATCTCCCCTTTCCACCAACATCCTCACCAGGTCCAGCAGGCACGGCAGTGACGTGACAGGCCGTCCTGCGTCGGCGAGTTCGTCGAAGATGGCTAGGGCCTCGGCCGGCTCTCGCGCTACGGAAAAGGCGCTCATGACACGCTCCCATAGTGTCTGGTCACCCTGGTCGACTGTCTTGAGCTTGTGCTCGCGTAGGAGATCCCGTACGGCGTGAATATCTGGGGGATCTCGCGAGAGGGCGCGCTCGACGAGGATGGTGACCATGTGTGCCGTGACGGTAATGCCCTTGCCGCGCATATGGGCCTGGACAGCAGCAATGGCCTCCTCTGAACCGTTCGGCAGGCCCGCCACTGAGTAGAGCATCTTGCCGTAAGTCTCCTGATTGGGCACGAGATTTGCCGATTCAATGTCGGCAAACACTTGGTCGACGGCCTGCACCTGTTCCTCTGGGGTGGCTTCATCTCCCATCCGGCCGATGACACCCTCCAGCAGAACAGTGAATGTTGCGGCATCCGGCTGGACGCCCTGGTTCTTCATGGACCGCAGCAGGTCCTTCGCATCCTCGGGGTCGTCGGCACGGAGGCTCTCGCGGATGAGAATGTTGTACGTCCGGATATCGGGCATGAAGCCCTCTTGACCTGCCCAGGAAAGCACCTGGTTCGCCTTTTGGGGATCGCCGAGGCGCAGGAGACCGTTGAAAGCAGCATTGACTACCGCAATGGTTGGTTCCACGGCGTGTGCTTGGCGACCTTGCTTCACAGCCTGTTTCCAAGTCGTCACCATCTCGACCAGCGCGTCGACACCCTCCTGAGACCGCCCCCCGTCAATGAGTGCCGATATACGTTCCGTCCAGATAATGACGTCGAGCTTCATCCCTGACTGAACGAGTTGGCTCCACAAAGCCTCGATCTTGCCTAGATCCTTGCACATCTTCCACCCGTGCAGCATAGCTGTGTACGTCTTCACTGTCGGCTGGATACCGAGTTCTTTCATCAGATCCATCGTGTCTTGGACCCTGTTAGCTCGGCGCACACCGCACCACACGAAGATCCAAAAGTCGAGGAAGTGCGGGTCATCGCGGATGTCCTGACCGAGCCTCGGATAGTCCCGCAAACATGAGATCAGGTTCTGCCAGATGGCGAGGATAGCGCCCGTGTTGCGCGAACGGTACGCTACCCGTAGCTGCTTGTGAAAGATCGAAAGGTCCATCGCCTTGGCCATCTCCGGGTCCATGGCCGTGTCCAACCCGCCCTGCCACTGATCGCTCTTGTAGAGCAGCATTTTCGTCATATACGGCAACTGCTTGATCACGTACGCTCGGAGCATCTGTTGCTTTGCCATTGGATATCTGCCCTTCAGCTTGAATATCTCGTTGATTTCAGCCTCGTTGAGCCCGAATTTTAGCTTCGCCAGCACGAGCCGGACAAGGTTGAGCAGGGGCGCCGCCTCTGTCTGTATACCAACCCCTGAGAATCGCATATCGGACAGAACTGCCACAGTCGTTAGAAGCCCCGGCAGGAGGCTCTCGGCTTGCGGAGGAGAGAACATGAGAAAGATGGACGCAAGAGCCCGATCCAAGGTAAGGGGGCGAAGCTCTTCGCCCGGTACTTTGGGTTGCCGCCTATTCAAGTCGTCAAGTACACTCTGTGTGCTGGGCAACGCAAACCGCGGTTCTTGCAACAACTCGCTCGGTCGCTTCAGCTGCGAGATGTGCTTCCACAGCGTGATGAGCTCGTTCATGAGCGCCGAGCGCCTCCTCGTCGGGTTCTTTACCTCGGTCAGGACAAAACACAGGGTCAGAACGAGATCATTTCGTATTTGCGGATCCCACCTGCCGAGGATACCGTACATCTCGGACAGTTCTACGCTGATGCCGGAGGTGTCGTTGACCCAGGCGAGTTGGGTGCACATCTTGCTGAGGACCAGCGCGGCTGCGTTGTAGATGGGCACCGGGACCTGGCCACGCATCTCCTTTATGTGCGGCCAAATGTCTTTTTGGAAAAGCTGGTACTCTGCCTTCAGGCTCAGGCCCTTTTTAATGAGCTCGTTGACCTTGGCGACAACCTCAAGCTCGCTTAACACAGGCCGCTCCGCGAGGTCTCGGTTGGAGTCGTTGACGGCCGGGCTGACAACATCGTTAAACAGGGCCAAAGCAGGGTCCTGCGATGCCTTCGCCGGTTCCTTGAAGGGGTCTGGCCGTGACCGGGTCGGCCTGCGCGGAGCCTCAAACTCATTGCCTTGTCCCGGCGGTGGTCGGGATGAGTCTGGTGAGTCTGCCAGCGTCGCGAATCGGGCAGCGACGCCCAGCCGCTGGACGGCGACTGAGCGCAACTGGGACGAGCATCTTGAACAGACTGTTCGAGATGCGTACATTGCGATTGGCGCCGAGTTGGGTGAGGGAGATGAAGGCGATGTTGCGAAGTGTTGAACCGAGACCCGGCTATTTTCGAGGTTCAAGGTCCACATCTTCGGTGTGCAGCCAATAATCGCTCACTAGTAGCCAAGCATATTCGGTGAGCTTCGGTGAGGACCAGTCATCGAGGAAACAACATGAGCAAAGTACGTCGACTATTTAGTAGCTAAATATGCCACAAAGTGAAAATTATCGATGTATTATACCCTCTCCTGTGTCTGTATGTTTAATTGAGACTTATGCCCAAACCATATGTCGGCTTCCCTCAATAGTAGACATGTGAGCTACCGGCGCAGATTTAATATGGAGCAAGGCCAAGACAACTACCATCAAGAACCGAACATCCATTTTGCTGTACTCTCACACTTTGGGCCTCCATCCTAGCTCAACATCGTCGTCTCGGAACAACGCCGAGCGAACACTGGCATGTCCAAAGATCTGGGCAGCGTTGTGCGAGGCATCCTCAATTATGATGAGGCGCAACTGGATGCTGTTGTTGGAAATATGACTCCAGTCCGGAAGATTATCAAATGATCCAGGGAACCCGTCGAGGTTCTCTTCCGTCCGTGCCAGCGTGTTTATATACCGGTACCAAATGAGGTTGCGTTCTCGCCTCATTCTCCCGCCTTGCATCCTCGCCATGCAGGACTGGTCTCCTCGATGGCTTATATCCTGGTATCCGACGAGAGAGATGACATCGTGGGTGATGTATCGCCTGAAGAACTCCTCCCGCGACAAAAGACCCTCCGAGGTGCCGCTGAAGCCATCAAACCCATACCGCCACGTGTTGTAGAGTTTGCATGTATTCTTCGACGGCAATACACTGCCCGGTAAGGTTGGTCTATCGGGTGTAAAATACACGCATGATGATGGGTCGCCATGTATATAGCGAATGTGGACATGGGGCGCCGGTTCTTTAGCAATCGCCGCATAGCGTTGAGCTAGCTGACCACCACCGCCATGGCCAATGACAGTTATATTACTGATTTTAGGATAAATCGTTTGGTCGGAAAATTCATCAATAATGGCGTCTAAGGCATCGATGGAGGTGACTTCAGTGCCAACCGGGTGAGTAGCCGTCTCACCAGCTTGCCACGGGCTGATGTTTCCCCACGCGAGCTGGTTCTTTACGTATTGGCCGGGACTATAACGAGCCGAGAAGAAAATGGGTGCAACTATTGTCAAATTTCGGTCTGCTCCGGGGAAGCCATCTCTGCGGGCGTCGTTTACGGCGTCGTTGAGTCTCTCCCAGTAACGGTCGCCGTTACGGTATTTTCCATGGATTACAACATAAGCATGGGAGATTTCTTCATTTCGTAAGCCTTTAGTTCGAAAGACAGTGACCTTTTCGTGATTTGCTGTGCGTACGGGGATGAAACCTAGTTCTGCGCCTGCTGGTGGTGTGATGTGGCGAAGGGACTTTGATAGGAATCAGCAAAGCGGCTCTTTTCCCGTAGACATGTGTTTGTTTGCTGATAAAATATACCTCTCCTGCGCCATTCGGCTTTTTGTGCTTGATTTCGAATGCATCTCGAGCGTGGAGCTCGTCATGTGAATTGAGGGTTTCTTTGGGTATAGTAGCTGGTAATGGACGAGGATTGAAAGGGTCAGAATGCCCGAAACAGAGTCCTGTTAAGATGGCAAAGGTAAAAACACGAATGAAGCCAAGAAGGGACATTCTCAAAGAGGTGGTCATTGTCCTCGATGAAGGAGCAGGCAAATATAGTGCATAGGATATCAACCTCTCTCGATTTCTTTCCTCCGACTTGGGCTTCCTAGACCCTTTAAACACCCTCAATCTCACTTCCTAAGTTCCACCGAATATTTCGTGCCGAACAGGGGTATCATGTGGAAAATCTGAATGTGAACGAATGCCAAGTGCGGGACCAGACCTACGGCAGAGACATGTTAGATCCAGGGACCAGGTCCACCTTCGGTATAATTAACCGTGTCTCGAATCGGAGGACTACAGAGGTATGCGCGAAACATGCTTCTTTGACCGCCTTGCTGATTGAGTACCTGGCTAGCTGGTGGTCCATGTTATACTCTTCTGGCCGTGGAACACGTGTGATTCTCTGGCAGCGGACGTTGAAACTCGGATTTGGCATAGTCATTTGACTGGCTTGATATCTTTGTAGTAACTGTATATACTCGTCTACTCTATTGCGACATGAGAATGAGCTGAATCACCACTCATCGGAATTATCACGCATCCACCCACCGAGTCACCAAAGCAACCCACCTAGTAAATACTCATACAGCCCTGCCCCCATAAATCATGACACCAAATTCCCACCCGCTCCCTTAAAACGAAGCCTCAAACTTGCCATCGATCGCCGTGATCTTCTCCACACTCGTCTTGTACCCGTCCTCGCCCTCCAGCCGGGCCACGTACTCGGCGACCCGCGGGAACTCGGAGCGCCACGCGCCACCCTCCCAGGAGCCAAATTGATCCAGCGAGTCCTTGGCCGCGATTAGGGGGAAGCTCATCAGGATGTCGGCGGCGGTGAGCGAGTCGCCGCACAGGTACGCGTGCCCGCCGGACTCGGACAGGTGCGTCTCCAGGAGGCCGAGATTGCGGCGCGTGTTGGGGAAGATGAAGGACGCAAATATGCGGCTGGCGACCATGGATGTAATGGGGCGGATGAAGAAGGGCACCATGGGTGAGCGGAGGCCTACAAAGGTCAGTCATTAAATCTCCAAGATGCAGTCATTGCCAGCAAGACTCACCGCCGATAAACATGGCCAATACCAGAACCGGCATGAAGCTCCCCTCAGAGAAATGCAAGTAATACTGATAGCGCATCCACGCCTCCGTCTCACCTCCCAACTTGCCCTCCATGCCGTCCTTCCAGCGCGGCGGCATCAACTTGCTCCCCTCGGGGGTGTTCTCCACGAGGTACTGCGTGATCAGGCCGCTCTCGGCCAGCACAATGGGCTCATCCGAGCCGGGTGTCGTGATGGTGAGGACGGGCGACTTGCCCAGCGGGTGCACCTTTTCCAGCTCTGGAGGCGCCAGCCGCGTCTGCTTGTCCCGGTGGTAAATCTCCAGCTCGTAGGGCAGCTTGAGCTCTTCTAGCAGCCAGATAATGCGCTGCGAGCGCGAGCGGTCTAGCCTGTGAGGCGGACATATCTATTAGCGGTTGCTTGTGACGGTGGACTGTAGATGCAATGACGTACCAGTGAAGCTTGATCTTGGGCTGTTCGGTGGCGGCCATGGTAACTGAGACAAGACGGACGGTTGATTCGAGGTCAATTGAGTATGTGTAGAGGCAAAACACAAAATACACGAAATCCACGAAATCCACGAGTCCCGGAACCTTTGGATTCTATATAACTCACGGCCGGAACAAAACTCCAAAGTGTCCGGCGCAAATATCTATCCGATGGACTGATGATGCGTCGGCGATCGGATCTTGAGCTGCCGAGGTTGACGCCCCACTTGATCTGTCTTGGTGCCGGTCGTACTGCCCAAAGGAGCTGTATCCCGTCTTCTCGGACCTTTCCAGCACTCTTTCTATAGGCCACCAAATCGTCATGTGTATACGATCGTCGTCACCAAGTTCAATCGAGTCTGGTTTCCGATCTCTGGTTTCTGTTCTCTGGTCTCTGATTCCAATCACATGTAATCTATTCGATGCTTCCCAATGCTGCCGAAGCCTATCCTGGCCGGGCCAAAACGCCGTGTACTCTTCTTTTAGTCCCGCCTAAAACAACACTCCACCAAACCCCTCAGACCAGCTTCTATGCTCGCCACATATCCACACCAATGCATAGTTGCCAAATCTTGCCATGTCCAGACCCTGAAAATTTACATCCTGAAGGTGTACATCAACCCTCCCCGGCATGCCTGACAGCTTCCATACACCTAACCTCCTCGGCGGCGTCGTGTCTTGGGTGCCGGTCCTGAGTGGGCCTCGCTCATCGCCTCTCGCTTCTTGGTCTGTTTCCTCGCCCTTGGCGGGGGTGGCGGGTCACTGTGAAGATGCCCAACCTCCTCGAGTGCAGTCGTATTCTCCCATTGGAGGCAGCGGTAGTTGGGAGGTTCGGGTGTCTTGTCGCGGATTCGAGTGCTCATCCGCTTTGTCTCCTCCTTCTTCTCGGGCTCCTCGGTGTTTGCGAGGTACGTCTTCCGATTCTCCATGTGCTTCGCAATCTTCTCCTTGTAGTTGAGAAGCTCCTTGCGGAGTCGTAGCTCGTTGAATCCACGGGGATCCAGCCACTTGATAAGAGCATCGACGTGCTCCGGGTCAGAAATGTATCCCCATTGGCGGGCATTGAAGACGCTCGTCTTGCCCTCCTCCATGGTCTTTCGCTCGGGAACTGTCATGTTGAACTTGCCCTTGTACTCATCTTGCAGATCAGAAGGCAGGTCAATGTATCCCTCGCGCTCCAAATCGTCCGGCCCTTGAACCCAGATACACCCGTTGGCGTAATCGGCCGAGGCTGTCGAGCTGTCCGGAAGTCCGCCATACGGCATACCGTTCCGCTCAAACCAATAATACCTGTTCCAAAAGCGATCCTTACCCAGGACTCGAGTTCGAGGGCAGTCAGCCTCGCGCAAGTCGTTATCGAGAACAGCAATCTCTTCCTCGCAGTTCTTGATGAGGTCTTCCTTCTTCTGGATATCCTTGAGCAGCTTGATGAACTGCTTCGACTGAGCTGGCGGCTTCGTGGCCTTCTCAGCTTTCTTCTCGGCCTTCTTCTTCTCTTTCTCCTTCTCCTTCTCCTTCTTGGCCAGCTCCTCCTCGCGCTTCCGCTGTTTGAGGGACTGAGCCCGTTTACGCTTCCTCTGCGAGGCATCCTCCTCGGTCTCCTCGCCATCTTCCTCTCTCGACAAGTGCGATTCATCCACATCTGTCATCTTCACATCGTCGTCTGCCTTGACGGGAGTCTTTGCAGGCGAGGGTGGCATATTGTCGGGGAGAAGAACCTTTCGCTGTTCATTCATCTGGCGCAAATCCTCAACACTAAACAAATCAGTCAGCCTTGTTCACGCTTGTCGCTGATACAACAGCACTTACGCTTGCTTCCGCTGTCTCTGCCATTCAATCTTCTCCTTGCGGTACGTCGTCATGGTTTCACTGCAGTCCTCCATGTAGCCACGGATGGCCTTCGTCTCGGTGGTAAGCATACAAATTATCTGCAATGCCTTGACACGGAAGTTGACATCGAGCTCAGCATATGCCTGCCGCACTGTGTCCTGCGTGGGCTCAACATCGGCCGGAACGAGTTCGAACAAAAGCTCCTCGCAAGCTTCTTGTTGATGTTCGCTCTTGGAGAGTTGGTGGAGTAGTCCAACCATGATTCGTTCCCAACCTCCGTTGGTGAAGTCGCGTTTTCGGAGGTGCTCGATCCAATCGTAGTCCTTCAGGAGTTCCTCGGCGCGGTGCTTAGCCTCTTCCTCCTCCTCATCTTCGTCCTCTGCCTCGGCGGCAGCAAGCTCAGCGGCCATTCTCTCGGCCTCGAGCCTAGCCATGCTACTTCTAGTAGCGCGCCCCACCGGTTTGGGCTCTGGCTCGGGTGTGGGCTCCGCGCTCTCATCCTCGTCGTCTTCATCTTCCTCATCGCTGTCGTCCTCTTCAATCTCCGGAAGATTGATCCGGACCTTACCACCGTCAGCTTCGGAGTCAACAAGGATCTTGAGCACAGAGCAGTGAATCTCTTCGAAGAGTTGAACAGGAACTTCTTCAGACGCAACACACAAAGTCTCAACAAAGTCGTCAAAGGTAAAGGAGTCTAGCTTGAAAACCTCGCAATACACGTTGAGTGTATCCCAGGTCTCCAACAGCGGACCAACAGAATCCATGTCGATGTCATTGTCTTCCGCATCGCCATTCTCCACCTGCACGGGCGGGTTCTTGCACAGATACTTGAGCGGCGGGCGTTTGCGATCCTCTCGCGGATCAAGCTGCAGATCCTCGATAGGATACTTGGGAGGTGGCGGCGGCGGCGGTGGCGGAGTGGGTTCGCGCTGAGGAGGTGTCTGATCGTAGTGGTTTGGTGGGTAGCTGAAGGGGTTACCGCCATGAACAGGGATGTTGAGCGGCCACTTGAGGGCCTTGTTTCCAGGAGCAGCCTGGCCAGGCTTCGACTTGCCCTTGGGCGCGGGCTTCAACTCCGGTAGCCGCATTGGGCCTGAGCTGAGTCCTGAAGGGCTGTGGCCGTTTGTTTCGTGTGGGAGGCTTGCCCGTTTCTGAGCTTGAAGCTGCTTGCGCTCCTGAACCTTGGTATCATAGCGAAGATGAGGCGGGACCCGGGTGTCAATATGGTACTGGCTAGCGTACTCGTGCTTGACCAGCCAAGGAGCGCCGTTCCACGCATCGCGAGTGACAGTTTTTTTAATAAAGGACCTGAGCATGGCCTTGGTGAAGATGCCTCGATCGCGGCAAATGTGCTCGTCCGTCACAATCGTCTCCCCTTCCGACTCCTTGAGATTGACTAGATATCGGGTCGTAGGTAGGGTCTGGCTGCCGTCGGGAAGGCTTCTCGGGCCGAAGGCAGTCTTGTCGCGGACCAGGCCGTGGACTCGGTCTCCGCCATCCATCGTGACAGTCACATCCTCGCCAGGGTAGTAGTCGTGCTTGAACTCCTCGTAAATCTGGTCGACAAGGTTATCGAGGCGCGAAACCGTCTGGAACTGGACCCTGCGCAAGATGGGGCCCTTGAGAGCCTCGGGGAATGAGGCCTCGACCTCTTTACCTCCAGCAAGCTGTTTCCGAGAGTGAGCGGATGACTTTGAGTGACAACCGGCAATACCAACCTCGCTCTTAAAGGCCTCGAAGAAAGTCAAGCCTGAATGTCCTGTGATTTGATCGTTGAAACGGCGCTGGGTCAATCTGGTAAGCGGGGATGTCACGGGTTGAAGTTGGAGTAACGTGGTCGTACCTGTTTGTAAAAGTCCATGCTAGATGTCGTGTAAGCCAGGGAAAGCAACCAAGGGGGACCAGGAACCACACTCACCGGCTCAGATAGTCTTCATACGAGACGAATATCTCACCCGTTTGGGGAATATGCCAGACCTACATCGCAAATCAGCCGTTGCGCGGACCTCTGGGGGGAAGCAAGAGTGGGCGGTCATACCTCGGCGTTCTCATCCTCGATTTCTGCCGGGGGCAAGAATTGGACCGGTTTCCGCTTGAACAGAACCTAGACACAGGGTTCAGCAATTGGTCGTGGACCCAAAGAGGCGTCCGGAATAGCAGTACCATGGTTGGAAGAATGGGCGCAACCAGTCGAGTCCCAGATCAAATCGTCTGCAAGGCTGATACGCAGCCTCCCCCCACTAACAAGATTGAATGTGAAGGCGGCAGCAACGTCGCATCGGCTCGGAGGGGTGTATATGCGGACGCGGGAGCAGGTTGGGGAGTAGTGTTGAGGCGAGGACGGTTGGTCGTCGTGGGGCGGTCGACAACGCGGGCGCGCAGGCGGGAATCGGGGGGCGTCGCGGGTTGGCCGGGGCGCCGGGGGTTGATTGTATGCGTGCGGTAGACGACTTACACGCGGCGGACGAGGCTCAAAGGCAGACGCGAATAAGAGCTGCCCCGGAAGGACGTAGACGCGGCGCGGGAGTCGATGGCGGCGCGCAGCTCGGGGACGCGGCGTCGGGAGCAATGGCGGACGGAGGTGATGATGGAGGAGGAGAAAGAAGAAGAAGCGGGCTGACGCGACGGGAGCAACGGCGAGGACACCCGGGGGGAGGAAGAAAAGCAGGAGCGTGGGTGGGTGTCTGTGTGGGCGTGGGTTGGCGTTAGTGCGAAGTACCTGCTGGGAGCCAGTAACACGCCGCAGCCAGGACGAGGACGGCGGAAAAACGGGGTCCCAGTGCCATGGCGGGTACCTTGATGCTTGCGCAGGCGGGTGCGAGGGCCCAAGTACCGCAGAGGTACCGGTGTCAATCCCGCATGGGTCGCGGCGCCAGGTACCGCTAACGAGGGATCGATCACCCATCAGCGTCACGGAACGGCACCCGTCCCAAAGGGCGAAAAAAAGGCAGAACGAGACCTGGAGCGAGACGTACTCGACAGCTAGATTCCCAATCAACCAAGTCGAAACACCGCTATCCCGCGTCCAATGCCACGTCTCGCCCAATCCCGGTCCAATTCCGCCTCCTCAACTGGTTCCCAAAGAATTTCCCACCCCTGGTCGACCGGGTTTTTTGGGACACCGCCGCAAACTAACACTAACTGACACGCCCCCGCCCCCCCCCCCCCCCCTTCCCCGGCGGCGCGGCGCTTCCCTTGCTTCCCTCCTCCTCCGCTGTCCATCCAACAACCAAACGACTCATGCTTGACCTCCTCCACTCCGCCAGACCACTCTCCCCGGCCGCCAACACCACCCACCAGCTCCGTTCACCAACGTTTTTGGGCTCATTCTGCTCGTCCGTGTCCGCCGCGTTCAACGTCGCCTGAACCACGTTTTTCTCTTGATTCTTCGTCTAGATATCTCTGTCCGTGTCTAAATCGCAATATGCCCCGTTGGCCAGGTGGGCCACTGTCCAAACCCGCCTCCTCCGACACCGTGTGCGCGGGCGTGTCTTGCTGTCCGCCCACAACCCCTGACTTGCACTTTTGAGAGTTCAGCTAGGTTTGCAGTGGTGCAAAAAGCACCTGCAGGCTCTAGAATAAAGTCCAAGGACGTCCTTATCTTCGCGATCCTGCAATATCACATGTCGCGGACCCTGTAAATCTGCAATCCAGCCGGGCCTTCTCGGCGTATAAGCCATATCTTGACGTGCACTTAATTCGTCCCATTTAGACAGCTCATCCTCTTCCGAATGACACGTTGTGCACGTTCTCATTCGCAATATGCACCCCGGAATTTGGGGAGTCTGAAATGGGATCCGTCGATAACTCTCTGCAAACGTATCCTGGATTGTGGTTTAGCTCTAAAAAAGACCCTCAGCCTTGCTTCTCACGTGGAACTTCTCCATAATTACCCAATTTAGACTCGCTGACTCAGCTGCCGCGCCTCAAAAGAGGCTTCACGAATCAAATGGCAGCCCAGCATTCAGTTAGGCAAGACTCTCAAACACAAGCCACAACATTTGACGACGTGCAGCTGATCAATTCAGCTACTTCAAGACATCACCGCATTCGTATTTCTTCGTGACAATATAAATAAAATCTACTTTTTCGGGGTATCTCTAACGGCAAAGCCGCAGTAATGGCCGGGGACGAGACAAATGGGGCCCCCGCCAGTCAGATTGGCGCACGCATCTCATGCAGTAAAGTACACCACCATGTAACCCACCCAGCTCCCGACGACCCCTATCGCCGAGTACGAGCTCGTAAACATTAAGGGGATAAACTCGTAGGCCTTGCCAAAAAAGATCTGATGCAGCAACGAGCAGTATAGAATGAGTGGTATGCTCACTGCAATGTACAGCGTGCTGAACCGATCCAGCAGGAAGAATCTCGGCTTGTTCGAGGCTGGTGCCAGGCGGTCAAATGCCATGAGGAACACAACCAGCCAGAAAATCGTGTACGCCGTCTTGATAGGGAACTCTGCCGGCGTAAACAGGAGCGGGAACAATGACACATGTCCAGCCACGGCCAGTGGTCGGAAGGCTCCCAGATGCCGTCTATCTCGCAGCGCAATAAGACTGAAGGGAATGATGACCAGAAGGATGGCCTTTTCATGAACATGCCATCCGAACAGGAACGATGCGTAGCCACACAGGGTGACGGCGCCGATGAAGTTCTCCCAGGTAGGTTGCAAAAACAGCTTGATCAGAGGCAGCACCTGGAAGAAAAGGGTCAAGGCGAAGCACATTCTTGGACTAATCTCGGGCAGCACTGCGAATGCAGTATCACCGACCAGCCCGCGGGTGACGCTCTGCAACGCTCCCTGGTTGACCGCCAGGCCGAGTCTCGGGGCGACTATCATAGGTCAGTAGTGTGCAGTTATATCCGTCAGATCAATAACTTACGGTGGATCAAAACGCGATCCGCAAACGAGTACAGTGCCCAGATGTTGGGGGCCCAGTACGCATGGCAGAGTCCTCGGGAGAAGGGGAACAACCTGCTGAATAGTTGGGGAATCTGCTCCATCGCAACAAATGGGCCGAAAGCAGCGCCAAAAATCCCCCCGATGCCCAGTCCCAGCTTAATGCAGTTGAGGAAGCGGATCCGGAAGATGGACTTGGCGGAAAGGCAGTAGGCCCGTAGGAGGAACACAAAGTACGCGGGCGCCAGGTACAGATAGATGTGCTTGAAGCACAGCAGCGTCGCAAAGATGAGGCCGCTGGACAGCAGCGTGGCCTTACCACGCGCCAGCACAAGCGACAACACGAGGATGCCGTACATGAAGCCATTGTACTGGAAGTGGATGTGGTCGATGATCAGGAGGCCCGGCGACAGGATGACGGACAGGGCGGCGACCTGGGCGGCGCGCTTCGAGCCCAGGGGCGTCGAGTCGATGAAGCATTGCAGGGCGTAGACGAGGACAAGCTCGGTGATGATGACGGAGGAGCGCTGGAAGTAGATTGTCTGCCAGCTGTCGTAGTCGAGGTTATAGACGCGCACCATGAGGGGGTCGATGAGGCGCGCAACGTGGGCGAGGACCCATTCGAAGTAGGCGAAGAAGGGCGGGTAGTCGAGCGTCCATTCCGAAGTCTTCTCAAAGTACCAGTCCTTGAGTGGGAGGCTTTGGGTGATGGCGAGCCAATTGCGGTGGACTTCGAAGTCGGTGGATTTGCTGTGAGAGACGTTGTTAGCTTCCGTGTCTCTGGCGTCTGTCTTCTGCGTCGGTTTCCTCCTCGGTCACCATTGCGACCTCCGACCAGTCCGAGAACCAGCCAGGTGGAAGTGACGATGTGGCGGATATGTATGCAGCAACGAGGCAAGGCAACTCACTAGGCCGGGAACAAGAGGACCTTAAAGGCCGCGGCCACGAGGGCGCATTGCGTCAGCGTCGGGTAGGACTCGGCCATGATGAGTGTCGGATCCTCAGCTTCAGCCTCATGACCTCGAAGCCACAAGTCTGGAGGTTTGGGACGGCCTGCTGGAGGAGTGGAGGTGCGATGCCAAGCGCATACAAGCGGCAGGGCACGTAAATCACCAGCTCAGGAGAGATTGGCCCCCGTTTTGCCTGGGGCCCGAAGCGGGTTAGTGTCTCTGGCCCAAGCTTCCAGAATAGCCACGACGTATTCGGCCAGCTAGTCGAGAAATGGAGCCATGTTCCGCAGGGAAGTTCCGCAGGGGAAGAAAGTTGATCGTGTCTTTTCTCGCTAATGTTCCTGGTCCGACGTTTTGACGAAGCACCCCTTCCTTGTCCATTTCCCTGTCCCCTCCCTTTTCCTGGGGAATTGGCCAGTCCACCAATCACCAAGCTTCGCGAGGGCCCGCAGCTCAAGCCACGGGCCACAAGCCACAATCTTCAGGGGTCCCGGGGCATGCGCCCGAGGCTGAGATGATCGCGTGTGGCTTCAGACCTGCATATGTCGTGCCCATTGTCCAGCGGATTGCTGTCAAAAGAAAATAATAAAAAAGAAAAGACAGACGAGACATCTTCGGCATAATTGAAGCTGAATCAATTGAAATTCGCCGTCTCCCGTCCCAAAATCAACCGTGTTTTACGCGTGCGCTGGGCGTTCCGAGCCACGCTCCGACACAGGCGATCCCAAGGCTGGGCGTTTTCCAGGGGTCATCGCCCATCTCGTTCCCTGTAATAGTGCAAAGGTGTCCTCACACCTGTTCGTCTTCCGTCTTCTTTCAGCCTTGCCTGGGCCTCCTCGCTCTCCTCCTCCCTCGCACCATCCGCGACCCGCAGACCTCGAACGCCCGGGCTCCTTTTTCTTACACGAGTATCTTGCTGATGCCCGTTGCCCGTTGATCGGCTCTCCCTTCTTCGCTTCCCTTGATTGCTGCCCCGACGGCATCCCTTTGAGAGAGAGCTCCGATCTCGCCATGCGTCTCGACTTCACCCTCACCGCGCTGCTGGCAGCAAGCCTCTCGCAGGCCCAGTACCTGATCAGCGAGCTCAGTTTCGGCCATGCCGGGAGGTTCGTTGCTCTAATTCCCCTCTGTTCGTCTTGGTGCTCGCATCCATCCCATGCCAGAAAAAATATGGGAATGGCGGCGTGTATATGAGGTTCTGTTGCTGACCGGGTTCTTCCAACGCACAGAATAAGCCCAGCTGAGAGCCGCGGGCAGATCCCCAACTTCGTGCTCCAGGGCGCCCCCCAGATGCCCGAGGTGCTCTCCAACCGCATCATCCTCACACCCATCGCCCCGGGAAACCAGCGCGGCGCCGTCTGGTCCCAGCAGTCGCTGCAGCGCTCGCAGTGGATCGCCGACGTCGACTTCCGTGTCAACGGCCCCGAGCGAGGCGGCGGCAACCTCAACATCTGGCTCGCCCGCGGGGGGGCTGGTGCCATCGGCTCCAGCAGCATCTACACAGTTGGCAAGTTCGACGGTCTCGCCCTCGTCCTGGACAAGACTGGCGGCCCCGGCGGCATGATCCGCGGCTACCTGAACGACGGCACCACCGACTACAGCAGCAAACAGCGTGTTGAGGAGCTGGCCTTTGGCCACTGCCCCTACTCGTACCGAAACTTGGGTCGCCCCTCTCAGATCAAGATGCGCCAGACGGCCAGCTCGTTCCGCGTGGAGATTGATGGCCAGCTCTGCTTCGAGACTTCCAAGTTCAGCATCCCTTCCGGATACCAGTTCGGTGTCACCGCCGCCACCCCGGACACCCCCGACTCGTTCGAGGTCTTCAAGCTTGTCGTCATGTCCGACAACTCAGACACTGGTAGCGACAATGCCATTAAGCAGCAGTCACCCAACAAGAACCCTCCCAGTAACGGCAACAACAACAATAACAACAATAACAATAACAACGCTAAGAAGAACAACTACGATGACGGCGACCTCGCTGACGAAGACCCGGATATCTTCCAGACGTCCAAGACGCAGTTCATGGACCTGCACAACCGCCTCCAAAGCACCAACCACCAGCTCTCCGCCCTGCACCGCGTCGCCTCGCGCCATCAGCAGCAGGACGAGAAGCGCCACGACGAGATCCTCCAGCTCCTGAACCAGCTCCGCACCGGCCTGTCCAAGGTCGACGAGATTCGCGAGCTGCAGGGCCGCATCACCGATCTGGACAAGGAGATCCAGGGCCTTCGCCGCGAGCTCACCCGCAAGTTCCAGGCCAGCGAGCGCTCCGTCAAGGCTGTCCTCTCCGACCACCACTCATCCCTCTCCGAGGCTGTCCTCGAGAGGACCCCGGGCCACCGCTTCCTCATCCTCATCTTCTTCGGCACCCAGGGCCTTCTCGTCACCGCCTACATCCTCTACAAGCGCCGTCGCGCCAGCATGCCCAAGAAGTACTTGTAAAGGTCTTGCAAAAGGTCTTATAAACGGTCGTGTAAAAAGCGTTGTAAGAGCTCTTGTTTATGCGTCAGCGGAATCATCGAATTGGATCTAGAAAACACCAAACGAAAGAGTTTGTCAATGGCATGGAGCAATGAGTGGGAGTGTTATCAAGCGTAATGATTGAGGCATGTCACGCTCTCCATTTTACGTTGGCCCTTGTTTCCTGTATATTACAAGCAACGGCTGCACATGAGGGGAGAATCATGTTTTTTTGGGTAGTTAGTAATGAGCATGAAAGACTTTCCACGTTAAAATGACCGTCAACTCGATGTTTCGAAGCTCATATTCAGAGGTGTTTCATTCTAGGTTACCCGTATTACCTGGCATGTAAAGAACAATCCAGACTCGCTCCAACTCATAAAAAGTCAATTCCCGAAAGGAAAGGGAAAGATAGTTCCACCTCTAATCTCCATATACCCCCACCCAAACCAACACCCAAGGAAAAACTAACATGAAAGAAGAAAAATTACATCAGATCTTCTCAAATGCTCCATTAATCACATCCAGCAGCTCGTCGCCCTTGGGCGCCTCAGCCGAGATGTTCTCATGCCCATCCGCCGTAACCAGGATGTCGTCTTCGATTCGCACGCCGCCGACGTCGTAGTAGTTCTCGAGAAGTTCACGGTCGATGAACTGAGCGTGTGTGGCGTTGCTGAGGAAGTAACCCTCGATAAAGGGCCGGCAGAAGTAACTGAGAAATGTGTTAGTGCATGTGTATCCCAGACGGTGGACAGTCGTCGGAAGACGAGAATAACTTACATCCCTGGCTCGACCGTCACAATCATGTTCGGTCGGAGGGCCTGTCGTCCCTTGTAAGGCGGCGGAGCAGATGCCATGCGTCGGAGTCCGGTCAACGTCGTCGGAGTCACCATCTCACGCTTACCACCCTCGATATGGAAGCTCTCGCGCATCAGGAGACGGTCGGTGCCGGTCACATCATGGACCTCCAAGCCGACATGGTGTCCCAAGCCGTGCGGGAAGAATGCTGCGACAGTACCGGCCTTTTGGATCTCATCGAAGCTGCCGACCAGGATGCCTAGCTTCAGCAGGCCCCGGATGGCCACGTCGGCAGCGTGCAGGTGCAGCGCGTAGAAGATGCAGCCCGGGCGGATGCGGGCGATACACTCGTCTTGCATTCGCTGGACGATGGCGTGGATGGCGGCGGCCTCGGTGCTGAAGGAGCCCGAGATGGGCAGCGTGCGGGTGATGTCACTGGCGTAGCACTTGAACTCGCAGCCGGCATCGATAACGATCAGCTGCTTGCCTTCGAGCGGCTGGTTATTGGCGTCGTAGTGAAGCGTCGAAGCATTGGTTCCCGCGCCGGCGATGATGGGATAGGCCTGGGCGTGGGCACCGCGGGCAGTGCACTCGGCAATGAGTACAGCCTCAACGTCTTGCTCATTGCGCATGGTCAGGAGTTTCTCAGCAACCGCGCGGTGGGCAGCGGACGAGATGAGAGCAGCGCGGCGGATAAGCGCAACCTCAAAGTCGGTCTTGATAACACGGGCCTGGTCCATGGCGGGACGCAACTTGGAGTAGTTGATGTGCGTCTGGCCGCGAGGGCGATCAGCCAACTTGGGGACCTGATCGGGGTGCAAGATGTACAGCGTAGTGGCTGGACGGAGCTGGCTGTGGAGGAACTTGGACAGCTGAGCAGTGTAACGAACGTCGTCGACGTCGTAGGAGCGCATGGCCTCGGCCGCATTCGGCGTGGCACCGTACCAGAGAACCTGGCGCGGCTCAACATAGGGGATCCAGAGGGTGAGGCGGTCAGTGGCGATTTCGTAGGTGACAGCGCAGTCGGGGAAGTCAGCACCCGTCAAGTAGTAGAAGCTATCACTTGGTCAGAGAGGGTTCAATGAGAAGCCCGGGAGGGACGGGAGGGATATGAGCGTACTATCTGCGCTGCTTGAAGGGAGGCGACTGATCCGAGTCCTCGTAGAGACGAGTTGGCTCGCCGGGGAGGAAGATGAGGCCATCACTGACGCCGAGTTCGGCAGCGACCTTGCGGGCGTGGAGTTTAGCTATATGAAGGTTAGCAGCTTGATATTGGACAAGGAAGTATTATGGCTCCGTGTATATGAGGATAGAGATCAAATAGCAAGGTAGTCAAAGAGTTTGTGTCAACGGCATACCGGGATACTTGTTGGTGCTGCTGGTAGTGCTGGTAGAGCTGGTAGTGCTGCTTTGGAGATGATCACCCTTCTTCACCTCAACAGACCTATGCGCCGTGTTAGCTGCTCTGGCTTGAAGCTGATCAGTCAACCAGGGATTTCCTACAAGGCGTCAAACTCATCCTCCAGCACCAGCTCATATTCAAGTGGTCCGGGTCTATCGGCACGTGCTGAAACCGGTGCTGAAGCTGAAGCGGATGCTGGCTCCCCGCAAATCGGCTTCGGCAGCTGGGTCGCCATGGCGGTGTCCAATAGGCGGTTCCGTTGGGCTTCCTATTGTGCTCTCACACATGCGCACTCGCGTTCGCTGTCGCTTTCGCTCTACGCCCTTGTCGCTTGCAGGTGAAACACAACGACACAATTCAGAGAGCGCGGATGAATGAGCGTCGCTGGTCGTCGAGCTCAACAAAGCAGCGATGTCGTCAGTCAGCGAGTGGATGAGTGAGTGGGTTGACTGGTTGAGTGCGGCCCGGGTGCAGATTAGCGGCAGCAGATTCCCTATCGCGGCACGGCGGACGACTTGCTTAGGTGAGCTTAGCGGCAGATGTTCGAGAGCCAGAGCCGTCAATACGATAAAGATAAGGATACGAAACTCAGCTTTGATACATACATACTGCGTACTATTAAGGAGTACCGCGGTTGTGCAACAAAACCAAGCACTGCCCCAGGATTGCCTACGCTCGCTACCCATCGTGCAGCAACCAGCACGGACTGCAATTACAGCGCCTGCGTACCTCCATAAGTAGTACGTACGTGTCCACGCCGAAATCCGAGCCGAGTAAAGGTGTCTGGGACTTTTGCCCTGGAACCCGTGTCCCAGTGCTATCCCCAGATCACAAATCACAGATGATAAACACATGCCTGTCGTCTCCCTCTTCAGCGGGACCATTCACATGCGTACGTACCACCTACACAAAAAGCCAGGGACGAGGCTTCAAGGTTACACCCGTCCTCTCCACTCGGCAATAGCTGACGGCGCGCGGGTAGCGGAGGACAGCGGATCTCGCCGCCGACTCCCATCTCGCTCCTGCGCGCCCTGGTCGGGAGCTCCGTGCCGGATATGTCGGACATAACACTGTGCGCGGCACCGAATCGGCGGCATGAGTCGGTAGGTGACTTAGGTAGGGATGTAGCTCTCTAAGCAACAAAACCGGCATCCGGAGCCGGTCGTCTCGCGGTTGTCACCCGCCTGACTCGTCTCGGTCTGGTACGAAACGAAGCTGGGGTACAGCTCAAGTCCTTGGTGGGCTCTTCATCAAACTGTCAAAAGACTAATTCACAATTCAATGACTTCATTTTAATCATCAGATGGTCAATAGATGTATCATCATTATATCTACATTTAGATGCAGCCCCCATCTCTCATCAATACATCCAGTATCCAAAAATGATTTCACACTCCAAGTCATCATTCCCCTGCTTCCGGTTCGTCATCATTTCCAAGTGACAATCCCGCTTGCTTCCGTATATACATTCCCAAAAAGGTTGCTCCGTCTATTTGCCAGGCCCCTCTAAGCAATGCCGCCGATTTTTGACCTTTGCAGTGGCGTTCCGTGTCCCAGCTCTTGTTCCCCCTATACCTGTTCATCATCCTCTGCTGCTCCTCCACTCTCTCTTCCACCTCTCACTTCTCCTCACACCTGCAAAAGTATCCGGCGCCTGCACGCCTCCCGTGTCGTAAAATGGGTATCAATGTAGCGACCGTTACATGCCTTGAAATCCTCCCCGTCCAGAACCAAAGAAACTCCCCCAGTCTGCCTGCATGCCTTGCTCCGTAAACATCTGTTGAATCTGCCTCTCCTGGTGCCGCTGCGTGTGCGCTCGTCGACTTGCCATCAAGTGCGCTGGGTGCTGCCCACGAACACTTGACTGCCCCTGCGCCTGCGGGTGTCGCTGGTGTGGCACCATGGGGTGGCTCGGGGAAGCTTGCATCCCCATCATGCCAGGGTCAAACATTTGGTTCGACAGGTTCATCACTGGCTGGCCTTGCTGGTGCATCATGTACGGCGGGGGCTGTCCGAAGATCTGGCTCTCCACATCGTCAAATGTACCCGTCAGGAAC
Source organism: Ilyonectria robusta (assembly GCF_021365365.1). Classification (NCBI taxonomy): domain Eukaryota; kingdom Fungi; phylum Ascomycota; class Sordariomycetes; order Hypocreales; family Nectriaceae; genus Ilyonectria; species Ilyonectria robusta. Next base: position 314,495 of record NW_025764458.1, on the reverse strand, counting down.
AGCTGCATGTCCTGGCCTCCTTGGTCTGACACGCTGCTCGGCGGGTCCGATTTGCCAGGGTATCCCAGCTCCATCATCGGTTGGTTGGGATAAGCAAATGGATCTTCCGATGGGAACATGAGCGAGTCGAGCTTGTTCACGGGGTTTTGGATATTGAGCGGCTGCGACGGGTATGGGTTGCGCTGCGAGCTGGCCGCTGTGCTGGTGGACTCGGGCGTATGCCGGGCCTGCATGTCCAAGGACATGAAGTCTCCAAAGTTGGACGAGAACGCGCCGTCTTGGAAGCTGGGACCGCTGGTCGTCGGCACATGGTCCATGGTGCCCTGCGTGAAACTCGTTGCATAGCTGGTGTTGGTGAGTTGACTGGTACCACGAACGTAGTCTGTCGTCTGTCGCGATGACATGCTTGTGGGCATCGTGGTTTGCTGCGATGAAACAGATGACGGTCGGCCCATTGGCGCCGATCTCTTCTTGGAGGGCACTGTTCGCATGCGGCCAGGGTCCAATTGATCGGGCAGTTGATCAAACAAAACCTAAGTAATCGGTTAGTACAGAGGCGGTTAGGGGCTATAGTTCCATCACATACCTGGAGGGCATTCGAGAGCCTTTCGGCAGACATGCTCTTCTCTGCCAAAGCAGCAATCATTTGTCTGCCTGCCCGGGCATCGGCCAACACCTCGCCAGATCCTGGCTTCTCTGGGTTCTCAGTAGCATAGAATACCAGAGAGAGGACGGCAAAGAACTCGGTGTAAAGCATGAACCAATATGGTCCACTCAGAACACGCTGCTTGCGGATCTCGAGACCAATGTGCACAATATTGCGAGACACACTGATTGCCGCCGCTGCGCAAGCGTATGATAGCTCATCGACCTTGGTTCCTTGGCTGAGGCGGGGAGATACGTAGTGTAGAAAGGGTCGATACAGAACCAGCTGCACGTGTGCATAGGCAAACCTCAGCAGATGGCGCACCCTGAATATTAAGTTAGGACCTTTGTGAGACAAGCTATGAGATTGACTAAAACGTACCGTACGACTTCAATCGGACCGTCGGCGCTCGGACGCCAGTTCTGTGGGAGCCTCTCAAACCAAGAGTGCAATTCAGCTTCGATTTCCTTGATCCGTCCGTAGCTGATGAGGTAGGTTGATGTCGGCTTGTTGTCCTTCATGACGCTCTGGCCCAGACCCTTCATCGGGTAGACATATTTCGTAACTTTAGAGAGAATCTCCATCAACTGGGAGTGAGCGTTGAAGGCTTCGAAGAAGGAAGACGTCCCAATAGGCGGCTGCAGAATTCCCGTGGGTGTGATGAATTCGTCATCGACTTCGGCAGGAAAGGGTTGATCGATATCGTCGACGTTGAGGAGGAGGGGAAAGCCGAGCAAGGTTGAAACATAAATGTCCATCTGTCGTATCACGTAGAAGACGCGTTTTCGTACTTCTTCCTCGATGGTGTTGAGCTTCTCGTGTTGCAGGTGTCGGTGGAGGCCTATTCGTAGCGCTGAGCGGAGAGCGATGCCGACAAAAGAGTAGCAGCCGCTGAGATTTGATGTGGCTTGGAGGAAAAGAATGATAAACAGGAGAGCCTGTAATGAGGTGAGGTCGCGGCACTCCGTTATGTCTTGCAGGAGGGCTCGTGCCGAGTTATAGTATTTAATTCTGTCACGATGAGTTAGCATCATTTGATAACTGGCATTCAAAAGTCGGTCTTACCCTTCTTCACTGGCTTCTCGGAAGGCCATGCCGCCTCCCGAGTCATCGTCCAAGTTGTTGTACATGCAGCCCAAGGCCATGACAGCAAACAGGAGCCCCAGGAAGTGTGTTTCATCTTGGGACAGGTTGTCGAGCGGTTTTTCGTACAACTTTTCAAAGTTCTCGTAGAACGTCGGAACGTGGACGATACGGACAAGACATGTCGCGCAGCTGAGGGAGTAGTAGCAGAGCTTACGGGCCACCTCCTTAGGCGGGAGCTCAGGACAAGAGGGTACGGCGGAGAATGGCGAGTGAGCGGCTGGCGAAGGTGAGTCGAGGTTCGCGAGGCCGGGAGTTCGATCAGGTCGTGCCAGGAAGGGGGTCTTTCCCACGGGGCCTAGCATCCCTCGGAAATGCTCCTTCATTCGCTTCAGGAAAACGGCACCGGACGAGACTCCATGGAAATCCCAACCTCCTCGGTCGTCTAACTCAAGTTGTCCGATGGAATCAATCATGGAGGTGAGATGAGCTTCGTTGGGGTCGGGCTGAACGAGCTGAGAATGTTGCGACTGAGGAGTATGCAAGATTTGCCGAGCCTTGGAGCCAGACCGGGCATTTTCGCGGTTGTGAAATTCTTGCTGAATAGCTGGATCCAGATTGGGGTCGGCCAGATCGACGTCGGGCATGAACTTGTGAAGCAGCGACTCGGCCCGTTGTAGGCGGCTTTCGAGGGCTTCGATATATTGTGGTGCGGGGTTTCTCCTTCGATTTGAAGGTTTATCGTATGTGCATTCTAAGCGAAGTTTGTCAGCTCGAGGTCTGTAGTGAGGCGTCGCGTAATTGAGAGGATTGATGAGTCGTCAAGAGACCCAAGGAGGAAGCATAAATGGCGAATCATACCGTAACTGTAGACGGAGCAGTGCGTGCAAGGTTGTTTGCCATCGCACTTAATCTTCTTGCGGCGGCATTCGTCACAGGCGCGAGTCACTCGTCGTCGTTTTTGGATGGGCTGGGATGGCGCGTCGATCGAGTTGTTACCATCGTCGTCTTCGTTGTCCGACTTGGCGCTGAGAGATGGCGATGGAGCGTCGTTAGCCTGCCAGTCGTTGGTCGACGCCTGGCCAGGGTCGTCCTCGGCGACATCGGGAGACATTTCAGGCTAGACGGGGTCAGCAAAACGATGGTGATGGTGATGGCGATGATGAAGATGGAGGCGCTGGGCGCTGGGCGCCTGGGGTGGAGGGGAGAAGATGGATGGCGCTGGGGGATGAAGAGGGACCTTGCGCTATGCACCTGAGGACCAAGCACAGCACCACCAAGCACCACCAGCGACGGAGCCGCGGTGGGCGTTGGTAGGTGCATGCGCAGGCATTCGTGCATGTAGACGTTTGGGAGCGTCTGTTGAGACAGAGGCTGGGACGGTGCTCACCTTTTCTCGGGTACGAGGGCCGCTATTCAAACTGGCGAGCGAGGACTATTGTTGCGGATGGAGGTGAGGCGATGGGTAGCGACAGCGACAGCGACAGCGAGTGCGTTAGAGGCGACGGCGGGCGGGTGATCGAGGGGGGGATCCAGCGGAACGAGACTCGAGTTGCAGGGGCGTATAATGCAAGGCCAGCGGCAAGCCCATGTCCCAATTGCCCCAAGAGTCGCGGGCCTAGGCCATCAGCGGGCGGGACGTCAACGCAGCTCCCGCAGAGACGAACGATAGGGCGGGATGGCGGCGAGGTTGTGGTGTTGGTGGTGAGGGAGAGGTTGTAGATGACTGAGGAGCCTGAGGAGCGGGATGGCGAGGGAACCTCAAGCGGATTTCGCGACCGGGGCGGGAGGGCGACAGCGAGCGAGAGAGCCCAGAACAGAGCGGAACGCGCGAGGTATGAGGGAATCGGTGGGCCGTCTGGTCAGTCAGCGCTGTGCAGAGTGCAGCGCAGCGAGTGGAGAGCGCTGTCAGGCTCGGGGCGGCGTTTTGGCGCTGGCGTTCGCTGGCGTCCTTCGGGGGCGTAGGACAGTGTGCCGGCGAGCACGGTACGGGCAGCACGGTACGGCGATACGCGGGTTCGGCGGCGGGCGCACAGTGCCAGGGACAGTGGCAGCGGCGGTAAATGGGTCAAGGCGCTGGTCCAAGAAAAAAAAAATGGGCGACAGAGCGAGTGCCAAGAGCGAGACCAAGCAGCCAAGGCCTTGAAGGCAGGGCCAAGAGACAGGGCCAAGAGAATAGGGCCAAGAGAATAGGGCGATGTGAGCGAGAGCGAGAGTGAGACGAGGGCAAGGCGGAGAGGGGAAATGCCGTGGGGGGAAACGCGCGAGATCCAGTTAGATAAGGAGTCAAGGGGCGAGAGACTCTGGACGGGCTGGCAAACGACAAGGACGAGATGGGCCAAGTGGGAAAGTAATAAAGTCGCTGGAAACAGGTGCCACGGGCTGCGGCTACGGAGCATGTACGGCACCTACGTAGTAGTAACCTGCTGGTGGAGTGGATGAGGCGACTAGAGAAACCCCGAAGAACACGACAGGGTTCTTTTTGGAGGTGTCCCAACTGGGTAAAGAGACAAAGACAAGGAACCAAGGAACCAAGGAACCCACACCCAGCCCAGGCCAGCCCAGTTCAGCAGCCGGCCGGAGGATGGGGGATGGGGGACATGGAAGGGATGTGTTGACGCCCCAGCGTCGTCAAGTCCGATATCCGATGTCCGAATTGGCGCGACCCAGATAGCGCGCAATGATGGCATGGGATGAGATGGGGATGCGATGGGGGTCGAGGTGGATGCTGGATGCTGCAACGAGGCAGAAGGCGAGAGGCCGAGAATTGCTTGCCCTGTGGCTTGAGCATGTTGTGGTTTTTTTTTTCTCGCACGGTGCAAACGACCGAGAGCGATTTGTTGCGGATCGGCTCTAGACTGCTGGAGCCATACGAATTGAATTGAGACGATCGGACGGCGTACGTACTCGTCGCCGGGATTGGTGGGCCAGGGGAGCGCCTCCGGTAGCCCGCTGTCGCTCCGGCTGTCTCTCTCTCTCTCCCAGTCTCGCTGCTGCTCGTGTGTGCCTGTCGTGCGTCTGCGCGTGGTGGTCGAATCAATCAGGACGCCCAACCGCATGGGTGTGGAAGGGCTGCCGTCCTCCCTCCTCCCTCCTCCCACCCCCGTGGACGGCTAACACGGAACCTAAGTGTCTGGCCGGCCTGGGTCGACGGGACAGGGACAACGGTGAGGATGGAGGCAACCTCCACCATCCGGGCTGTGCAGCGGTGCAGCCCGTCTCCGTAAAACAACAGCAGATTTAGTAGGGGGACGCTGGCGGCCACGGCCAGGACAGGCAGGGCACAGGGGGAGAGGGGCATCGTGGAATAAGCTCAACCGAGCAGTCTCAGGAGCGCGCGCCAGTGGCCGCGAGGTGACAGTCCAGCGCCCCAAAGCCCCAGCCACAGGCCTCGAATGCCCCGTGGAATCTACGGGCGTACGAGCACAGAGTTGCCATTGGACTCGCCAATTCTCCTCATCATCGACGTACGCGTCTCCCTCGTCCGTCAGGCCCAAGGTTTGGCTTAGAGGAATTTCTCAGGCCTGGCCCAAAGGGGAGACCCAGGGGCCAGCTCGACCGTGTACCTTTTCGACGGTGCCAACCTAGATTGGTACACATACTGAGGTAAGGTTAAGGTAATGAACAAACGAACGAACGAACGCACGTAGGCCCGCACGAGAAGAGCAATAGAGCAATACCAGCCGCGAAAAGCGAAGAAGGGTCAGCAGATGGGGCAAGAGGGGGCATGCAGAGGGACACGCAGAGGGACACGCAGAGGGACATGCAGCAGGACATGCAGACAACACAGACCATCGAGGCTGGATATGGCTTCCTTAGGGGACCTGGCGCAATGCGGATGGGGGGCACCACGGGGCATGGGGGAGGGCAATAGGGCAATGTTCGAGACCGTCTGCCCTCGTCACCCAGATCTCCATCCTACGATGGGGGGGCTAAAAAAGGGCCCAACTGCATGCATGCAACTCTGAAAAAGGAGCGGACCCGAGAGGGACTGGCGACTTGCACTTGGACTGCGTGAGGGCGGCAAATCCCACGCAGGAGTCAGGACTGAGGACTCGAGCGTGTGTGGAGAAGCGAGTTGTTCCCGTGTTATACGCGGGCACTGTGCCCGGTGAGCTCATCTCGGATTAGAAGCCGTAGCTGGTACCCAGGTACGTCTGCTACACGTATCAAGGTACCCGCTCAGTATTCTCAGCATGGAGCTGTACCTGTAATTACTGTCGTCCTTGGGTGAAAATGGTGAGGATAGTGAGGATGACCATGACCATGACGGCAGAAAGGCGCGCGTCGACAAATGCCACCATCTAGAATGACGAACTCCCAACTCTATTCCCCCTCCCCCCAGACTTTCTGAGTCTGCATTCCCGCCCCCGGACAGTCCGACAAAGAGACTCGATCGAGCCAACAACGGCCAGAGGAGAAAACGGGCCGAACTTTGATGGGAATAAGGTCCCTTTGGACCCCATGAGCCGTAACTTAGGTAGCCTGTTAGACGACCAGTGGGTTTTGGGGGGAGACGGTACGCACACATCCACCGACCAAAAACACAGACGAAACACTCAGCCAAATCCCGTCGACCAGCAATTTGACTCAGCAGCACACGGGCGGAATCCCCGACAGCGCCCACCCACTCGCGTCCTGCAAGGTTACGCCATCGTACAGACCACAACCCTCAGGCGGAGAAAAGACGACGGTTCGCAAACGAGACAAGAGAGCGCCGCCGTCGTTCTTCGACCCAACCGCGTCCAGCAGCGAACGAGGAGAGAACCTTAATTCTGGAGCCCACCCTGGGCGGCCACTGACGACCTTCGGCTCCGGGAGAGAACGGACATCGCCCGACGCGCCACGGTCGGCTTGCGCCCGTGCTGTCGGCCGCTCTGGTCTTCCTTGCATTGCACTGTGCGGCAGCGGCCAGGTTTCCATCGTTCTTGGGGCTGTCGGCGGCGCCACAGGGAGCCCACAGGGTCGTCAGAGGCCTCGTAGGGGCTCCAAATCTCGTATGTACGAAGTAGCACGCGCGACGCACAACGCATAGGAGCATGGTGAACTTGGAACGACAATGCCCTGTGCACTGTGTGCTGCGAACTTGCGCCAGACCAGAGAGGCACTAAAATTGCATTTGTCCGTCCCCTCGAAACTCCAGTGTCCTTCACCGCGCTCGTGGGCCGCTACCGAGAACTGAGAACCCTCACCTCACGACATGCAGGGGTCCATCACATCCACCATGGGTCGCCCGGCACTCGACATGACATCACTCCCTTGCTTTTCCACATCTCTGCCCTCTGGCCCTACGGGTTTCGGCCGCCGGCTTCATCTTGGCGCCAAGCATTTCTACCAGAACAAGCGTTCAGTTCGGCAACGAACTCTCGGGTCAGGGTGCGTGCCAGATCAAACGTCCACATTCAGAGCCCCTTGCCCCCTTGTCCCCTTGTCCAATCCCGCCGCCATGTCATTGGTGGAAATGGTGCCTGGCAGGTGCAGCCCAGGGCCGGTCGGTCCATATCTCTATTCTTCTTTTCTAGTCTTTTTCTTTGGCTGGTTTACAGTGGAGAGTGAAATGGTGGTGGCCTGGGATAAAAACCCGATTCGGATACGTATGTCTTGGCAACAAAAAGCTTGGCATCCAAGCTTTGTTTCAACTGCTTCTACGGGATTTTCAACAATGCTACTCTAAATTGAAATGGGATTCCGAGAATGGATGCATTCCATCATCCGCCTCAAAATCCCTTCAGTTGAATTACCATCAATTCAGTCCAGCCTTTGGGGGTCCTTTGGGGGTCGTCTATCGTTGTCATTCCGAATTCCCGATGCTCGTGCTTCCTTCTTGTCCATCTCGGAGTTTTGCCGCTGACACAAGTGGCGCAACCCTCGTCCTATTCGTCAGCGTTGCATCTCGTCGACGCATGAATCGCCCGCCCTATCGGTGCCGAAGACGGCAATGTTGAAATGCCATTTTCACTCTATTATTATTGACTCACTTGCTGGTAGCACCCGACGCTGCCGGTATCCGTCCCAGGACGTCATTATCGACTCAGGGTCTGTTGAATGCCGGGGAATTCAAGGGTCCAGCCTTCAAGCATGCGGCCACTACAGAACGGGGAGGTTGACACTAATGCTGGTTGGAGATCGTGCGGTTCGCCTCTTGACGATGTGCTATTGTGGAAACCCTCACTTTCTGCAACCTTGATTGCGTTTCCAGGGTTCTAGAAGACAACGGGAATAACACAAGTTCCAGCCACTCGGCCGACCAAGAACCCGGTCAGGCGGTGGGATGACGACACTGCAGATGCCGATATCCATCCTTCGTTCGTCCGAGACTTCTAGACGACGAGGCCCTATCTCTTAGCATCTCGGCGAGCTGAATTATCCCTGCGTGAATCGCGCGGTTTTCTGGCCAGTATCCTCCGAGACGTCCTGCGGGCGAATCGCCAACTGCAACGGCCACATCCCTGTAATACTAGGTACCTTTCTGTCCAATCCAATGTCACATATTATCAGACCAGCAAAACCACATCACAATAATCGGCCGAAAGCCTGGAGTAAACATCTCAACATTGGCGTCGCCCCATCCGGCCCGGTCATACTGTGGACCGTTGTCTATTTCCAGGTAAACCAAGGTTGAGTGAGAGTCGGCCGCCACTAGAAATGTCATGCAATGTGCTGCGTAATCGACAACCACGATGTGATGCAATGCGCTCGGTAATAGACAATACGGCGCTGCTAGTTGCTTATTCCCAAGACCGGCATCGGAGAATGTAGCAGACGTAATCCGGGGTCTCCGGATCCGAGAACTTGCCACTGGGGGTTTGGGGGCAGAACTGTTCTATTCCCATCTCACTGTCTCATTGTGCGTGAGAAAGCGCCTCGATCCTAGAAGCGCCTTACCCTAGAGCGCTGCGGCGCTTGTTCCCCACCTCAGGTAACCGCCAACTGCCCCACCACAGCCTGCCCGCCGCGCGCCGCCCGCACCTCCACCTGCTCCGGCCCCAAACGACCAGCTCTGGAAGCTCCTCCGCATCGAGAACGCTGAGCTCAGTGTGTTCTGCGCTTCGAACCCGCTTACGCCATGGCCGATTCCGGCGCGTTGTTGGGTTTCTTTACCCAAATGAACAACATGGGCGGCGTCATCGTCAAAGGTTGGCCAGCTCCGAAGCTGTTTCCCCGCTGCTGTGCTGCGCTGTGAATGCCGAATGTTGACCATGTTTGCTCCCAGATCAGCCTAAGCTCGACCTCGATCTATACCTCCAGAACTACACCGGTGCGTTATCCCCCGCCCCTTGCCAGAGCATTCTGCCCATACTCCCGCTAACGCCGAGCGTGCGTTGCTTCCAGGTCGGACGAGATTCGATCGCCTCATCTTCATCGGAAAGTGCTCGGTACCGCTATGTGTCGATGCCCTCAAGGGCGCCATAGTGGAGGCCAAGGCCGGATCGGACGTGACACGATACACAGAAGCATGGGATTACATTCGTATGGCGGCGCCAAACGAGCCCGAGGCCCAGAAAGATGATGGGTGGGTAGAAAACACTGAGCGTGCAAACAAGGCAGAAACCGCACGCCTCGAGACTGAGCTGAAAGGATACAAGAACAATCTAATCAAGGAAAGCATCCGGGTAAGTCAACACCGGCTAAGTGTTAACATTGCAGTCAGCTGACAGCATTCCCCCGCCTAGATGGGTCATGAAGACCTCGGTCGTCATTTCGAGAAGATCGGTTCCCTTAACGATGCTGCGGAAGCATACAGCAGGATGCGTCAAGACGTGAGCACTGCCAAGCACATCGTCGACTGCGGGATGCATCTCGTCAGCGTCTCCCTCCAGCGTCGCGACTGGTCTATGGCCCTTTCCAACCTCGGAAAGATCACCGGCGTCCAAATGAACGACGAGGATAAGTCCCTTCAGGTTTACACCAAGATCGTTTCGGGAATTGCCCTCCTGGGTCTCAACCACTACCAAGAAGCTGCAAAGAGCTTCCTCCAGGCCGACTTCAGCGTGCCCTCGTCAACGTACAGCCACATCGCAAGCCCCAACGACATCGCCGTCTACGGAGGGCTGCTAGCCCTGGCCACCATGGACCGAAAGGATCTACAGACTCGTGTGCTAGACAACCAGTCTTTCCGGACGTTCTTGGAGCATGAGTCCCATATCCGAAAGGCAATCAGCCTCTTCGTCAACGGCCGATACTCGAGTTGCTTGTCGATCCTTGAGTCAGTTCGCACCGATTATATGCTGGATATCCACCTGCAGCGACACGTCCCCGCCATATACGCGCAGATCCGCAGCAAATCTATTGTCCAGTATTTCGTACCCTTCTCATGTGTCACCATTGACACCATGAACGAGGCTTTTGCCCAGAAGGAAGACACTATCGAACAAGAACTCGTGGACATGATTCGCGAGGGCACTCTTAAGGCTCGATTGGACGGCAAGAACAAGGTACGAGTCTTCGCTTAATCCAACATAAGCACGTTACTAACATGATGGTGTAGTTGGTTATTGCCGTCGTTCCAGACCCTCGTCTTGAGATGCAGAAGGAGGCTCTGGAGGTTGCGCGTCAGTACGAGCAGGAAGCCAGAGAGAGACTCCGCCGTATGAGTCTCATGGCTGCCGGCCTCGAAGTGGCCGGACAGAAAAAGCAGGGTGCCAGGGTAACTGAGGAGTGGTTCGACGACAAGTCTCTCCCCAGTGGAGTTGAGGCTCAAAACTGACCGTCTCCTCTTTGACCAAATCGAGTGGAGGATGAATTATCCGCGGAGCCATGCCTATTTGACAACAACCACCGTTGTTTGGCGGATTATTTTGGGGAGGATGGAGCGAGAAGAGGCCATTTAACGACGATACCGAATCAGAGTTGAGAATGCATACATCACGGCCCAGGCGTTCAGGGTCCCGGTTACTACGGCACGTCAAATGACGTACCTTGCAAGATTAGATCAGGCGCAAAGGGGCATAGTTTACACAGACCAATCACGAACCTGTTATTCCCGGGGAGAGAGCCAGATGAGGTGTCCTTAATCGTTCTTGTCTTGCTCCGTTTTGTCTAACTTGCGGGGGTATCATTAATGTAGTTTGTAGCCTAGCCTGGTCTCCTCCGCGCGGACCATCCCCATGTTTTGGTCCCCTGCGTCCGGTCCTCAGCCCATCAACTGCCGGAGATCCGTCGGCGGCCACCGCACCTGCGCGAAGGTGAGGCAGCGCTTGATGCTCTGCAGGTATTTGCGTGTGATCTCGTCTCCCATAACGTGGCCCTTCTCGCCGTTGTGCAGCTTCTCGCGAGCGCTACGCTCGTGGATACCAACCATGGTGACTCCGATGGGCCATGCTGCCTTGCCAATACTGAGACGTAGGTACCCATCGTTGGCGTCGACGTAGCGGCGCTCCTGCAGCGCCTGGACGATCTCGATGACGGGCGCGATGATGGAGTCTTCGAGGTCGCCTTGTTCGAATTTGCGGAAGAGCTGTGTTGGTGTCAGTCATGGTGGGCTTGCAGCGTCGTGGAAGAGACTTACCGGCTTCATGTTTTCGCGAGTCTGTACCATGGCGTTGTATGCCGTCTTGCTGGCGCTCGTCTCCCGTTTCTCGGCATCCATGGCCCTCTCGTACTCTGTGAGAACCATTGTAAAGTAGCTCGCCAGCTGCCGGAACAGCCACTTCCGGCCCTCTTGATCCTGGGGCACCTTGGTATCAACCTTCATGTCCTTCTCTTCCACCAGCTCCAGAGTCGTCGGGATCGGCCCCTTGGTCATCACCCTTGTCAACTTCCTATATCGCCTCAACCGCGATGCATGGCCCTCTCCAAACAGTGCCACTGGCTCGCCCAGGGTCCGCAACTTGGCCACCAGCTCCTCTTCGGGTATATCCTCGCCTCCAGCGACAGTATCTTCCTCCTCTTCCTCGCCCGTCTTCCGCACCAGCTCCGGCAGGCCTAGACGCTTACGTCGCACGCGCTCCTCCTCAAATTCTTGCTCCTCCCGGCGCTTGCGCGACTCTTCGGCAAGCTTACGGCGCTTGTCCTCGCGGATGACGGTCTCGGCGGCGATGTCCTCCTCGCGCTTGCGCTTAGCCGCAGCCTTGGCTTCGCGCTCCGTCTCGAGGGCTTTTTGTTCGGCGATATAGGCTTCTTTGCGCTGGGCTTCGACTTCGGAGCGCTTTAGGAACTTTTTGTTGTCGCTGCTGCTCTTCTTGGACTTCGACATCTCCTTGTTCATCAACGCAGCGAAGTCCATCTTTGCGGGTGCGACGCTCGGGAGTTCGGGGATGCTATTCGTAGGCTTAATCAGTAGATTGTAGTATTCGTAGCGTAAAGGAATGAAACCAAACAGGTGGTTCTTGATGTTGACTGGATTGACGAAGATGTCGCAAAGTGTAAGTTACTGGACCCATGAGGACCATCGCATGCTGGTTATCGATTGCGGAAATATCCCGGCTAATTCAGTGGTGAGCCTAGTGATGCGCGCAGGCCTCGGCCATCATGTAACCTTTGTCGACCAGAACAATGTGCAACTAAATAATGACTCGACGAAAACAAGACTCTTCGATATTTTAATACGGTACCATAACTTCGATATGTCATCGCCTCCGCCGAAGCCGGCCCGCGAAGACGTGGCTCCCTTTCTGGTTCAGCTGTTCTATCGCCAAGGAACTTTCCACAGGTATGATGGAACCGCATCTCTGCAGCTTCAACTTTTGCGATCCCAGCCCGTGCTAACTCAACTCACTCTCAGACCAGAGGAGTTTGGATCGCCCTCTTTACCACCGCATGTCCCGATATACACATGGTCTGACTGTACCCTCAAGGAGCTCGCCCTCGAGCTAGCAGCTGCCAAACCGTCCGCCCTCCCCTCACCCGCCATCGGTGCCCGCCTCGCATTCCAGCTCGTCTTCCCAGATCTTCGCAATACCAGTACGGTCAGCAATTCACAACCTCGGTTCGGTGTCAAGGATCTAGGCAGCATCGTCATTGGCGAGGGAGAACCGAGTGTGGAACTATCGGACGATGTCGAGATGGACGGATCAGTGAAGGGATTGAAGGATAAGGACAAAACACTGAACGACGCCCGGTTCGTGGTTGGGGACTATATATCCTGCGCTGTGATACCGCCTCTGTCGGATGGCTCGGTGGCTCCATCACCGATCGCCCGGAGAGAGCCAGCCATGGCTCCGCGGGAAGGTCGTGGCGGCTTCCGGGGAGGGTTCCAGAGCCGGGAGAATGGCAATGGTCGTGGTGGCCCCCGGGGAGGAAGGGGTGGGTGGAGAGATGATATCGGAGGCGGATTTCCTATGGGAGAATGGAGGAGAGGCGAAAGGTTACCTGATGGCCCTGGTTCTGGACCAAGAGCAAGAGGCAGGGGATGGCGGTGATGGAAGATACCCGAAGCATATCGAGGGCCAGGAGGGCGGCGTCACGTTATATTATACCCAATTTTCAGGAGCAATTCATCTGAGGTTTTCACGTCAATCAAATTGGGCACGTTGTTGTTGTTGTAGTCTCTTTCTCTCGACTGGATTCCGATGCAGTCTCTATCCCAGAGTGAACCCAATATATGTACACAAGTCCCACGCCACCACATCCCAAACTGAATTTATCGCTCAACGATGAGATCTCCCCTTCGCTTCCCTCGGAAGTCCCAGAGTCCCTGTAGATCGTCAGTGTACTGCACTCTCGGCAGTCCTCGGCTAACTCACGTCGGTCTTGTAGGCAATGATTCCCATGATGGTGGGGATCACGGCAACGTAGATGACGGTGATTCTGGCGGTTCGGGGCGTCCATCGGAAGAACTTGTGGCGGGCCTTCTGCATAGCTGTATTCCATCGCGTTAGAGGGGCAGCTCGAGGACGTGGTCGGTTCGAATGCCGGAGGACGGGGGAAGTCACGCACCCTGAAACTTCTGGTAAGCCGGGTCCGGCTTGACGTCTGGCACAGGGCGGTTAGCAGGATGCGGTCAATGGGAGAGGTGCATGGCATACTGAGGTGCGCCATTTTGACTCGACGGCAGCGGGTGTCTGGCTGGAGCGGGTGGGAGGCGAATTGGCCGGCTGGGTGGTCGAGCTTGAGGTCGTTCACCTTGGACTGACGATGCGCGGGAGTTGAAGTTTAAGGCTTAGGTAACTAAATTCCAATGCATGTCATTGGCCAGGCGTTGCCCAACTCACCGACATACCCTATACCTCTCACTTGCACCTATGGTCTGTGATTATTTTGGTAGTGTTCTATGTCTATGTGCTTATATTGTTTCGTATAGGTTGCGCCTGGTTTAAACCTAGTCAAATATCTTCTAATCAACCTCTTTGTGGATTTACTCGTATGTTTACTCAATTACACCAGTCGTGTTAAATCCATCGAGCAGTTGCAAACACTAGAGATACGTGAGTATTATAACATGCCGTACCAGCAGATATAATAATCCACCCAATAAATATGTTGCTCAGCCAAGTTTGCTTCAAGCGCTCAATTCAACCATCTCACATGATAATCGACAGACAACCTTGATGCCCGTGGATAGTGACCTTGCTGTCTGTAGGCGATGACCCTGCTATCTGTAGGCAATGACCTTGCTGATTGTACGTGATGATTTTGTCACCTGCCGAAAACAACCTTATGCAGGGCCGCAGAATATAAGAGGGACACACAAATGCTGTTGAGTATTATTTTCGTTTCGTGGTTCTCTCGAGATATCATCAATGCCAAGACAAATCACGTGACGGGCCCCACACCTTAATAGCGCGTCTCTTGTCCGTCAGGAAAATTGTCTTGACGGGGGCGACTCTCAATCAAGAGCTTTGCATCAAATCTCGCCTTGGTCGTCGCTGCGCAAAATTCCGCGCGACCGGCTTCTATTTCATCACCGGAATCCCGCGACAAACACCTATCTCCCGCCCTGACCCTATACAAAAGGAGTCAGAAGTGGAAGCGCGTCGAAACAGGCGCGACGGCGTGAAGCCTTCGACAGGCAGCTCCACGATCATCGACATTTGAGCGCATCGCGAAGCCATCATGTCGCAGCCCCCTCCGCCGCCTCCTCCGGGCTGGGGTCCTCCCCCTCCTCCACCTCCTTCGTCCTCGCTGCCGCCACCCCCATCGACGCCTGCGCCTCCTCCTCCAGGCTATCGCCCCCCGACCGACCCCCAGATCGCAAAGTTCGCACAGAAGAAGAAGGAATGGCTTCGGACCCAGCGCAACCGCTTCGGCGAGAAGCGCAAGGGAGGCTTCGTTCAGTCGCAAAAGGCGGATATGCCACCTGAGCATCTGCGAAAGATCGTCAAGGACATTGGTGATGTGTCGCAGAAGAAGTACACAAACGACAAGCGAAGCTACCTGGGAGCCCTCAAGTTCATGCCCCATGCGGTCTTGAAGCTTCTCGAGAACATGCCCATGCCGTGGGAATCCGCACGCGAAGTGAAGGTCCTCTACCACGTGAACGGCTGCCTGACCCTGGTCAACGAAATTCCTCGAGTCATCGAACCAGTATTCTTTGCACAGTGGGCAATGATGTGGACGTTCATGCGAAAGGAGAAGGCTGATCGAAGGTTGTTCAAGCGCATGCGATTCCCACCCTTTGACGACGAAGAACCTCCACTGTCGTGGTCCGAGAACATTGAGGACGTGGAGCCCCTTGAGCCCATTCAGATGGAGCTGGACGAAGATGACGACGAGGCCGTATACGAGTGGTTCTATGACCACCGACCTTTGATGGACACCCCCCACATCAATGGACCCAGCTACAAGTCTTGGAACCTCACCTTGCCCCAGATGGCTACGCTCTTCCGTCTCAGTCGACCTCTCGTCTCCGATGTTGTGGATAAGAACTACTTCTATCTCTTCGAACTCAAGAGTTTATTGTCAGCCAAGGCGCTCAACGTGGCCCTGCCTGGTGGCCCCCGATTCGAGCCTCTGTACAAGGATATTGACCCTAACGACGAGGACTTTGGCGAGTTCAATGCGATCGACCGCATCATCTTCCGAAACCCGATCCGAACGGAATTCCGGGTCGCATTCCCATACCTCTACAACTCCCTACCGAGAAGCGTGCACCAGTCGTGGCACTCACACCCTCAGGTTGTCTTCAACCGAGCCGATGACCCCGATCTCCCAACCTTCCACTTTGACCGCCGTATCAACCCTATCTCGTCGCGAACGGTTGCATCCAAGAACGTCGAGGTGTCACACGAGGATGAATTGTTCGGCCCTGGAAATAATGAGGAGCCCGAGGAGGATGCTTTTGAGCTTCCCGCGGGTGTCCAACCATTCCTCGACGAGGAGGAGCTGGAGAACGAGCTCACATCTTCAGCAGTTGAGCTGTGGTGGGCTCCATTCCCCTTCGATCGACGATCAGGACAAATGGTTCGAGCTCAGGATGTTCCTCTGGTTAAGCAGTGGTATCTGGAGCATGCTCCTTCTGATCGACCCCCAGTCAAGGTCCGAGTTTCATACCAAAAGTTGCTGAAGAACTACGTTCTCAATGAGCTCCACAAGAAGACGCCCAAAGCCCAGAACAAGCAGAACCTGCTGAAGTCTTTGAAGCAAACCAAGTTCTTCCAGCAAACTACCATTGACTGGGTGGAGGCTGGTCTGCAAGTGTGTCGACAGGGTTTCAACATGCTGAACCTCCTGATCCATCGCAAGAACCTTACGTACCTTCATCTTGATTACAACTTCAACTTGAAGCCCGTTAAGACCCTTACCACCAAGGAGCGAAAGAAGTCTCGATTCGGAAATGCGTTCCATCTGATGCGTGAAATCTTGAGGTTGACGAAGCTGATTGTTGATGCTCAAGTTCAATATAGACTGGGCAACATTGATGCTTTCCAGCTTGCTGATGGTATCCTGTATGCCTTCAACCACGTCGGTCAGCTCACCGGTATGTACCGATACAAGTACAAGTTGATGCACCAGATCCGAACATGCAAAGATCTCAAGCATCTCATCTACTACCGATTTAACTCTGGGCCTGTTGGAAAGGGACCCGGTTGTGGTTTCTGGGCCCCTGCGTGGAGAGTGTGGCTATTCTTCATGCGAGGTATCATTCCCCTCCTTGAGAGATGGTTGGGAAACCTTCTGTCCCGTCAATTTGAGGGTCGACACAGCAAGGGCGTTGCAAAGACTGTTACCAAGCAGCGTGTGGAGTCCCACTTCGATCTGGAACTCCGCGCGTCCGTCATGGCTGACTTGATGGACATGATGCCCGAGGGTATCAAGCAAAACAAGGTCAACACCGTTCTCCAGCATCTTTCCGAGGCATGGAGATGCTGGAAGAGTAATATCCCCTGGAAGGTTCCTGGCCTGCCGGCACCTATCGAGAATATCATCCTTCGATACGTCAAGTCCAAGGCTGATTGGTGGGTCTCTGTCGCTCACTACAACCGTGAGCGTATTCGCCGAGGAGCTACGGTCGATAAGACCGTGGCGAAGAAGAATGTTGGCCGTTTGACCCGACTTTGGTTGAAGGCTGAGCAGGAACGACAGCACAACCACATGAAGGATGGTCCTTATGTCTCATCTGAGGAGGCTGTTGCCATCTACACCACCACTGTTCACTGGCTGGAGTCGCGCAAGTTTTCTCCCATTCCTTTCCCCAGTGTGTCATACAAGCACGACACCAAGATCCTGATCCTTGCTCTGGAGCGACTCAGAGAGGCCTACTCAGTTAAGGGCCGTCTCAACCAGAGCCAGCGAGAAGAGTTGGCCTTGATTGAGCAGGCATATGATAGTCCCGGAACTACTCTCGAGCGAATCAAGCGCTTTTTGCTCACCCAGCGAGCTTTCAAGGAGGTCAACATCGACATGAACGACAACTACAGCACCATCAACCCCGTTTACGACATCGAGCCCATCGAGAAGATCAGCGATGCTTACTTGGACCAGTACCTCTGGTATCAGGCTGACCAGCGACATCTCTTCCCCGCATGGATCAAGCCATCCGATTCCGAGGTTCCCCCATTGTTGGTGTACAAGTGGGCCCAGGGCATTAACAACTTGGGTGGTGTGTGGGAGTCAGAGAACGGAGAGTGCAACGTCATGATTCAGACCGAGCTCTCCAAGGTCTACGAGAAGATGGAGCTCACCCTACTCAACTCTCTCCTCCGGTTGATCATGGATCACAACTTGGCTGATTATATCACTGCCAAGAACAACGTTCAACTCACCTACAAGGATATGAACCATGTCAACAGTTATGGTATGATCCGAGGTCTCCAGTTCTCGGCATTCGTGTTTCAGTACTACGGCCTTGTCCTGGATCTTTTGCTCCTTGGTCCCCAGCGAGCCAGCGAGATTGCTGGACCTCCCCAAAGCCCCAACGATTTCTTGCAGTTCCGCGACCGCGAAACGGAGACTAGACACCCGATTCGTCTGTACACTCGATACATTGACAAGATTTGGATCTTCCTTCGATTTACCGCTGAAGAGTCGAGAGATCTCATTCAACGCTTCCTCACGGAGCAACCGGATCCTAACTTCGAGAACGTCATTGGCTACAAGAGCAAGAAGTGCTGGCCCAGAGATTCTCGCATGCGCTTGATGCGACACGATGTTAACCTGGGCCGAGCCGTCTTCTGGGACATCAAGAACCGCCTTCCCCGATCAGTCACTACAATTGATTGGGATGACAGCTTCGCCAGTGTATACAGCCGTGACAACCCCAACCTGCTGTTCTCGATGGCTGGCTTTGAGGTCCGCATCTTGCCCAAGAGTCGAAACCAGAACGAGGAGTTCCCAGTCAAGGACAGCGTCTGGTCACTCGTCGACAACACTACCAAGGAGCGAACAGCACACGCCTTCCTGCAAGTTACTGAGGAGGATATTCAGAAGTTTAACAACCGAATTCGACAAATCCTTATGTCTTCAGGCTCCACCACCTTCACTAAGATCGCCAATAAGTGGAACACCGCTTTGATCGCCCTCTTCACGTACTACCGAGAAGCTGCTGTGTCTACCGTTGACCTGCTTGACACGATCGTCAAGTGCGAGACGAAGATTCAGACCCGAGTGAAAATTGGACTGAACTCCAAAATGCCTTCGCGTTTCCCCCCTGCTGTCTTCTACACCCCGAAGGAGCTCGGTGGCCTTGGTATGATTTCTGGCTCTCACATCTTGATCCCTGCCAGTGACAAGCGCTGGTCGAAGCAAACCGACACTGGCGTCACTCACTACCGTGCTGGTATGACTCATGACGAGGAGACTTTGATCCCCAATATCTTCCGTTATATCATCCCCTGGGAGGCAGAGTTTATTGACTCTCAGCGAGTCTGGACAGAGTACTCGCAGAAGCGTCTTGAGGCTAATCAGCAGAACCGTCGTTTGACCCTCGAGGATCTTGAGGACAGTTGGGATCGCGGTTTACCCCGTATCAACACCCTGTTCCAAAAGGATCGAAGCACCCTAAGTTTCGACAAAGGATTCCGGGCCCGAGCTGAGTTTAAAATTTACCAGCTGATGAAGAGTAACCCTTTTTGGTGGACTAGTCAGCGCCATGACGGAAAATTGTGGAACCTGAACGCTTACCGAACCGATGTTATTCAGGCCCTCGGTGGCGTGGAGACAATTCTTGAGCACACGCTCTTTAAAGCAACCGGTTTTCCATCTTGGGAGGGCTTGTTTTGGGAAAAAGCTAGCGGGTTTGAAGGTCGGTCTATTCTACTCCTCCAGTCGATGGTCATTGAGCTAACTTATTTTTAGAGGGTCGGTCTATTCTACTCCTCCGGTCGATGGTTATTGAGCTAACTTATTTTTAGCGATGAAATTCAAGAAGCTTACGAATGCGCAGAGGTCCGGTTTGAATCAAATCCCGAATCGTCGGTTCACTCTGTGGTGGTCACCAACCATAAACCGAGCCAACGTATACGTGGGTTTCCAGGTTCAACTGGATCTTACGGGAATTTTCTTGCACGGAAAGATTCCTACTCTCAAAATTTCGCTCATCCAGATCTTCCGAGCGCATTTGTGGCAAAAGATTCACGAGTCTGTTGTGATGGATCTTTGCCAGGTTTTCGACCAGGAACTGGAGTCACTTGGCATCGAGACTGTCCAAAAGGAAACCATCCACCCGCGAAAGTCTTACAAGATGAACAGCTCCTGTGCCGATATCCTGCTCTTTGCTAGTCATAAGTGGAACGTCACCCGACCGTCGCTCCTCTACGATACCAAGGACGTCATTGAACCCACCACCACCAACAAATTCTGGGTCGACGTGCAGCTCCGATATGGTGACTACGACTCTCACGACATTGAGCGATACACTCGTGCCAAGTACCTTGATTACACTACCGACAGCGCCAGTATCTATCCCTCTGCTACCGGTCTCATGATTGGAATCGATCTTGCGTACAACCTTTACTCTGCCTACGGCATGTACTTCCCTGGCTTGAAGGTGCTGGTTCAGCAGGCCATGGCCAAGGTCATGAAGGCCAACCCGGCTCTGTACGTTCTGCGTGAGCGTATCCGCAAGGGTCTGCAGCTCTACGCTTCAGAGAGCAACCAAGAGTTCCTGAACTCCCAGAACTACTCTGAACTTTTCAGCAACCAGACTCAGCTGTTCATCGATGACACCAACGTCTACCGTGTCACCATTCACAAGACGTTCGAGGGTAACTTGACGACCAAGCCCATCAACGGTGCCATCTTTATTTTCAACCCTCGTACTGGTCAGCTCTTTTTGAAGATCATCCACACTAGCGTCTGGGCCGGACAGAAGCGTCTTGGCCAGTTGGCCAAGTGGAAGACTGCCGAAGAAGTTGCCGCCCTGATTCGTTCACTTCCCGTTGAAGAGCAGCCGAAGCAGCTTATCGTTACTCGAAAGGGTCTTTTGGATCCTCTTGAGGTCCATTTGCTGGATTTCCCCAACATCTCCATTCGTGCCTCCGAGTTGCAGCTTCCTTTCCAGGCTGCTATGAAGGTCGAGAAGCTAGGAGACATGATTCTGCGTGCTACTGAGCCTCAGATGGTGCTCTTCAACCTGTATGATGAGTGGCTCAAGAGCATCTCATCCTACACTGCCTTCTCTCGTCTCGTACTGATCCTCCGTGCTTTGCATGTCAACCCCGACAAGACCAAGTTGATCCTCCGACCCGACAAGACTGTCATCACCCACGACCATCACATCTGGCCTTCGCTGTCCGACGAGGAGTGGATCAAGGTTGAAACGCAGCTCCGAGATCTCATCCTGAATGACTACGGAAAGAAGAATAACGTCAACGTGTCTAGTCTGACGAGCAGTGAAGTACGAGACATCATCTTGGGTATGGAGATCTCAGCACCGTCCATGCAGCGACAGCAGGCCGCCGAGATCGAGAAGCAGCAGCAAGAGCAACAGCAATTGACTGCCGTGACCACCAAGACTCAGAATGTGCACGGTGAGGAGATTATCGTGACTACGACCTCGCAGTTTGAACAACAGACGTTTGCGTCCAAGACGGAATGGCGGACACGTGCCATTGCCACATCAAACTTGCGGACCAGGGCCAAGAATATCTATGTCTCGTCTGTCGACAACGACGTCGACGACATTACCTATGTCATGCCCAACAACATCCTCAAGCGCTTCATCACCATTGCGGATCTGAGGGTGCAAGTGGCTGGTTACCTGTATGGCTCTTCGGCGCCTGACAACGACCAAATCAAGGAGATTAAGTGTATCGTCATGGCCCCACAGATCGGTGGTCTGCGCAACGTGCAGCTTCAGCAACAGCTTCCGCAGAGCGAGTACCTCGAGGGCATGGAACCCCTTGGTGTGATCCACACCATGTCTGGCAATGAGCTGCCGTACATGTCGGCCATGGACGTCACGGAGCACTCAAAGCTTCTGGATTCACACTCTGAGTGGGACAAGACCAACACGGCGACTCTGTCCGTCTCGTTCACTCCCGGTAGCGTGTCACTGTCCGCCTGGGGCCTCACGCCTGCGGGCTACAAGTGGGGAGCCGAAAACAAGGACACGCAAAGCGACCAGCCGCAGGGGTTTACGACGACGATGGGCGAGAAGCGCAAACTTCTGCTGAGCCTCAGATTCAGGGGTTTCTTCCTGGTCCCGGCTGATGGCAAGTGGAACTACAGTTTCATGGGAACCGCCTTCGCCGGCATGGAGAAGAAATCGGTACCCGTCAAGCTGGACACACCGCTCCCCTTTTACAGCGACCAGCACCGACCGGTCCACTTCCACAGCTTCGCTGAGCTGGAAGACATTTGGGTGGATCGATCGGACAATTTTGCCTAAACGTCTTTCGGAAACAGACGCATCGGGCAAGAGATGGGCATGAGCATGATGGAGGATGGCACCGGCAAGGGACATTGGACCGGACATCGGATACGGCGGGCGCGATACGAAGGAGGACATGGATGGATGAGCATCATGCGAAAAGCACAGACAGGAGGAGAAGAAACGACGGATCAGACTAAGACGTGAAGCTGCGGCAATCTGATCTGGGCTGACGGCGGGACGGGATGCGACGAGATGCGACATGTTTTGACTGGGCCGCACAGGGGTGTGGTTGAGGCTTGGCTTGTCGGAGGGGTCAGCACCCGCAAGCGAAGCGTCGGAGGTGTGCGCGTGGTTTATGCGGGGGGGAGGCGTTCTTCCATTTGTTGTAGAAGCTGGGAGCCAACTGTTGTAATTGATTAAGCTACCTACGTGGGATACATGGTATACGGGTCGATATTGTAAAGATAGGAAGAAAAAAAAAGGCATTTACCGAACAATTGAGGTCCAAAATGATCAATCACGAGACCGAAATTTGTGTTAATTATCGATGATGACGTTGGGATTAGTGGGCGGGTGGGCTTCCAGATTCGGTAGCGATTAATTGAGTGATGGGCGGGAAGAAGCCGAAAAGAAGCTTGGAAGAAGGGGAGGCCGGAAAGGGAATGGGAAATGGACAAGGGAAAGGGACAAAGAGTGCATGGGTGACCCAAGTCAAGGGCGAGGCTCCCGACCGACTTGCTGGGACGGGATGAGGAGGGGGGAGAATGTAAAGCTGGGAGAGCTAGGATAATTGGAATACTAGCTGGAAAAGCCGGGATAATTTGGACAGCTGGGAAGAGAGAATGGAGAGAGAGCTGGGATGCTGCCGGGCCGCGGCTTCACCGAGGGCGTGGGCGTGGAACCGCGCCGTGAGCTGGTCTTGTGGGGGACTGAAATTGCTGTTTATGCGTTCATGCATCCGCACGCATGCGGACGACGGCCAAAAGAGCACCGACGCGTCGAGACGGCGGGTCCGGAGCCGGAGCTCACGGGGCAGCCGGGGCCAGCCGGGGGCACGCAGGCTGCATTGAGAAGGAGCTCGACCGAGGAATTCGGAGCTGTAGATTTGAAGGCGTTCGTGATGGTGTTGTCGAGTGTCGTTGAGTGTGGCCCAGCGAAGGTGTGTAGTGTGTGTAGTGGCGAACGGACTGAGGTGTCATCGATTCCGTCATCGTTCCCCATTGTTGGACCCCCGAGGTTCGTATAGACCGTGGTCTCCTTGCTGCTGACGTCGATCCGCTACGTACCCTACTACCCTACTACCTTACTACCCTACTACTTTACTGCTAGGTACTACCCTCCGCTCTTTTGTTGCTATTCGTATCTACCCTGCCGGGCGGGCGACAAGGCTCAAGGCGCAAGGGGGCCCGCACCCTAATCGATAGTGTGCTGCGCTCTGGTCAGCCCGGCATCCGTACCTGCGCAAGCGGTGGTACGAGTGTCCCGTTGACCGTTGGGCGGGCGCCCGTTTAGGGGATGGGCGATCCCACGCCCTTGATCCATCCCGCTGTTGGTTGAGCTCGGTACGATGCCGATCATGCCCCATACTTTGGAAGGGGGGGGATATCGAGTTGGTGGATGTGGGTTTGGTTCGTGGCCACAACTGGGCAGTCGGTTCCTGGATGACAAGAGTAGAGCACCACGAGTCCAAAGATAGTTCCCAATAACACATATAATATAGCATTCTAGTAAAGTCAATCCGGTTGATTCGTACAATTCATCGTCATCATAATTCTTATTCTTATTTTATTTATTTTATTAAATAAACTAACCCACGTAGGCCTTATCAGCCTAAGAACGCCTCTTTGACTGCGCCCATCGCCTAACTACCTACGTCGATTCAACTGAGGCTTAAATAAAATTGATTAAATCAACTTGCACCCCTGTGCGAATACCAAAGTGCCTGTGTGCCACTAGTACTAGTAATCCCCATCATCAATTAGGCTTCGGATGAATGAGATTTGCATCTGCACTGGGCCGCGCCGCGGACGTGCGGCGTGGTCGTGGCGTCTCGGTGGACTAGTCCGCGGTGGATTGCAAATGCGATGCGATGCGATGCAAGGCGATGCGATGCGGACGCGGCTGCAACGCAATGGCGCTGCGGATAAGCAGCACCAACGGGCAAAGGTGGATGCGGCCCTCATGCGGCCAGCTGAAGATGGATGCCAGGCGATTTAAGTTCGCCGGAATCTTCGGGCCGGCGGCGTATCAACTGCCTCCATCATGTACGCGTGGTGCGAGCTGAAGGTCGATGGGCGGGCGATGGAGAGGGGAGAGAGCGGAGGGGAGAGGGGAAGGTGAGAAGTGAGTCTTGGATTGCGTCCGTCTTCATTCGTTGGCGATGGTGTTGGTTGGTGGTTTGCTGTTGGTTTGGCGTATGTCGTTGAGTTGGTTGGGTGCTAGAATCCACTTTCTCATGTCTTGTTTCTCGTATTGTAGGCGCCTTCCGGCTTTCTTCTTCTTCCTTTAGCTCCATCACGCCTTCCTTCCCGGCTTCCATTGAGTTGAGCCTCCTCCCATCATCACCCCCCCTTCCTTCCCTGCCACCTGCCCGCTTGCCCACTTTCCCACTGCATCCCGTCGTTATCATCCCCGGCCGTTTCTCATTTTCCTCCTTTTCCACTCTCACCAAACACTCATTCCATTTATCAGCAGCAACGTCACGCATGCCAGCTCTCGACCCACCTGTCATCGCTCAACCTGCCCGAATCTTGCAAGACGACCGACCGTCCGTTCACCCTCTCTCCCAATCGCAATGACATCTATTCTCCTCCCCCTCGTCCTCTCCACCCCAAAGCTAGGGTCCTTACGCTAGCTGGGCATGCCCTGGACGCGCCCTGGACACGCTAGAAGGGGCTTCTAGAAGCTCATCCCGACTCCTGTGCCGGGGCCCTGGAATCGGATCCCCCTCGATGCCAATATGCCATGATGCAGACCAGGTCCCTGAGACGGCACTGTGATGTGGCTGATGGCGTCTTCGTTTTCTGGGTCGGCTCGGGGACGCGAGGCTCCGTGACACCCTCGGCTCCCTCATGCGCATCTCCCCTGGGCGGTCATATCCTTCTCTCCCGGGTCGACCTCCTCGAATGCGTGCTCCTGCCTGACAGCTGACTGGTGCCCTGGCGACGCGTGCTGCATATCCGCGGGGGGACGCCTTAAGGGGCATTAAGCATTGATGTGTGCAATTTTGGAGTCCCCGAACGCGCCTAGGGCTGCCTCCCAAGCGCCAGCCGTTGATCAGCCTTCAGTGGCCCGTGTCCTGCTGATTCTAACCGCCACGGCACTGGATTGGCAGCTGATCGGCCGACCAGCCGCTGGAAGTCATCTAGGGCGTCCATAGGGTCCATGGCGTTCATGGGCCCAAGATCTTGGTCCCGTCCGGGCGTTTCTTTCTGGGGGCGCGCATCGCCGCATCGCGTAACTACCCAGCCGCATGTGTATGTGCTGCTCAACGGCCGTCGTCGACAGCCCAGCTCAACCTCACCCCACGGCTTCCGCCAAGCCGAGTGTCAGCGTCCTCATCTCGGTGTCCCTCTTCCACAGCAGTGGCTTCCGCAATCCTCAGCCCCCTGATCTCCTTTGGCTCGGTTCCGGAAGGTCGGTTTGTGCCCTCTATCGTTCCCATCTCCGTCCGGGCCCTGTCCCGACCTCAAAGTCTGGTCCCTGTGGGCGCGTCATCCGCCTCAATTCGCCCTTGGTGGGGGACATTCGTTGCCCAAGCCACAGTTGGCTGAGCTGTCGATCCAGATGCAGAGTGCCATCATGACGTGCGTGCCCCCTTTACCAATCTGGATCCGCGCCGGATCCCCGGTTCTTGTCGTCCTCGCCACTAGCCATGGTATTTCCTTGTTTATGGGCCAGACTTGTCGAGTGGCAGTTCCTGGCTGGTGGAGATACATTTGGTCACGATCTAGTTCAGTCGGCGTCCGTGATTCCTGGGTGCATCAATCTAATATAGCAGACCCTGTTGCATTATACCACCCCTGTCCCCCATCGACTTTGGTGGCCCATTCCCTGTCCTGCAGTCCTGCAAGCACCGGAACAATTTTTTCTCAGTCTGCCTGCCACGCAATTAACCCGGCGTCTGGTCCTGACGGCCTTCCTTTGACCCAGAAAAGCTGCGGGATGCGTGCTGTCCGTTGTCATGCTGCTGCCCGTTGTTCACTGCCAGCTCAGTCCAGCCTGGCCAAGCAACGCTCGGGCGAGGCGCGTTTCATCCTCGCCGGCTCCTCCAATAGGCGGTGACATTCTGCGAGCTTCCATGTCTGCTTCGAGACAGTCACCTCCTCAATTGCTGGGTACGCAGGGATTCAACAGCAGCAAATTGCCGTCTTGACAGAACAACCGTGCATTGAGCGAGCTGCTCTCCCACCCTTCTAGGGCATTATGGCCCTTGTGGGTGCCGGCTGGCATCAGGGGAGGGGTGGCGCTTGTTTCTATATACAACACCCCCAGGAGCCATGGCATAATACGCTCTAATTGACTACCCCCCCCTCCCTGGCCAAGGTTGGCAGCCAGTCTCCGCAGCCTAGCACGAGACGGGGTACCCTCTCGCAGGGAAAGGCGAATCTTGATGGCCTTTAGCCTGCAGCATGAAAGAGTGGCAGCAGTAGATCCACACTCTCTGTGACCCTGCTTTGGCCCTCGATCATCAGACGATGTAATGCGTCCCTTACCCTGGCTGGCCCGGTTAGGTTCCTAGCACATATGTCTTAAATACGGACCCTGGCCGGGAACTAGAGAGATCTTGAGGGGGGAGCCTTTCCGACATCTGCCCTACGAAGTGGCGGGACTCATTCAAAGATAGCTCCGTCATTACGCCTCGCTCCTTTTACCATAATTGTTTCCTCGACTTTCCTCGACTCACAGCACCCATATAATCACCCTTTTCCCTTGATTGTTCAGCCTTGCCCCCCTGGTTTGGATCACACGCGCGTCAAACACACTCGTTTCGACTCCCCCATAACGACGACGATATCCCCAACTCGAGCCAGGACTTCCCCCACCACACAACCCTCCACCACGAGCCACTACAGTCTCATCCAGCGACGGAAGCGGGAAAGCTTCTGGGCCGTACCAATCATCCCGACTCGGACGATACATACGACACATGTGCCCGGCTTCTCGGCAGCTAATAACGGAGTTAACTTATAGCTTGACGAACAACCACAAAGACGAGACGCCTAGGCGGCGCCCGCGACCCCGCAACGTCTTTCTCGCAGCAAAACCAGTCCCTTCCCTCCACAACGCAGCCCGAAAGGGCTCCCTCTAACCAAATTCTTTCCATCCAGAGTCCGGCGACCGTTCAGAGCGGTTCGCTCTGGCGGAACCCATGTTTCGGAGGCACGCTGGCGGGCACTTATCGAGTAGGGGACTACAATGTGGACTACTCTGGCCAGGAGTCGCATTCGGGCGAGCAGGGCCAGCATCAGCACGCATATGACTCGTCCGCCCATCAACGCTCCCGTCATCAGCAACACCGAGGCTCGATCCATCACTCGGGAGCACCGGCCGCGG
Source organism: Ilyonectria robusta (assembly GCF_021365365.1). Classification (NCBI taxonomy): domain Eukaryota; kingdom Fungi; phylum Ascomycota; class Sordariomycetes; order Hypocreales; family Nectriaceae; genus Ilyonectria; species Ilyonectria robusta. Next base: position 287,019 of record NW_025764458.1, on the reverse strand, counting down.
GTCTTCATGAAGCTGCAGATCCGCACCAAGGCAACCCGCACGCCCAGCCGCACCCGGCCATGGCCCAGCACCACCAGCATACGCAGCCTCAGATGGTGATGGACCCGTCGCAGCTGGGCCATCACCGGATGGGACCGGCGCACTTTGGGGCTCCGGGACAGGTGGTGGCGCCGCTGTACCAGGCCATGTCGACCCCGACTCAACCAACGCACTCGCGGCATCCCGGGGCCGGCTCCAAGCGGCCACGCCCAAGCGACCTCGACCTCTCCGTCGCGGGACTGTCTGACTTGGACCACGCGGATCTACAGAGCATGCAGCACACTCCTCTGGGAGCCGCCTACGCCCAAGCCGCTGCGGCTGCCGTGAACCAACCCCAGTCGGCGCCCACGCACCATCACCATCATCTTCCCGAGTCAGGACCACCGTCAAAGATGATGCGCCGTGATGACGGAGGCGGAGGCGCACCGAGCGTGGTGGGCCAGGCTGGGATGCCCTCTCCAGCGCCTCGGCCGCGAGGGCCCAAGCTGAAGTTCACCCCGGAGGATGACCAGCTCCTAATCGATCTAAAGGAGCACAAGAACTTGACTTGGAAGCAAATAGCGGATTTCTTCCCGGGACGGTCTTCAGGGACACTGCAGGTGCGATACTGCACCAAGTTAAAGGCGAAGACTACGCACTGGACTGAAGAGACGGTAAGTCAAACTCCCTTTTCTCCTTCTACACTCCTGTCTTCCTTCACTGCCTTGGCTGGCCTCAGCTCGGTTGAGTTGCTTCCCCTAGCCGCAGAGATAATCAAACCAGACAAGCGCTCGCGTACTAACATTGACGCTGTAGGACCAGAAACTCCGCAACGCCCTCCAAGACTACGAAAACGAAAAGTGGCGGATCGTGGCCAACAAAGTCGGCACCGGCTTCACTCCCGCAGCGTGCCGGGACCGGGCTGACCAAATGGCCAGTGGGGATCTTACGACTATGTCACAATCAATGTCCCCTGTTGCTGTCTCGGCGGCTGAATCTGGGGATGTGGTTTACCCGCAACAACTACAGTGATGGAGAGGCCAACGACGGGACCCACGGAGAGTGTTGGCGCTGACACCTCAATACTGGCTTGGCTGGGAGCTCGCCTTAGCAAGACTCCTATAGCACAAACGACATGGAATCGCTCCTTGGATGCCTGGAGCCTGCTAGCAGACGGTGCGTTCTCTCCACGGAAGGTGACGAATGCTGGAGGTAGCCCAAAAACGAAGTCAGTCCGACGTGGCAATGTTTGTTCACGGCCCCAGGTCCAATACCATTACCACCAAACACGGGGATCCGCAACCGGCTCCATTCTCGAATCATGGAGGTTGACGATGTTTCCTTTTCAAGGCCTCTCGCCTCGGATTCAACAATTTCCCCTTATCCCTCGCATTCCAAGGCAACGTTGCTAGCGCTCGAGCGCAAACGAGACCACATCGCCATTACCAACCTATAATACACCCCCCCCTTCTGAAAATGCACGACACCCGGGGTATGCGGATGACACGGATCTAGAAAACCGCTGCCCCGTTGAAACGATTTGATTTCCTATTCTGTACCATCTTCTTCGACTACTCTATTTGCAGGTCGGCATCGTTATCCTTCGTTGTTGATTCTGACCTCCCTACGCTCTTTTTCTTCTCTTGTACTCCTCAATTTTAGAGCCTGACGGATTGCTCCTCCATTTTCTGTCTTCTTTTTTTCCATCTTTCAAAAAACAGCCCCTGTTATTTTCATCGACTACACACGTCCACGATCTCCTTTGTTCTTTGCGTTACGAAAATCTATAGACTGGGGATAGCTTGGGAGGAGACAAATGCATGCACTTAATGGAACCCCCGTCGATGGACCGGGGTGGCAAAACCGGGAAGTTGTGTTTCATTTTGTTTTTGATCGTTGCTGGTGCCACCTTTTGGTTTCTGGCCCTTGGGAGGTGAGAGACCAGGGATGACGCGGGCCATAATGCCTGGGGATGACTCGGCGGGCGGTGGGCGTACTTCTGGTTAGGGGTGATGTGGCAGATTGGTGAACGACTTTGCACTTTTCGGGATTCTGGGCGAGGGAGGCGGTGGGGAAGAGGCCAGCCTGAGCAGGAGGACGAGGAAGAGAAGGGAGAGGAGAAGGGAGAGGAGAAGAGGAGGCTGGAAAGGGGGGTGTGCGCGATGTGCGTGATGCGTGTGATGCGCGAGCAATGGCCGGCGTTTCTAGGGATACCATGACGGATGGACCTGGACAGAAGGAAGCGCTAGATTATGGGGAACACGATACTTGTGGGGGTGCCTATTAGGGCTCTCTTTGTTTGATAGTTAATGAAAATCATACCATGCTACTCCTACGATGCCGTCGCCACTCTGCCTCATGGTGTATTTGAAATCCTCCTTTTTGAAAACCCGCACATTCTGACGGGCCCCTGAGAATATTGGGCCCCCAAAAAGCATCGAGGAATCCTTCCACACATGTCATCTTTGCTGACGGCGAAAAGTGTGTCGCGTCCCAGCCTCTCTCGACGCGTTCGACACCCCCTGCCCGGCACGCGATGGCCATACGCCGTGGGATATAGGTGTCATAGACGGGCGATAATATAGGGCCAGCGGGCGGGCCCCTTGCCACGTAGCAAGCCGTAGGTCTGGCCATGGTGACTGACCGGTAGTGGTGTGCTACTACTGGGGCCTGTACCAAAGCAAAGTTCCGGTGAGGGTGGCCGTGGAGCATCATGAGGCTTGACCGGAGAGCTGTCACATCCTATCGGGGCCCGGATCGCTAGGCCCCTCGGCGCGGGCAAGCCACCCGGGTTGGGCAGATCTCGCCTGGTCTCGGTTGCCCAAGTGCGTCCTCGCTATGGAACGTCGACGGCCAGACGGAGCCGAGGGGGTGCTGGGATGGTATGGTGGGAGAGCGCACCAGCCACAACCGCAACCTCACGAGCATGTCACGATGGCATTATCCTCCAGTAGGCAGTACATGGCGCCCCAAGGAGCACGGGGGGGCGGGTCGGAGCACTCATCGGCCGGTCTGGGTTGGGACGAAGAGGCGGCCCCACGGGCCCAGTATCCCCCTTCACGTAGCAGCAGAAGCAGCAGCAGAAGCAGAAGCAGCGCTCTCGTCACACTTCGCAACCGTCGGCAGCCGTTGCGTTGGGCGCCAAGGCGGCAGGGAGACAGCAGGGAGACAGCATCTAGAGCAGCCGGAAGGAATGGAAAGAAGGCGATTCGCCGGCCAGCCGTGTGCTTCTGTGTCTCAGTGTTTCATGGTGACGTGGATGCGGTGAGGGACTAAATGGCTGAAACGGCACCGCTGGCGGCGGTTAAGCGCACGCGATGGAAGCGCACGATGGGAGGACGAAGGCGGTTGTCCCGACTAGGCCGCTCGATGCTCAGATGGGGGCTCCTTTGAGGGGGTTCTCGTCACGCCCTGGTCCCTGCTGGCGGGACATCTGTCGACAATGTGCCGTTGCGGGCGGTTGTTTGACTGACCCTGTCTCCTGAACCGGTCTCGGGAGCACATCCCAAAGTACGGGGGTTTTGGAGTTGACACTTGACAGGGCCGTTTGGGAAACATGCTAGGCCCGGAAACGGCATTCCCAAAAACATGTTCTGTGAAATCTCCGAGCCGCATTTGCTAAGCGAAGGCCTGGCCTCGCTCTCGTGGCCGCATCTCGTACCTCGTGCCCCATGGCCCCGATCTGTCCGGGCCTTGATCTGTGTTGCGACACCCCAGAATGTTTCCGCTGCAACCTCGACGGAGCCCGGCCAGGAGAATGCTGCTTCGTCATGTCTTTGTAACACTAACGAGGATTCCACCGGGGGCCATAACGGTTGGTGGCTTGGGGTAGCATCGGGTTGATTCCTGGATGGAGCAGCCTTGACGACCCGGCGAGAGCCTGGGCTTAGTTGCTGCTGCAATACGACGCTGGCTTGGGAACAAGGACGCCACTGCCTATCCCTCACGGGTAAGGGCCAGTACATGACCGAAACAAACATGCCACTTGGTTGGTAGAGGCCTGGGAAGGGGGGCTAGCGCCGTGATAATTGCCGTTTTATGGACCTATATCTGGAGTGTTAATACCGCTGGTAATCCTGGCCCATATCGACAAAGAAAACAAAACACGCCACTTACGGCAAATAATCCTTGGGGGTATGATATAGGTTAAATTCTGGGGTGTGGAGGAGAATCCCTGATGCGGACAGAGCCCTCTGTACTTGGTCGGGCGAGGCTGGTGTTGCTAGTCGTGTGAGTTCCGGAACCTTGGCCCGGCCTCGGTTCAGGAAAGCCAGATTACCTCGGGGGAGGGGTGACGGGGTGATCCATGCATGGCGATGCCCAGAAGAACTTCTGGTCTCGGCGAAATAAGGCCCTGCTCGCGGTCCGCATCAGGACAACGGTGCACCGCACTTGTCGAAATGACTTCCGAGTTGATCGACACGCAGGGTCCTGCCCGCTTCAACAAGGTCGACCAGCGTCCCATGGCCCGCGAGATCCAAGCTTGGATCAAGGAAAGCTGCAGTCTCGACTAGCCAGCCGTTGAAGTCCCGGATCTCGGTTGATCGGCCGGTGCGGAAGTCTTGCAGCATGGAGCTGGTGTTTTCTCGGACTTTATGGCCCACCCGGTACACCATCTCTTTCAGGCGCGGCTGCGAGAATCTGTCATGCAGACTCTGTGGAGATACGTCGAGGGACGTTGCGGTATCTTGGGCTGCGGGAGTATCTCTGATGATGTCTGCGCTGCTTTCATGGCTGACGAGAAGTTGAAGAACTTGGCTGGCCTCGAACAAGAGTTGGTCAATTACACCCGCAAGAACTCCATCTGATTCCGTGAACAGAGCACCGTTTTTGCATCCCAGGACGGCCGTCAACGGATTGATGACGGCGTTTACAACCAACTTCTCGAGTTGAAGTATCCAAAACTCGGCCCGCGAAACCGACTTTCCGTCAAGATGGGGTGCCTCGAGAATCTGCCTCACCAAATAGTTGGCCACCTCACTCGAAGCTTGGTTTGGGAGGACCGACCCGATGGCAACATCCGCCTGTGAGGCGTGAAGGCTTTTGAATGGGCCTTGGGAGGTGACACCATGTGTCGTGACGCAGGCAAGGAAGTTGGGGGCCTCGCCAGCTGTGTACCGATGGGAGGCATAGGCAGGTCCATGAGGCGGCCAGAGTTTGGACATGCCGTTCTGGACAAACACGACGGTGCTGTTTTGGTTGAGATATCCTCGGAGCCGATCAACCTGCGGTAGTGCCGCAGTGGCCTTGGTAGTTATAATGAGGTTCACCAGCTTCATACCATCTGAAACCTCACGCACAGGACCGTGGTCTGGTTGGGCGTCCGTCCACCACTCGATGTCGAAGTTCTTGTTCTTCTCGAGGACACCAGAACGCAAGATCTCAATGCCCTGGCCAGCATCCCATTCCGTCAAAAGCTCCTTGCGATGGACCACGAGAGTGACCGGCGGGGATTCAGGGGCCTGAGCTAGGCAGGATGCAAAAAGTCGGCCCAGATTCCCGACTCCAAGGACAAAGATACGACGATCCAGGTCGTTGGTGGAAATGGCCGGACGGTCGCTCTGGAGACCAACGTTTGAAGGACTCCAAGCAAATAGTTTTGGTGGAGGACCACTCTCCTCAAAGACGGATTTGAGCCACTGAGGCTGTTGTGCGTACATTCTTGTCGATGCAAATGGAATCGAGGATCTGAAGCGGGCGGCTGTGGGACGGAGCATCCGGGTACGGTTGATGATTAAAAGAGCTGATCTCATAATTGGCGTGGCCGATTAAAAGGGTTTCGTGTTCTTGTAACCCCACCTTTTGGCGCGGGGATGCAGTTCTCAGGAGAATGTTTTGGATATAGTCATGATATGACCAGGAGTTGGGGGACTGGCTGAGGGACTGGTTGAGGAACTACGCAGTAGCTTCAAGCGGGATGATTGAAGTATGGGGTTAGACCAGTGGAAAGCTGAGTGAGAGTTGAACCAATGACGTGACATGCAGAAGAGAGCGCGGATGAAGCGCCAATACTTGACAGAGTCGTCCCTGATGCGTTGTCGACTGAGGTTGAAGCGAGGTTGATCCAGGCGATATCGAGTGTGGCTGTGGAATTGACACTGGCCACCACAGTGGGGCGTTCAGTGAAGAACCTGTGGCGCCGCCGCTCCCTCGGGTGCCTAGAAAATCCCTGCGCACACCAATCAGAGCACGTGCCTCTGCGCCTCTGCGCCCTGTGATACTAGACTCTCTCACTTCCCGTGCGTCATCTTGAGACGAGCAGAACCTCAGCATCATCTTTGCGCATCCATCACAGGCATTTCCCGGGGCAGAGGCTGTGTTTATAATGCCCTTTATCCACACGTTAAGGGTATCGAGCCGTTGATTCGTGTCTCGAGAGAAAGGGGAAGCGACAGCGCCTCGTCAAAGCCTCCCGTTAACGCTCCCTTCTCGCGGTTGAGTTCACGCTCACGGAACCAAGACCATCTCGTTTTTTCCTGCTCATTTTTAAACCCCATTCTGCTGGAGGCCATTACTATATACGGTCCGTGATCTACCGGCCAGTACCTACATTTTTGGGAAACCTGTCTACCCTGTTCCTGTCCGTCTGTTCGACTTGTGAAGGGTCATCAGTTCATGACATTTCCCCGGCTACACCAATCAAGTCATTTCTTCAGACCTTTGCCATGACTTCAGAAGACGCACCCCCAGAGGACAAGGCAGAAAGCCGCGCCGTATTGCTCGGCAGAATGGTTGCCGCGGCGCAAGAGGGATCATCTCAGAACGACAACGAGGCCGTTCCTGATATGGAAGGCATGGATGAAGAAGACGCGTTAAGAAATCTGACCGGGACGGTCAGAGACCAAAATGACCTTGAACGGGACATCACCATCCAGGCCAATGCTGCGCTGATGGAGGCCGAGGACAAGAAGGATCAGAACCGGATCGAGAAATTGCAGGCGACCAGGCATCGGCTTCAACTTCAGTTGGACAAGGAGGAGAAGCGGCTCGAGAAGGTTGCCGGAAACCCGTACCAGTCTCGGAATGTCCAGAAAGAAATCGCCAAGTTGGAAGTTGAGATCCAACAAGTTAGTAACGACATCTCGGACTTCCAAGCGCGCATAAATAGGCGTCATCAGGAGAATCCTGTCGAGGATGCCGCGCAGGCCAAGTCTAAGAGACTCCCTGGCGAGGGTCATCGTGAATATCTTATTCGAACCGGAAAAATTACGCCCTTTGCCAAGGTTGGAGGCCCACGACCAGCGGGTATCGAGGGGCAACTTGCAGATGCCATTCTGGATGCTGAGGAGGCAGCTGCTGCGGAACAACTAGGTGGCAACGACCAAGGCCCTACATCTCACCAACTGCTTCGACGACCCGGCTTCGCCGATGAGGCTACTGAGTCGGAGCCAGAGCCTGTTGCTGTCCAGAGCGAATTTTCTCTCCGACCAAGGAAAAAACGGCGTGTTCAAGCAGACCGTAGCCCGTCTGCAGATTTCGAACCTGAACCTGAGGGCTCATCTGGTTCAGACCATGATGTCTGGCAGCAAGGAACGGAGGATGATTTCATTCGAGACGAACGCCGTAAGACGAAGGCCAAGGCCAAGGCCGAAGATGAAGAGACGATTGATCTCAGCAAGATCGATGATGGGAATGAAGCCCATTTCAAGAGAAGATTGAACGACTGGGTGACCCGAAGAAGTCGTGCGAGACGGGCTCGTCGACAGAATACCGACTCATCTGTCGAGGCCGAGGACAGCGACCAAGAAGAGGACGAATGGTTTAAGCCTGCACCGGATTTCCCCGATCATGAATTTGGCGACGGTCTCAAGTTGCCTGGCGATATTCATCCGTCCCTTTTTGGGTACCAGAAAACTGGCGTCCAGTGGCTTGCTGAGCTGCACAAGCAAAGTGTCGGAGGCATTGTCGGTGATGAGATGGGCCTGGGAAAAACCGTGCAACTGATTGCATTCATTGCTGCCCTTCATTACAGCAAGAAGCTGAAGCGCCCAGTCGTCGTGGTTGCCCCTGCGACCCTCCTGCGACAATGGGTGAGCGAGTTTCATCGCTGGTGGCCTCCCCTTCGTGTCTCAATTTTGCATGCTTCTGGCAGTGGGATGATGAATCCGAAATTCGAGGATGACTACGACCTGGACCATTATCGGCCGATCGCAAGCAAGTCAGGGAAAGCGGCGAGGAGGATCGTCAATGGCGCTGTGAAGAACGGACATGTCCTAGTCACGACGTACACTGGCCTTCAAACATATGCCGAAGAGTTGCTACCCGTTCAGTGGGATTACGCCGTGCTAGATGAGGGACACAAGATCCGAAATCCCAATGCAGAGATTACGGTCACCTGCAAGGAACTAAACACCCCAAATCGCGTCATTCTCTCTGGAACTCCGGTTCAGAACAACCTTACTGAGCTCTGGTCCCTGTTCGACTTTATCTACCCTATGCGACTGGGAACACTGGTCAACTTCAGGTCACAGTTTGAGATTCCTATCCGACAAGGTGGTTACGCCAATGCCTCCAATCTACAAGTCATGACGGCAGAAAAGTGCGCAGAAGCATTGAAAGAGACTATCAGCGAGTACTTGCTCCAGCGTTTGAAGGTCGATGTTGCCGCCGACCTTCCCGAAAAGACCGAACAAGTGCTCTTCTGTAAGCTCACTGACGGGCAACGTGGAGCCTACGAGACGTTCATCAAGTCGGACGAGGTTTCGGCCATTCTGAATCGGAGACGGCAATCACTCTACGGAATTGACATCCTCCGCAAGATCTGTAACCACCCCGATCTACTGGACAAAAGTCTTGGTCAGAAAGCTGGATACGACTTTGGTAGCCCAAAGCTTTCGGCCAAGCTGCAACTTACCAAGGATCTTTTGCAAAAGGTCATGATTCCCAACGGTCACAAGGCCCTCCTGTTTTCTCAAGGCAAGCAGATGCTCAACATCATCCAGAAGTGCATCAGGGAATGTGGCATCTCTCATCTCCGAATGGACGGTGAGACTCCAGTGGACCAACGACAGACCATGATTGACAGGTTCAACGAAGACCCTGACATTCATGTCTTTCTCATGACTACCCGGACAGGTGGCCTGGGAACTAACCTTACTGGAGCGGATCGAATCATCATCTTTGACCCTGATTGGAACCCGTCAACTGATCTTCAGGCAAGAGAAAGAGCTTGGCGACTGGGGCAGAAGAGACCGGTCAAAATCTACCGCCTCATGACAGAGGGGACTATTGAAGAAAAGATTTATCACCGTCAGATTTTCAAGCAGTTCATGACGAACAAAGTCTTGAAAGACCCGAAGCAGCGGAGCTCCTACGACCTCTCAGACCTTTACGATCTTTTCAGTTTCAACTCAACTGGAGAGGCAGGGGCTCAAAGAAGCGAGGTGTTCAAAGGCGCAGAGGTCGACTTGGGCAACAACACAACGGAAGGGGGAGAGACACAGGCTCCAAAGCTCATTGGTAGCGTGGGACGCAACACAGAAGACAGTGAAGGAAAGGAGCTTCAAAAAATGGACTTGGTTGCTGCAATGGAGGAATACACAGAGGATAAATCCGTCCACGACGAGAGGCGCATGCTAGAGGGCATCTTCGCCAAGTCTGTCAACAGCGCCTATGATCACGAGCAAATTGTCAATGGCCCACAGAAGGCCAAGGCAGATGTCAGCGTTCTTCGACATGAAGCCAACCAAGTCGCTCGTCAAGCAGCAGCACACCTCCGCCAGGCGGCTGTCGAGGCCCGGCGAGTTCCCATTGGCACTGTTACCTGGACGGGCGAAGTGGGACAAGCAGGCCGCCCTGGAGCCAACCGACGTCGCGGAGGACCCAGTTCCGCAGGAATCATGAGCAATCTTGCTGACCGTCAAGGTCTTGATGGCGGCAGTGCGAGCAGCTCTCGTTCTGGCACGCCAGGCTCGGACAGGAACTTGAAGGCAAAGGATTTCATTGCCATGATCAAGACGTTTATAAACCGACATGGAGGACGTGTGCCCAGCAAGATGCTCGTAGACCACTTCAACCCGTATTGCCCAGGAAAGAAGCAAAGTGACGAGTTCAAGACTGCTCTGGATAAAGTTGCTGTGTTGTCCAAGACAGGCGGAACTGGTAGGGGGATTTGGACGCTGAAACCAGGAATTAAATAGAGTGGTGCGATGTGGCATCGGCATTGACGCAACAGGAGCATGGAGTTCGGATACCCTCACATTAAAGCGGAACATATAGGTCGGTAGCAAGACGGGGAAGATCAAGTATTGGTCATCATATACTCATTTTTTCGCGATCTACATCTAAGCGGTATCACGAGTAGGCTCTCACAGAGGAGAAATGATTTGACAAGGAGGATGATTCATGGGCCTTCTTCGGGCGAATTCATGACTGTCCACTGCTTCCTAAGTCATTATAAGACCAGGTAAAACAGGGAGACTGGAGACCAGGCGCAATGGCCGTTCTCCTCGTGATTCTCAACGCCACATAGAAACCAGATAGCGAAACTCCTGTCCATGCCAGGCCACCCAATAAGCGAGTAGCTTAGAGACGACGACCACGGCGACCACCCTTTCTGCGGGTAGAGTCGGAGGGGGTAGGGGTAACGTCCTCAATGCGGCCGATCTTCATGCCAGCACGGGCAAGAGCACGGAGAGCAGACTGGGCACCAGGGCCGGGGGTCTTGGTACCGTTACCTAGTTGCGAGTTAGAGTCAAGTTGGAGGTTGAACAAGTTGAGGGGTAGAACATACCACCAGTGGCACGGATCTTGATGTGGAGGGCGTTGATGCCAAGCTCCTTGCAGCGGGCAGCGACGTCCTGGGCAGCCAACATGGCGGCGTACGGGGAGGACTCGTCGCGATCGGCCTTGACCTTCATTCCACCGGTAACACGGCAGATGGTCTCACGGCCACTGGAATCACCCAAGTTAGCCCAGGAACCACCAAATCTTTGAGCAGACCAGCTGTTCCTTATTCACGGGTTGACGAACCTGAGATCGGTGACGTGGACGAAGGTGTCGTTGAAGGAGGCGAAGATACGGGCAACGCCGAAGACGAGCTCGCCTGTGCAAAACAAAAGTCAGTCACTTTGCCATTTCGCTCGCAAAACCTGGAATTCGGGGTTGCGCATACCATCGCGGACGGAGGGGCCCAGGGAGATGTTCTCCTGGGGAGCACGGACGACCTTCTTGGGGGGCATTTTGAATTTGGCGACTTCGGGTTACTGAGTCAATTGGCGGTTGAGAATGAGGTTCACCAAAATGGATTTCCGCGATGCCGCCGGTTTGGTGGCGGAGGAGGTGGGCTGTAGAGCGGTGGGGTGCGGCAGAATGTTTCAGCAAATTTTGGTGCGAGACCCGCAAAGCCCTGCCCTAGGTAGCCAAAAGTTTTTTTTTACGCGGGCGGGTCCATCCAATTCCCCCAAGCTTGCGGAGAAAAAGCCGGCCTCCTTCCTTTCTTCCCTCCAGCTTCACCGACCGACTAACCGACCTCACAACAGCCGTCGCCGACAAAATGGGTGCCACGTACGTGCTTCCTCCCTGAATCCCGCGATATGGGCGGGCGCCCGGTCTCGAGTTCTTTTGCAGATTGTCGTGGTCCTCTCGCTGGATAAGTCGCGTTCTCCCCGTGAGGCGCTGACCTGCCAGCTCGATCTTTCTTGGGCGACTCCCTCAATTGCCCAGGCTTGGAACATAGCTTGTGTGTTGAGAGATGTCGCCTGGGGTGTTGGAGATGAAGACTGTTGTCTTCTCTCTTAAATTCATGGTCGTCAAGGTACTTGCAATGGGCTGAGAATGCCTTGCGCACACCGCCTTCGACCGAATTTTCCTGGACATCTACTTGTTCAGGGTGTTGTCGGATGAGCATCCTAGGAGACGCCATCAACAGGTCTCTGTCGGCGTCTCCTGTCTCACCGATCAAATTCATTTCTTCGAGTTAGCCAAGCAGAGAATGTCGCTTTGCAACAGTTCTCTCCCCGGCGCTCTGTTCCATACCACTTGTGGTACTGGACTGCGAACTAATCTGATGCATGTAGTGTCCCTACCAACGACCAGATCCTGGTCCCTGAGACCCTTCTCAAGAAGCGCAAGTCTCAGGAGAAGGCCCGCGCTGAGCGCACCGATGCCATCGAGAAGAAGAAGGCTGTGAGTACTACCCCATTTCTTTCTCGGCACAATGATGCACAACATATCAATCAACTAGACACTGTCAATGCTGTTGATAATTAACCTTCTTTCGGGTCTGACAACTGCCTGATAAACTACTTTGCTTGAACTGCATTTGAAGACCACAACTAATAGTCTTCCAGGCCAACAAGGAGAAGCGTGGTGTCATCTTCCAGCGTGCTGAGAAGTACGTCAAGGAGTACCGCGATGCCGAGCGTGAGAAGATTCGTCTCCACCGTGTCGCCAAGAAGGAGGACTCCGCCTACATCCCCGCTGAGGCCAACCTGATCTTCGTCGTCCGTATCAAGGGGTATGTGAACTTTCATCTGACTTCCATGAGCACCAAACTAACCTTTCTCCAGTATCAACAAGATGCCCCCTAAGCCCCGCAAGATCCTCCAGCTCCTCCGTCTCCTCCAGATCAACAACGGTGTCTTCATCAAGGTCACCAAGGCCACCACTGAGATGCTCAAGATTGTCGAGCCCTGGATCGCTTACGGTTACCCCAACCTGAAGTCCATCAAGGAGCTCATCTACAAGCGTGGATACGGAAAGGTCAACAAGCAGCGTGTCGCTCTCACCGACAACTCCATCATCGAGGAGAACCTCGGCAAGTACGGCATTGTCTGCATGGAGGATCTCATCCACGAGGTCTACACCGTCGGCCCCAACTTCAAGCAGGCCGCCAACTTCCTCTGGCCCTTCAAGCTGTCCAACCCCACCGGTGGCTTCCGCCCCCGCAAGTTCAAGCACTTCATCGAGGGTGGTGATCTTGGTAACCGCGAGGAGGCCATCAACGGTCTCATCCGCCAGATGAACTAAAATGGTTTCCAAAAAAAGGTTAATGGGTTGGTCATTAGGACTAAAATATTGCATGGTTGCTCGGCGTTCGATGTCATGACAGGGACTTGTGGAATTGATACCATGATGAATGACACTCGAGTTTCCAAACTCTTTTCTGTGAAGCCTCTGTCCCATGTGAAGTGAATAAAGACTCTTCGGTCACGTTGTAAAGCCCATATTGAAATGTAATTGGAGCAGAGGTATTCATAATCCTATGTACATGCGGGCCTCGAGTGGGAGGTCAGGTCTACAATTCGGAACTTGAAGCCGATGAGTTTACATCTTGATGTCGAAACTGGTGCCGCATCCACAACTGCTGGTAGCCAAAGGGTTGTCCACAATCTTGAACTGGGACCCGATCAACTCCATTGTAAAATCCACCTTGCTTCCCTTGAGGAGGTCGAGAGATGGCTCGTCGAGGATAATCTTCGGTCCCTCCTCCGACGCGGAGGACAGGTCTGCGTCGTCGGGCAGGTGTTGGAAGATGGTGTCGTCTTCGTTGATGGTGTCGGTCCATTCGGGAGTGTCTTTTGGCGGCAGAGTAATAAGACTCATGAGGTACTGGAAGCCGTGGCAACCGCCACTCTCGACTTGAATGCGCAAGGCAAGGTTGGGGTTGGCGTCCTTGTCCATGATCTGGGTGAGGCGCTTCTAATTGTCAATTGTATATTCGGGAACGAGTCAAGGAGGGCGCACCTTTGCTGCACGGGAGGTAATCTCCAGCATCATCTCGTTTCCATCCTCATCCTTCTGGGTATTCAATATGCTTCGGGTCTGCTGCCAGGCGGGGGAGGATGAGAAATGTCTCCTCGAGGGAAGCTGAAGCTGGATGCCGAATTCCCTTGTCCGTCTAAGATTGATGTTTCGTGCGTGGGCGTGGGCTCTCGATGAGGTAGCGGAGACCTTGGCGTTTCGACTAGCAGAGGGTGCGCATCGTGGGAAGAGGAACTCGAGGGGCGTAGAGGACTGCGTAGCAGTGGAGGAGTAGCTCCGATGCGCGAGCTGTAGAAAAGATCGTGCTGCGGAGGGCGCATTCGAGCAGCGTATTCGGGTCATGGTAGCTATAATAATGGATATGGGAGCGTAGAAGGTGTAGGCGGGAGTGGGAGGGGTTTCGTTGGTGGAGGTCGAGGAGGTTGTCGATGCGGTTGCGGTAAAGGACGGCTTGCTGAGAAATGCAAGAATCCGAGTCACTGACTGGCTTGCTGGATCTTGAAATTGTTCTGCACGGGAAGTTTGCGCATCGGACCGGGGTCCGAGTAACGGCGAACCGGAGTCCGAGGTACCACCCCACCTATTACTTGCGTACAGGATACCAGTTGCCCTGGAGTAGCCGTCGGTTTCCGCTGGAGGGCGCTGGGGGGCGCTGAAGGGCGCTGGAGGACGCTGTGTTCCTCTTCGTGTGGGCGAAAAAGGCAGCTTAGGTAATGTAACCCCCTTGCCGGTTTGCCCCGCTTATCGCTATCGCATTGTGGCCTGTGACTCGTGAGTCGCCGTATCGCTAAGCCCCAAGGTGCACGCCCCACCTCCCACCAAAAATCATCAATTTTGCCTTGTGTCGAAACAACCCCGCGCACGCTTCGCGAGATTGACCTCACAGGACAAGACCCAGCGTCACAAACTCGCCCATCATGTCTCGATTCTTCCGCGGTGGCGACGAGAGCTCCAGCGACTCCTCTAGCGATGAGGAGGACCTCTACTCCGAGGAGGAGGAGGAGCAGCAGCAGCAGGACAACCAGGACGATTCCGACGATGATTCCCAGAACGACTCCGACAGCGACTCCAGCGACTCCGATGACGGAAAGGCAGGTGCCAATAAGTTCTTGAAGGATGCGTCGTCAGACGAGGAAAGTGACGAGGAGGTTCGAGGCAAAGTCAAGAGTGCCAAGGACAAGCGACTCGACGAGCTGGAGGCCACCATTAAGCAGATTGAGAATGGCCAGAAGAACGGCGACTGGACCCTCATTTCGGCCGGTACGACCCCTCCCAGGACTACGAGATCAAAAACCTCGAACCGAAACAAGAAGAAAAAAATACTAACAGGGATATGCAGAGTCCGATAAACTCAACCGCCAGGTCGCCAAGCTGACCAGCGGCAAGACCCCCAAGCCGTACATCCGAATCCTTGCCGAACTCGAGGACTTCATGAACGAGGCCCTCGCCAAGGCCAAGGTCACCCCCAAGAAGATGAACGCTACCCAAGCCCGAGCCTTGAACGCCGTTAAGCAAAAAATCAAGAAGACCAACAAGGAGTACCAGACCCAGATCGATTCTTACCGCGCCGACAAGGATGCCTACATGGAGTCCTCTGACGACGAGCCTGTCGCGGTTGCTCCCAAGGCCAAGAAGACCGCCCGGTTCGAGGTCGAGGCTGCTCCCGCCCAAGAGGAGGATGATGAAGGCTTCGCCACTGTTGGAAAGGGCGGAAAGGCTCTCCAGTACACCCCCGAGAGCATCTTCAAGCACCTTCGAGGCATCATGGAGTCTCGCGGAAAGAAGAACACCGACCGCACAGAGCAGATCAAGGTCATGGAGAAGTTGTACGAGATTGCCACCACCCCCTACCAGAAGATCCGCGTCCTCCTCACCATCATCTCTGCCCGATTCGATCTCGGAGCTGGTACTGGCAATGTTATGCCCCTTGAGCACTGGAAGGCCGCCGAGAGGGAGCTCTCAGCCCTTCTCGAGGTCCTCCGGGAGAGCCGAGAGTACATCGTTGTTGAGCATGCCGAGGAGTGGGATGACGATGAGAAGCCCCCGGCCCTGCAGGAGGGAGAGAAGTATATCAAGGTTGCTGGCAGCATCGTCTCATACGTTGAGCGACTGGACGACGAACTCGTTCGCTCCCTGCAGAGCATCGACCCTCACACCTCTGAGTATATTGAGCGGTTGCAAGATGAGGGTGCTCTCTACAACATCATCTTCCGTGGTCTCCTCTACTACGAGACCCTCCGAAAAGACGAGGCCCTTGAAACCCCCCAGGACAGCGTCAACCGAGTTGTCATGCGCCGCCTGGAGCATGTCTACTTCAAGGTAAATACCCACAATTCCGCTCATCTGCTACCCTTTTTGCTAACATTTCCTACTAGCCCGCCCAGGTCGTCAAGACTTTCGAGGAGAACTGCTGGAACGGCAGTGGCCCTTCCGTTGAGTCGGTCATCACCCCCCGAAGCGAGGCCCAGGATGCTGGAAACCTTGTCAACGTTCTGTGCAACTACCTCTTCAGCAACAGCGAGGGCATTATCCGCGCCCGAGCTATGTTGTGCCAGGTCTACTTCCTTGCTCTCCACGGAGAGTACTACAAGGCCCGTGACATGATGTTGATGTCCCATCTTCAGGAGAACATCCCCAACTTCGATGTCCAGAGTCAAATTCTGTATAACCGAACACTGGTTCAAGTTGGTCTCTGTGCCTTCCGCAAGGGCCTCGTCTACGATGCCCAGAACACCCTTCAGGAGATCTGCGGCAGCGGTCGCCAGAAGGAGCTTCTCGCCCAGGGTGTCATGATGCAGCGATACAGCCAGGTTTCTCCCGAGCAGGAGCGCCTGGAGAAGCAGCGTCAACTCCCCTTCCACATGCACATCAACCTGGAGCTGCTCGAGTGTGTGTACCTCACCTGCAGCATGCTCCTGGAGATTCCCCTGCTGGCCCAGACCGGTTCTTCGCCCGACGTTAAGAAGCGTGTCATTAGCAAGACCTACCGCCGCATGCTCGAGTACCACGAGAGGCAAATCTTCACTGGCCCCCCTGAGAACACTCGCGACCACGTGATGCAGGCTTCCAAGGCTCTGGCGGCTGGCGAGTGGAAGAAGTCCACCACCTTTATCCACAGCATCAAGATCTGGGACCTCATGCCGAATGCTGAGGAGATCAAGACCATGCTCTCCAAGCAGATCCAGGAGGAGGGTCTCCGAACATATCTCTTTACCTACGCTCCCTTCTACGACACTCTCGCCATCGAGACCCTCAGCGGCATGTTCGAGCTTGACATCACCAAGGTGTCAGCCGTTGTCAGCAAGATGATCAGCCACGAGGAGCTGGCCGCCTCCCTGGACCAGGTCACCTTGACCGTCATCTTCCGCAAGGGCGTCGAGCTCAGCCGTCTCCAGTCCCTTGCCTTGGCGCTGTCCGACAAGGCCAGCGCGCTCATTGAGACCAACGAGCGAACACTGGAGCAGCGAACCCAAGGCACCTCTAACGCTTTCGAGCGACAAGGTGGCCGTGGTCGGGGTGGCCACAGGGGCCGGGGCGGTGGCCGAGGAGGCCCGCGAGGAGGCGGCAACACGCAGCGACAGGCCGGTGGAACACAGTTCACGGGCGGAGCGCTGGGTGCTGCTGTCCGGGGTTAAGGGGAAGGGAATGAACCGAGTTGAAGGCGTCTAAAGTTGCTTGCATTTTGCATGGGATGGTTGCTTTTAATGAAAAGGGCGAGGATGCGGAGGCAGCTCGCTACGTGTCACTAGGTTGAAACGGAATAAGGATACATAGAACTCGTCAGTCTTCCACATGCGTGCGATGTGGTGGTGTGTGGTGAAAAAGGAACGTCTCATTGCATATGTGTTTGCCGGTTGGTAGCTATGATAGAAGTGGCTCCTCCGCGCCTGTTTGATACAAATGAAAGGTACTTAAAGATCGAAAGTGCGAGTGGCGAGGCTTGGATTGAGAGCCGAGTGACTTATAGTTGATACTGTCTTGGGGACTTGTGAGCGGATCGTGCTAAGAAGTTCAGTTTGTCTGATCTTGTAGGTGCCGGCTTGACTTGGAGATGTGGCATCAAATGATGAAAGATATATGACGAGCGATGGTGATGAGACGTATGCCGGAATGGCCTTTTGTGCTGGAAACGGTTAATTCTGAATTTTCTTCGGATATGATACCGTACACACTGTACATGAAGACGCCGAGGGTCCAGCTTCGAATATTGGGGCCTTGGACCGACTTTCGACGGAGAGTCAAATACTCGGATTCGCAGATAACAATCATGGCACCGACGGATCAAAGAAAGTCAATCGCGTCATGTTTTTGTGGACACGGTCTGCGGACTTGTGTGAGTCTTGAACGTCTACCAACCGTACTTGGAGCGTCTCTTCTGAGTTTGTTAGCCGGCATATCAACGCTCGCATAAAGCAATTTTGACAACTTGGTAGGAACCGCGCGTGCATGCACTAGGCAAAGAATAGACATAAGTAAGTTCAACCTTTGAAGATCATCCGCTTGCGGGGAATGACCGGGCGGTGTTTGACGGTCTCGGACTGGAGACCTATCGGCCGGGTTTCTTGCCGAACTGCGGTCCGCGTTACCGATACACGCGAGATCATGGCGCGATGTCCGACAGATGAACTATAAACTAGTACCGACTGTCTGGAACAATCCACACCATGCGTTGAGACTGTGGTAGTTGCTGTGTCGGTTTCGGCCCCTCGGTGAAGAGCGGACAGCTCGGACAGCGACGCTTCACCGAGACGAGTCGGCATCGGAACTCGGGACGGTGTGGCAGCGACTCGCGAGCGATGACTAAGTTGGCGCGCGGGCGGCCTAGGGTCTGATCTCAGTCACAGCTTGCAAAGCGGGCTGGGCGCGCGGCTTGTTAAAGGGCAACGTCTGTATGGCTGGTCTGGGTTTAGCCACTGGGGCCTTTCTGGAGGGGGGAGGAGTCTCACGGCATATTTTCTGCTCGACTGAGACCGACGGGAGACATTGTGATTCTGCGGTTGCTGTGTGTTTTCGGTATATTACAGAAGGCTTTCCGGGTTGTGGAGAGCGAGTGCCATGAGACTGACGCTCTACCGAGGCCATTCCCGCTTGCGCGCCGCCGTTTACAACAGCTTCGTTTTCACTGGACGACGGCGCCTTACACCGAGCCCCGTCGCAGTCTTTGCGAAGCCGGTGATACCTGGTGCGACGAGAACCGCGGGGTTTGCGACGACGGCGTGGGCACTGAATCAGCAGGCGACCATGTCGACGACAGAGGAGAAGCCCGAGGGCGTGGCCTGCCAGCCGGTGGAGGCTCCCAAAGCAGAGGATTCCAAACCGGAACAGGAGCAGCTGCCGCCGCTGTCTGATCACGAGTTCAGGGTGTATAACCGCCTGGCTGAAAAGATGGATTATTTTGTAAGAACCCCGGGTTCAAGTTGGTTGCGCAATCAGACACCCGGACTCGACGGCGCCGAGCGTACTTGACATGCGACAACCGTCACAGGATCCACGACTAACACGGCCTCTAGCACGACCACTTCCGCCGCTCGTGGAACCTCCTCTGGGGCGCATGCACATCGGGCCGGCGGCCACAGGGCATGTCGCTCAAGCAGTTCATCGGCGAGGGCGTGCAGTTCGCGGAGCACCTGACGGCGCACCACGGCATCGAGGAGACCTACGTGTTCCCGCACCTGGCCAAGAAGATGCCCGAGTTCAAGAGCGGCCGCGGCAACGGCGCCGCCGAGCTGCTGCGCCAGCACCGCGAGATCCACGCCGGGCTCGACGCCTTCGAGGAGTACCTGCGCCAGTGCCGCACGGGCGAGGCCGACTTCGCCCTGGACACGCTGCGCGCCAAGATGGAGAGCTGGGGCGAGGTGCTGTGGACGCATCTGGACCAGGAGGTCAAGACGCTGGGCGCGGAGAACATGCGTCGGTATTGGACCGTGGAGGAGATGAGGCGGTTGCCCATGTGAGGATGCCTTCAAGTGCAGGTTGCGAGCGGAATCAGTACGATCCGCGGTCTCGGTATACAGGCGAATTTGTGTGGGTAAAGGGTGCTTGTGCGCGTGTGTTGGATTCTCCAGTTGCTTGCTTCTCGTCTATCTATCTTCAGTGTACGTCCAAAGGCCATACATCCAGCTCTATCTAGAAAGGGATATATATATATATACGCTTTAATGATGCGCCACAGCATAGTCTCATTATTGCGAAATGAAGTCGCTCTTGTCGTCCCGAAATCTGGTGTGCCCTGTCTTCTCTCCGTCGTTTTGTGTCCCTCACCCTAATCGCCCAGTCTTGCATCCTGTCGATTGCCATCCCGTACTTGGTTGCTTCGTCTTGCCGTCTTTATCCTCCTCTTTCGATATACAATGTGGTATCTAGCTCAACAAGGCTATTCTTCTCTAGCTCCAATGTCATTCTCGTCTCTGGCTGTCAGCTCTTCACTGGCCACGCCATCGGTACTCTCCGTTGTCCATCAATATCTCCTCTATGCGGTGGATCGCCACAAGTCTTTCATGAGAGCAGCCGACGGGTAGGTCGCCAGGGCTGCGACGGCAATCTCGGGCAGGAAGCCATTGCCGTAGCCCCAGTGGATGGTCAGCGGCGCCCAGGCCAGGGTGTGGGTGAACTTGGTGAACCAGTCGTCCTTGTACTCCTTCTCGGCCGTCACGTCCTCGGAGACGGTTCGGCGCTGGCGCTCGACGAGTAGACGGGCGAGCTCCATGAAAACATAGGCTCCCCAGGAGCGGACGCTGACGGTGGAGAAGCGGCCGCGGGTCTCGGGCGACAGCTTGACGACGCCCTTTCCGCCGAACCAGGCGGCGGCCTCGCCGATGTGGTAGGTGGTCAGGGAGACGACCTGGAGCACCTCGACAGTGGTGTTGAACTTGTTCGACTTGGGAGCCTTCTCGTCCGTCTCAGAGGCGGCCGGCTTGCGCAGGCGCAGTAGCAGGTCCTTTGCGGCGAGCCACATGGCCATGAGCCCCCACAGGCGGTTCATGGTGCGCCACTCGCCCAGCATGCCGACGAAGGCCTCGAGGCGCTTGGAGAGGAGGATGGCGAGGGCGGCCAGCGGGGGAGCCGACGCCGTGGTCAGGCTGACGGACGCCGTCGGCGGCAGCTTGAAGGCGAGCTCGACCAGCTTGCGGGCGTTCTGGTGCACGGCGGTGCGGCCGAGGATGCTGAGGATGGCGCCGGCGAGGCGGGCGGAGTAGGCCGAGAAGAGGAGCACGGTGTCGGTGCCGCCGCGCGTGCGCAGGCAGCGGTGCAGATGGTGGACGAAGGCATCGATCAACGACGGCGTGGCGGCGAGCGCGGCCGTGAGCTGGAACGGCGCGTTCTTCTTGACGGCCGGGGGAGCGTCGGAGACGGCGGGCTCAGAGAGCGGCACCTGGACCTCGAAGGCGGGCGCTTCGGTGGCAGTTTCGGTCATTGCGGCGGGAGGATTCCGGATGTGAGGGTATCGCGGGAGGGAAAAGGAGCGGGGGAGAACAGACCGGGGAAGAAAGAAGGAAAGAAGGGAAGAAAAGTACTTATTCGCAATGGCCTCATACAATCAAAGATGTGGTAGTTATTCTAAGCTAAATCATCGCAGTGGTGGCCGAGGGCGGACCGTTGGACGCGCAAAGGGCGGGACCGCCCCCGGTAGCAACGTCAGTGGACCGAAGCCCGCCCGTGCCTCGGTAGGCCAGGGCCTGTGATTCGCAGAGAGCGCCGGGGATGGCGCAGGGGCCAGTGCAGCGCAGCGCTGGAAAGGCTGAAGATGCGCTGGCTCCCCCCACGGATGCACTGTAACTGCCTTGCCGCCATTCCGTACCCGAAGCCTCGGTACATTACATACTTGGGTACATGAGTTGGCTACTATTACGTGGTAAGGACCGGTATGGATGCTGCTCCCATGGCGCTTCCTCCTAGGCCGTTCTCTGTTGAGCGTGCATTGGGGCCAGAGCGACAATGTGCCGTGGATCATGCGTGGGTTGCTAGTGTACTTTTCTTTTTCCACACCAAATCCTTATCAGATGGTGAGGATTGATTTTCCCGCCGACTTTCGGGACAGGTGAGTTCCACTGCGAGTCCACTGCGAGTCCACCAAGAGGGGCGAAGAGCCAAAACGCGCAATAAAACCCGGCCGTCGTTCCCTCCTGCTCTCGCATTCGTCGTGTGTCCCGGCGCAGAAAACGAGACCGAGGGAGATATGACCAGATTTGCGACTTGGGCCCCTGGATAATTACCCCAGTGGCTGGTGCTGGCGCTGGCGGCCTGTGACATTGCCTGTTCTGCTGCCGATGCGAGACTGACTGACTGAGAGCTGGAAGAGTCCCCAGGGCGCCTAACCTTACCCCACCCTTTTCCCAGGGAGCTCGGGCCCAGCAGAGCAAAAAGCGGAGTTGCGTTTCCTCAGGCTATTATTCCGCCTTTCGTCAGTCGGCTCCTCGGTCCTGAGATGTGAAATGAGACATTGCGCAGTACCGAGCAATGAGCCACGCTGGGGAGGATGGATCCCCGTGAGTACCGGATTGGGTACCCAGGTACACCCGGTGGATGATAGGGGCCGAACTCTATTACCTACTCTCAGTAACGTGACCTCGCGTGAAGCCCGCGTTACCCCAGGGCCCCTGCATCTGCCTCCAGCCTTCAGGCAACCGCGGCGCGTTCTGCACCATCTCCGTGAATTGACTCCATCGACATGCTCGTCTTGCATGCTTGGCCGCTGCTTTGACCCGGTTTCTACGATATTTTAGCCGACAAGTCCCAGCCACGGGCACTCCAAGTGGGCCATCTGCCATAACCATAACTTAGCTCATGCAGCTGAATCACCCAAGGCGGAATTTGGAGTCTGGACTGATGGCGAATGGCGGTGGATGCTGGGTGCCTGCTGGTCTCATCCTCGCTCACGCACCCTCTGCCTGCTGAATCTGCTGCACCGCGTACGGTATATTCGAGTATATATTCGTCTCCTGTGCGCTCGCTGGTCGACATTTGCTCATCGACCAGTCAATTGGCAAGCCCGCAACCTCGTCATCATGTCTCACCAATTCAAAACCGGCGAGGATGGCACCGTCTGCCTCCCAGGCTTCGGCCTCCCCCTGACGTACCATCCTGCGGGTGCCTTCCACACCCTCATTGGCGTTCATGACCGGGACTGGACCGCCAATACTCTTACCATCCGTGAGGTGTGCATGCTCAGGCTGATGGAAGACATCACCAACAAGCCCGATTGGTGGCGAAAGGTCAATGATCCCGAGATCGTCGCCAAGTGGAAAAAGGAAGCTGTCGAGATGCCCTGGTCTGAATATGTCGAATTTGGATCCTTCAACGAAGACATGGCAGATGCTGTATGTGTTCCCGTCCAGTCTCGATTGCCACCACTCGGTTGCTCACATTTCCCCAGTGTATCAAGGAACTCTGCAGAAAGGCAGACATCTACGAAAAGACAGGTCTGATCCCTGTCATGGACTACAGTGCGTGTGCCATTAAGTCGGACAAGCTCGTCCCAGATGACCTTCGGGAGGCCCTCAAGTCTGCTGTGGCGCCTCTAGAGAATGTCCCCGCCGACCATCTGGATTGGCACCCGGGCAGCGACGGCAAGGTCCTCGATCTCGTCCACCCATCGCTTTGGCCTCTCCTGTACGGCCGGACCTTGATCCTCCCGGATCGGCGAATTACCGTTAAGAACTGTCTTGAGCACTGCGGCATGGGTACTGTGGTCCCTGAACCGCTCAAGGCCCCAGAACCTGCCCGTACCGCTTGGTCGAGGAACACGCCGATCGACGCCCTATCCTCGCGTTTCCAGTGGCTTCCCTGCGACGTGGATCTGACGGGCGAGCATCCTCGGATCGAAAGCTACATCAACAACTTGCACCCCGTGCAACATGCAGAGCTCTATCCCATCATTGAAAAGTTCATTGAAAAGGCCCTACCCGCCTGGGATATCGTTCTCCGATGGCCTGACGAGTTTGAGGTTGAGCGCTTTATCGTAAAGAGCGTTGGCACCGACTGCGCGGTTGAGGACATCTGCGATGGAAATGAGTGCCGCCCATATAACCGGCCTGTCAACGAGGACGAAGATCCCAGAGACGAAGACGAGCCCTGGGAGGATGGATACGAAGGTTCTGAGCGTGAGCGGCTTGATAAGGCGTGGTTCGAGGAAACACACAGCACGTTCCAGCCGGATGTCAAGGGAGACATTGACAGCCTGATCCAGCTCAAGGCCAGTGACATCAAGACGTCTGGTTTCTTTGACAACGCAACCCGGGTCCAGGTGATTGTCAAGCTGGCCAACATCCATCTTACGCCAGAGAAGCCCACCTACGATGGCGGATCCTGGCATATTGAAGGCCAGCTCAACGAACACATTTGCGCAACGGCTCTCTACTACTATGACTGCGACAATATCACCGAGTGCCGCCTAGACTTCCGGACGGCTGCCAACCGGGAGGAGCTGGCGTCAGACCTCGGGTATGAGCAGGGCGACCATGACTCCATCGACCGCACATTTGCCATCAAGAGTAATGGGGATACGCTTCAAGACATTGGCAGCGTTGTGACGCGGGCGGACCGCATGCTCTTCTTCCCCAACGTCTACCAGCACCATGTCAGCCCCTTTGAGCTAGCTGACAAGACGCGACCGGGCCACCGCAAGATCCTGGCGCTGTTCCTGGTCGACCCAGCCATACCTATCCCGTCGACTGCAAACGTGCCTCCGCAACAGCTGCACTGGTGGGCCAAGAGCGCGCTGCCCGCGGACCGGGTGGGAAAACTGCCTCCGGAGGTGACGGCAATGGTAATCAAGAACATGGACTTCCCTATCAGCGAGAAGGATGCCAAGACTCTGCGGGAGGAGCTGATGGCTGAGCGGACGGTGCTTCAGGAGACTGCGAATGATAACCTCAAGCTTGTCGAGTGGAGTTTCTGCGAGCATTAGGGACGAGGGTTGGGGTTGTGTATCGGGTAGTTGATGCATGTAAATGATTGACTACATGAGAGAGGATATGTTGCTTACATTTTCCATTGCATCCTGCCCCGTTGCATCTTATCTCATTGCATTTTGACATGTCATAATCTGCCTTGAGACGCAGCGTGGTATGAGTTCTTGAATTGGTTACAAGATGAGAAACGAGCCAGAACAGATTCCTGACTTCTTTTGAAGGCCGCATTTCTGGTCGCATGCCATTCTGGTTCAGACAGCTTTATTTAGCGGGTCTCTTTCGTCAGTGCGCCCCGCAGTGGACTCGAAGACAGATTGTTAGCGGCCTTCATCAAGACAGGAATCGCATCAACCACAAGCTGACTCACACCTAAGGTGACGTTATCTAAACGGCCAAGGTGAGGCCAGTCTTGAATTGGCACATCGGACCGAAGCTCGCAGATCTCTCGTCCACGTAGTAAATGACCAGGAGCCCACAGGCGCATATCGACGGGTCTGCTCTGGACCGCAAGTGGTGGAATTGGAATCGCATGCTTCTGGGTCACACGACCAAACCCCTCAGCATCAACAAGCGTCGAGAGAGTTGACGGCGCCTCCTCAACCTCACCTCGCTCACCTAGCCAGCAGCTATGACTCCCCGCTGGGTCTTTTCCACCGAGAGCGGCGTCTTTTCCGACCTCTCCGACCTGAGGCATCAGTACGCCGGCCACAAGGTCACCACGCAGCCGCATCTCGGGCTGGTCCCGGGCAAGAAGTATCCCTCCGACGACGCGAGCTCGCCTGACCAGCGGGACTGGGTGCGGTTCGCGGCCTATGTCAAGTGGCTCAACGAGACGACGCCGGAAAATGTGATGTACAAGGTGCTGTACCTGACGCGCCACGGGTATGGGTATCATAATAAGAAGCATGCCGAGGTGGGCACGGTTGAGTGGGATGTGAGTGTGATGGGCGATGGCTGTTGAACAGACTGGTGATCTAACATGAGCCAGAGTAAAGTGTCGTTTTTAAACGGCGACGAAAAGGAGACTTGGTTCGACGCCCATCTCACCGACGTCGGCATCCAACAAGCCCGCGATCTCAACACCTTCTGGACCGACCTCATCGCCACCGACGGCGCGCCGCTCCCGCAAACCCTCTTCACCAGCCCGCTCGCACGCTGCCTGCAGACAACCGAGTACATATTCGGGCCGCTGATGGTCGCCCACAGCCAGCCCTTCCAGCCCATCGTCAAGGAACTCCTCCGCGAGCGCATCACGCTGCACACGTGCGACCTGCGCCGCCCGGCATCGTGGATCCGCGAGAACTACCCGGCGTACGAGCTGGAGGACGGGTTCGCCGAGGCGGACGGCTTCGGGCGCGACGGGCACGCCGAGACGGACGACGAGCACGTCGCGCGGAAGCAGGCGGCGCTGGAGGACATTTGGAGCCGCGAGTGCGGCGACGTGGTGTCGTTGACGGTGCATTCGTATGCGATCCGTGCCATTCAGGCGGCGTGTGGCGGGAAGACGTGTCGGACGAGAGAGGGCACGTCGATTGCAATTTTGGTCAGGGGGCAGAGGAGCGTGGATGATGAGTGAGGGCGGTGAGATGGATAAATATAATATGGATTGGTTATAATTGAACATGAGTTTATGATTCGCACGGAGGCACATACCATTTCACCTAAGCCTTATGTATCAATGCATCTAGCATCCATGCATCCGAGAGGTACGTTCTTAGTCTGGAAGCCCACCGTTCTAATTAAATCTAACTAATAAATGTGATTGAATTTATTATTAGGACAGATACATATATAATAATAGTCTTATTAAATGACCTTTCCTCAACTGCTATACTTTTCCGGTGCATTGATAATAATGACCTTTAAAATTGCGGCATGCACGTGTGTAAGAATAGCAATATTCGATTGAATATCCTTTGGGGAAAAGATTGATAAGTTTCATGTTGATGTCACAAATATGAGATGGAAGCTGTGGCCGAATGTCCCATAAAGCTGTCTTTGCGGTTCGCGAATTATGCTGCTGTGCTCCCGGAGAAGAAGCATTTCCTAAGCAACGAACGGGCTGATCGGAGTTGCCTCAGTCATAGAAGGGTGTCGGTCAATCATTTTGCAGGCCATTTCTTAACAGTTGGGATTTGCTTCTCAGATGTAAGCTACAGCGGAACCGACAATATATGATTTCGAATGAACCATCCGTTTTCTCAACATGACAGTGTCCTGTGTTACACGAAATATAGGCCATCATTACACTATGTATTATCGGAGGGTTCATTCTCCTTTTTCTATGGCCGCCAATGCGATATCCTATCCTGCTCGTAATTAGGGTGTCTTCAATTGGCCCGGACTTGAGGCCCTCGTTCAGCCTGAGGATTCTCTGCAGTACCTCTTGACTATGTCGGTACTTATCCTCCATACATGACGCGTCTGCACCCCAAGATGGGCCTCATCATAAGACGTGCAACTCTTCATCCGAGGCCGTTTCATTGCAATGGATGACGTTGGGGGTAGAGCCATCAAGCAATGGAAAGAAACGCTCCTAATCCCCTTGAATTGGGATCCTTGGGCGTTTGCCTCCGAATAGCTGATCAATAATCTCTGGAAAATTTGCCTTGGAGAAAATCGCCGGCAGTGGCAATTAGTCAAAAGACTGATTGTCATTGTCGAAAGCAGTACTATCTCAATACTACTCCAAGTCCGCCATCGTTACGCGAGTACTCGTGACTCTTTTACAGAACCTACCTGAGTTAGTTTGCGACGTCCTCTCCACACGCAGAACAAGTGACTTGCCATCAGTGTAGGCAATTTAGCTGGGACTAGCCGACCCAGGTCGATCATTCATCTGGCCGCAGGTTGACACGGATGTCACTGTGACAATTGCCTTCACACTAGCTACGATCCGTTCCAGGTCTGATGTTGCATTTTGGCATGTGAGCTCAGGGATCAGTGCGAAAGTGAAGTGCACACTCCACCAGGGGGAGCTGATAGTAGGGGATATAGAGGTGGCTAAATGTGACGACTGACCAAAGCTTCGTTCGGGCACGATAAACGACCTTGGGGCCAGAAAGGAGGGTCAGATGTCGCGTTCGACCATACTGCATTGGTGATACAAAGGTCGAGCGGAAGGAGAAAGATCACGCAGGGATCGTGGTTGGCGCATTTGGAGAGCGCGGAGAAGCGTCAGGATCTTATCCTTGTATTCCACCATGTTTTAGCGCAGACATGTATTTGTCTATGTAGTAGTACATCGTCTTGCTTCCCGGTCCAACTTGGACCCCGTTGCAGATCATCCGCGTCGTATTGCATCCTGTCAACCCAGGTACATGGCCCATCCGGGCTGTCAGTCCTGTCATGGTCACGTCAGTACGCATGAGCCAGGCTCAGCGTTTTATATCATCTGCAAAAACCCCCAGAGCTTCATATCCGTCCATGTACATCTGCGAGTCACGAAGTTGTATGTCGATTGGTAGACTTAGAGCCCGCAGTCCTGATCATAGGTACTCACTGGTGCCATGTTCATCTGCATCTGACCCTGGGACTCGTCACATCTAGTTACAGCCGAAGGGCTAGGCCCAACGACTGGAACTAGACGACCGGGATCAGTTCCCCTCAAAGTAGCGCCAGCTAAGCCTTTCCGCCTAAGCGAGTGGCTTATTTAGCTTCTCGACTCCTCCTCCGCCAAGTTCAGGACATGTCGATATCAAGGCATTCAATAGAGAGAAGGAAAAGGGGGCTCCTCAGACGGCCTTGGACTACGACTCCAGACATCTTGCGGCTGGGATCGAAGAGGTCTCTAATTTACCACAAGATCTGACCCTGCTCGCAAACGCCCATCAATTTGGCGCGATGAAGCGACATGGATTACAGCCAGTAAAGGAGATCGGTGAAGAGATCTCACAGCGATACATCAGTTCCCGCCCATCTTTACGCAATGCAAAGGTATCACGGATCTTGCTAATCCATTTTGTGTCAAGCAAATGGGAGAGATCTTCACCAAAATCCCTGTCCCTGCGAGCTCAACGCCTAAAGAGATGTGGCCGCGACTTAGACTTTGAGGCTTTCGTTAGCTGCGTCTTGTCGGGCCGACACTGGGAGCATCACACCACCATCTTACCGTTAGCTACTCACCGTGGCGAGCAGATAGGTCCGGTTCTCTCAGCTTCGAAATGACGAGTCAAGCATGGCGTTTTCTCTCGGCCCGTATCTTGCTTTCTCGAAAATCAGGGGAATATCAGGGGAAAACCTGGGGAAATGACCCACGACGGGCTGAGCTGGGGTGCATAAGACCCAAAATCCATTTCCCCGTGTCTCGCATCAAGGAAGTATGGATGAGGCCGACTTCGTATATAACCTTGTGGTGCCCGCAGAATATTGTGGAGCTCTTGACACCAAGAAGTGTTCATCTTATCGGCTTCCAACGTATCTCCTTCCCCTCATCTTTGGATCCCCAACCTTTCATCTTGTTGAAATGTTGTTCGGTTCAAATAACGGCCCCAACAATACTAGCAGAGATGAGATTGTCCTGATACCTATTTCCCCAAAACCCGCCTTCTCGCATAATGAGTCGTCTGTGTCGGAAATCCAGCCGCCAGACGGAGAAGAGCTCGGGCGTCATACTTCCCATGTACACGCTGAAGCGGCGAGAAACGTGTTATGGCTTCCGCGCGCATCGACAAGCTCAGACGAGACGGGCGCACGCGTCCGGCGTGGCCTCGCCGCTGAGAAAGACATGACCCTCTTTGAGTGCTGCAGAAAATACCCCAAGGCCATCTCATGGTCACTGCTTCTGTTCCTTACTGTTGTGATGGAGGCCTACGATAAATCACTTATCTCTGGGTTCATCGCCTTTCCGACCTTTAGACGCAGGTATGGAGAGCCAATACTGCCACTTGCCGATTCTCCAGAAAACCAAGCCTACGAAATCTCGCCGCTGTGGCAGATGGGTTTGCAAAACGCAGCTGTCGGTTGCGAGATCATAGGTCTTTTAGCCCATGGGTACATCACCTACATCATTGGGTACCGGAAGGTCATGATCGCCAGTCTCACTTGGATGTGTCTTGCGGTATTCCCCGCCTTCTTCGCTCACAACATCGCCATGTTGTTGGCTTCCCAAGCTCTCTGTGGTGAGTTTACCGCCTGAATCCGTGCTCTTCCTGCAGTTGATATAGTTTAACCTCGTAGCTAACATTTTCAACACCAGGTCTATCATGGGGCATTATCCAAACCCTAGCAGCAACGTATGCCGCTGAAGTAGTTCCCTCGGTCGTGCGAGCTTGTCTGCTCAGCAACGTCAATATGTGCTGGCTTATTGGCCAGCTTCTTGGCACTGGAATTCTCCGATCTCTTGTTCACGACACATCTCAATGGTCATACCGTCTACCGTTTGCGCTGCAATGGGCGTGGGCGGCTCCATTGTTGTTTGCCATCCAATTTGCCCCGGAAAGTCCTTGTAAGAAACACGCCAATTGGTTGTGTTGTTTAACTATTTACTGACCAGCCTTTGATAGGGTGGCTTGTTCGCCACGAGAGACTACCAGAAGCTCGACAATCCCTCCAACGACTCACGAGCGACAAATATTTAAACATCGACGACACGGTCGCTGTCATGCAACATGTCAATTCGGTCGAGAAGAACCTCGGATATGGCGGTGCAAGCTTCGCAGATCTGTTCAGAGGCTCAAACCGTCGCAGGACTGAGATCTCCTGCATGGTTTGGTCCTGTCAAGCTTTGTGTGGCGCCACATTAACCGGATACGCCCCTTATTTTTTGGAGCAGGCCGGCTTCGCCTCATCCAAATCGTTTAGTCTTGCCACCGGAATGTATGGTCTCGGCATCTTCGGGGGGATGATATCCTGGCTTCTACTGTCGGCTGTTGGCCGGCGCAGGCTGTACCTTGCCGGGCTGGCAGCAGCAGTCATTATGCTCACTACCGGCGGCTTCATCGCCGTTTACCTGGAAGGTCACCCTGCCATGAACTGGGTCCTTGGGTCTCTCATCATCTTGATGACTTTTACATACAACATGACTATCGGTCCAACTTGCTACGTTATCGTCGCCGAGATCCCTTCAACGCGTCTCAGAGTCAAGACAGTCGCCCTCGCAAGGGTAGTGTACAACATTTTTACTATTGTCAACAACGTTGTCGTGCCGCAGCTTTTGAATCCCACCGCTTGGAATCTAGCGGGTAGGTCCTGTTTTATCTATGCTGCAACCGCTTTCCTATGTCTAACCTGGTGCTACTTTCGCCTGCCCGAAACAAAGAAGCTGTCGTATCTTGAGTTGGATATTCTTTTTGACAAAGGAGCTGAGACGGCCAAGTTCAAAGAATTGCAGGAGAGGCTCGCTAACACAGCGTACATTTCGATGTCGAGGGCAGAACGTTTGAGGAATGCTTGGCACGGCTGGCTTGCTTATTCATAAGATGCTGGTGCTCGCTGTACACTTACATAACTATTACTTAATTCTCATTTGATTGAATATACCAACACGTTTCCCATTATGTATACTAAAATTGCTGATGTCTTTTAACATAAAAGTTTCACTTATTCCATTTCAAGCGCCTAAATCTAGATCACCAATCATTCATTCTCTTTGCTGATGACTGCAGTTCAGCTGCTGCATAAGGGCGGTGGTTCACAAGCATTGGGCTAATTAACGATAAGAAAGAATGAAGCTTTGCAGCAGCCCAGTTGCACTTTTATAAGCAAGGCTTAGGGAAGAGATTACTCTGGCAACCCGCTCTTCAGTTTTTCTTCCTTCTCTTCTCTCAAGAACGAGGCAATTCTGGCTTTAAGCCCGTCGTGCGCCGACGAGGCCATCGTCGATGAACCAGTCGAGAACCCTGCGGCGACCAGTCACGCCGAAAGCAAAGATGAGTCTATCATGACTTACTCGGGATCCTTACGTAAGTCTCTACGACATTGCGACGTGAGAGCTTCATGCGAAGTTTGCTTCGTTCTGAGGCAGAAAGGCATGACCGTCAGCTTGAGATACGAGATGTCAACGTGCTAGACAACGATGGATGAGCCGCTTTCCACTCGGCGAACTTCAATGGTCACGTCGAGCTTGTGGAACTCCTGCTGGAGCACCATGCAGAAATCAAGCTGGGCGATGATCAGAAACTCAAGGAAGTTCATGGAGCAAGCAATCAGGCCACTCTAAACGCACCGAAGACCACGAATTGATGGATGTTTTGCTAAATCCTCCCATTGAACTTATATGGAATGACGGAATGAAGATGAGGGTGTGTGTATCAAGCTAGGTATGGTGGAGCGGTGGTGACCGAATGCCTGAGGCGGCATATGAATAGTGCCTGAGGCATCAAGACTCACCAGATGCAACCCCACGCTTCCCCCGCGTCGCGCAAGCCAACCTGGAAGATGCGTCAGACACATCCCAAAGCGTCAAATCCCAATGCAACAACGTACGATCATGTCCAGGATCAGGGATGCCAGAAGCACTGTTGCTTCACTGCATCGAATCACTGCCCAGCGGTTACCACGCACTGGACTGACCCGCTACGGAAGAAACTGTTTCCATGCTACAACCTCGTCACGAACTGATGGCGTATTCCATGGACTGGCCGACGCCAGACGCTCAATACCTTGGATAGAGGCCTTCCGCCTTCAGCAGCAGGATAAAGCATCTCAGAGCCCCGATGACTGTGCAGAAGAACGTGACCTTACCCCAAAGAAGATGAGTGATAGTTATCATCGTGTCGTGCTCCCCCTCGGGCAGGATCCTTGGTTGTCCGATACGTACATCAACGCTTCTGGCCACATAAGGTAGGCAACTTGATCAATTGGTGCCATTTCATCGATCAAACTCACTGATGTGTTGTACTCAGGCTCGGCACATTATTCATGGATCTCGATGCTCTTTCCGGTATCATTGTTTACAAACACACCGGCCCTGGCGTTACTACGGTGACAGCTGCTTTGGACCGAATCACGATAGCACACCCTCTTACTGAGATCTGCGATCTTGAATACAGCGGCCAAGTTACGTATGCTTCTGGGAGGAGCAGTGTGGAGATTACGTGCAAGGTTGCGAGGGCCAGGGCCGAAGGTGAGCCAAGCAAACCTGAGGATGTCCTCCTTACCTGCACCTTCACCATGGTAGCCCTGGATCCGGCGACTAGAAAGCCTGTTAACATCCCGAAACTGGTATACACCACGCCAGAGGAAGAAAAAATATTCAAGGCCGGAGAGGCAAAATCGCTATCGAAAAAGGAAACGTTGAAGGCCTCGCTGCTCCAATCCGAACCGAATGATCCCGAGTCAGCATTGATTCATCGCATCTGGCTCAGACAACTCGCATATCACGACCCAAACAACAGCCTGCGCCAACCTAAAAACGTTGTATCGATGGCCAAAACGCAATTGTCAACGGCTGCCATCATGCAGCCTCAATATCGTAACCGGCACCAAACTATGATCTTTGGTGGATTCCACCTGAAGCAGACTTTCGAGTTAGCATTCTGCTGCGCAGCCAGTTTTGCCCATGCACGACCAACCTTCATCAGTGCCGATCCTTGCACGTTCCGAAACCCTGTCCCCGTCGGGAGCGTCTTGTACTTGACCGCGACGGTTGCATACACCGACCCTCCCTTACTGGAAGAGGACGGTACTGAACCCAGGCATACGGACCCCGATAAGCCTATGACGCGAGTGCATGTTCGTGTCGACAGCAAGGTTAGGGACGTTGAGCATGGTGTTGCAAAATCAACGGGCCAATTCAATTACACCTTCTCTGTGCCGAAGGACCTGAAAGTTCTGCCGCACACGTATGAAGAGCATATGATTTATATTGATGCTAGGAGGCGGGTAACGCTAGGCGACATTCAACGAAAGCAGGAGTCAACAACCTTGTTTGATGAGAAGCGTAATCTCCCCGAAGGTGATAGTCTCATACAATAGAAGTAAGAGAGCTGGATATGTGAACATTTAATTGCGCAGTTTTGTCCGTCAACGCCATTTCAAATTATGCAACATGAAGTTTCAGTATCAGTGCGAGATTGAAAGACGTAAACCGAGAGTGCCAAGAGGGGCACAGCTATTGGCTTTTTCCCGGAACAATGACCGACTTGGGAAAATATTTCATCACCATTTTGTAGAGCAGGCTGTTAAGATTGGGAAAAGGTCCATCACAGGTCAGCCGATGGTCGCCCGAGATACTACTTGTGAACCGACCATGAGATATAAGAATGGATGTGGAGAAATTCAGACTAGACCTTTGAGTAACGCTGTCGGACCATTGAGCACAGAATGGCTTCACCACTTAGTGAAATGGTCAAGTTGGACCAGGTTCAAATTCAGGACAGAGTATGCCCAAGTCCGAGGTTTCTGACATTCCGGGTCCTACCAAAGTCCGAATGTAACAATATATTGCAATAGAATATGTGCGTACATCTTCTTCAATTACCTCGACAACCCAAATCGGTAATTCTATCGCTTGTGATTCTAAGATTTAGGTACGGTAAAAAGCATAGAAACCAAAATTTACAGCAAGAGAGTAGATAGGCAAGGACTTCGAAGTGGAGGTTGCAGGGGTGGATAAAACGGGCAGAGACTCGGGGGACAACCGTATCGACTCAGTAAATTGGCCCCGAATCCTTCCCCTACTTATTGCCTTCGGGCTTTTTTATACCTAATGATTTAGGAAATCTAAGCCTTATATATCTTAGCTTTAGTCCATAAGAACAGTGCCAATTTATTGAGCCGATACGGTATAACTATGAGAATGAAATACATTACTCTCTCCATTTCCACAACAAGACTGCCAAGCAACGAACCAATATTAAGACTACTTGAAGGCTGCACAACCTGCTAATATTGTAACACTGTGACATACAGGTTGGCTCTGAATAATAATAAAACCCCTACAAGGTTTAGCAAGAGCGCAATTGGGCTGATTTGTATTTTACTTTTACCACCCTTGTGAGTCCCCATTCCCAACTTCACAGCTCATTCTTGCAAACTTTATCTTGACGCTGATGTATATCGATCTGTCTCCTGTCGAGTCAAGAAGCCAACCCTCGACCCCAGAAATCTCCTCCCAACACGACGGCAATCTTGGGCTGGCCACACTGAATTCATACCCTCCAACGACTCTTTATTAATCATGAGTACGGCTTGGGTAAAGATTCCCCCAGAGGTACGACTTAGTATCCTCGAGGAAATTGTCGCTGGGTATCCGGCTGGATATGCTGCAAAGCAACGCCATAATTACACCAAATTGGCCCAGTACGCCACCGTATCACGCGAATGGCAAGCTTTTTTTGAGGGTATCACCTTTCGTAACTTCGTTATCGATCCTTCGAACTTGCCTATCTTCAAAGATATATTGCACGGAGAGAATGCAAGGAGGCTCAGACATATTCGCTATCTCTGGCTTCGAATTAAGCTCGACACTTATGACTGTTCGGTTTGTCGAACGGCGGAAGATGATGCCACGGTCGTCAGGTACGTGCATTCCCACCATTTATTCAGATTTGCGCTATTTCTAACTGTGTGAAGAAATAATTCTGTCTTCACCAGCGCCCTATTTGATCTGTTGAACATCCTATCAAATGCAAACGGCAGCACGTGGCGGAAATGCCTGACTTTGGAGCTGAGTGTTCACTCTCCGAGTGACTACCAGCACGTTTATCGAGACTTTCGTTTAGAAGATGAATACCCATTTATCACCGAGGCCGATTTGGACGATGAGCAATGGTATACCGATTATCATGTCGCAAGAATGAAAGCAATGAGTAAGATAAAAGACTTACCACATGGACTACCTGGGCGACGGAGACGGCACTGGGGTCGGCGCCGCCCAACACTCGAGGACAAGATGAGGCTGCGGGGAACATTGCCTCTCTCACTCGACTTTGGAGAATCAGAGAAGGTGCTTCCACAGGTTGACATTATCAAGGCATTTGTAATTCGTCGGCAATGCTTTCGGACCATCTCGATTAAAAGCCTCACCCAGATGTTTCGGGAGAGCTTTCGAAGCCTCGAAATGTTTCGACATGAGTGGGTGAAGCATGCTACCGCGTCGCTTCAAGCATCGAGCCGAGAAGGTAGGTTTGGATTCAAGCCTTCATGTGCCTATTGTTAATTTCGCTTTTTATTTGGTTTCGCGTCATGGGATACTGAAACTAATGTCATCTTTCCTTATCCAGATTACCGAGACCATCTCTTACCACACCTTCCATCTACACTCAGACAACTGTACATCTCCCCCGAGGCCGATTATTATCTCGGCATTCGTGAAGCGAAACACCATGATCATATGGGAGGGGTGATACTCGCAAGATCACTTTGCCAGCAGCTAACGGAGCTGGCCTCAACGGAAGCTGGGCTTGCTCATGGCATTCTATATCGGCCGCCCTGCGAAGGTAGTCTATCCTCTAGCGAAATCTCAGAGCCATATACATGGCCTAGACTTCAGTACATAGTACTAAGGGCCACCATACAGTGCCCTAATCAGGCACGAATCAACGATGGCTTTCTCTGCAACGCGAGCCAGACAGCATCGCACATGCCCGAGCTCAAGACCATGGAGTTGTGGGATATTCAATCAAAGTCGGCAGTCATATTCCGCTACTCGATCAAAGACGGCAATAGCCCGAGCATTACTTTGCTCGACAACGGGACATTTGGTGCCAGCTTACAACTCGGAGAGGCTGTGGTAAAAAGCTGGCAAGAAACGGCGAGGGTTCATGGGCACAGAGACCTGGTTGTCAATAGAGGCCGTTTCCCCTTTGGCATGGAAGAATTCCGGCTTTCCAGAGGTAGGTGTTTTCTTTGCCACTTGGAGTTGAAGAGGCTAGTGTTTGATCCTCGCACATTTCATCAACTGCAATTCGAGGGGAAGCATGGCACATGGTTTTAGTTTCATATAAATTTTATGTTAGTCTTCGCTTTCCGCCTTGATACTATAGTGACACGATTTCCCAGCTCGGACGCTCTTCAATTGGTTCATGCATGGAATATTGGTGTGAGTAACACGCCCCAATGAGAGCTTTATGAGACTGAAAGTCCTAGCTTCCATCTTGTATTTACAAAGTGGATTTTCAATTTATTAAACCTTTTTGATAGAGTATTTAAAAGAGTATCGGCCTACCTAATTCTATCTCTACACTTCGACGAAGCAGCCGGTTGGCTCCGCAATGGGCTAGATTGAAGTCTGCCTTGGCTAACCGGATTAAAATCGATAGTGCGCCACGCATCTAAGACTGGACCACAAGTGGTGTGGTACATGCAGAAACACGACCTGTAGGAAAGCTGAAAAGCACTGCAAAGGCCCATAAATCGGGCACCAATGTTAATACCTAGCCTAGACCAGCTAGCTAGCTAGCCAGCAGCGGAACAAGCGGTGATTGCGACGCGCCCCTCCTCGTTAGGCGTGACCAGGTTGACACGCTCCTAAAACAAGCTTCTTCTGCCGAGCACCGCGCCGAGCCGCCTGTTCTCCTCCGCCACAACTTTGTCTAGGCTGCCTCTACGAGAACACAGGTGGTAAGAAGAGAGCTCTCTGCGATACAACGACACGCCGCTTTCCCTGGCCCCTACGAGATCATCAACTGGCCAGTGCCAATTGAAAACAATGTCTTACCAGCCGGCCCAATACCAGCCAGGTCAATCCCCGCAGGCGCAGACCCAAATGCACCAGCCGGTTCCCGTTTCAACGCCTGGAGCACAACCACCTCATTCTCGCCCTGTTTCCCAGATGCCGCAACAGAATTTCTATGTTGCACCGAGTCCTCAGCCGCTCCAGCAACAGGCTCAGTTCAGCCAACACCAGCAGCCCCAGCAGCTATCTCAACAACCCCAGCAGTCGCCTCAGATCCAGCATACCCAATATGCTCAGCAGTTGCACCACCAACAATCGCCGGTCTATGCTAGCTCAGCCCATCAGCAACAGCTTCATACTCCCCAGCAGCAGCAAGTTCAGACGAATCATTTTGCTCAGCAGCAGTCGCCAGTCTATGCCGCATCGACCCTTCAATCCCCTCAGCAGCAGACCCAGTACACACAACAGCAGCAGGTCCAGCAGGTCCAGCAAGTCCAGCAAAATCAACGTCCTCAGCAGCAACAAATTCAGCATCCTCAACTAGCACAGCAGAACCAGCTTCCTCAGCAGACCCAGCATTTCCAGCAGCAGGCCCAGTACACTCAGCAGCAGCAGCAGCAACAGCAAGCACAGCAAAATCAACAGCCTCAGCAGCAGCAAATCCAGTATCCTCAACAACAGCAAACCCAGAATTCCCCGCTAGCACAACAGAATCAACTTCCTCAGCAGGCCCAAAATCTCCAGCAGCAGGTCCAGTATACTCAGCAGCAGGGCCAACAAATTCAGCAAGCACAGCAAAATCAACGTCTCCAACAGCAGCAGGTTCAGCAAACGCAGCAAGTACAACCAAACCAGAATCTCCAACAGACCCAGCATCTCCAGTATCAGCCTCAATACACGCAACAGCACCAACAGCAGACTCTCCAAGCGCAGCAGCCCCAAAACACTCAGCAGCATGTCCAGCAGAACCAAAATGTCCAGCAAGCCCAGCAGATCCAGTATGTCAACCAGCAACCGTTACAGCCTGCACTAGGGAATACCTCCAACATGCCAATCCGACGAAGAGCCGTCCAACCTGTCGCATCAGTGCCTGGGCAGCAAACACAACAACATCCTGCCCTTGTGTCTCAACCGCAGAGCGCAACGCTTTATGCCAACAGTCCGCTACCAGTTTCGTCTGTGCAAAATAGCCCTGCGACTATCAACAGTAGTATTAGTTCCCAAACTCCTGTTACAACTATTAGTACGCCTGGCACGATGGCGAGTCCGGCGTGGCAGAATCCCGTTGTCCCCAATCCCGCCGGTTCACCCTTGCGGCAATGCACCTGGTGCAAGCAAGGTAAGCATGATGGTAAAATGAACAAAATAGCATGCTAATATCTCGAATAGGTATTGCGGCAATGGTCTCTGCTCATACCTGTCTCATTTGCAGCACTGCCGAAATTGTAACCATTTCCTGCCCTCCATGCTTCATGACCAGCCCGGCTACCTCACACGCGCATGAGAAGTCCTACTTTGCAGGAGACTCAGATCAATGCATCCAGATCTCTGACAAGACCATCCCGGCAAACCTCTGGACTCTCCGTAGGAACTTTGCCGGAAGAACATGGTACGCGCATAATTCCACAGGGCTCAGAACTCACATCAAGCCAGTGGTCATGCCAGGGGAATCTGCATTGCTCCCTGGATGGGAAGAAAGCAAGGCTCCAGACGGCCGTCCATACTACTTCAAACGCAGCACAAATACCAGCGTATGGCAGAAACCGACCATTGTACTTCCGAGTGGATGGAAGGAGGTGCGAACTCCAGAGTCAGCTCCTCTCTACATCCATGAGGCACTGGGATTATCTACGTGGAACAACCCGGGGCTGAAGTCCACCCTGCAGTCAACCCAGAAGGCAGTACAAGGCGGCCAACCAGTAACCAGTGTGGCAGCCGGTAATCCTTCAGCTGTGAATATGGCAGGGGCAGGGCTCATGTCTGCAACAAAGGCAGCAGCCAAGTATACGAGCCAGGGCTATAAGACCGCGAGCAAGAAAATGGGCAAGTTTGGGACAAAGGGCAATTTGAAAAAGATGGGACTCCTTGTTGGCGGAGCTGCTCTTTTGGTCGGCGGCGGTGAGCTTGTGGGTGAGATTGGAGACCTTGGAGATGCCGGAGGAGACTTTGGGGGAGGAGACTTTGGTGGAGGAGACTTTGGTGGAGGAGATGGTGGAGATGGCGGTGGTGGAGGAGAGAGTGCAGGTGACAGCCAGCAGCCTGCATATGAGCAACAATCAGCATATGAGCAGCCAGCATACGAACAACCAGCGTACGAACAACCGGCATACGAGCAACCAGCATACGAACAGCCAGCATACGAACAACCGGCATACGAGCAACAGGCATATGAGCAACAAGCATACGAACAACCGGTATATGAGCAACAAACATACGAACAACCCGCATACGATCAACCTGCATTTGAACAGCAAGCATTTGAACAGCAAGCATTTGAACAGCCGGCATATGAACAGCCGGCGTACGAGCAGCCGGCTTACGAACAGCCGGTATTTGAACAGCCGACATATGAAGAACCAGCATCTGACCAGCCCGCATCTGACCAACCTCTATCCGACCAAACAGTATCTGACCAACCTGTATCCGACCAAACGGTATCCGATCAACCAGCAACCGACCAAACGGTATCCGATCAACCAGCATCCGACCAACCCGTCTCTGAACAGCAAGTCTCTGAACCACCAGCCTCTGAGCCGCCAGCATCTGAACATCCGGTATCTGAACATCCAGCTCACTCGTCATTCGCGTACGAACCTCTGGAGTGGGAGCAACCCGCATACGACGCGTCGGAACCATATCACCCTTCAGCATTTGTTGAGCCGGTGGTAGAGCAGCCAGTGTTCGAACAGGAGGTGTTGGAGCAGCAGGCGATTGTGGAGCAAGCGGTGGTAGAGCAGGCGATCTTGGAGCAGGCGGTGGTGGAGCAAGCGGTGGTGGAGCAGGCAATTTTGGAGCAAGCGGTGGTAGAGCAGGCGGCGGTTGAAACAATCATCACTGAGTCCGCAACAAACCAAGTGGTTGCCTCACAGCCATCGTCAGTTGTAGTTCCAGTTTATGACTCGTCGGCGGCGCTAGCTCTGATATAGACATGTAGACCTAAGACTTCTAGCTATATACACGAAATCATAATTTTCTCCGTAAGAACATGGTTCTCCTAGATGTGAGGCTGCGACAGAATACGGGAGCAGTCTTAGGAAGCGCCCCGCTTATTCAGTTGCCGTGTCGTCTGTTCTATCACTACACATATATATGACAGCAGCAACTGAACTTGGCTCAAAGAGGGGATTACTGCTCAACCTAGCGGTAGGGGCATTGCACTAAACGAAATAGCGCTTCGCGAATAAACTGGTCTCAAGCTGCCAGGGTAAACTCGGGGGGACACAAACCTCGGGGAGCGCTGGCGGAGGATATGCCACCCGTGCCATAGACGTAGGAGGCGTCATGTCGCGGCTGGCGTCGGCACGCGCCGAGGACTCTCGTTGAAAGAGGAAGGTGTTTGGACGTGTCTCGCAACCAGAGTTTCATTGTGGCCATTCAAGTTGAAGTCGTGGCCGCCTCTCGTCGGGCCTGGCAGAATGCTGATGGTGAGAACTGAGAAGCGCCAAGTCGAGCCAAGCGGAGCCAAACCCCAAGCCAAGCTCTCACGTGAGCAACTCGTCTTGGCTTCCGGAGCCCCATTGTTCTAGAAATTCCTTGGCCTCTCGCTTCTCCATGTTCCCCAAGATTGCAAATGCGCCAGGTCATTCCGTTGCGTAAGAATGGGCTCTCCCCAGGTCCCGGCAGCGCGGCCGCCGTGCCCCGGGGCTCCACACCGGCTCACCGTGTTACCAGTGAGACCACTTGAGCCTGAGCGCGGCCAGCATTCGTCACCCGATCGACACAGAATTACCGCTTCTTTCGAAGCGTCTCAGCATCTCAGCGTCGTCAGTCGCGATGCCAAGCCCGACACTGCTCGCCACCCCCGCTGTAAATCACACGGTGTGGGTGCGAGCCTTGGAAGCAGGGAATCGAAGCCTTGGGAGCTGACCCAAGGGGCAGGACCCAAGCCTTTCTATTACGACCCAAGCCTTTCAAATACGACCCAAGCCCGCCCAGACAAGACTCGGAAACGCAGTAGTTGATATCACTCTCACTCCGCGCCCCTCTTATCAGTCCTGTTTCTGTCATATACTTCACGCCCGGCTAAGGCGAGGGGCCTCTGGATATCGTTCATCGTTCATCGTTCATCGTTCATCGTTTTGTTCTACCTACAACAACAGCCGAGGAGCACCTCTGACCGGCTGCAACCATGGGCATCAACGTCAAGAAAATCATCGACTGGATTGCCCCAGACGCGGCCAAGGAGGATGATGGCCGCGATAAATGGCCGTCGCGGGCCTCCTTTGTTCTTGCGGCAATGGTACGTTGACAGGAATATCCACCAGCCATCACTTCTCCCACGCCTCAACGATGCAATCGCAAAACCATCGTCGTCGTCTGCTAACACGGCATACTAGGGTGGTGCTGTTGGACTCGGCAACCTTCTCCGTTACCCATCCGTCGTCTTCGCGCACAATGGCCTCCAGTGGTTCATTCCCTACTTCATCGCCCTCTTCTTCCTCGGAATCCCGACCCTTGTCCTGGAAATCTGTATCGGCCAAGCCTACCGCGGCAGCGTGGTTGTCGCCTTCCACGGAATCAACAAGCACGCCAAAGGTGTAGGCCTCGCCGTGGTCATGACCGGTTACATTGTCGCAACATACTACGTCCCCATTCTCGCTTGGATCATGCACTACTTCCGTGTCTCTTTCACGAGCCCACTCCCGTGGAAAGGCAGAGGCAGAGAGTTTTACATGGAAGACGTCATTGCCAACCCGGATCCCATCGCCCCATTAGATTCGTCTGGATATGTCGAATATCCTAGCACGGGAATGGTCGGCGAGACAGTTGGCTGGTGCGCATTTATGTGGGTTGTTATCTGGATGTGCATGTTCAAGGGCGTGGGCACCACTGGCCGCGTTGTTTATTTCACCATGGGCCTTCCCGTTGTCATGCTCATCGTCATTCTCGGACGATCCCTCTCACTGGAGAATGCCACCAGGGGTGTCAAGTACTATTTTGCAGAGTGGAACGGTTCCAAGCTTGCGAGTGGAGGTATCTGGCAGGCGGCTTGCGGCCAGATCTTCTTCTCCATCGGCGTGGGTTTCGGATACTTCACTTCCTACGCCTCATACAACACCAAGTACGCCAACGCCGTCCAGGACTCTTTGATCATCGGCTGCTGCAACTCCCTATATGAGATCATTGGCGGATTCGCCGTTTTTGGCGTCATCGGCTTCCTTGGCTACGAGCCTGGCGACCCATCCGTCACGCTCAGCACTTTCACCGTTGGCTTCCTGACCTACCCGCTTGCGCTCGCCGAGATGCCCGGATCCAACGTCTTTGCCGTGCTGTTTTTCCTCACCCTCGCTGTTCTTGGTCTCAGCTCTGCGTTTGCTCTCGTGGAGTCTATGGTCACTCTCATCATGGACTGTCGCATGACCCGCGGTGCCTCCCGCCCACTTGTCTGTACCGGGGTCATGGTCGTCAGCTTTCTCTTGTCCCTGATATACTGTACCGAGTTTGGATTCTACCTCCTCGACGCAGTTGATACCTGGACCAACAACCTTGTTCTCCTATTCGCAGTCTGGACCGAGTTGGTTACTTCCACCACCATCTACCGGTATAAGGATGTTTGCGGCCAGGTTGGAACGATTGGCTATCTGGTATACAGCCTGGGATACATCCTGGCAATGGTTTTGGGCGTAGCAGTCGGCCAAGCAGTAGGGCCTGAGGCGGGAGCCGGCACAGGCTTCGGTATCTTCGTCTTGTCCACTGTGGTTGCCATTTTCATATCCAAGACCCCCGATACTGGAGCTCCGGGTTTCTGGGGCAAGAATACCGTCTTGGTCAAGGTCTGGTGGCTGGCATTCTATTCAGTACGTTTCCTTTGCCTGATGAGTTTTACCGATTTGTGCATGCTGACTCGACACAGGGTAATCAACTTCGCCGCGACCTAAACGTTGTCATTGCGACTGGCAAGAACTGGAGCATTCCGGTAGCCTGGCCCGTAATCCTCCGCTACGTTTCTTCGCCAATTCTCGCCATTGTGGTCTCATTTGCGTACCCAGCCTTCAAGGCCAAGAGCCAAGACCCACTACACATTTTCGCCTTTGCCGTCGCCCATTGCGTTATGGCTATCATCGCCCTGGGATTTATCATTCCGCGCTGGTTTGACGTCTTCGTGCCCGCCGAAAAGCTGCACCTGAGCAAGACCTTTTACGCCCCCCAGGTTACTATCGGTCCCCTCGAAACTTATACTGGCGGCGAGGAGGCAGAGGTTCGGATGCCAGAGGTGTCACATGAGACAGATGAGGCACCGGAGACGAAGAAGTAATTATTTTATATTGTATTTATTTAGCATTTATTCTCAGACGCGTTAGTGCTTGACTATGGCTACTTGCAGTGATTTATTAATTCTGTAAGACTATTGATGCAAAACTAGATTATCGGTTACATCAAGTACAGCGCTATACTCGAATTGGTGATTTCTAGAACTCCGGAAGTTGGCGAACGAGTGAGCAACGCGGAATCTCAGTAACACTAAGCGACGAGATCACCCAGCTGTGTCCCTATTGGTCATTGTTTCTTGGTCTATTAATCTAACTCGCTACTTAAATACCTTTACATCTTGGAATTTACGTCCGTTCTTAACAATAGCGAGTTCACCATGCAAACAAAAAACGAAATCGTCCTCAGCTGTCTTTACCGGGAGAACTTCGTGGCTAGTCGAGATGTACTCGTCCGGCACGAAAAAATGCTGCGAATGCCGGTTTTGTGCGAAATCCTCGAGGCTGCAGCTGGATAGCCATGAGTTTCGATGCAGAAAGACGAAGTGAGGCGCCTGGTGGCTGAATCCCATGAAATGCTTGCAATGGCTGGAAAAGACATCATGGGACGCCAATAATGTCTTGATGTTCGACTCAGATGTTGCAAGGCTCAGATTGAACAGGAAGGAAATCGAACATGAAGCATTGCCCAAGTCATATCTCATTTCGAGGACCAGAGTACGACTGCTCGGGTGCACGACCGCCATGTCGATATTGGTCCCTTTGCTATCCTCAGGTAGTCTGTAATCCAGCAATATATCGGAACTTTCGCTCTGGTTAGGGAAATTTTGGGCGTCATATCTCCTCAATGTGCGATCATTTATCAAGGAGAACTGCTCAGTAGTCTCCTGCTCAGGCACTGATAACCATCGCCAGATCCCTCTTTCGTGAACTTCAAAGTGAAGGGATCCAATGTAAGATCCATCCTTCATATTGTAGACATGATCCGAGAGAGTTGTTGCCACGAGCAAGAAGGATCCATTTGCGCTGAAGCACAGCTGCCTTATTTGCGTCGTTGGTGGCCGTCGAAGCAAGAGGCTGCCGCCTTTTAGGGACGACGATGGACCTGGTACAAGCTTCCAGACCTGCAAAGCGCCGCTCACATCGCTTGACGCTATAATGTTGTCTCTGCTGACGGCCAATTCCGTGATGAAGGATGCTGAAGAGTGCGAATAGAGCACCGATGTCCGTTGCCCTGTGCGCGTGTTGAAGGCCAGGACTTCGCCATTGTACTTCCCGGC
Organism: Ilyonectria robusta; assembly: GCF_021365365.1. Taxonomy (NCBI): domain Eukaryota; kingdom Fungi; phylum Ascomycota; class Sordariomycetes; order Hypocreales; family Nectriaceae; genus Ilyonectria; species Ilyonectria robusta. Next base: position 242,120 of record NW_025764458.1, on the reverse strand, counting down.
AAAGACGGCTGGTAGGGAGGGATGAGAACAAAGAGCAGTTATGCGCGACGTCCGCAGCGATTCGTACTGCCCCTCAATGACTGGAAGATTCGGCGCGTCGTCGCTGACGCTGTTATCCTCCTCGAAGTTTTTGCGGACGAGGGCTGCCGGAGACCAGATGCGCATGCCTGAATCCATCACATCCACTATGCTTGACCCGTCGGAGGTGAAATTGAGGATCCGGAAAGAGGGAAACGGAGATAAAACGTGATAGAGGAGGCTGAGTGAGCTAAAGTCCCAGATCTGCATGTTGCCCTGCATATCGGTTGTGGCGAGGGTTCGGCCATCCGGGGAACAGGACGCCGATAGCAGGCCGACGTCGTTGGAAGTCTTGTGAGTGCTGACCAGGCTCCCCGACCAGGTGTCGTAAAGTGAGAGGTCGTGATTAGTATAGATGACGAGGAGGAGATTGGCATCCGGGTTCGGATTGAACAAGAGCTTAGCAGCGAGTCTGTCTTCCTCGTCTCGCGCCCAACCGACAAGATCGCCACTACCGAGATCCCAAAGACATACCGCACCACCCCTGTACCCGAGGGCCAGAGTTTCCATATCCGGTGAGATGGAAGCTAGTGATGGCGCCCTGGCGGCAGGCACGCTCTGCTCAGTATCGCTGTCAAAGTGTCTATACGCGATGGTCTGGTCATCCAAGAGCTCGCCACTCTTCATATCCCATGTCAGAATATGGCCATGTTGAGAGACTGCGATGATAGTGTTTGCAGAAGATGTAAGAAGTATGCAGCGGAATCTCAACCGAGTCTCCCAAATAGTGTTTCCGTTGAGGTCCTGGAGAGTTATTGTCCTGGTAGTGCAGGCCGCAATAAAGCTGTCGGCGAAATGGACCAAGTCAACCGGATGCTTCACATGGAGAACGCCCTCTTTTTGACAACTTCGCTGGTTGTACAACCCAACGTCGTTGGATTCCATACCCACAGCGATGAGGTTCTCGCCACATGAAATAGCTACAGCGACATCGTCCCCAAAGCTGACAGAGGCAACACAGTCATCCCAAGTCTCGCTCTTAAACCCAACTACCGTCAGACCGTCTGGCATTCTTCTAAACTGTTGGTATATGGCCGACTGTGATGGGCAAAGAGGGGGGATGAGAGAGTAGATTGACGAAGGATTTTCAATAAGAGCAGCTCCAAACTTGGCCACCAACCTGCTCAAATCTACTGACCAGCCATATATGTTCTTGATCTGGCCGCTGAGCGGAGAGTGGTGCTTAACTCTTCGATCTACGTAAGCCTTCAAGTTTTTAGATGTTCGAATGAGGCAGTGCAAATCGCCTTTTCGAGCGACTCTGTCTATCCAGGACAATGCAGTCGACCTAAAGAAGAGATCCAACGCAAGGAGTAATTCATCAGGCTCGGCCAACGCGCTATTGATATGTTCCGAAAACTGCGTGAGCGCGTAATCGAGGAACGGTGATGGTTCATCCTGCCTTTGATGGGGCGATGGAAACCTCCTATTCTTTGGCGGTTGCAGTTCATTGGAGGAAAGAAGTTGCAAGCATGTCAATGCAATCCTTTCATGTGCATTCGGACTTGAGACGGTGAATTCCCCAGCGTCTGGAGATAAGAGGAACTCGCGGGCTGTAGGATGAATGACATCGACCACGTCGGAGACCCTGTCGATGGATACGAGCTGACCACAGAGTCCTGTGACGGCGCTTTTGGCGCTTGGCAGGATGGTGTTGATGTCTAGCTTCAACGCGTTCGATAGCTCCGATATCGTCATTTTTCGACAAGCCGCCACGACCCAGACAAGCACGGCCTTGGCGATGTGCTTCTCTAATTTGTTTTCTGCCATTGCTCCTGTTGTTCTCTCATAGTACGGTACCATCCCTTCCGGGATACCTTCAAGGACTTGTAGAATGCTCTCCTTGGAGTACACCTGTTCGAGTTCGTCTAGAACAAGTCGCACCCACAGGAATGAAGCATTCGAACGTCGGAGCACTTTGATTTTCAGCTCCTTTTTGTCCGCAATGGTGTCGATGGGTAGGTTCTCGATACGACTCTCAATGTAGCACTCAATATCGCTAATACTATCTTTCTCGGGTATCTCGATGCATGTAAGACATGCAGATGCTTCTAGAGGGCGATAGAGCCGTTGAAAGTCAGAGACTTCGCGACTCGTGATGAATATTCGCAGCGGAAAGCTTGGGTTCGCCCCCTTCAGCATGGAGAAGAACTCCTGATACTTGAAACACTCGTCGAGGGCGTCAACTACCCAGTACTGAGTCGATGTAACGCAAGCCTGAGAAATTAGCCACTGAACCTACATTGATCTTGATTGAGCCATAAACGTACCTGGAAGATGCTCTTTTTGAAGATCATATTCCAGATGGTGAGAGAATCGTCCTTGTCAAATGTGGACCCATCATCACGTAACCTTGATAACTTCTCTCTGACTGCCGCATTAGATATGGCCATCTGGTAGGCTATGGACCGTAAGCAACCCCCAAGCGAGCGCGAGTTCTCGTTTCCGACATGAAAGTAATGATAAGCACACTCCAACCGAGAGTTCTGGAGTTCTGCAATGACATGAGAGGCGAGGTAGGTTTTGCCTGTACCTGGGTTGGCGCGGACCCAATATATTGAGGGGTTGTTCTTGGTTGCCTCTGCCTCTTCTTTCTCCACAGTAATGATGTCGGCGGCGGAATCTCTCCAGTCTTGGAAGTCATCTCGAGAGTCGATCCATCGACAAGAGCCCTCGACCTTGTGGTACTGCTCGTCGGGTAGATCTGATATGCCAAGATATGGCTCGAGAAGTTTCATTTGCTCCGCTGCCTTTTCTTTCTCGGTCATTGAGACTGCATGTTATATTAGTATTATTGAAACCTAGGTCCAAGATATGCGTACCACCCTGAAGCAAGATTTGCAATGCGCCAGCCAGGGCGTTCTTTAAAGTGACGTAGTTTGGATCCTCTCGGCCGTCGAATTTGCAAATATCCTTGTGACTCGCGTTGAGATACTGAACTCTTTCATTACTGCATCCTGGCCCCGTGAAGCAACTGTTTAGCTCTGTACTAACACGATTTGGCAACGAGCTTGAGCAATCTAACCTAAAATTGCTGAATTCTTCTCAACTATTATCCGCGATGAAATACGGATGCTCATAGGAAGCGTTTCATAAAATGAGAATATCGTCAAGTCGTTTGCGTACTTTACAAAGTCATCGTTGATACGCTGAGCGGAGGTTGAGCTAGTCGTTAGATCGGATATGTAGGGCCGTGAGGACATGACTCCGGAGACTGTGAGAATGTTGTTTAACATTGCGGCGTAATTGGAACCTCGATGTGGTGTGGCGAGGAAGAAGATACACCGGATGCGATCTCGGAACTCCGAGACCTCCTTAGATAGAACAAAGGCCTATGGCAATGCATCTAGTGATTAGACCTTAATTGGCCAGCAGTTGATTCCGGTCAATTCACGTACCTTCTTGATTACAAGACCCCCCATGGAGTGTCCAAGTAGGACAATTGGTGCCTTTAGAAACCAATAAGCCACAGACTCTCATTGCGAGGTGCAAATATCTCCGAACTCACACTGGAGTTGTTTATCAAAGAAGGGGAGTTTCTCATCTCTTCTAGAAGAGACTGGCCGAAGTCATGCACGTTGAGGATGCTGGCCTTGCTACTTGCCCAGTCTGCATCGTACCCAAAGCTATGGATGTTCACGTTGTTGAACTCCGGCTCCATGGGCAACCAGAACTGGGGCCAGAAGAAACGAGGGTCCTTTCCTTTCTGCCATGTTTTTACAGACCCGCCACGCAATCCATGGACAAATATCAAGTCCATCAGCGGCTCGGGGGACGAATGCAAAAGACGCAGTCCTAGTGGCCCCCGGGACTTGGTGCCGTTTTCGTCGTCGCTGCTTGGTCTCTTCTGAGCCCACGGACTGGTGAAGGGCTTCTTGGTGACGGGGCTTGGCTGCAATGTAACATCGTTTTTGGCCGTACCGGTGTCTGAAGGCAGTGCATCAGAGCTCAGCTTGCAACCGGGAGAGGGGGATCTCGGTTCGATGGAAGCACCCCCGCTCCGGTCCAAGTTGGACGAAATGTCGCTGGCGACACCGGGCTTTTGCCGGTCGTGGTCGCGGTGGAAAATCTGTCAAGGTGCTAGAGTCAGCCTGGGGACGATCATTCATGGGGGAATTAAAGTATACCGGCATCGCGGGTGCAGTGACATATTTTGGATTCAAGATGGAATCAATTTCTGGTTAGCCGTAGCCGTAGCCTCAGCCTCACCCGGTTACGTGTTGGTCGGTCACACAAGTTGGGCCAATCGGGCATCAGTATGTAAATGTCACAGGAATGTGGGTACGCCTCAGACGTCAAGGCCCTCCCTTAGCTGTAAGGTTTTCCTTTCAGTACACATTCCTAAGAGTTCTGCGCCCTACACCTATTCTGCCCTAGTCATTAAAGTATATAGAAGTATATATAGCCCCTTAAGTCGGGATCTCAAACACACGCACAATTCACTCTCTTTGTCGCATCTCATTCCTCCGCACCAACCGTGACAGTAAGCTGGCAAGACGCGCCTCAGGCACAGATAAAAGGATTCCACTGGATAACGGCTTCTCTCAAAGCCTAATTCTCCGCATTCTAGTAATCTAGTTCCAATCGACATCAGGTTTTAATCGACATCAGGTTCTAGCGACCCCTCAGATTGCTGCACAACAACGAAAGTGAGAGTCTCTTCGCTTCGCAAACTGTCGCAAAATGAGCACTGAAGTTTTGGACCCCGCAATTATCGCCGGTGAGCCAAACCCCTTGGCCTATCTTATGGATTAACGGGACCTGAGGGATGCTATTCGACGCCGTCAGCTCTTCCTCCCGACAGCGAAATTGTTTCCATTGCCCAACATGGCAATAAGAATGTAGGATAATCAAATGCTGCTGAAATAACACGAGCTTTCGACTTTCAAACTACAAGGGCGTTGCTTTCTGTATGCAATAACGTATACTGATGACTCGCGGTATTCAGTGGTCCAAGGGTCTACGAATAGACACAGAGGTTAACGGAGAGGAGAGCCCATATTTCGTTAAAGTAAGTACACTGTTTACATATATTCTATGATGGATAAATAAGACTAGCTCACACTGAAGCCACAGATCATCGAACGAGAGAAAGCCGCCGAAATGGCTGAGGGCGAATATGAGGGACAGAGCGCTCTAGCGTCATATATCCCCGACAACGTCGTGCATCCACTCGCCTGGGGGACATTCGAACAGGACCAGTCCAAAGCCTTCTTCCTCACAAATTTTCATAACCTTCAGGACTGCTCGCCTCCCCTCGTTCAGTTTTTATCTATTCTGAAGAAACTGCATCAGTCTTCAACTTCACCGACCGGTAAATTCGGATTCCATGTCACAACCTTCTATGGTGTTTCACCCATGATCAATGACTGGTGCGAGAGCTGGGAGGAATTCTTTACGAGAGAGTTCCGCTCCAACCTGGCATACGCGCAACGTAATCGGGGCGAAGACGCTGAGCTCGCCAAGGTTGCTGAAAAGTTCATCTCAACGGTCATTCCGAGACTGCTGCGACCGTTACAAACCGATGGCAGGAGCCTCAAGCCTACTTTGTGTCATGGCGATCTTTGGGATGGGAATATCCAAATAGATGTTGACAGCAACCAGCCGATCATCTTTGACGCTTGCTGTTTCTATGGGCACAATGAAAGTTGGTGCAGTGACTTTCACCTAGCCGGTGCACGTGTTTACTAATATTCACTCTAGTGGATTTGCAATGCATGAGAGACCCGCGATACGCCATTGGATTGGAGTTCTTGCATCTCTATAAGGAAGAGGTTGGCGCTTCTGAGCCTCGGAAGGATTTTGATGATCGCAGCGCACTGTATTCTATGTATGTCTCAAAAATAGTGTCGCCGATCCTTGGCTTATGAGTTCAGGCGCAACGACCTCCTCACCGCAGGAATGTGGCCGCAATGGGTATCGTTGCTTCACAGGTGAATCTCTCACCCTAACAGCCTAATCCTTGTTATTGACCTGGGTGCAGAGTTAGAGAAGAGATGCTTCGGCTTCTAGAAAAACATCCCAATGGCCTTGCGGACTTTTACAAAGATTAAAACCGGCAAGCCAACGGGGAAAATGGAGACATATCTGGTTTAATGAAAGGCGAGAGTGGCGGTGAATTAGTGAAGTCAAGTCTACCAAGATTGGTTGACCGGTGAATTCCTAGGTTATAACTCATTGACTTATACTCAGCTCATATTCTGTCACTGGTAGCCTCTGAAGAATGATGCGCTGATTATCTTAAGCCCCCAATTTTTACTAAGTGACATACAACAACTATAGTCACTAATATTTCTCCGTTTAAAGTCTTGCTGTAGTTGTTAGCAGGGTTGCAAACTAATTAACTAATTAACTAATTAATTTACTGAAGTTATAAAGGCTACTGCTAATAAGCTTTACGATATATAGACGAAGAACAAAATTGTCAAAATCTAGGCCGGCCAATTATTACTTTTACATATTAAAATAAGAGCCCTGGAGGAGATCTAAAAATAATCTGCCAATTACCTATACGATATAACAAGCTCTGAACAGGAGTATGTCATTGATACCGTTGGGCTCGTGTACACATCAGTTAAGACCGAATCGCGAAGTTAGTGTTACAACATTCGCTAGTTCGATTAGTAACGGTGAAAAGACACCGTCGAGAGGCCTGTGATAATAAGCCGAGGTGACTACTAAATAACTCATCATTCGGATGGCACGGGTGAAAGGACTGCATTCACGAACACTACATCTTGGCTAGTGTCACACTCCCTAATACGCTGCCTAGTAGCGGCGTGATTTACACCTCAACCGCCCATCAGCGGAAAACTCAAGCCCTTCATTCTTACATTACTTCTCAATCATCGCTGTCTTCCCACAAATGTCCGTCATCCTCATTCTCTGTCGAAGAATCAGCGCCCTGATGGCAGCATGATCCGCAGAACAAGACCGTGCACCGCGTTGATACTTCCACGATGTCCTCCGTCAACTCTGCTGCCGTAGGGCGAGCTGCTTGGTCAGGCTGGAGCATGCTCTTGACCCATCCTAGCACGGGATTGTCAGTTGTCGGAGCACAGCCCTGCAACTGCTCCATCCACTCGAGTATCCCCTCGTGATTTGCGTGAAAGTAGTGGTTTTCGCTGTGTGCTCGGAAAAGGCGCCGCATGTCCTCGACGGTCTTGCCTTTGAGAACTGTGACCATCTCTAAAAACACACAGCCGAGAGACCAAGTATCAGCTGCCTCGTTCCGTGACTCAACTCGCACAACCTCCGGTGCCGCGTATGCGAGTGTCTTGCCTGAGTCTGCCGTTGTTGTTCCGCGAGTGAGATTCTCCCAATTGAAGGCGATACCGAAATCAGTGAGGAGCACACAGTCGCCTTTTACAATGATATTCTGCGGCTTTATATCTCGGTGTCGGATCCTCTCGTTGTGTAGGTACTGTACGGCGTTTGCGAGGCAGCCAAAGAAACTTCGAAGCAGCGACAACTTGTCGGCGTTGTTCTTTGCCTCATCGTAGTATTTTGCAAGATTATAATCTCCCACCGGCTCCATAAGGAGGGCAAAGAACTTCGGGTCGGAATAACTCGCCACCTGCAACTAATCAGCAACCGTGCCCATCTTGGTGCGAGGTGAGGATGCGGCTTACGAGTTCCACGCAGTGCTTATGATCTACCCGCTTGAGGACGGTTAACTCGGTGATGAATGTTTTCACATCCTGAGGTCTCAGGCCCTTGACTCTCCGAAACAGTTTCCTCGCGTATTCCCGATGCGTGGTCGTGCTCATGACTTTATCCACCACACCATGCGCTCCGATGCCGAGCTTTGCGATGGATTTGAATGGCACCACGTCGTTTTGGGAGAAGTGGGCATGCTTGCGATTGGAGCCCTTCTCCAGCTTGAAACCCTTCGAGAAGACGACCGATTGAATGTCAAGAAACTGAGACCGAGCCGATGGCTTGAAACTCGACGGCAACGTCGTCGCAGTAAAAGGGAACCACATGTCGGTAATTCCCTTTTTCATGAAAGCATCAAAGGTATCGAGTTGATCAATCAAGCGCAATACTGTGTAAAGTCTTGGGGCGTTACTTTCCGTGGCTTGACCAGTGTTGCGTAGAAATACCGAGATCCGCTCGAAATCGGCATCCTTGAATCCAAGCTCGGCTGGCGCGGTCGACGTGGAGAATAAACTGTCTATTCCTTGATGTTCATCCTTCGGGTCCAACTGGGCTGAAGCCTTCGCTGAAGCGGAAATTTCCTCTGTTGGTCCCGTGGAGGCAGGTAGGACTAGTGTATGATTCACTTTGCTTGCAAGAATAGTAATATCCTCTTGTCCATCGTCTTCCCTGCCAGCCTCTTGGGTTTCCTGAAGGCGAGCTTGTAGCCGAGGAGACGGAGTATCAGAGACCGGCCTCCACTCCAATTGCTTGTATTTGCCACCGTTGTCTGGACCATCCATACCAACACAAATGGACTGGGAGATTTCGTCCAGTCTTGTTAGTTTCTGATTATATGCATCTGGCTCATCAAAGGCGAACTGGCCGAGTTCGGCTGACATGTCTTCGATTTCACCAAGAAACGACATGACCTCGGGATTTTGCTTGGTCACTTGTAAGGTCCCTTGAACGTGAAGAAGCCTCTCTTTAACTGCGTTCCGCAATGGCTGTGATTGCTGGAGGACTGCCAGTTCTCGTTCGACTGCGTCAAACGTGGGTTTTACACGCTGCCGATCAGCGACTGTAATAAGTTGACTCTCATCTAGCCATCGTCGTATGTTTCCAAGCTTCACCACAAAGGATTCAGTTTTCTGAGTTGGCTCCAATTTGACGGCAGACTCAAGAAGCGACTCAATCTTGGATTCTAACAGGCTGCGGAACGTAAGTCTTGTGGCCTCCGGGTCATTCCATCGCAGGACTGCCAGCTGGTCCTCCACTTCATCAAGTTTGTGGGTTATTTGCAGCATCTCATCGACTGCCGTGAATGGGATTTCGTCGGCCTGAAATCTGATTCGCTTCAACCAAAGGAGAAGTTTCTTCGATCGCTTGCTCAATTCCAATTCACCAATAGCCTCAAGAAGTGATGCTATCCGCGCATCAAGTAAATTCCGATCGATGACTCTTCTGGCCTCCAATTCATCCGCTTTGTGAGCAATATCCGCGACGCTTTTCAGCCTTTCCAATTCCGTCAATGGGAGGCGGTCTTCGAGGCCCAGCTGTGCCGTGATGGACGAATTGTGGCCTTTCTTCCTGACGGTGCATGATCCACGAAACGTCTGTATATCGATATCGATGGTACATTCTAGTTCGATCCAGAGGTCGTCTGTGGGGAGCTTTAAACTCCCAATGTCGATTGTGGCAAGAACTATGGTGTCCTCGGAGCCTTGCTGCAGTCTCTCGACCACGCCCACTGTTTTGACATGTCTGTACACTTGAACGCACTCCTGCTTTCTGGTGGGAATAGTGGTATTGTGTGACACAATATCCCCGACGACAGAGCCATCAAGAAGCTCGATCCCAATACTTGTAGGGAACACTGGCAAGGGCAGCATCTCATGGATGGACTTGTTGGTTGTATCCCCGTAAAACATAGCAGCACGGATAGCAAGGCCAGAGACTCCGGCCTCTTCGGGATTGAGGGACTTGGTTAGATCTTTGCCTTGAAAGAAGTCTATTAGCTTTCCTTGGACATGGGGAATGCGAGACGAGCCACCGGCAAGGATGACATTGTGAACATCGTGTTTATCCACCCGTGCATTTCTGAGTGCATCACCAAGTGACTCTTCCATGCCTTCCAGGATGGGCTCACAAAGCGACGCGAATTTGCCCCTTGAAATTCCATGGGAGAAGTCGCGCCCATCTAACAGGGAATCGATATCGATGGATGCGAATGTGGCCGATGAGAGTGCGCAGATGACACCCTCGCAAGCCTTTCGAAGTCGTTGGAAGGCTCGCTTATTCTTTGTGACGTCTTCTCCCCATGCTTGTTTGATTTCGTTGACCATCTCAAGAACAAGGACGTTAAGTAAATGGTCTCCACCAATCCACCAGTTGCTTGAAACTGCTTTGTTATGTATGAGGCCCTCTTCTACCGTGGCGACGGCGATACTGAGAGACCTGGCACCCAAATCGAAGATGACAATGTTGTGTTCCTCTTTCCGAGACGTCAAACTGTGCAACGCCCACGTATTGGCAACTGCACAAGGTGCAAGCACGACTTTCATGACCCTCAGATCAGCGATTATCGCAGCTTCAACCATCATGTAGCGTTGGTGCATAGAAAAAAAGACCGGCACACTTAATACAGCACCTCGCACCTCGCATCCTAGGTATGCCTCGGCATTCCGCTTGGCTTTGGAAAGAATCATGGCCAAGATTTCCACCGGTGTGAAACTCCTTCTTTCGTTCAAGTAGTCTACCTCGATGACAACTCCTCTGGCTTGTTCAGATACATGGAAAGGAAGAGGCAGCTTATCACCAGCCAGAGGTTGCCCATGGAAACCATGTTGCAGAGCGCGGAAGCCAAGCGGCAGAAAACGGGTCATTCCATGGATGGTGTTTTCTGGGTTCAGAGTAATCCTTGATTTTGCAGGTGAGCCGATCAGGCGCCCTCTTTCGGTAAATGCGACGTAAGATGGCATGCTTCGACGGCCTTCTTCATCGGGGATGATCTCAACTCTGTCGTCACGGAAGACAGCGACACGTGTGTTTTCCGTTCCGAGGTCGATGCCGATGGCATATCCTCTTCCCTTGTCTGTTGGCATTTTTGTTTGGTGTGCTTGGGATACCTCTGAGTGGGTTGCCAACCAAGTTGAGGGGAGGTATCGGAGCCCTCGCAAGTGGCCGATGTAACGGATGGGAGTGTTGGCCAATGTCTCTTATTGAGCGAGTAGGTCCTTAGTTCAGAAGACGCCTTTGCCATGTGACTTTGAGTCGCGAGTATCCGGGTTCTAAGCCGCGCGGTCGCGCATGCGGATGAGTGAGTGACGTTGCTCGGGTGTTGAGGGAGTTGAGAGGATTTCCAGCGGGGCTGAATCTGAGGCTGATTTGATGCAGCCGCCAGAGCCCATCCGTAAGCAGAACCGGGTTTTATGCTCGATTTCTGCCTTGGCTCATCTTCCAATCACCGCATGGTTCTTTTTGTCCAACGCAATATGTTAAAACTGTAGATATATCAACTTACGTCTTCTAGTAGTGGGTATATATTCCACCAGGTTTCAAAGGTCTCTCAAGCTGCTCATCAAAGCAATACTATAATCATTCGCATATGACTAAATACAAATTCTTTCCAGGTTTTTAATAATGTGCTCCCCGAAAGCTAGTTGCAATTGGCTGTCAGCTTCAAACCTTTGAAGTGTCTTGCTAGGCGCCAGTGTTCCATCCAGACACACCTTGACCGCGTCAGCAAACACATCTCCAGCCTCTGACTCAAGTAAATCCAAGTTGTCTTTTTGCAGAAGACTTGACTGGACGCTTTTGACCATGGAAGCTTTGATTGGCTTCGCAATATCGATGCCAAGGATACCGTAGACTGGCATCCAAACTCCGATCTCAAACATCACCACGCCAAGACTATAAATGTCATGCACCTTCTGGAAACCGGCGCGGCCATCTCTGGGAACGTCGAACTGAATTTCGGGGTGGCGATACATTTCGTGTAGCGGATCATGAGACGGTTGCTCCGTTTCCTCGCCGACGGCGGATGGTCGCGAGTAGTCGAAGCCGCATAGGAATGGCGTCGCTTTGCGGATCTGCATCCAATCCTGGAATACGATGTTCTCACTCCTCAATCCTTTGTGAAGCCAGTTGGTGGCATGCAGATACCAGATAGAGTTCGCTACCGCGTGAGCGATCCGGACTCGAGTCGTGAGTGACGGCTTCTTGACGGTCGACAGCAGTTCGGACAAGCAAATAGGTAGATTTCTGCCAAGTGACTCCATGCTTTTGTAGACAAAGCCAAATCGGCAGTGAGACTGTTGGTGGATATATCCAAGACAGTCGGGGACGAGGAACTCGGCCGGCTTCATTCCCTCGCGGAGAAGTTTTGCCAACTTGGATATTCTTTGCACGATGAACGCAGGAGGCTCTTCGTCTTCACCCTCGCCCTCGTAGTACCTCCACTCTACCCAAACTGGGGTTTTATCGTATAATCCATGAGAGCGCTGGCCCTGCTCGTCATCGTCATCAGGAGCAATTTGTGTCAGCTTTCCGAGCGACAATTCGGCACCGGCCATCGCGTTGTCAAGGATCGAACGGGCTTCAGGCTCGCTGATGTGGGTAGTTGAATTTTCTATCGCGATGCTTACTGCCTTGAATCGGGTAAGACGGATAAGCCGGTTCTCGTAGGCGCGTTGGTCGAGGTTGCTGCCCTGGCCATCTTTCGCGTCCTCAGCCGCCGTATCCTTCAACGAATGGAGCAACTCGACGAGGTTATCCATTCGGTTATTGACTTGGAGGATTTGCATAAAGGTAGCCTCCTGCATCTGGAAATGGCGCTTCCGCTCGTATGCCTCTAGAAAGCCCATCATGTCATCATTGAGAATCCTCAAGTTGGAGAGAAGGTCTTCGAAATTGGCCTTGTCAAAGGACGCCCATTGAAGCTTCTTTGGGTATTTTCGAGTCTTTGAGACAAAATCAAGCGCTTTTTGCTGAAGTACCAAGTACTCGTTTCGAAGAGTCTAAATGATTGTTCAGAATGGCACGTAGGCTTAGGAGTCGCTCATCTAAACAAACCTTGTCTCCCACAACCTGAATGACCTCCGTTTCAGGCGGCGACTTATCAGTCGATACTGTAATTTTCAGTTTGTAGCGCCTATCAAGTCGTGATGCGTCAAACAATAGGATCTGGGTCTCGCGTAGTGCGTCAATTACGGTATGCCTGTTGAACCTCAGTGCAGGCCCAGCTGCCGTGTCGCCCTCCGAGATTTTGGTGAGAAGTGCCCATCCAAGAAGCTTCTCCTTCTCCATTGCAAGCCGCACATGAAGATACTGGCATGACTTGGGCATCCCCTCAGCCTCGAGGAGTAGATTGTAGCCTGCCTAGATTGAGTATAGTCCTGGACGCCATGTGTGGAGACAGAGCACTAACCTTTGACACATATCGAGAAGAGCTCAAATGTCAAAGACACCACGCCTATTCCAAGCCCGGCCACACTAAGGGGATCCATTTTGCTTGCTGCTCTGACAACTTTCGTGAGGCTGCAGAGGTGAGATTAGGTAGCAATAGTCGACGCATGCGCGGCATTTCTTTATCTGGCGCTGTGGCTGTGCAGATGCAGTATGATGCAAGGATCTTTTGCCCCAACAACGCGCTGTTGTTATTCTCATGAGATTGGTGCAACGAAAATAGAAGTGCAAGAAAACGCCCATTGTCTTTAGGCGGTAGGGCTAATAATAAATTGTTGAGCCCAATCTCTGCATGTCAGATTGTTACACTCATGATCACTATGACGCAGGTGAGATTGAACAGAGATGATTATGCACACGAATTCGTGTTCTTGTCCTGTCATTGCTTGCTTCTAAGTGTTGTCACATTGCGCTCCCATATTCCTAGGCCCTTGTGTACAATTTCCGTTACAATCCCTCCTATTATGTCCGCAGGTGATTGGCTTTTGCTTAAATCATGAACCCAGCGACAAACCCGGCCATGGCAAGACCGGCGCTCATCAATCCCCATCGGATCTCTCCCCGCGCCTCGAGGCCGGCATTGGAACCGGCGCTCGCCGTTGAGCTGGAAGCAGCGCTGGTCGCAGAGCTGGAGCCAGAGGCGGTGGCCGTAGAAGCGTCACCGAGCGTGCCGCCGCCAGTCGAGCTAGGGGCGACATTGTCGGACGCCTTGGCTGCGGCTGCGGCAAACTTCTCGACGGTTTTATCTCCACTCGTACTATCGCCGGAATGTTAGTGATGTCATCCAGTGTTGGGGAGATTCCAGCGTTGGGAAGATTCTTGTAAAACTTACGCCGCGTTGATGGCGCCAACCATTCCCTCTTGGCAATGGTCTCCAGTAGCGCAGTAAAACCAGATGGGGGTCTCGTTCTCAACCGTCACAGTGAAGACGGTGTCGCTGACTCCGCTGGACACTGCAACGGGACCGCTGAAGAAGCTTGTGGAGTTGAGAGGTTCGCAAGGCGTGGCGAAGCTGCTCTGGGCGACGGAGTGCGCCATGGGGTAGAAATGGAACTCGACGGTGTCGCCAACAGCAGCAGTCGTCGATTCGGGGGAGAATTTGAGTCCGCCATCGCCAACCTTGACGACGTGGTTAGCAGCCGCGGCGGCTGACGCCAGGGCAGACAGAGTGATGAGTGAAGTGGTGTGCATTTTGGTTGATTTATGAGAGGGGAATTGGTGTAATTGGGAGCTGATTCGCTGAATGCTCGGGTATAATTGCTTGTGAATGAAAGAGGAGTGGTGGCTTGAGATGATGATTTGAGATGATGATTCGAGCTGACATTGAAGCTCACACCCTCCCTCTTTATACTTCACCTTCAATTGAAGCGCGCATCATACAGCCGCCCAGTCTCAATGGGAGCCCATACCGCCCAGCCATACTCAGCCAAAACAATCCTTCGCCTCACTCACATCCCAAACAGGGGTGCCGCAAATTGCACTGGCGTCGAGCTCCCCAAACACTGTTGACACAGCCTCCCTGTCGTACCCCGCGAGACGGCGGCCGCCCCTCGACGCTCCCGGACAATCTTATTCGGTTGGCGTTTCGTTTAGGCTTGCCGTGCAACCGACCAACGCCAACGCGGCAGAGAAATGCCGAGCCTTCATGTCTGAGCTGGCCCTTTTGAGACAGCGCTGACGGGCTGGGAGTACTCCTACGCGCCCAGCGGTGCATTAAATGCAGCGTACGCACGGTACATGTACATAAGACACGTCGACAGGGAGATTGTCGCAGCAGACGCCGTGGTCTCGACTCTCAAACATTGCTCGGCCCGTGAGGCCTCCGCACGCGCCGGCCTTGGTACTAAGTAGTAGAGCTAGCGGCATCTCAGCGATCCGAGGCAACGGTCCTGGAACGCATCCAATCATCCATTCCCCATTCTCCGTGGAATAACGGTCGGATTAAAGTTACTTACCGAGGCGGGCTCGCCCATCGAATTGGGTGAAGTCGGTTCCGCAATGTGGGTGCTCAGCCTCGCTCCACTGTGACCCTGGCCCGGCGTGCGGGACAACAAAACATGGCAATCAAAGCTTAGTTGAGAAGCTGTCCAATGCCTCGATCGACGCCGGTGCATTAGTTGGGCCGAGTGGGATAGAACACTCAAGTTGGGATGATTATGGAAGCTGTTTGATCTCTGCTACCCGAATTTGTCATTCAAACGTCCCTGTCGGGCTGATGAGAAAACGACAATTACTGCATCGGGGCACAAACAAGAGTGGGCGCCGGAACTTAAAACCTTATCATGATTACCACGCGATACTTGATAGATAGTCATTTTCGCTCGATTCGCTGCTCTAACCTCGTCGTTGCTGGCCAACACCGCACGACCGCAAGTTCTGTTTTCCAGTATCTACCCTGGATTTGCCCAGGCTGGAGTCTTATTTTGTCCGGCCACTCCGTCTTGGCAGCCTGTCCAGGATCAAGTTGGACTTCATTGGCGAGCTCGTAGATGCGATTGCTTCGACAAGAAGTAACCTAAATGGACCTAGGCTTCAGACCGTGAAGCAAGGTATAATAAACTTTGTCTTCTTTATCGCTTGCACTTTTGTATCCATAACGGTGGCGACTTCCAGATGGGGCTGAGTAGCTCCGCCTGGTCGTCGGTAAGGCTTCACACCGACTAACCAAGTTTTGTGGGTAAAGGAATGATTTGGAATTCACATTTTCTTATCCGAAAATTTATTTCTCTACTGACCATGTGACACTGCTCGTTTGCGTTTGTAATTTACGACACAAGGAAATACATAATTACCGTGTCGCATTTCCAAGTCCGGGCCAAATGATATAAAGTCTACGGAAGACACTGAATGAGATACCTTCCACCTCCAACCAACATCCATTACCAAAATACCTTACTTCCCTCTTGCCTTGAGCATCGCCTTGAACTTTAGGAACTCTTCGTACTCGTCAACATCGAAAGCCTTCTCAGAGCTTCCCTTCGGCTCGCCCTTTTCCATCGAAAGGCCCGCTTTCCCCCCAGCAGCCTTGCCGTCATCATCGTCTTCATCTTCATCCTCACATTCACTCTCGCTCTCACTCTCACTCTCGCTTTCTGTCTCACTTGAATTTTCGTCAGTTCTTACGGTCTTTCCCCGTGACATAGCAGCCCGGGATAGCTTCGGCCCCGACTTGGATGCAGACAATGTAGTAAGGGCCACTTCAGCGTCAAAGCGGTCGTCTCGCCACTGATCCCTGATCGCTATCTCGTCATCGGCACCTTGGAGCGTCCTTATGAGGTAGCTGTCGAACTCCTTTGAGCCCTGAGCCACCACTTTGAACTGCTCTTTCCCGAGGACTGGCTTGGGCTGACCAGCGCCAAGGTTTGCAACTTGGTTCTCTACAAGTGCAATTGTCGTCTGGAATGCATTGCGAATTTGTCTTTTTTTCGGTCAGTTAGAAATCCAGCGATTCCGAGAGGGGCTTGCAAGTACGTACCTGCCGTTCCAAGTATTAAACCCTTCTTTCTGAAGCCCGCGGTAGTGACGCTTGGCAAAACTGAGAATCTCTTTGTTCTTGATCTGAAACTGGACAACGCCGGATTTTCGTTGCTCTTCTTTGGCTCTGAGAAGCAAATTCTCGTACAATTTGAGGGTCGTATCGAGGTCCAGTCGAGGATAATAGACGCTGAGGTGAATCCTCGACTTGAAGGCAGGATCAATTCCACCAACACGATTGGTGGTAAGGAATAGAATCCCCGCATAGTACTCGAGGCTGCGCAAGAAGACACTGGTGACTGCATTCCGCCTCAGATCAGTCTTGTTTCGCTTGGCGAGAAACACATCTGCTTCGTCAAGAAGCAAGACACACCCCCATCTGTGCGCAAGTCGAAAATTGAGATGGAGTTTTGTTTCAACCTCCATGGCTGTCTCGCCAATATCTCCACATGTAATAGGAAACAGTGGGCGTTTTGTCTTGTCAGCGACGCACTCAGCCGTCGATGTTTTCCCAACTCCTGAAATGTGTTAGCGAATTCGAATGTGACCAAGGAATTAAATAAAGCAACTCACCCGGCTCGCCATGCAATAACAGAATAAGACCAGTTCCTTTTCCTTTGACTAGATCCAATGAGGCTCCTATGGATTGAGAAGGGAGTGATTCTTTCGTTTTCCCGTTTTCATGTGTCTGAACAAGTGCCAGGACCGTTTGCTTGTGAATTTCCGAAATCATAAGCTGGTTGAAATCGTTCTCAAAAAGCACTTCGGATAAGTCGGAAACTCTCAAAGTTACCCATTGGCGAAGTCTGAGAACAAACCCATAAGCCCAGTTAGGTAAAAGAACGATGTCTTCTTTCAACTCAGTTGCGGGGCGTGGCGAGAACAACCCCCCATAGTCCCGCAGAAAGGGAGCATTTGCGAAGCAATTCATCTGTTGATCTTTGAAGATGATATCGGACCCACAACACCCCTCAGAGTTATGGTTGCAAAACGGTTGCATCATGGTCTCCCTTAAGTCATTCTTGGTCAGGTTCTCTTCTTCAATCCGTTTCTTCGGACGCCAGATCGGCTCGGCTTTCACTGCCGTAACCATATCAACGATGACTTGGGCCTCGAGGTCTTGAGGGGGCTCATCTAGTGTGCGGCCGCGAAGCATTCTATGGCAAAATGGTGCGCTTGTCAGGGCAAGATAGCGTTGACCCTGTAATAGCAACTCGTTGTGCATAGCACTCGAATTCGGTAAGAATCTCAGAGGAAAAATCTCAAGAGAGCAGATTGGTCGGCGTCCTATAAACTTGCCAATTGACAACTTATGCAGCTTAGGGACGTAATCTGTGCCATCAAACTGAATACTACAGCAATCAACTGCAAATCCGTCGACAGGAGGTGTTCTGTCCTCCTCATCTACCATTCTATTTGTGAGTGGATTTCGACCGCCTGTAAAATTCACAACCTTGGACGCTTGGTCTTGGTTGAAACCGGAAATGGCGAGATCCCCGAGTTCGAACAGGTGCCACAAATCTGCATACTCGATATCGGTAGCAGTGCCATCCTTGAGAGATTTTCGCACATTGAATGTTGATTTTAGATCTGTGTCAAGGAACTCGATCAGTAGTCGGAGATCCTTGAGCAAGTCTTCGTATTCGAATATGATGTTGCCGAAGGCTGCTGCCTTGTTTTTCTTCATCTCTTCGGTCTCCTCGGGTTGCTCAACGATGGCTTCGATCTCCTTCACACTTTCTCTGATGTCTTGGTCGTACATGATGAGTAGTTTGAAAGGTCTCAGGAAGACGACAGCTGGCGACTCATCAATGCGCTCGAAAATAGAATTGGAGCTGGGCAAACTCTCTCTGCAGACATTCCTCAGGTGGTATATCAGCGCCCAAGACCTGATCCGAAGTCTTTCCGGGGAAGTGGAAGTTGCAAAATCCGCCTCTTCCATCTCATGAGACGCGGTAGTGCGTCGAGCCAGCGTCTTTGGTGGATCCATATTTACGTCTCCGAATGTTGGAACCCTGTGCGAATAGAGAACCTCGATCGAGGGCCGCTCTCCAATAGGCACCTTTTTGGAGTTATGTGTGATGCGAAACTCATCGCCCACGGATCGCTTCAGAATAGGTTTGCAAACAGGGAATCTATCCTTCTCTTGCCTGGGGAGGTTGAAAACTTTCTCCTTGAGGATTTGGAGGTCGTTCTCGAGGTTGGTAATTCTCATCTCGGAGAAGGTAGTGTGTAAGACTGCCTGCTGCGCTCGTAGTTTTAGATTCCCGCTGAGTCTCTCCTTGGCCAATATATTTTCCCCCCAGGTTTCATATTCTGACATTGCAATCTTCCGCGAAATTTCCTGTAAATCTTCGGGCTTGTCATCCTTAGTCGCGGCATTCGATATTTTTTGGGCTGCCTCGTTTTCTCCGTCGCGCGTCCGTTCCGAGTCTGATGGGAAGACCCCAGCCCGACTTTCTTCAGCCATTTCCGCTGCCTCTTCGACTCCCGCCCCAGGCGAGGGGGGAGTGACGAGTGTAGGAGTTGGATCATCGTCAATCATTTTAGTCCGTTTCGAGGGATGAATGGGCGTAGATTGGGAATGTATGGGTCAAACAGGTAGAATAGTGGTCTAACAACTAGCATCTAGCAGAAGACTAGTAGAGTAGAGCAGAGTATAGTGTAGCAGCGTCGCGCATCTGTGAAACCTGGAGAGTTGAGGGAATAAAAGCTGTGCGTTCAGCAAGTTGATGGAGCCTTCTGATATGCTCGCTAGCCTGCTGTACGACGAGAATGCCTTGTCGCCTGATGCAACCCCGCGAGGGCAACGAATTACGTGGCTCCAGCAACCGCCGAGGATTCTTTTCAGCCCCCACGTCAGCTCTGAGCTTACGTGCTTTAAAATCTGCCTCGGCTGGTATTTTGTTCACTTGAAGAGATGCCACTTCTCCGCACTATGGCAACAACTAGCAGAAACTACTCGGCAACGCGCACGATACGACGAACCCAAGGATGGAGGGAACCGAAAGACAAGACTTCCTAATCAATAGAGCTCGCCTTCCATCAAGTGATGTCGCAGTTTTCTTGGAAAACCGAGTCAGTATTCCGGGTCAGCCAGGGCCGGTGTTTGTGGATCGACTCGATCGGGTTGAGACTCTCGAAGAGGCATTAAACCAGGAGACAATTAGGTGATCCAACCCAACAATATCGCTCATTTAAGTGAAAGTTCCCTAGCTAATCCTTGTTAGTAAGGAACTATGGAAGCAAGCCAATGATGAGAAAGATCGGCTGTTCGCTCTGATGGAACAGGTGCGAGCGCGACTAGATAAGAAGCTTACCAGCAGTATTCAGTCTGAGCATCTGGATTTGCGATGTTGCACATGGGACCGAGTCATGGAAGAAGTACAAACGACAGCTTCAAGGTGGTCAACTACGCCAAAGAAGACATCAAAAATGATGATGTGTCTTGATAGACTGGGACGCAATTCTGACGCGTTTCAGAGTTGGATCCAGGTCCTTCCAGGGGGTGATTATGGTTCAAGGTACGTATCCCATGTCGTTTAGATGCTTTTCTTACATCCTCTTTAGTATTTGTGGTGTCTTCGCCCTCGCTGTTGGAGTAAGGCCCCCACTCAGAAAGGCTGTGGCCGAAGTTGACATGTTTGCAGGCAGTCGGCAACTACGCAAAGGTAGAAGAGTCCATACTTGATTCTCTAGCTCAGATTCCCGAGGTCATCGAAAATACTCGGCGGTATATTGAGATTTATTCCGAATTGCGGAATCAACACCTTGAAGCCCGCACATTCGATCTCTATTTGTCTATTCTGAAGGCTCTGACGCATATAATGCAATTTTTTGCCGATAGTTCGTTTCGTAAGTTCTTTGATGCTGGATTTCTTGAGATTTACACTTTACTGATGCTCACATAGGCAAGGTCTATCAGCCGTTCCTCAAGCAGTCCTCCTACCAGCGCGAACTCCTCGCTAGCTTGGAAGCCGTCAAGGCCCAGGCCACACGAGTGAAAGAAGAAGCAAATCAATGCATGCAGCGACGACTAATGAATATGGACCAGTCTCGTCTCATCTCCGACAATGTTCTCCTCGACACCAACCAGACTTCGAACCAGTCGCTTCGTATCCTGCAAAACGTGTACAAATTGCTTGCTAGCAGAATGGAATCGCACTCTTTCAGCGAAGGTATAGTTTCACGAACCCTTTGGATTGCACTTTTTAACGTATTTCTCATTAGAGACGTTTGCGACGGTCGTATCATCTAGGCAATCAAGCCTGCTCAGACTTGGTCAGAAGGAAAGCCAGCGTATGTTTTTCACTCCGAGCACAATCAAATCACTGACGCAGAGATTAGAAGTCTCATCCGACAACACGGATGATGTCAGGAAATTGCTCAAATTGATACAGTTTGATCTTGATCGAATTTCGAAGGATATCGAAACATGTCTGCGATTGGGTGACGCAATGAATGAAACCTCCAAAGCAAAAGCTGCCAAACTTATTCAAAACCAAGTCTTCAAAGCTTTCATGACCACGGACCTGTTCTCGACACCCTTATTAGTTAACGGGAACGAAGACATGTCATGTGCAGAAGGCTTGTCACCGTACAGCCTCGTAGCTGCAAGACTCACCCAAGTATCCGAGCAAGCCGAGTCTACCTTTGGCATCGCCTACTTTTGCAGCGAACACAGACCCTATGGCAACGATTCCACGGTACCGGTACTCGTTAGTATGATGGCCAGTCTTCTGGGTCAGCTCATTACTCTACTGCTAGGCAACGGGGCAACACTTGATCTGTCTTTCCTGGATGAGCTCAGTTGGAACAACTTGAAGAAAATGAAGCTCAAATCACTTTGCGCTGTATTTGAAGAACTAACAAGTCAGATTCCACAGGGAAATGTCTTGTTTTGCATACTAGACGAGATCAGTCTATATGAGACGGGCCTTCTGCGGCAAGACACTGAGGCCGTGCTACGGCGGCTGACACGGTTGACAAGGCGACGGAAAGAGATCATTTTCAAACTGCTGGTTACTTGTCGTGGTCGAGCTGTGGATGTCGTTCAATACTTTACGGGGCACGTTCTGGATATGGATGACTCTGCTGAGGCAGACGACTCGTCGACATGGCAAATCGCCAACTTGTGTCTCTAGCCCGGCCGGCAGTGTTGGCATCTGGAAGACGGGAAGCAATGTATATTGAAACTTCACTCATATCTAGTCAGGCTGTTGAAAGAGATCGGCACTGCGCGTTTGAAAGTCTAAACCCCGCCCGGTCAGCATCTCGAGTCCGGTAGCTGGAACAACCTGAAGTTTTTCAGTATTCCTGGGGGCGACCGAGGTCTACAAAATCATTATATTCAATTAATCTGTGATGACTCTAATTCGGTCAGCTGCTAGCTAATTTTGTGCAACAACCAATCTGTTTTGGTGCATCTCAAACTGTATGTAAATAACGAGAGGTGTTGAAAGCCATCCGGCCCCTTCGGCTAATAGCGCTGACGACTTGTGTCTCATTCAAAACGCGGGGGCTTATCTCAGCTTACATATGACGGCGGCCGCCGGGTGTATTTTATTACCATGTCTCTCTTCAGACTGACCGCCAAATATTCCCTGACATTTCCACAACAGCAAACATCTCGTCTCGGGATCTATCGCAATGAAGCCCGTCCCGACAAAAGAAGATCCTCAAGCAGCGGAACCTGTGGTTCGCGAATACTACCAGCGAAAACCCAAACCCTTGCCATCGGACCCAACACTCCGAGCCCACGTCGAGCAAGTTCTGAAGGATGGCTACGTGGTGATCCCGAATGCCTTCACGGACGCGCAGGCGCTTGAGGCAATCGCTGAGATCGATAGGCTCCACGGCAACACACCCAAGAAGGGGCGCGACGCGTTTGATGGCTTCAAAACGAACCGCATCTTCTCCCTCCTGGGAAAGACCCGGGTCTTTGACAAGTTTTGCGTTCTCCCTCAAGTGCTGGCCATGAATGAGTACTTCCTGGATGACGACTATCTTATATACATCATGGAGACCATTGTGATTAATCCTGGCGAAAGAAACCAGAGGCTGCATCACGACGATGCCGTCACGCGCCTACCAAGACCAAGACCCCCGGTCACGGCGGCCATAATGGTTGTGCTGGACGACTACACGGAGCTGAATGGCGCGACACGAATCATCCCAGGGAGCCACAAGTGGGGAAGCGATCGAATCCCAGAAGAAGAGGAGGCTGTATCAGCTGTATGCCCACGCGGCAGCATCGTGTACTTCTTGGGGACTACGTGGCACTCTGGTGGCGCAAACCGCAGCTCGATGTCCAGATATGCAGCAACGATTCAGTATTGTCAGCCATACATCCGCCCATTGGATAACTTGATGGTAGCTGTCGATCCCAGACGAGCCCTGTCGGGAGAGATTCCGAAGAAAATTGTGGACATGATGGGGTACCGAAGCGCTTTCCCCTTCATCGGCTATGGTAAGTCCTAGCAATTTGTGAATAAATTCCCTTGCTAATGCGTGGACAGCCGATGGAATGAATCCGAAGAAAGCGACTAGAAGAATGATTCGGCGGCTGGAACAGCCGATTGATTACAACCCGCCAACATTTGCTAGTGAAGCTGGGGACAAGGAGGAGAGGGTCTCTAGCAAATTGTAATTTGTGTCGGTGTGCACGCATAGTCATACCGCCGTAGGTGAGTGGGTTTGCGTCAGAAATATCTCTTGATGGAGTCATAGATAGTTTCATTCGTATTTTGGGCATTTGACGCCACACCACGAATTCCCTTCGTTTTCGCCAACATGATGATATCCTCATGAAGGTTGAGGAGGACAAATGTTCCAGAGAATTGGGTTGACTCCTCGGCAGGTGGCTGGCAACTCTGATCGGGTCGTTGTGATGTTTGGAGATACACACCCGGCGGTAGTTCAAATACGAGCTGTTACCAGAACCCCCAAGTTGCAGCATCTTATGACACGGTTTGTTGTCTCCTGGGGCCATTTGTAAAGGATCCTTTCCGATACTCTATTTTTAACCTTGTTTTATCTTGCCACAGGGATGGTTTGCATATAATGACTCCATTAGTCACATTTTACGAAGCATCCGGAAGAGGAAAGTGCACGAGAGTTGGAATACAGAAGAATCTGACCATCCTTAGCTACGAGAAGCAACCTTCTTATTTTATCTTAGTGACCACTTGATGCATCTTTCGTAAGACCGAAATCGTACGGAAGTTCCAAAATGGTTGACGAGTCTTGGCTGAGATGAATATCTGCATGGGAAATCATAGTGGGAAAGCCATGGCATGGTGTTATTGGTAGATTGCTGTTCTTGGACCTGCTGTATGTGGCATAGCCCTGCACTTCGGAGGCACGGCCGCCCAGCCACTCACTCAAAAGTGCCAACTATCGACCGAGATCCGGCCCCTGGCATTGGCTACATGAGGACTTCCTAGGTTCTTTTGGCCGGATTGTCGGTCATACGGGCAAATAGATCAAATGTGTAGTTGGTCCACCATGATAGAAATGCAGATATCGTAAGGAACTAATACCTGTTAATATAAATATAGGGCGTCGCCTCACCTTTGTATTGTTATTCACATCCCAACCAGTTCATTACACCTCAACAATCACTACAATCTTCGAATTACTCAAAAATGAAGTTCACTCTTATTACCGCCACCTTGTTTGCCGCCTTTGCTGTGGCAGCGCCATCCCCAAACAACGACCTTGTGGCCAGACAATGCTCGTGTACCAAGGTCGGCGACGAGTGGATCTGCAGGGGCCGATTGTGCGCCAAGGACGTTGTCCCCGAGGCCACAGTTGTGAAGAGGGATAAGATTGAGGCGAGGCAGTGCTCCTGCACCAAGATTGGGGATGAATGGATCTGCAGAGGCCGACTTTGCAATTAAGACGCTTGTACGCAGTTTGCGGGACAAGTTGAAGGTAAGCACAATCTTTATGCTGAAGCACGGAAGCAAGGTACTCACTGGCGTGCAGGCTTCTAAACAGCGCGATGCCTTCGAAGATCGACGCGATGGGCGTGAGGAAGTTGTGTCGTGTGTTCTCTCTGTCATAAGATAACTTGGTCCTATTCATGTGCTACCGGGTAGATCGAAGCAACACAATAGAGAATAAACAGAGATTAAGACAATCAAGTACCACACCAAGAACACTTAATGAGCTGGAACCAAAAGTATGACCGGATACCTTGGTCTGCATTTGTTCTTTCGCTTGAGTTCTTCTTTGCAATCGTATGAATCCGTCTCTGCACCGCGGCCCGAGCTAGGGAGATGTGCGCAATGACTTCACCAAATATAACAAATCAAGTTTCCTCGGCCACCGGCAGGTATCTCTACGAATGAGGGAAAGAAATCTCTGTAAAAATACAAATTCAAAGAACGATTTGAAGTTAGATTCGCGGTGATGAATGAATTTTGGTTGAAACCTGACCGTAACTCCAAGTGACAAGTGTGGAGCGATAATGCCGGGGGTAGATGGATCCTGCTAGGCAGACGTTTCCAATGAAACCGAGTGTTGGCTTGAACATGCAAGGATTGATCGGCCATTTCCCAATGAACCTTGACCGTACCACCTCTGCCTAGAGTTGAACGCTCGCTTGCCCTGTGTTGCCTGGGCCTAATCGCGCTGTCATGTGACTTCGCGATATCTCCCGTCACGCCAAATCACGTTGGATCGTAGCGTGCAGACCCAACACCTCGTTGACGAGGAGTACTTAAAGCCATGTTTCCTCGTCAATTTGGCTCCAATACAGGCTCAATCTGTAGACGCATTGCTCGATTCAACAACGTCCTTTTCAGAAGCACCTACACTCAGCACTCTCGATTTCATTCCGCCAGACCCATCAACATGCCCTCATATCCGGGACTCGGCCTTGACCTCCGCTATCATGTCCAGAACGAGGCTAGACGTAATCCCCTGATCATCTATCCCATGGGAATCCATGGCAATTGCTTTGGCTCCGATTCTGAAATGCTTCTCATCCGAGAGGTTGCAATGATGACCATCATGGATCGCCTCTCTGACAAACCCGACTTCCACGTCAAGGTCTTTGACGATGCCATCACCGAAAAGTGGATCGACGAAGCCCTTGATTTCTCGGCCGAAAAGATGCACGAGGAGATTATCAAAGGATCTGACGTTCATGGAGAAATCGGTTGGGATGGCCGGAAACCCCTCAAGTCCATTCTAGACAGAGGGTGTCTCGACTACGTAAATGCCCTACTCCCTTGCGTGAAGCCGACCCATTTAACTAATATCGTCACAGTGCATCAAGGAGCTACGTGCCAAAGCGGAATATTTCAAGAAGACAGGCTTGATTCCAACACTGGATGCTTGCGCGTCGATGGCCAAATCGGACACCGTGGTGGACGAATCGCTGCACAATGCCCTCCGTGCTGCTTTTTGCAGGTTGGAGGAGGACCAAAGGGACAATCCAGACTGGCATCCCCGTACCAATGAGATTGTCCAAGACCTCGTTCATCCTTCCATGTACCCGCTCGTCTATGGCAGGACACGAGTATTTGCCGATGAAGTTGTCGGCGTTGAGGATGCTATTGACAAATGGGCTGGCAAAGGAGATGTCATTCCACAGCTCGAGCCCGAACCCGAAGTCAAGAAGTATCGTCACCTCTACCGCAATATTGGTGGTAGCGAAGTCGACCCCACGTTCTGGTCGCCCAAGTATCAATGGCTCCCTGCCAATGTCAAGTTCCAGGACGACGGCAGTGTCAAATTCACGAGCTACATCAATAACCTCCACCCCGTCGAGTACCAGGACATATACGGTACCATCGAGAAGCTGATTGAGAAATCCCTGCCTGCTTGGGACCTCTGCTTGGCACAGTACCGTAATTATGAGCTGGAGGGCGGCGGTAGAACAAAGCCCCGTTTCCCACGGCCAGACAACCCTGAGTAGGCATATAATCTTTTCCGAGTGCGAGTTGATTGTTGACCTGAGGATTTAGCGACGAAAACGAGGAAAACTGGACCCCACGGTTTGATGAGATGGAAATGCCACCTAAGAAGAAGGAGGGTTCAGAGGGATCCGTGTCAGTATCTGGATCCGACGTGTCCGACGACGAGTCCGATGAGGAGGAGGTTGAAGAGGAGGATGAATATGGCAAGCATTACTATGGAACGCCCGAACAAGTCCACTGGTACAAGACCCGAGAGCCAGTCCAGCCCCAAGCCCCCGAGTTTGAAGCATGGGAGTATGGGGTCAAGCCAGGTGCTTCTCTTCGTGAGCAGTTTGACGGCCTCCAAGTCATTGTGAAAATGGCTTCCATCGAGATCGGGCCTGGAAAGCCCGAGTTTCCTCCTGGCGGCTGGCACGTGGAGGGCCAGATGAACGAGCACATCGTCGGTACCGCCCTGTACTACCTGGACTCGGAGAATGTCACCCCCAGCCATCTGCAATTCCGGATGCAGACCAGCAGCTACCAGGACGACTGGGAAGTTGGCCAAGACTCCTTCGGTTGGATGGAACGCGTATACGGCGCCACGCTCCGAGGAGGCTCTTGCCTCCAGAGCTACGGCAGCGTTGAGACGAAGGAGGGGAGGCTTCTGGCCTTTCCCAACGTGTTCCAGCACCGAGTATCCAATTTCGGACTCAAGGACAAAACCAAGCCCGGCCACCGCCGTTTCATTGCCCTGTGGCTGGTGGACCCTGTCACTCGCATCATCAGCACTGCAAATGTGCCTCCCCAGCAGCAAAGCTGGTGGATGGAACACACATTCGACAAGCTCAGCAAAGACGACGCCGAAAAGGTCCCTCCGGCCATTGCCCAGCTCGTCCTTGAGAAAGCTCCGGGTTGCCCGGGCTTGGAAGCAGCCGGCAAGGAGAAGGCAGGTCTTCCGGCAGAGCTCATGGGCATGGTGCGGAAGGAGTTTGGCGATGCGGTGCCGATGAGCCTCGACGAAGCCAAGGAACATCGTTTGAAGTTGATGGATGTTCGAAGTGTCTTCCAGGACGACGCGAGAGGTCAATGGGAAGCAGTAGAGTATAGTTTTTGTGAGCACTAGATGCGGATGTCTGGCTTTGTCAATGAAACACGGTGGATATTATCTAGATTTACTACCGGTGGTAGCAAGTCGTCACATTGAGTAAAATAGTAGCGGAAGCGATAACACTGGATACCTGAGCCATCAATGAAGCTGCCAACCCCGTCTGTACATCTAACGAGTCAGTGGCTCGCAGCCCCGATAGAAAGAGATAATATTTGACCGTAATACAAATGCTGGCCTGCTGCGTCATGTATGTATTATTCTATAATTTGTCTACGTAAATTAGTGTAATATGCTCCGTCTAGCTTCTAAAAGTATGTTCAGGTCGATTAAAAGAAGCGCAGCCCGGTGTGAAATAGCGCAATCGCTGCGAACAGAAGGCCGCCCGTGACAACCTGGGTTCGAGCACCAGCCGACTTGTCGTCTTTTGAACTGTTGTCTGACGTAGCCGCATTGCTCGTGGGGGGCTCGGTTGCAGTCGAGGACGGCGCCGCAGCGCTCGTCTCCTCCTTGAACACCCGCTGGGTAGACTCGGCCGATTTATGAGTGGCTGACGAGGTCGCTTCCGATGTCTTGGATTGCGAGGTCTTGGTGCGAGTCGCCTTGGCCGAGGTCGAAGTCTCCTTGGGCGCGTCCTTGAGGAAGGGAGCGATGACGCACTGCTTCATCAGTTTGTTGTCGGTGTAATCGCCAGGTGAGCCCGATGGCGTGAGGGTCAAGACGTAGTCGAAGCCGAAGCTGCCGGCTCCCCAGGCGACAAAGCCCTCGAACACGTCGGAGTTGTCGGCGATGAACTTGTTCTGGGTGCAGAACTTCTCCATACACTTCGAGCCGTTAGTCTGATTGTCTACAGGGAAGGGTGCGAATCACTTACCGAAGGGTCCATGGATGCTCCCGATTCCGAGATCATGGCCTTGCGCTTGTTCTTCCTCAACCACGTAGCAATGGTTGTGAAACCCGCCACGTTATCCGTCGTGCATTGGGTAAAGGTTCCTGAGTTATTCTCATCCAAGTACTTGTGGAGATCCAGGTAAAGGCCGTCCTTGCTGCCGTCAGGGTTCGAAACAGCGCCGAGGGCATCGGCACTACCGGTCGACACGAAGGTCTCGGCACTCGCAAAGTTGGTGCCGGGGAGAAGAATCATCTGGTCCTTGGCGCCGGCCTTTCGGATGGCGGTGACGGCCGCCTGGCAGGAGTCTGCCCAGAGGTTGATGTCCAGGTCGTGGGGCTCGTTCATGAGGCCGAAGATGACCCTGTCCTCTTTGGCATACTTGTGGGCGAGT
Source organism: Ilyonectria robusta (assembly GCF_021365365.1). Classification (NCBI taxonomy): domain Eukaryota; kingdom Fungi; phylum Ascomycota; class Sordariomycetes; order Hypocreales; family Nectriaceae; genus Ilyonectria; species Ilyonectria robusta. The sequence goes on along the minus strand of NW_025764458.1, from coordinate 213,165 downwards.
TGGGTCCAGAGATCGGCGTAGACCTCGTTTGAAGGTCCTCCCTGACCGATGATGCCGTCGTCAAATCGCGCAAAGTTGTGCAGATCAATCATGCAGTAGGCGCCCGTGCCGAGACAGGCTTGCATGAGTTTGTCGTAATAGCCAAAGTTGTTCGCATCCAGGTCGCCGAGGACGCTGTTGACGATGTACTGCCACGAAGTGGCTTTGCATCGAGTCAGAGAAGGGACGCCTGCAGTGGTCAAACGGGAGACTCACGAAGACGGAAAACATTGAAGCCGTCATTCTCGACAAAATGCTTCATCTGTGCCGGGCCGTCGCCTCCCCCGAGCTCAGGCAAAGGGGGGTTGACGATGTCATTCAGCGGACAGCTGCCCTGTTGTTCAGGTCAGCGACTGGATCGGCGCAAGGAACAGGGGAATAACGTACATCAATGTCACAGCCAAAGTCAAAGCCAGGAATGGCGACGCCCTTTCACAGCGGTGGGTTAGTCATCTTGTCCGGGGCGGCTGGATGATGGTATCTACACACCACGTATTTCACTCTGCCCAAGGCGCTGGACACAAGAGCCAGGCCGGCGAAAAGACTTGCGCGGGTATGCATGATTAGGAACGGCTGGAACGACTGGAACGAGTGACAGTGCGCACACAGCGGGCTTTTCGGAACAAATACGAGCAAGAAGAGGAAAAAAGAATTGCAACAATGTGCGAGCAGTGAGGGAAATCAAGACCCTCTTCTCCTCTCCCTTGGTCAGCAGGCGCTGGCGGCGGCGAGTCGAATAGCGGCAAAGACGAGATGAACGAGAGGCTAAAAGAAGATACGGCCGAGCAGCCAAGTCGCTAGCGCTGGGTTTGCCTCATCCGGGCTTCTCAGCAGACTGCACGATACGAAACCAAGGCCGTCTCAGGCTGCCCCTATTGCGTGAGGCGAGGATTCTAACACGAAAGACGTCCCTCGCTCGTCAAGCTTAAGGCTGAGAGGGACTCAGCCTTCTTGTAACCCGAATGGCAGAAGATTATTACGGGCTCGTGTTCCGCTAGCGCGCCGTCTAGTTCGTATTCTCCAAATAAGACCCCAGAAGAAGGTCCCAAAGGAGCCAAGATCCGTCTTACTCCGTGCTCATCCCGTCGAGCATCCTAACCGCAAACCGCTTAACGGACCCCTTCGCAATGTCAGGATTGTCAGCTCATGGGCCAAGCCCGACAGGGCGGAAGCCGCGGCCCATAATACGCCGCCTAATCGAGCCGTGATAGGTTGCGTGGAGCTGGGCGCAGGCGCTTGGCTGCAGGGTTGTCGTTTGATCTCTCCGCAGGCCGACAGAACCGGCGTGTTTTGGTGGTGATGACATCCCCGTCCGGTCCGCCTTGGACGCCCCAGGATGCGGTGACGCCAGTTCCCAGGCCGGGCTTCCGAATCTAGCTAAGAAAGACCAGCCGCAAGCCAAAGAGGCACTGAGACATTGGGTATTGGGCGCGCCAGTGGCAGCCCTACGGAATAGGCCCTGTGCCGTGCGAACGACTACCGCAGCCTCCGTCACACTCGTCGCAAGCCGGCCAATAGGTCTCTGCATGCCTCCCACGCTTAGCACGGGGCTCACATCGTGACATTGCTCCAAATCGTCTTGGGCTAGACCCAGGCACCGAGTCAGCACCAGACCTGAGCCCAATCTCCACACATAAGCGGCCGATCGGGGAATAACATCGACTCCGTTGAGGTTTGAGTCAGCAGCGTTCTCTCGTATGAGGGTTGCCACCCAGCAACTGGCAGTTTCCACCCGGCGTCTAGCGACTTTCGTGATTGAGGGGAACCCGGTCCCGTATGCGTCACGGTATGCATCCCGAACCAGCTTCCTAAATAAGCCCAGCGTTTTCGAGAACGCGGTCAGGAGAGGGGGAGGCGGCATGGCATTGCTGCAAGAACTGCAAGTCATGTTTGTTGACTTTCGTTGTTATACCAGTGAGACACTGTAAGACACCGTGAGACACCGTTATTTGAGGTGAGACTACAACAACCACCGCCGCAAAACATGCAAGGGATATATTCAACCTGCTCTCCGCAATTTCTCAAACACCAGTAATTGCCCGTCGCTTCAACACCGCCGAATTCTCGTTCAGACCAGCCCAGTCATACGCATCCAAACACGCCTGCCGGCTCAACAGCACCGCCGTGCTCGTCCTCTCTCTCAACTCGGCCTCATACTCGTCGATTCCTGCTTTGAGCTCCACGTCTTTGTTGTATATCCCATCTAGTTTCTCCCATAACCGATACGCATCTAGAATGCCGTGGTTCGCAGCTTCGCCTCGATACATGGTCATGGCGTGCGCTGCGTCACCCATGAGGGTAATCCTGCCACCGTGATTATCCCAGTCGAGACAAGGCCAGTCCTGCAACACAATCTCCAGGATCTCGGACCCTTCTGGGATCGCATGGACGGCATCGCGCAGCACGGGGTGGAACTCTTCAGCGCGCCGCTTCATACCCGCCAGTCGCTCTGCATCGGTGGGCTTCACCTCGTCATCGGGCGTCTTGACAGGCCAAGAGACGTTGATCTGCACGCGATAACGCTCGTCATCGGTCCCCTTGGTGCCGTTGGCTGCCGGCGTGTCGAGCATGCTGACCCAGAGGAAGTTGCCGCTCACAGGGTGGCACCCTTGGAACAGCAGGGGATCGACTTGTCTCAGGGGCTTGACCTCGTCTGGCGTGAAATCTGCGGCTGAACCGACGAAGCGCACGGGTAATTGTGTGTTGCGATACGTCTCGGGGGCGAGGAATTTCCGCGTTCGTGAGTTGCTTCCCTCTGCGCCGACGAGCACGGCACCCTCTGCCCTCGTACCATCAGCGAACACAGCGACGACGCCATCATCATCCTCCTCGATTGCCGTAAGGCGCTTGCCCCAGCGCACTCGATCGCCCACCTCTTGCAGGAGGACGTTCCTCAGCTTCTCGCGGTTGACGCGCCGGCGCTCGTTGGGCGGGATGCGGAACTTGGGCTCCAGCGTCTCGAGGTTGATGAAGATGAAGTTCCCGTCGCCGTGGCGGTCGACGTCAGGGTCCACCTGCACGGAATCGACGCCTTTCAAGGTGTCTTGTGACAGGAGCTTTTTCAGGAAGGGCAGAACCCAGTGGAGAGTGATGGCCCAGCCCTGGCCACGGGCGGTTATGTGCTCGTCGCGCTCGTAGACCTCGAATGGGATGCCAGCCTGACGTGTGTCAGTATTAATGTAGCGAAAGCGGGCAGAGAGTTTGCAGTATTGGTAAGACAGAAGCAATCGTGGGTACCTTTTTGAGACCGTGAGCGAGAGTTAGGCCGACGACTCCAGCGCCGATGATGAGGACGGGCTTAGTCGGCATGATGGTTTGGCGGCGAGACCCGTATATGCACAATGTGGTGTAGATTCTTCCCTCGTTCAAAATCGCTGCTCCTAAAACCTAGGACTATTGTCTTGGACAGGGAAACCTCGTCTCGTGCGATTGTTTGAAGGACAATCCCTCTGTTACATCCAAGTCGCCCCTCATCTTTCTATAGCTCGTAAGCTCTGTAGCTTACCCGCGCCTGGAGGCGACGGCCAGAACCGGTTCAACCCCGCCTTGGAGCCTCGACGTGAAAACCGCCCAGTTTGCTATCGATATCGAAGTTCAATCCTATCAATCCTATCTCGATAGCAGATACGTCGGATTGCATGGATTCAGCGGCTTCCCAGTGGGTCTCCGCATCGAAGCTACCAGCGCATCGCCAGCCGACGGTGCCTCCATCGGTTGGTTGTATGCAGCCGTCGGATCGCCGCTTGTGGGTTAGATCCGCCCGCTGCGAGAGGGTGTCGAGCCTCGGCCGATTGACGTAGGAAGGCGTTTGGAACCTGCTAGCCAGCGTGTTATGTGCTGTGGAGTGCATCACGAGCATCGATATCGGAAGCTCGAAGCAGAGATAATAACTTGTTACGTCCTTTGCCTTGGGTTCTTGTCACCTTGATCGCCACCAGATTGCGAGTCCAATTCGTCGTCACCTCCGGCAAGAAGCACCATTTAAGGACATCAGCAGCATTTATTTTCTTTACTCCCGACCATTACAGACCCCGAGACCGCACCAGAGCTACACTCATCATGTCGTCGGACGCAAAACACGAGGCGCTCCAGCCTATCCACCCGTCAATGGTTGGCAAGTTGGACCCCGTCTTCGAGAAGCTGTACAACGACAATGTCGCCAGCACGCCACTGCGTCCAATTGACCTCTCGGTCCTTCGATCGAAATACTCTGTTCTCTACTCCTACGGCACCGGTCCCGCGCCCGATGTTGCCAAGACGTTCGACACCGAGATCACCACCCATGAGGGCATCCCGCTCAAAGTGCGCGTCTACCAGCCGGAGGGGCCTGGTCCTTGGCCTGTGCATATCGACTATCACGGCGGTGGCTGGGGTCTCGGCGATTTAGATACAGAGAGCCATATCTGCAAGCACATTTGCAACAAGGCTGGTGTTGTGGTCATTGACGTCGCCTACCGCCTCGTTCCAGAGCATGCGTTCCCTTGTGGAGTTACGGACAGTTTCGCGGCGTTGAAATATATCTACGAGAAGGGCGCCCAGGAGTTCAACATTATTCCGGGAAGTATCTCCGTAGGCGGCGTGTCCGCTGGTGGATTCATTGGTCTTGCGCTGGGTCATATGGCTCGCGATGCAGGCATCCCGCTCAAGCTCATCGCAGTGGGAACTCCGGTGATTGACGATCTAAGCCAATACTCCAGCGCGGCCGATTCACCATTCCCATCCATGCAGGAGAACGAGCACGCGCCGACGCTCAATTGGGGGAGGCTCGCCTGGTTCGACAAGCTAAAGTGGAGTTCTCTCGGCGCGACGGCGGAAGAGATCGCAGAGAAGCGCAAGCAAGTTCCCGAATTCTACGCAAACCTGTTCAAAGCGGACAGGTTCGACGGTCTCCCCAAGACGGTCATCTATACAGCGGGCGCAGATCCTCTGAGGGACGAGGGCGAGGCGTACGGAAGGAAGCTGATTGACAATGGGATTGAGGTGACGATGAAGCGATTCCCAGGCGTACCGCACCCGTTTATGCACATGGATAAGGACCTGTGGCAGGCGAGCGAGTTTATCGATCAGATTGCAAGGGAGATTCGGGTGGTATTGCATGATAAATAGATGTGTATTTAAAATGAATTGATGCGGAATTGATTACCTTTGATCATCATCGTCATAGATGCGTCGCTCAAGAAAGAAGTCTTCCCCGATGTTTTTAACGTAGAGCACTTGGATGATGCTTGTCAGCCGGACGAACCGCGGTGTTTGAACTCGGAGACGGAAATAAAATAAAGAGGAAAACAAACACCCCGGATTTTCACGGCACGTTTCGTCATCCAAGTTGGACCAAGTTCCCGGTACCGGGAGGAGTTGGAGTCGCGAGTTAGTACCTAGATAAGGAAGCGTGCGCCCGCCAATCCGGTAAATCGACCTTGGCCGTCTCCGCACTTTCAATGATAACTAGTGCTCAAAGCCGGAGCTTTATCATCGCTCAGTCCCAGGGAACGTATGCTCTGCATCCTGTAGTCATCTTTTCTCTATCATACCGTCTCCTTCACGTACCAATTGACCCAGGACGAAAGCCTCAAGAACAAGCCAAAGACAAACCGGACACAGCGCAGGATCCGAGGACACACACACCACAATGGCGTCCGCCGACCGCCCGCGCTCAAACGTCTGCTTCCGATGCGCCGAGATCAAACAAGCCTGCGACGGTAAGTCGCCATGTTCGCGATGTGCGCGTCTGAGTCTCCCGTGCCGTCCCAAAGACTCGACCGCCGCCGCCCAGCACACCACGTTCTACGACCCCAGCGCCGAAGGCTGGATGCCGCTCAATGAACCCAAGGCCCGCATACGCAGAGTCCAGACCGGGTGTCTGATGTGCAAGAAGCGCAAAAAGAAGTGCGACGAGAGGAAGCCTCGGTGCGGCGACTGCGGGAGACTGTGCCTGGACTGCTCGTGGCCGCCCGAACGAGAGCAGAGAACAAGGAGGAGGCGAAGGAGTACAAGCCCTGGGATGGAGATGTGGGCTGCTCTGGGGATGGGGATCGGCATGAATCCAGATGGGTCGCAAAGCCTGCCAAGTTCGACTGAAATGAATGCTCTGTTTGGATCGAGTGGCGAAGGCGAGATGCCAGGTTCGGGAGGTCAACTCCAGACGGGCTTCACCCTCAACGGCTCAGAGATGGGTTTCAGAGCCTCCGTGGACGACATGTCCTGGGATTTTCCCGTCAGTCCCGGATGGCTGGATTTGCTTCCAGAAACACCAGCGTTTTCCACGAGCCCTTCCGATAGCATGGTGTCTGAATCGCTGAGCCTGTACGTTCCGAGCCTGACGCCAGGCCTAACCTCTCCTGACGACAAGGCCCTGCTGAACCACTACTCCACCATTGTCGCAACAATTCTCTCGAGACGGGCAGACGTGAAAGCCAACCCGTACACAAGCTACCTCCTTCCCATGGCCCTATCCAGCGATTTGGTCCTTCACTGCGTGCTGGCACTGAGCGCCAAGCACTGGTACAAACTGCAGCCGCGGATGGGAAATCGAGGTCTCCTCCATCAGAGCAAGGCGACACAGTCGCTGGCCGGTCTGCTGCCCCATGTGAATAAGGCGTCGGCGGATATTGCCCTCGTGGCGTCCCTGCTGCTGTGCATGACGGAGCTGTTTGACGGCAAGTCGACGGGTTGGAAGCTCCACCTCAAGGGCGCCAAACGGCTCCTAGGGACGCTGATATCCGAGCATGGCGATGCTCTCACCGGAAACTACAAGTTCCTAGTTCGCCTCTCTCGATTCCTCGACAGCGCAACCACAACCAGCACGTGCATGCCGCCTCTCATCGAGGAGGAGGAAGGCGAAGGAGCCGCGCTGGACCGTCTGGCCGCCACGCCCGACGACGAAGACACCGCCGTGTACGGCATACCCAAGGAGCTATTCCACCTGGTCGACCGAGTCAACAGCCTGGCAAACAAGCGGAAGAACCGCGTGGACGACCATTCAGAGGCGGAGTTCCGCAACGAGGCTTCCATCGTCGAGGAACACCTCGACCGTTGGAGTTTTGAGTACGGCGGGCTGTCCCGCGCCGTCTCGACCCGGTTCCCCTCGAACGACGACGTGCTCCATGCCACTACCGCGTACGAGTGGGCGCTGCGACTGCGGCTGCACCAGATCACCGACGGATACACGCTCACCGACCCAAAGGTGTCTCAAGCGGTGGAAGGGATCCTCACCTCGGTGCAGAAAATCCGCTACGGCAGCGCGCTGGAAGGATGCCTGCTCTTCCCGCTCGTCATGGCGGGCGGCGCGTGCGACCAGCTTGAGCACCGGGTCATCATCCAGGACAGGCTGATGGTCATGGAGCGGACGTACGGGTTCGGGTACATCTACCACTCGCGAGAACTCGTCGAGAGGGTGTGGGATAGGAGGGATAAGATGCAGGGAACCGGGGCGATAATTAACTGGGCTAGGCTCAGATTCGAAGAGATGAGCGGGCTGGTCGTGTTTTGATCCATAGACGTCGAGTCACTCGCTGCTTGCACAGCCTCCAAGTTCATGGGGGGATGTTTTTAATGTCTGTACTACTGGGACACGGCATCTAATTACACAGAAGACTGACTAGGAACTTGAGCTTGTTGCTTGCGCTTGTTGCTTGAGCTCGTTAACCAACTCCGCCACATGTACATGCATGTCATAACCGCACACCTCCTCAATCGTCAACTTCCCCGGGCTGTCTTTCTTACTAGACCAGCCAATCCTCTCGTCAAGATCTTCACGCGCCCGCTTGCTTGACGCCTGCAGCCTCGTCGCGCGTGGCTTCCGCTCCATCTCGTACAGCTTCAGGCGTTGCTCAACGTCCAAGTCGGCGTACTTTTCAGAGAAGAGGATACCCAATGCGCCAGCATCCTCGATGGCCATGCACGCGCCTTGGCTCTGGTCGGGCATCATCGGGTGGGCGGCGTCTCCCAGGAGGGCGCATCGGCCCTTGACCCAGTACGGGTATGGCTCGTGGTTGTACAGCCGCCACATCTTGATGTCGTCGGCGTTGAGGAAGAGCGTCTTGAGCTTCTCGTCGAGGTCGGGAAAGGTCGCGACCAGGTTCTCTCCGGTGGTGGCGATGTTCCACCCGTCATCCTTCAGGTCGTTCTTGGACGCTGGGTAGAAGCAATAGCAGGACACGACGTTGTTGTCGCTGCATGATGACAGGACGATCTTGTCGATCCCGAAGCCACCCCAGAACTCGATGGCTTCGTTGTTTAGGAATTCCTCGAGGCCGAGTTCGCGGAGTTTGTCTGCGTGGATGATGCAGCGGTAGCAGCAGGACGTGCTGGGAACAAACTGTGGGATGACACCCAACTGCTCACGCATTACACTCCGGATCCCGTCAGCGCAGATAATGACATCGTGGGTCGCTTCGTTGCCGTTCTCGAACTTGATATAGCCGGTTTCGGGGTCTACCTCCACGGCCTTGTGCCACGTCTTTAGCTCTGCGGGCTGTCCTTTGCCGCTCTCCGACATGGCGACTTGTTTGAGGTGGTTGTGCAGGTCAATCCGGTGGAAGTTGTTGTAGTCGGTGCCGAAGCGCGCGCGGTAGTCTCCCAGCGGGTATGTTCCAAACACCTCGCCCGTCTTCCAGTCGTGACGGATCAGATTCTTGAGGATGACGGGCTTCGCAGCGGGGATATCGATCTCCCACTCCTCCAGGAAGCGCGAGCCATTGGAGGCTACAGACAGAGACGCGCCAACTTCGCCGCCAAAGTCGTAGCGCTCATACAGGGTCACGCTGTGGCCGGCGCGACGGAGAGAGATGGCTGCAGAGAGACCGCCCAATCCAGAGCCGATGATGGCGACAGAGAGAGGCGCGGGAGGAGAGAGAGTCCCAGGCATGGTGACTTGTAAAGGCCTTGGTTGGAGATGGCAGACGGCTTTGCAAGATGGTTTTGAACGGTTGAATGAGCAAGTTTAAGATGTAAATGATGAAGAAAATGGATGTACAAGACAGTCTGATATGACTTCGTTTCGAGTGTCTTCAAAGGGTGAACGAGACTGCTTCGACTTTAAGTCCTCCAGTGAGAGCAGCCAGAATTGCGCGGGCGGAAGATGGAATCGCAGCCGATGTCGAATCGAAAGGTGAAGGGACAATCATGTCGGCCCATTCCGACTTCATTTTTGTTCCTAGAAGCCACCAATGGCCCATTCCCAAGTGAAGCCGTCGAGCTGTGAAGCGATGAACCAATCTCAACCCGGCGCCAGCTTACAGCGGTTGACGGCGGCAGTGCAAACGCTGCGGGGAGCGAATGCGGAGCCCAAAATGCGCGCCGCGGACCGCCAGAGCGCCAGTTCCGACGGTTGCATTAGTCTCTACAGCGTCTCCGTCGGGTGGAGATTCGCTATCACATCAATCATCACGCTCGGCTTCTAGCGATGGCTTCGTTAGTTTGTCTTCCGTCGCTTGGGTGATTGCTTGGACGGCAGAATGGCTGAAGGTCAATTGTGACGCCTGACTTGGACATGATTGATTGCCTGCTGCTGTAGGCATAGCATCATCGTCCACACCTTGTAGCCAGTAGCCATCCTGAGATGCGCCGAATGCTGGCTGATAAGCCCAAACCTATCTCGATTTGCTCTGTCGCTACGCAGACGCTAGCAGTATCCATGCCTATCAGTCCCTTTTCCGGCGTATCTCTCCTCTCACAACATCCTAGACTGCTCATATGTGTACCACATGTACAGTCCATCTTGCAATGAAACGCCCGCCACTTACCACGACGACTTATATACCTCCGTTTGGTCGTATCACTTTGCGTCCTCGTACGAACGAGGCATCCTTCTATCGTTGTGGCAGTCTATTGCATTCAGTGTGACTGGTCTGAACCCACTCCATTCCTCACTTCAACACCACAATCCAAGTCCAACATGACCACAGACGTCATGGAAAAGTCGTCTACCCGCGTGGCCGACTCGCTCTCTGTTTCTGCACTGGGCGAAGATGTCACGTCCACTCGGCCTCTTGAGCCGATTACACGAAAAGTTGACTACCACATCGTGCCGCTGATGCTGCTGTGCTACTTTCTCCAATTTCTCGACAAGGTCCTCATCAACTACGCCAACATCATGGGTCTTTCTGCATCAATCGGCATCCACGGCAACGACTTTCCTTGGATGGCCACGGCCTTCTTCATCGGCTACGCCATCGCCGAGTTTCCCCAGGGCTACCTCATCCAGAAATTCCCCGTGAGCAAAGTCCTCGGCGTCAACGTCGTCCTGTGGGGCGTCACCATCTGCTGCACGGCCGCGGCGCAGAACTTCCCGGGCATCACCGCAATCAGGGTCCTGTTGGGCATGTTTGAGGCCGTCATCACGCCGGCCTTGATCATGATCACGTCGCAGTGGTACACCAGGCGGCAGGCGACCCCGAGGACGGGTATCTGGTACTGCGGCCTCGGGATGGGACAGGCCATCGGTGGCTTGATCTCCTTCGCTGCACAGCATGGCAGCGCGACAAGCAACTTCGAAGGATGGCGGATTATGTTCTTGGCTGTGGGGGTGTTTAACCTCCTTGTCGGTGCGGTAGTCACCTTCTGGATGCCCTCTGGCATTCAGGAGGCCAAATTCCTGACAGAGGAGGAAAAGGTCGTGCTCCAAAACGCCCTGGCAAAGGACCAAGGAGGCAACGGCAAGAAGGTCTTCCAAATGGCCGGCCTCCGAGAAGCATTCATGGACCTGCAGGTGTGGCTTCTCTTCCTCAACACCATCCTCATCGTGATCCCCTCGGGCATCATCACGACCTTTTCTGCTACGCTCATCCGCGGCTTTGGATACACCACCAAGCAAGCTGCCTTGCTAAACATGCCTTCGGGCGTTGTATCAGTAATGGCCACCTTAATGGGCACATTTGCCATCTTGTATGACTTCCCGCGTTGGCTAGGTATCTGCATCCTGATGGTGCCTACTCTCATCGGAGCCGGGCTCATGTCATTCTACAACACGAGTCAGGCTGGCTCTCTGGCGGGAATCTATCTCATCAACTTCGACGTCGCGCCTCTTGCCCTCATCTACGCGCTTGTGGGTGCAAACACGCAGGGCTACACGAAGAAGGTCACGACCAACGCCATCATCGCGATTGGCTTCTCTATTGCCAACATCATCGGACCACAGACCTTCCAGGCCAAAGACGCGCCAGATTACATCCCCGCCAAGATTACAGTGTTTGGCGTCTGTGGTGGGTCTATCCTGGTCAGCATTGCCACAAGAATCTTGTATGGAGTGAGGAATAGGGGGAAGACGGCAGTGGCAAGACCGGATGTCGAGGGGACTGTTGCAGGAGATGCCGGTGGACAAGAGGGCGAGGACCTTACGGACAGAACGAACCCGACATTTTACTACGTCTATTAATAGCGTAGCGACGTGGGAAATGTATGCAGCAGGGGCAATCGTTGTTGGCATATTTTAGTCACTTACTCTTAATATCACGTTTCGTGTCTATCAAAGGTGCCAAGACCTGGTAGATCTAACAGATCTGAGAATTACTTAGCGCCGGTTTTTGCCAACTTGAAACGTGCGGTTATTTAGCTTCAGCGTATACAAAACTTCAATTATAAAATACTGTGCTGCAATGTAGGATATCAGCCACTCTGGGGCAGGCTCCATAAAGCCACAACATCCTCTCACCAGCCCATGTCTACTTTGTCTCTAGCTACCACACTTTGGAGTATCTCAGTGTCTTAGAGGACTTGCTACTGTTCTCCGCCTTCCCTCTTCTAGAAACCCCCATGTCCCGTTTCCTGGTCTCCACTTGTGGGTTCTCTGAGCTTCGCTCGTAGTGTTCCGTCGCAAGTAAGCAGCTTTGCGACGGAAGACCCCTGTCATCGCTGATACGGAGCACACCTTTGCGCGGGGAGGAGAACGGATCGCTGCGAACCTATAGTTTACTTATCTAGGATATTCTATGGGACCCGCTACTATCACCAATTCACCCAAACTGGAGCAACACACATTACCGCCTCCGAGCCTAGATCCACGGATTGTCCGACCTCGCTCCTCTCTAGGTGTGAGGAGTCTACTTCTGGGATTTAATTTGTTAGACTCACTGAGCTTTGTCTAGATTTCCCTTTACTCTTTCTCACGTCTCCTCCTTCTTCTGATTTTCCTTGCCATCTGGTAATCTGAAATATCTAATACAATCGACATGCCTTCCTCAGTTATCGCCTCCATTCTCCCTCCTTCTTTGGTGGCTGTCACAGGCGCCAACGGCTTTATCGCGCAACATTGTATTGCTACCTTGCTCTCTCAAGGCTACAAAGTCGTCGGGACCGTTCGTTCCCAATCCAAGGTCCAGCAAGTCGTGGATACCCACGCCCAGAACTCGGATCTTTCCGTCGTCGTCGTCGAGGATATCACCTCGCCAGACTCTTACCTCTCTGCCTTGCAGCCAAGTTCCCCTGTTGCCATTTTTCACCTCGCCGCACCATTCCACTACAACACCGCGAATTTTGAGCAGGACCTCATTATCCCCGCCGTAAAGGGTTCGACTGCCATTCTGGAGGCTGCGAAGCTACTCGGGGGTGTTAAACGCATCGTACACACCAATTCTTTCGTGTGTATCTACGATGCTGAAAAAGGCCCCCAGCCTGGGAAAATCTACACCGCAAAAGATTGGTCACCTTTGACGTATGAGGACGGAGTAAATGCACCGAATGCGCCAACGGCATACCGAGCTAGCAAGGCGGTCGGTGAGCGCGCCGCATGGAAGTGGATGGACGAGAACATGGAGGTTGGTTTTGATCTAGTGAGCCTCAACCCAGGCATGGTCTTTGGAGCATTCCTCCCTGGTGCACTGCCAGCTTCTACTGCACAACTCAATACGTCCAATGATATTGTCTGGAGAGTAGTTTCCGCGGGGCGAGACAACGAGGTCCCGCCTACAAGGGCTCCAGTATGGGTGAGCGTCAAGGATACGGCCCTTGCACACGTAATGGCCCTCCAGGTTCCCGAAGCTTCCGGTGAGAGGTATCTCCTTGCAGCGGGAGTCTACTGCAATCAGGAAATCGCAGATGTGGCACGAAAGGTGGCGGACAAGTACGGACATAGGATCCCAATTGGTGTTCCGGGAACAAGGGAGTCACATCAACATTTCGGCGTGGATGCCAGCGTCACCGAGAAAGTACTTGGTATTAGGTGGCAAGGACTATCGGATATGCTGGCAGAGTTGATGCCGCAGCTATTTGAGATTGAGGGAAAAAACCAGCAGGGCTATGAATTAGGCAAGGTCGTTTAAACATCGAAGGACTTCATGAGGGATCCTCTAGGGTAGTTTCAGATGCTGTCAACGCTCAGTATTCTATTGAGCATGGCACGTTTGAAATCAAAGACGAGGAATATCAATGCAAGCCCCGTTGTTACTTCGTGACTATTGTTGCTGATCATAATTGTCTTGTCGATGAAGGCCGCTACGATTCATCATCCAGTCTTGATTTCGGTACATCGGCACTCCAACATAACTCCATGGTCAGAAGCATGATTCCAAGACGATTAATCACGTTACTATCTTTTTCAATTTACCCGCCGTCTAACTTTTGTCTCAAAACAAAACAGACCCACCGGGATTACATGTCTGAGACCGCCACACAGTGATCTGGGCAGATTGGAAAAGCTTGATTTCCAACCCCAAACAAATTCATGTATTCTCTCATGCAGGTTATTTCAAGCGGTGTGATGGGGCAGCGTTGACAGGTTTGTGGAGACACCTTGATAGGCTTCTTCCCAGTGCGACAAGCAATATTCCAGACTATGAAGTGCTCATCAATGACAGAAGCGAGTTGCTCTTTGCGAGACGACCAGAAGGGGTTGGATTGCGCAAAACAAAGGCTCATGACGTTTCGTCTTGTTTCCCGATTAGACGGAAGAAATTCAGAGCACCCAAGCCCTTGAATCAAGGGCATCACTCAGCAAGTTGCAAATGCTAAATCTACTCATGAGCGGATCCGACATCGATTCTTCCGGCACTTGAGGATTGAGCAGGTAATTTTTCCACAAGTTCACCATGTTTGCGGGCCTGAGCGAGACCAATGAACCAGAATGCCTTCCTTGTCATCGGAATTCGGCAGTGGTTGACTCTGCATTCAAGGGTTCCCCTTGATCATTGAGTCGGTGTACTCCTCTCCCAGCAGGGAGCTCTCTGCTCCATTGGCCCCGCCATCATAGGCACGTGGTGCATTGTCACTCTGGCTCTCGCTCATCCGTATACTCGTTTTGGATCCGGGGTTTATGGGCTTAGATATCCCTTCCACTGTTTGCCTTCTTCCACTGTTTGCCCAAACAATCCAATCAATTCGAGACGCTAGGTCATTCGAGCCCGCTGTTCGTATTCTACGGACCCGGGGGCCCGGGACGTGTTCCACCGTAATCGGCATTATCGGTCTTGGCGATACGGCCGAGATGTGCTGGCGATGCTGGCGATGCGGCGAATTCAAAGCCACCAATCTCTTCCTCGCGACGGCCTTGGTGGAACAATTGCCACGGATTTTGGCTTGGTTGTTTGAAGAAGCTTCAAGAATAACCGTAGCTAGTGCGGCGTAATGGGGTGTTTCCAACATCTTAGTGAAACCTCAAATGAGCTTTTCGATGCCGTCTTAGCCGTTGCAGGGGTCCGCCTCATAAGTCTCGACCCGTCCCCTGGCTCCCACGCTGAGGCTAGGCCAACAGGCCAACAGGCCAACAGGCTAGGAATCGGGGTCCTCGTAGGCTAACTCCCCGCGGATGCGGCCGAAATTCAGGAATACAGTGGAGCCAAGCCGACCCAAATTGATATGGTCGCTTGGTGCCGAACGGACCGAGATTCCCCGTTATGGCTTCAAGGAGCCTCGAAGAGATACGGTCAACCGCATAGGGGCCTGGTGTCATTTCAACTTGTGTTAGGGGGAATACGAACAGTAGTAGCTCCACGATCATGCGGGGTTCGTTTTGACATCCTAAATGATCAGTATATAACATGTCTGTCAGGCACCGTGGTTTCTGAACTATCAACCAAGACATTCATTCACTCATTCCTTCATTCGCTCACTTTCTTCTTGACTTCTTCAGCACATTCTTTTACTATTTGACATAGTAACATTTACAAATCAACAATCATGCACTCTTCAATCCTCTTTCTCGGAGCCTTGGCCTCAGCTGCCTTTGCTACCCCCATCGTGGCCCCCCGCGCCAGCTGCACTTTCACTGATGCCGCTACTGCCATCAAGAACAAGGCCAGCTGCTCTACCATCATCCTCAACAACATTGCCGTGCCCGCCGGTACTACTCTGGACTTGACCAAGCTTGCCACTGGCACTCATGTAAGTAACTGTGAAGTTCAACGTCTTACCGTTCCCGGTTTAACTTGCGATATAGGTCATCTTCCAGGGAAAGACTACCTTCGGCTACAAGGAGTGGGAAGGTCCTCTGATCGCCTTCACTGGTACCAACCTCCTCATTGAGGGTGCTTCCGGTCACTCCATCGACTGCCAGGGTCAGCGATGGTGGGACACCAAGGGAAGCAACGGCGGCAAGACCAAGCCCAAGTTCTTCAGCGCTCACTCGCTCAAGAACTCCAACATCAAGAACCTCAACGTCCTGAACACCCCCGTCCAGGCTTTCAGCATCAACGGCGTCACCAACCTGGGAGTGTACGGTGTCACCATGGATAACTCTCTGGGAGACACCCAGGGTGGACACAACACCGATGCTTTCGATGTCGGCTCCTCCACCGGCGTCTACATCTCCGGAGCTATTGTTAAGAACCAGGACGACTGCCTCGCCATCAACTCTGGAACTAACATCACCTTCACCGGCGGAAACTGCAGCGGTGGCCACGGTCTGTCCATCGGCTCTGTCGGTGGCCGAAGCGACAACGTCGTCAAGACTGTCCGAATCCTGAACTCCAAGATTTCCAACTCTGACAACGGTGTCCGCATCAAGACTGTTTACGGCGCCACTGGCTCCGTTTCCGACATCAAGTACGACACCATCGCCCTTACCAACATTGCCAAGTACGGTATCGTCATCGAGCAGGACTACCAGAACGGCTCGCCCACTGGTAAGCCCACCGCTGGTGTCCCCATCACCGATGTGACTATCAACAAGGTCACTGGCACTGTCAAGTCCAGCGGCACTGACGTCTACATCCTTTGCGCTTCTTGCAAGAACTGGACCTGGACTGGAAACAAGGTCACTGGTGGAAAGACCTCCAGCAGCTGCAAGGGTGTCCCCAGCGGCGCTTCTTGCTAAACGGCCAACTTCATGACGCTGGCCAATGAAGACGGGGATGAAAGGCTGGGACCAAACCGAGCAGGCTTATGAGATGTATCTTTTCTATAGTATAAATCTGGTATTTAATTAAACTACTATCATTCTTTTAAAAGGAATCACATTGAACTCCAGTCGCACCGATTTAATAACTCATTTCTCATTCTATGGGGTCTGATGTCCCGCATCCTAGTGATACGACACTTATTGGTAATACGCTTTCTGGCTGGCCCAAGAGCCATACACTGCCTCTCTAAGAGGGGTCTCAAATGAGTCACGAATCTCATCAAGGCTCAGACCAGCATTGATTGCTAGCTGAAGCATAATCCTTGCCTGCTCTGCGCCGACATAGGATGAGTAAAAACTAGATAAAAGGTTATCATAGGTTCCAATTAGTTTTAGCACGGGGCCAATCAAAACATACATGGGACCAGGGAATCGACCGGGGACTCCTGTACCCGTCACAGGGCGAGCAACGGCCACAGTTGGGATACCCTTGCTGAAAAGATCTGCAGCAACCGCTTGGGCATTCGGGCTAAGTTGAGCTGCACCGGGGCCTAGGACTACCAATCCCCTAAAGGAGTAGTCAGTAAACTTCAACTTTAACTTAAATATTCTTAACAATACATACTTGGCCCCATTGGCAACCGCAGCATACATCAGGGATGCGTCAAAGCCCTCTGGAATCTAGTTAGCATGCAAGATCTTGTCAATTTATCTCCTTCAGTTACTCACGATGACCATAAAGAATAATGACGGAGGGAAGCTCTGTGGTATTAGTGATATCAAAATGAGGCCGGCCAGTTGCGTACCCGGCGTCGAAGTAGTAAAAGGGTTGTCCTCCAAGGAAGACGCCGAGGTTTCCTTGTTCAAGTGATTTAAAGGTATCAGGGGTGTTGGCGTTTAACTTGGTGGAGTAGAAAATCGATGTGATTCTAAGAATATTAGATTTAATCCATGTGCATCGTCTGACTCGCTCACCTATCATTGAAAGCAATGAGGCCGCCACGGTTGCGTGAAGACGGTGACACTGCAGCTGCGACAGCTTGATAGAAGTTCGATCGGCCGTCTGGAGAAATATAGCTATCTGGACGCATTGCGCCCGTCGCAATAAATGGCTTAGAGCAGTTGAAAGTCAGGTCGACGCCAAACGCCTGCCAAATGTCAGGAACACGCATTGTACAGTCACAAAGCACTTACTGTTTCTTCCAAAGTATTGGTGCCGTGGAACATAATTGCACCAACAATATCGGAGCCACGGGAGCAAAGTTGCTGATTGGCATGCTGGCTGATGTTGAGGTAGAGCGATGAGTTCAGACCAGAGCTACCGCCAGTAACATCGAAATTCACCACAGCAATTTGGGCGACATCCAGCACTTCAGACACATTCCCAATTAACTCTTGAGGCGTAGGCCCAACTCCGGCGCCATAGTTGACATTATCTAGTCGACTATAATTCGAAGCGGATAGGATAGTTCCCCTTGCGCTATAGATGCTATGGACACGAGTTAGGGTTGAAGTTTGAGAACCTCGGCGTCACTTACACGACTTTGGGCAAAGATGCATTGGTAGAGATCCAGTCTAAATCCGAATCAAATCGCGCTTGTGCCAATGGCAATACAACAGCGCCGAGGGCCATCGCCTTGGCGGCGGTCGTGAGGAATTGGGGCAACATGGCAATGAATATCAACTAAATAGAGCAATGATCACAGTGCAAAACTCGATGTATGAGGCTCCATCCGGCATGCTACTAAAATCTGCGAGGGCAACATGGTTTCATTTTATAAGCTGCCTTTTCTTATCTTATCGCTCGGACAAAGTTACTATCCCAAGGTCGTTGACTGACCCTATTGTCTACAGAGACAGCGGGGTTGAAAACCCCAAATAAGCTGCCTTTTCGGCCCTCCGCTTCTCGCACTCAGATTAACTCCGAATTGCAGGCGAATGTCCTCGATGGCGACGTCACAGCGGGATAAAATCCGTGGTTTCCACTTTCTTATCTACCCCTCGAGTTGGCGAACTGCTAGGATCATCCCAATTCTGTCATTCGGAGTCCCGGAGAGGAATAGCAGAGCCAAGACTGCTGGCCCGGCTGTGCATATCACGTCACTGATAGCCGTACAAGAGAACATAAAGTTACCTAAAATATTCCCACTGATAACACCTGCTACCCCAGAGGCGTAACGTAATAGTGGTGATCGCGGAAGCCTAATCAGTCGGTGAGAGTGCGGGGTGAAGCGTTCGTTACTAGAACCATCTTTATCTCAAACCCTGTTCGTGACGCTGAACACTTGTGGGGCTTCATTGGAAATCGGAGTTGAAACCCCGATGTCGGTATCTTTATGAGTTCGCCCGAGGAGGAGGATCGACTATCGGGAAAAATACCAGATTCGGGGACGACGATTTGTTGTGCGGAGACTTTGCTTATCATTTCTCTTCATGTATGGCGAAGCATGGTGTTCACGAAGAGTATTCATCTTTCACGATCCATTCCCCTCAACAATGGCATGGGTGGCTCAACCCAGAGTACTCTTCACTTTTATCCTTGTCATCTTTGGCCGTTCTGAAGTCCAATCTATTCATCAACAGCCACTATATCTCTTTATATCTCACAACCACATGAGGGTTCTACCGTATCGACTCAGCAAATTGGCCTTGCCTTCGGGCTTTTTTATACCTAATGAATTAGGAAATCCAAGCCTTATACAGCTTAGCTTTAGTCCACAAAAACAGAGCCAATTTATCGAGTCGATACGGTAAATTACTCAGTCGCGTCCCGCTTAGCCTCAATCTCTTCCATGAGATCGTAAGGGAAGCCCCGCTTGGCCTCTTTTTCCGGCCCAAGGTCGCTTTCTTTAACCAAAGTCGAAAATGACCATTCTCCTGAGCCTACTACCTCAGTCTTGGGTCCCTCCGGACCTGGCAACACGACCTCCATTGTCGTTGTTGGTGGGACTGTAACGGTAAGGCTAAGTTTGAACATGCCATCCTTGTCTTCCGCAGCCGACCAGCGGCTTGATACTGTTCCATACGGAGTAACGTGTGATGCCTCCGCAGATTTGAACCCTCCGCCAAGCACAGGCTCAACTCTGGACGTCTTCCACCCTGGGCTCAGGCGCTGCAGGCCAGCAAGGCGTTCTACCAAGAACTTTGCCACAGCGCCAAAGGCGTAGTGGTTGAAAGAGGTCATCTCGCCGGGGTTGATAGATCCATCCGGCATCATGCTGTTCCAGCGCTCCCAGATCGTGGTGGCCCCCATAGAGATTGGGTAGAGCCACGAAGGACACTTCTCATTTAACAACATTTTATATGCGACATCGATATGTCCTGTGCTGGCAAGGGCCTCACAGACGAAAGGCGTGCCTGCAAATCCAGTACCAATCTTGAAGGAATTGTGGCGGACAACATCTGCGAGCCGGTCACCGGCTCTCGTCTTCTGTAGCGGCGAGAGGAGGTTAAAGCAAATGGCGAGCGCGTACGCCGTCTGCGAATCTGAGATGATTCGACCATTTCCACTAACGTACTCCTCTACAAACTCATTTCGGGCATTCTCAGCTTCAGTCTGGTACTTGGTCGCGTCGTCTGTGTGGCCAAGCAACGCCGCAACGTGAGCCACCAAGTCGAGGGAATTAATGAGAAAGGCATTGGCAACCAGAGGTGGGTCAGTCACGGCCTTGAATGGCTCATCGGGAGGTGCATTCGGGTCAAGCCAATCCTGTTTTCTCGTTAGCTCATATCATATCCCGTCTCTCCAATGAACTTACCGCCAGTTGGAAAGCCTTGAAGTCCCACAAATGTGTGCAGCCCGTCTCGTTACGGGGAATCACACCCAGCCAGTCTACCATAGATTGGTACTGCTGTGAGAGGATCCCGGTGTCACCAGTTTCTTCCCACAGAGCCCAAGGAGCGAGGACTGTCACGTCATGCCAGATTGCTCCAGGCCAAACCTTGCCCCAGAAGAAGTCCTTTTGGAGCACATTGGGGCAGACCATGGGAGGGACGCCATTCTGTTGTTTCTGATCATATGCCACATCCCTAAGCCAATCTCTTAGAACACCAAAGCAGCCGTACAAGAACGTAGCTGTTGGAGCAAAGAGAGCAAGATCTCCCGTCCAACCCAGGCGTTCATCACGCTGAGGACAATCTGTCGGGAGCGACAAGAAATTCCCCCTCATACTCCATTTGGTGTTTGAGAACAGCTTGTTGACCTTCGGGTCAGAG
Source organism: Ilyonectria robusta (assembly GCF_021365365.1). Classification (NCBI taxonomy): domain Eukaryota; kingdom Fungi; phylum Ascomycota; class Sordariomycetes; order Hypocreales; family Nectriaceae; genus Ilyonectria; species Ilyonectria robusta. The sequence continues at coordinate 192,644 of NW_025764458.1, read as the reverse complement.
CAGGAGAAAGATCCGGTTTCCTCCATGTCGGTGTTGCAAACGACGGCCTCAAAAGCGTCAAAGATGTCGATATCCTCTGAGGGCCAGTCCTCGATTTGTGCAAAACGGAAACCATGGAATGTGAATCGCGGCTCGTACGATTCTCCAGATTCGTCACCTTTCAAAACGTAGGTATCGCGGGCCTTGCAGTTTCGCAGGGGTCGGACACCCAATTCGCCATTCTCGAGGACCTCGGCATGCAACAGATTTAGGCGATGGCCTCGGGGGCCCTTCACCTTCTTGACTCGTAAATAACCCACGAGGTTTTGCCCAAAGTCGAGGATGATCTTCCCGGATGGTGTTGTGATTTTCTCAATAGGCTGCACGACATCAAGACGTCTTGCAGGCTCCTTAAAACCGGCAATTAGGTCTTGGCTCTCAGGAAGAGAAGGCAATTCGTCGACATTCTTCCAGTCCTCTGACCTGGCACCTGCACTAGACCAGCCATCGACTTCGGCGGTAGCATCGTACGTCTCACCATCGTATAGCTCGGCGAGACGGATGGGTCCCTGCATCGCGGTCCAAGTGTTATCAGTACCGATGGTATGGCTTGTCCCATCACGATATTTGATTTCAAGCTGGGCCAAAACAGTGGTCCTAGATCCCCAAATGTTTCGAAGGCCACCTCCAAAGCTGAGTCTGCCCCTATGCCATCCTTCGGCCAGCCGGAAACCAATGCAGTTGGTCTTTGATGAGAGGAGGTCGGCCACGTCGTAAGTTTGGTAATGCAGCTGGCCGGCGTATGAGGTCCAGCCTGGCGCAAGGAAATAGTCGCCTACCCTCTTGCCGTTGATCTCAGCCTCATAAACTCCCTGCGCAGTCACATAAAGCCGGGCTGAGAGAATGTTGTCTCCGGCTGTGAATTCCTTCCGGATCAAATCCTCAGGCTGAGGCTTGTCCGTGTCGACATCCGACCAAGGAGCAGAGATAAGCTTGCTTGTCCAGTCTTGTCGACTAAGGAGTCCGAGTTCCAGAAAAGCAGGTTCACTCCATGTAAGGAATTCGGCCTCCCCGTCTCCACGCGCTCGCACCCGGACCGAGTATCTCTTTCTAGAAGCGAGAGGCTCGGTGCCGGTCCAGGGCACAAGATGAGACTCCTCGGAGGAGACCTGGGTCGAAGATAATTTGAAGTATTCTAAGCCCTTGACCTCACTTAGCTCCATTTCGTACTCGACTTGCTTGAAATTCGGGGGCACATTGGCGAAACGCCAAGAGACTCGTGGGTTGGTCTCATGGACGCCAAGGGTGTTCCCAGGACGGTAATGTTCAAAACGAACGTCTACCACAGAAGGGCCTGACATGTCGCCGATTAACGATGCTTGGTTCGCCAGGGTTAGGTTGTCAAAAGGCCATTGATTCATGCGACAAGATTGGCCTCGAACGATTTGTAGTTGGATTTGTGGTTGGATGGATCGGGTCAACAAGACCCGAAGCTGGATTGAGGGGTAACTAAGAATTGGGTCCTGGACGCCACTGACTCGACAACTAGAAGCTGGAGGCGCGGGGAAATTTCCCGACAGACAAGGCAGCGCCCAAACTCGATGTAGCTTCGTCTTAACAGAAGCCTGCACTTCACCAATGCGCTAACAGAGTGAACTAGGCTGGCCACAATTCGTCGCTCACCAATAGCCCGACGAGGCATACGTGACCCACTGACTTCGCCTCCGCTGCGCGATATATCTCTTTCCTTAAAGGGCATTTCTAACCCACCTTGTCACCTCGTGACAATGAATGGAGACCCGCTAGTAGAGGTATCCAGGAGAAACCTCGGACGTAGTAGAAACTAAGGGTAGGTATCAGACCATGTACTACGAGGATGTGTGTCTGGTGCAGAGGTATTACATGTAGCTTGGAAGGGGTTCACAATCCCGGCCTACTGGAAAAAAATAGGAGCTGAAGGTCGCAAATAGTGTCAGGCCAATGAACTGCTGCGTGAGAAGTGTCCATTGAACAGTGACAGTGCGCTTTCCGTCTCTCTATATAAAAATGGCATACCACTTCTCTATTTGTACAGTCTTTGTGACCTCAGCCTCATGCTCGACGGCCAAGACCAGGAGTTGGTATTGCTGCTCAACGTCATAATCAACAACATCCCAATGCAGTTGATAGAGGGCTTTCTTGGCTCGCTCCACTTTGCCTCTAGAGACGCACTATACCGGTGACTCAGGAATGAAAATGTAGATGATCAACATCCACCCGATTTGACTCCACTACATGTAGATTGCAGTAAGGTAGTCTTCAGGGTCGTCCTTATGTAACACTTCCAATGCAACTGGCCCCAGACTCCACACTCATCAACCGCGTCAATTCGTTCAACCCCAGACCTCTGCCCCGCGGGAAGGCCACTGACACCTTGATCTCGTCAGGATTTGACGAGTTTTCCGGGCATCGGCCGAGCTAGACCGAGAATCGTGAACCTTTCTACCAAGCGAATACGCGTATTATCAATGGCGCCAAGGTTGATGCTTGCTGGGGGAGTGTGTAGGGCAGGGTGACATCGCTTGGAGATGACTCTAAAAGGCAAAGGACACCCCTACCTTAGTAAACAGACTTACCGTATCGACTTGATAAATTGGCCCTGTTTTATGGACTAAAGCTAAGCTATATAAGGCTTAGATTTCCTAAATCATTACTTAGGTATAAGAAAGCCCGAAGGCAATGAGTGGGGGAAGGATTCAGGGCCAATTTACTGAGTCGATACAGTAGAAGAAGACAGAGTAGCGTACTAATTAATGTCATTTGAAACACTTAATAAAGCCAAAGTTCAGGGTTCCAAGGCCTCTATTTCTCCCAGAGCTTGGAGGGCGGGGAATATTCTCCAACAAACTAAAATCTAGCTCCCTTGCTACTAGAGAGACAACGCCAAGTTTCTACAGGACTAGATCACTAGTGTTCGCCCAATCTTTACCTGGGTCTCCAGTACAGCGCAATGGTTTCAAGCTTGACGTAGGGTTTTTCATCTTTGGGTTGGAGAATGCATGTCAATTGGCAATTTCGGTATTCGTTCTATTGTGTGGTAGTTGACCATCGATCATCCATGCTAGCCAATTCGACAGAAAATAAAATATAATCATATGTGGTCGCACAATCTGCCACATGGCTCGTTTCTGTTAGCATCAGGCCCAAGTCATTAGCCTAGGGCGTGATTGTCTCGGTCCCATTAACCAATACTCAATGCCGAGACCTCAAATACCAATATTACTATACCCTCTCTGCATACACACGAAATACCCACGTATCAATTCATTAGTCTGGACCTACCTACGATTCAGTTTTATATTCCATTAGGTGAGGAATGTCACCAGATTAAGATGACAAGCTGTGGTCCCCGTCTTCGATGAGTTTTGCAAACTTATAGCTTATGTTAGTGACCATTTAGCTCTGCGTCTTACCATCAGCGAGGTGTTGTTATCGCCATAATGCATCCTACAAAGTCTAAATACCTATTACCGCCGCCGATAGATGATAATACTACTAGCTATATATCCATTAAATACAGCATTTGTGAATATCCCCGTACTTAGCAGTCCAATATAAAAGTCTTACTATTTTAGCCAGTATATGGAGAGCTAGAGCTTATTTTCATTTCGCTGGCAAAAATAGTAACGAACCTATCTATTAGGAGTATTGCTATTCACACAGGTAAAGAAGAAAAAGAATTCGGGGGACAGGGGAAGGTAGTAATAATATCCTAGCTGAATACTGTTATTAAATAAAAACAAAAATATCATACTATCTACTAATAGCTTAAGATTATTAATATATCTTATTTTATTTTTAGTTTTATATTTTATTATTATTATTGTTTTATCAAAACAACACGGTACCAGCAACACACAAAAATTGCACACAGTTAGGCGCAATACCCGGTACCAGGTGCATTGGGTCATGAAACTGTGATAAATCAATCTGCGAATTTTGTTCAGGCACAATCTAATAAAAACGCTGTTCGAAGGTGGCTGACGGTATTATTGCTCATATATCTCGTAACGGAAGAGCTGCCGAGAATAGGGAGAAAATGTTACAGTGTACAGTTTTAGATCCTACTTAGCTAACAAAGGTGAAATTTGCGGCCCGGGATAAATGTCTGGACCTTGAGCCAGTCAGTGGGAGGGTATCAGCTTTCTCAGTCGTTGCATGATTTCTCGAGATCTGCGACCTGCTACCCAACTGAAGGGCTCAGCGAGACACAGACGATTTCGTCATCGAACATATTTTTGACTTTGAGGTTCATCCCAGATATCTTGGCTCCCTTCAAAAGAAGTCCATCGCTTGAGATCCGCGCAAGCAAGGAGGACGTGCAGAAGTATCTGGGGAATAGCATGAACAAACTCCCTACCTTTGTTAAGACGAATTCAAGACTACAAGAAGAGATAAAATCCTCCATTTCGAAGGCCGCTGATGGAATGTGGGTTTTGTGTAACTCTCATGGAGTCCGTGCATTAACCATCTTCCAGGTTTTTGTTGGCTCTGATTTACCTCGATTCGCTAGAGGACAAGTTAACGACCAGGAAAATAAGAAGAGCATTGGCAAATATTCAGCAGCAACGTCAGGATTCGAGTGAGAATAAAAAAGCCCAGGTATTGGGTCGTGCATATGATCAAGCGATGGAACGCATCAAGGGCCAAAAGCCCGGTATGAAGGAGCTCGCTCTACAGGTCTTGATGTGGACCACGTTCGCAAAGAACCAGATTACCTCCGCTGGGCTTCAACACGCCCTGCTTTCGAAGTTGGAGAACTTGAACTAGACGAAGAAAAAATTCTGCAGATGGACAATTTGACACCATCTTGTCTGTTTGCGTTGGGCTGATCACTCTGGACGAAGAAAGCAAGATCGTCCGATTGGTACACTATATGACTCAAGAATACCTGCAGAAAACACAAGACCGCGGTGCTCAGGTTTAGATGCCGAATTCAATATTGCAACAACTTGCATCGCCTATCTCTCGCTCGACGAGTTCCAATCAAGCTTTTGCGAGATTCCCTCTGAGCGAGTCCAGTCATATCCACTCTACGAATATGCTGCAGGTAACTGAGGTATCATGTTCAGGGTGCCTCGAGGTATTGTCCGGGAGTCTTAGCTTTCCTCGAGTGCACTGAAAGGCTTTGGGCATCGGTTCAGCTTCTACATGGCCTGGGCAGTCCTCGTTTCAATGTTGATGACCCAAAAAACAAAAACGGCCGACATTTGGCATCTTGGTTCGGAATTCAGGAAGCATTAGATGTCCGTCGGCGGAGAACTTGCTTGAATCACAAGATCTTGTGGGCGAAACACCACTTTCGTGGCTATAAAAAATAGCCAAGAAGAGATGCTCAAGCGACTGATCGAGAAAGGAGCCAATGTAACACTTCCGAAGGACGTCGCTGATATGCGAGTGAAGACAAAATTTCCCGAGAGGCCCAGAATTCATATGTACCCTGAATAGCCATGCCCTGGACCACTGTTGTCTGCCGTCAGCAGCGGGCACGAGGCTATCGTCAAACTGTCGTTGGAGGCGGGAGCCGACCCGATTTATGAGGATAACCAGTCACGGTCACCACTAGCATTGGCAGCGAGCGCAAACAGGGAGAGCATTTCGCAGCTACTACTAAAAGCAGGAGCTAACCCTAATGGCAATTGTCGGAACGGAATCGCTTCATTTTCTGCGCTAATGATCGCGGCTTCTCGTGGGCATGAGAGCATCTGTGACCTGTTACTCGCATCGGGTACTGATCTATTGGCAAGAACCGCAAGGATTCCTAGAAGCGGCATAACACGAATATATCAAGCAAAAGCTACTAGACATATATCAATAGTTCGAAAACTCTTACAAAAAGGGGCGGCCCTTGATATTTGCAGGAATGGCCATGAATCGTTGGTAAGACTGCTCTTGGAGCAGGAACTTGACATCGATCAGTTATCAACATTTACCAGGGCGATAATGTCATGTGGAATACACGGGTATGATCTAAACCATCCCCGAATATTGACTGATAAAGCTAAATCTCTTGTCTTGTACGCAGATCATCCGAAATCGCCTATTACCTCAGGATAACAAGATCAACAGCCCTCTCCAATGCCATTGGATCAGGGCTACACAAGATAGCGGCCATTTTTAGAGGACGGGGCAGTGTCGAAATGGACGAGGATGACGTTGTTAATTTGCTTCCGTTCTCACTTACGTTTCATCACAACAGAATCGAGTACGTCGAGATAGTGGGCGAGGAAAGGGTGAGCAAGACGATACCATTCATACCATTATTGTATCCCTTGTTCTCCAAGAGTATGCGCAATGTTTTTAGTGCCCCTGGATTGGTATCGGATGCCTGCGACTCAATACCGCGAGGCTTCACGACTTACATCGGAGAGGAGGTTTAGACAGCTACAATAGACGGTCAGGATAGTTAGACAAAAGTCACAGGCTCGGACGCATGTATCTCCATTCAAAGCAACATGAGCCAGGAGTTTAATTTAGGGTGAATAGTCCTCCAACGACCTGCATCAAGCCAACCGCCTCTCTTGTGTTCTTACGCTGTTACAAAATGCTCTCGTGTAGTTGACCCAGCGCTGTGGCACGCGCGCTGGTGTCGCGAGTCCAGTGGCTGTACGTCATCCCACCCCCACCCCAGCTTCCGCTCTCCAGAGGCCGGGATCCCACTTTTAGGCCCCGACTAAGCCTGAGCCGCAACCTCCGAGGCCTCCTTTCGCGAAACCACACCCCCTCCCATCTCGCGACAAAAAAAACCTCCTCCCACCGATTCGCCGCCGCAGTCGCCCGCCAGCAATCATGTCGCAACGGATGAAGGACATGATGCAGAAGGGGAAGGACCTGGGGAAGGAGAAGGGCACTGCGATCCGCAACGTGAAGCCCAAGGGCACTATCAGGGGCAAAGCAGTAAGCGCAATCTTGCGTAGATAACCTCCCCTCACACGACCCGGAACCTAACGCCGTCGTCCTTAGGCCGGCATGGTAGGCTTGCAGAGGAAGGGCTCCGATGACGACCACCATGTCGCCCGCCCCATCTCCCAGCTCCGCGACCCGTCCCAGTTCGCGCCGCCGCCGAAACGCACCGGCTCCGGCCTCCTCCCGGCCCCGCCTCCCACGAAAGCCGCACCGCGACAGGTCATTACCGCGCCGTCCAAGTACCAGGACCCGCGAGCCGCTCCGGTCGAGCCGCCCAAGTTCCAAAAGCAGCTGGAAGCTCCACCTGAGCAGGAAGAGGAGCCCCAGGAAGAGGAGGACCGCCCCCCGCAGCCATACCGGGTGAACACTACGGGTCTCGCTACAAGCCATCTGCCGCCGCCGCCGGGGAGGAAAGATGGCGCAGATGGGAGAGGACCACCTCTACTACCTCCGCCGTCGTATCAATCCGCTACTACTGGAAGCAAGCCCCCGCCACCGAGTCTGCCACCTCGCCTGCCTCCGCGGACCAACTCTGGCAGCTCGACCGCAAGCGCACCACCAGTCGCCAGTCCGGCCTCCACGGGCAGCGGCTACTTGAACCAGGGAGCCATCAACCGCCTAGGCGCCGCAGGCATCTCGGTTCCTGGCTTCGGCATCGGACGCTCCAGCCCTGCAAACCAGGACGAACCGGGTCCTCCGCAGCCTCCGCGTCCCGGCGCTGCACCGCCCGCGCCCTCGCAGATGAACGAGCTACAGAACCGCTTCTCCAGGCTTGGCGCATCCTCGGCGCCTCCTACTGCAAGCCCGCCGCCCAGCGAGGGCACGACGTGGGCGCAGAAGCAGGCCGCCATGAAGACGGCTTCGGCGTTCCACAAAGACCCGTCGTCGGTTTCGTTCTCTGACGCCAAAGCCGCCGCCGGCACAGCCAACAACTTCCGGCAGCGGCACGGTGAGCAAGTCGCTTCGGGAGTCAAGACGGCCAACAGCCTAAACCAGAAGTACGGGCTGATGAACAAGGTCGAGAGCTACACTGGGTCACACAATGAACATGATCAGGTCCAAGGGACCATCGCGCCATCTCCAGTGCCAGGGTTGGCAGGGAAGAAGAAGCCGCCTCCTCCTCCACCTCCCAAGAAGAAGCCAGGCCTGGGAAACGCCTCGGCAGTTTCAAGTGCTCCCGCTGGTCAAGGGCCGCCGCCAGTCCCCATGTCAACGAGACCTCAGTTTGAGTAGATTGCTAGGTTAAGGGATCCGGTAGCATTGTGAGGCGCATTTGGAGTTTTCCACCATTATCTCTTCACGTTGAACAATTGGGCACACACATATCTTGAGTGATTCACAAGGCTCTTTGCGACATCCTGACGGTATATAGACTCCACAACTTTTTGGGTTTCGTTCATAGCTATGTAACCGGGAGCATGTAGCAAGCGCTTCGAACGCAGTCATGTGCTTAGTCATTTCATCTTCCTTCTAAATAACTGGCTCGTGAATCATCCTGGGTCTAGGCCCAGACAACACATCATGCTGCTTAAACCTTCATTTCTGAGACACCGTGCTTCCAGACGAGGAGCCGAGACTTGGCACCGTCATCATACCATTCGATGATAACAACCCTGGCAAAAGAGTCAGCACAGTTTGACTAGGAGTAAAGAGGGATGAAACCCGGAAGAATAAAAACGTACATTCCATCAGGGTTCATGGACTCGCCAGTGTAGAAATCCAGGTTGGAGAAGTCCAACTTGAGGAGGGTGTTCTTGACGTAAGCCTGAGCACCCTTCTCGAAGGCGGTGACTTCCTCAGGGGAAGCGCCCTTCTCCTGAAGAGCGGCCTTGACACTCTTCATGTAGGCTAGATTGAGGTGATCAGCTTAGAAATTGGAGGGTCTGGTAACGTGAGATCCGGCGTACCCTTGAGGGAAGTGAGGTAGCTCTTCTTGTCGAACTCGGTCTTCTCGAGACGGAAAGAATTCACAACGTCCATCACTCTGGCGGCGCCATCGTCCAGGGCTTCCTCGGCCTCCTCGGCGGAAGCGTTGGCACCAGTGTCTAATCAGACGTTGCGTTAGCGTTTTCACCCCGGTTTGTTATTCATCATATCTACCCACGAGGGGCAAACAGGTGCTCAAGAGCCCGCAGGGAATAACATACTGACGCTGACGCTACCCTCCGTGATGTATCCACATTCGGCCCTGTACATGATGTCGTCGACGAGCTCGGGATCGTACGCCGACGAGAGGATCTCGTCGCCGGTGATGATGTCCTAAAATTGCGGGGTTCAGTGTCAGGCAAGGTTGGGCGAAGGATAGCAGGCGGGGTCATGGGGGCGCCGCAATGCGTGATGTGTTTCCTGAGGTCGGGAGCAGCTCGTACCTTGTAGATAATCATGACGGCGGTTTTGTCAGTGGGACCTGAGGAAGAAGATAGGAGGGATGGTGGGTTATTCGCGGAAGGAGTCTGGTAGAGAGGAGCAAATTCAGACTCTGTCGGCGACAAAAAATCAAAGTAGAGAGGGGTGGCGGCGTGGTGGGGTTGGCTGCGCTAGTTCACATGAGGAAAGGCTACGAAAACAGGAAAATCGCATCAACTGCTTTTCCCGCTCCGGGGAGAAAGAGATGAAATTATCGGTTATCTAGGTAGATGTGTTATTTGCATCCAATGCAGAAAAGACATAGTACGGCATTAATCGCGAATCGCCCCGCAAATAAGGGCACGGCAGCAAGGCGGTACGATTAGCGAACCAGCCGGCCGTTGGAGTTTTGATGCCCCAGAAATGGATGTTGGATGGACGGGTATGACCAGGCTGATCTGGACTGACAATGAATTTGGCTTGGCATTTCTGCCCAGTCTGAAAGGCATATGCCAGACTTGCTCTTAGTATAGGTTGACAGCCTCGCATAATAGCAATCTTATCTTGAAGGAATAGGGCCAGCTCCAGCTGTGCCACTGTGCCACTCCTCCTCGGGTCATCGTCATGCATTCACATCAATGGCTGGCGCAACCGCGCCCCAAATCAGCCTCCTGTCGAACTTACTGTCAGACCTGTTTGCGACTTTAAGCTTTCAGCCAACTTCGCAAGTCGTAGAATCAGAATGACCAGTTGGTGACGTCTCAATGGAACGAGCATCGACTCCTCGAGGGGCGCAGTGGCGTCGTCAGGGGCTGTCTGCGCTCATGAAGAACGGGAAAACAGAGCAGACAAGACTCTCAGATATCCAAAAGCGATCGGGTCCAAAACAAAAACAGGCGACGGAAGGATCGTAATCATCTCCCTCGCAGCGAAACATGCCCTCCCACAGGCCATCGTTCTGCCTTGTGTGCCTGAGCCACGGGGTGTGGGCTGATGCCGTCACTCCATGATGCGACTTCGGTGCCGTCATAGCAGTCCGAGGTGCCCTATCGCGCTGCGTCGAGCCCCGTCGCGCCCTGTACAGACTAAGCAACCGAAATTGAGATTTTTTTTCCTGCGCAGAGGTCGCCCCAGGACGGCGCGTCGCAGCTCCGAAGCTCCCGGCGGAGTGCGTGCAGCTCCGCTGTAACTCGGACTTGGCGCCACACCAAGGCCTGTGCTAGGGCCCGAAACCATGGCAATCTAAACCACCACTTCCCCCCCAAAGCTCAAATATCGAAGCCGTCATCCAGCAAACTCCCCTTTCCTTCACCTCCAACTGCTTCTTGTGCAGAGTTCCAGCCCTTTTTTGGCGTCTTGTTTCGGTGTTTTGCCACTGCCTCTGCCTATCCGGCTGCGCTCCTCCTCATCCTGCCTGCCCCGTTACAACACCACCACCACCACCGCACGCGACGACGTCTGCTCGCACTCAACACCACCCCGTCATGGGCAACGACTCGTCCATTGCCGCCGCCGCCGCCATGGCCGCAAACCACACGCTTTTCGAGACGGCCCTCCCGCCGCTCCCGACCTACAGCCTCGAGCCGCAGGCCGACCTGCTCTCGTGGATCTCCGACTTCTGGCTCTCCCTCGTCGTCCCTGTTGTCGTGTACTGGATTCTCTCCATGTTGTTCCACACCATCGATGTCTTCGACCTCTTCCCCCAATACCGTCTGCACACGCCCGAGGAGATCACCAAGCGCAACCATGCCTCGCGCTTCGAGGTCGCCCGCGACGTCATCCTCCAGCAGATCATCCAGGTCGCGACCGGTGCCGTGCTCGCCCTGACCGAGCCCCCCGAGATGACGGGAAAGACGGAGTACGACATCGCCGTCTGGGCCACCCGCCTCCGCCTCGCCCAGCGTGCCCTGCCGACCATCCTCGGAACACTCGGCCTCAACGCCACGGCCATCTCCAAGAACTTGGCCGACTCATATCCGACGCTCGCCGGTGCTGTCGCCGGCGGATACTACCCTCACCTCACCTCCGCAACCGCCGAGCCCGCATTTGCCGGCTGGGAGCTGAAGCTGGCCGCCGTCATCTACCACGTCTTAATCCCGGGCGTCCAATTCCTCGTCGCCACCTTCATCCTCGACACCTGGCAGTATTTCTTGCACCGCCTGATGCATGTCAACAAGTGGCTGTATGGTGAGTATTTGTCCGGTGCTTCCGTAGCTGACGAAACTTCCCTTGGCCCCTGAATCAATGCGCTGACATACAACCTCTTCTCTCAATAGCTACCTTCCACTCGCGACACCACCGCCTCTACGTTCCCTATGCCTACGGCGCCTTGTACAACCACCCCTTCGAGGGCTTCCTGCTCGATACCGTCGGCGCCAGTCTCGCCTTCAAGGCCACATTCATGACCCTGCGCCAGGGCATCTGGTTCTGGTCCTTCTCCACCATCAAAACCGTTGACGACCACTGCGGTTACGAGTTCCCCTGGGACCCCCTCCAGCTCATCACAAGCAACAACGCCGCCTACCACGACATCCACCACCAGCACTGGGGCATCAAGACCAACTTTGCCCAGCCCTTCTTCACCTTCTGGGACACCCTGCTGAGCACCAAGTACACGGGTTCGCGCAGCAACAAGCCCGCCGCCTACCGGAAGGAGGGCGACAAGGAGGACACCTTGAAGGCCGCCAAGGTCCCTAAGAAGGACAACTAGAATGAAATGGACGACATCTACTTGTTTTTGCATTCGGACACGGGATACATGAATCAAACCAAACACAAATCCTTTACTTGGGAATCGCCCAGGTGTGCCATTTTCGCCCACCTGTCGCCATTTGATAGGGGCACTTCCTCCTTTTGGATCGCGAAGTAATGACATCGACAAGGACCAACAACGAACGGCTTGAAGCTTGCGATAATAATATTATTTTTACATCACGGATTTTAATAGGGTTGAGCGCAGCAAACGGTTCTTGCTGTGCGTTGATTCTTTCTTCTTTCTCTCTTCTCCTGCTTCTCCTACTTTTCCCTCATATTCTATTCATCCCGTCCTTCCCTAGGACCTCCATTTATCTATGCAAGGTCGGGAGCCAACGGACAGGATCTGGGGCTGGGACTGCAACTGGGTTTAGTGTTCCGAGGACGGGTTCGGGCGGAATCCCTTAACCGTCGACAGCCTATTTTTCACCATTCATGTACGATATTGTTAGGGATCAAATTCTGGGGCGCGAAACAATCCTGCGGTGAGGAAGGGCGGCCAATGAGGAATGCGGAGAGCATGCCGAATCCCATCTATTCTTTTTCTTCTTGTGTAATGCGGGCGGGCTCGGAGAAGGCAAACGGAACGGATATCTTTGATATCTCGGCATCAGGGGTGGTTAGCAAGAGGGGGAATTTTGCATGTCCCAGACTCAGACTAATAATGTATGTACCACGCAACACTTAATTGCCTGGGTAACTGTGCAGAAAGCGACAACCAAAATGACAAACAAGAAATGGATATACCGTGTATGAACCCAACTCAAACCCGCTGCGGCCTCGAGCTCGCACGCGTCAGCAGGTGACTGACTGCTACTATTGCGTGTACGAACTGGACGTCCCGGGTGCTGTGGATGGTGTCGTGCCAGGGGCGCAGGAAATCAGACGACGAAGGGCAACTTCATGAGCCGTGCGTTGTTGGCTCGAGTCAGCGTTGGTTGTTGCGGTGAGGATTGATGAATCCGGCTGGGCGGAGACCGGGGAGGTTGTGCAGTGACTTGCCCGGGCTTTTGTGAATGGCATCATGGCGTCTGTGGCCAACGTGTGAGTTATCGTGTTGGTTGAAGATGATAGGGGAAGTTAATCTGTTGACATGGTTGCCAGGAGGGACATGAAGGGATTCACGGATCTGTTGTGATTATGTCTCTCTGTCTGGAACAGGGCGTTCAGTAAAGTTCATCTGACTTATTGTTTCTCGGTTATTTTATAGTGACTCCTTACATGACGGACATGAGCCGAAACAAGCACGAGGGGTGCAGAGAGAAGAAAGACAAGACGGCAGTGTTGTTGGCATACCCTATATCACACCCGCACATGACACAATTCGTAGCTCCATGGATGAATTGTTGATGCAGTTCTCTAACTTCCCAAGTTCAATACTCAGATCTAGGGTAGGTCCACAGGGAGGCATCCCACGTCATCGAGCTGCAACTCGTAATTGCATCGGGCATGATAATTTCCGACTTCTCGTCTATCGCACTTTAAACCAGACCCAGAAGCAACAGCGCCAGGCACACCAAACAACCCGCAATTCCGCACGATACTGCAGATCTAAGCCATGAGGGGGCCATTGGAGCCATCACATATCACATGGCAAAACCAGACAGTGTCTCTGTTTGATTTTCCCAGGGTCTGGCTCTCGGGACAGCCGGCGGAGAAGGGAGAAGCGGAGTGGGCCGGGAGGTTGGGACCAATGCAGTGGAAAACGTCAGTGCTTCGCCTGGTCTTTCTGCTCGCTCGCCTTGGGCTTAGGTTTCTGGCGATGGAGACATGTTTTCTGCCCTTGTTTGCTTCCGGCTGAAGGTTCCGTCCGCGCGGGACGGGGGCTTGATGGGATGATTTGCTTTGCACAAGCCATTTCGGCATTCATTAAGCCTCCGCCTGTGGACGGGTAAAGGCGACACCGAGCCACGTTTGGCCTGGATGCGTCACCCGCTGCATGCCTCGCACAGGCAACAAGCTACGGGCGCAACAGGACGGCGAGGCAATGTCTACGCAGTAGGAAAAGAAAGCAGAAACATAGCCCAAAGCCAGAGGCACCTTGTCGATCGACGACGCACCAAGCAAAGCTAAAAGTCGTAACCGAGCCGTGCAAAGCTGCATGGCTGCTGCGTCAACACCATCTTCTCCATCGCTGTGCAGCGCCCCAGTTGGACACCCAATTAATAGGACGTCGGCCGGCCTTCTGGAAGGTTTTCAATCAGCCGTGGCCCCACGCCTATTAGGCTCAGTCTCAGCCCCTCCCTCACGTCAAAAGGTGGTCGCTGCAGGGGGTGGGGGGCGCAACTTGGCGGGGAGGGTTTGATGGGCGAGGTGATTCGATCACGCCGGTGAGCTGATGATGGAGTGGCAAAGCTGAAGGGAGGGATGTAGGGTTGAGAGGATTGTGCATCGCGGGACAGGACTTGTGCGTCCGAAGCGTCTTCACGTATGTACGTGCAGCATGGCGTCTGCCACGGTTGCACCTCATTGCAAAATATGCATCCGAAGCTGAGCAGCTGCGTGCGCCTCGCAGATAACCGTGATGTCGTGGCTGGCTGTGGGTGATTGACGTGGGCGTACCGACTACCAACCAAAGCTTCGATGGCCGAGGCCTTTACATGTGGCCGCATACTTTCCAGCTGCTGAGGTTTGTTGATAATTTACCCATGGCAAGCTGTGTCGCTAACCACCATGCTCGACGTCATGACGCGCCGCTCTCTGCCGCGGGCCGGAGGCAATTCCCACAAGACCTAAGTTCCCCATCGAAACAGGTCCATTCGCATCCAGGCCTCCGAACCTGCGACAGAGCAGGGCGGCTGCTGGCCTGTTCAGGCGGTCGTCAGATGTTCTGGTGGACTCGTTTTGGTGGACGGAACAAGCGCGCAGTCTGCCAGTGGAGCCAATCAGCCGAGACCCTGCCCTGCTGGATTGCCGCAAATGGACGGATGCCAGCGCACGCCAATGTGGGTTGGCGGCAGAGCCGGAGGGATGAGCAAAAAGGGCGGCATGGGCTTGTTTCGAGACAGGCCTCTATTGGAGACCGAATTGGGACAAGAGAAAACAGTCGAGACCGAGATGGCCTGCCAAGCGACTTGCGGGCTACAATGGCTTTGTCATTGTTGTTGTGTTGTGCTCCCTGGTGGTTGTCTCAACGCCGTGACAGCACCGTAACATCCGGTGGCTGTAGTGGTTCATGCTGACCACGCCCACCGCTGGCATGGGAGAGAATTGGCTGAGAAGCAAAGTTTCGCCCGGAGCGTTCGTTTCAGAAGGTAGGATTCACGGTGGCGAGAGACGCTGTGACTGGCCGCACAGTGGTTCATCAGGGGGACTCACCCAAAACTGGGCCCCAGGACCCTGATGTTCATGCTCTGAAGGGAATGGCGGCAGCCGTCAGTCAATAAATTAACTACGGAGACTTACCTCTAGGCTATGGTGGTGACGTGACGGTGGGTGGCTCGCAGTCCATTGGCTGTCAATTCCACCACCACTTCTCAAACTCCTGGCACGCACTTCCGGCTGCCCCGTCCGCAACACCAGGAACTGCACCCATTTCACCAGAGGCCATCACACACATCAACTCTCCTCCAGTCCAATCTCCATCGTACCCGCCCCTCCCCTTCCCAGCTAGAGGGGGGACCGGCCTGGAGACTTTTGGGTTCGATCACACGGGCCCTGTTCATAGTCAAATCCACAAGGTCTCAGGCTCAGGCTAGGCCTGGTGCAGGCTAGCTGCTTCAGTAGTCGAGCGGCTGGCTGACAATCCCACTCTCTGCCGCCCAATCACGCGTCTCTGCTGTTGTCTTGTCAACGAACGACACCACTCGCGCGCGCGCCCTCCAGTGATGCTCCCTCCCGCGGGCCTTGCTCCCAGCTCCTGGGGCCTGTCTCCAGTTAAGGACATGTCTCGCCTTTGGAGCCTCTCATTGTCCTCCAAATCCCCCCTTCTCCTGGCTGTCTCGTCTCGCATTGTGGCTTCGTTTGGGAGTCGGCGGATGTCTCGCCTTGTGTTGTCTTTCCTCGTAGTCTCGCATTGATTGTTTTTGTTTCGTCTCGGCATAGCAGCGTTTCAACAATGCCTTGTTATGATTGCCATGCTTAATTCTCATCCTCATTCTCAGGTGCCGGGGCCAATAAGTGGGCGAGCTGAATGCTTCAAGCTACTCGGTGCTTTTTGTGACACTCTCGTGGCAGATCGCCTCCTCATTCGTCCTCACCATTCCCTCAGCTAGATTAACATATCCATCACTTATCCCCATCGTCGCTAGTGGTGCCGATGGCCTCGATCGATGGGTACATGTACCCCGTAGCAGCTAGTCTGTACAGCAGAACCCCAATAATCCCATGCGACGTAGGGGGGGGGGGGGATAATTCCGCCAGGCCGCTTCTCGCTTCCCAAACCAGCAAAAGATTGAACGCCTCCTGAGCCGGCCTTCCCGCCAATTCAGCCAGTTCAGCCAACCTGAACCCTCGTGAGCCAACCTCGTGCGTGGATCGCGAGCTGTCAGCCGTCGTTTCCTTCCTTGGCCGAGCTGGACTGGCCTGGACTTCATTCGCTCCTTTGCTCCTTCCCGGTTGCGTCAACCACGGACGAGTGGCTTTCCCCCGCCGGCGCACCGCGACTGCTTCCTCATCTCCGCCGTCAACCTTCAATCTCCAATTCTCCAATCCCCTTCTCCTCCTGCATTTGCATCTGCATCTCATTGTGTGGTATTGCATTCCTCATTTCCCGCGCCTCTGGAATTTCGGCACCCTCAGGAACCCCTTCGAGAAGCAACAGCCGGCGTCAGGATCCCTTCGAGACACTCATTCCGAGGACGGCAAGGACCCGGGCGAACCAGTGAATCACCACGCTGCCTACGCCTCGCTCCCGAGACCTCGAAACACCACGGCTAGGCGACTGCGACGCCCTGCCTCTACGCCCTGGGATACGAAGTACTCTACCGCATGTTCGGGTGCTCACAGCACGCCTAGGTTCACGGCCAGGGCTGCATCCACGTCCACGTCGAACAGCGACGGCGATCCGACAGCAGCAGCTTCACTAGCCGCTCCCTCCGCGCTTCCCCTAGGATCCCAGGCCTTCTGTTACGGATTGTCTGCCCATCGCTTGTCCCCGGTTCACTCCGGTCTGGTCTGTCGCCTACGCCCCTGTGCTCTAGGCCCTGTGTCTAAGGCCCAGTACCTAAGCGCCAGCATCACGCCGCGCTCCATAATTCCCCATCCAAATCCAGAACAAAACAGCTCATCCTCGAGCCGGCATTCGCCCAAGCTCGACTGCAGCTCATCGCGGCGCTTACCACGAGCCGTCCCTGGCTTGCCATTGGCCGGCACCACTCTCACTACCGAGTCTGCAATCTGGATTGCAAGCTCCTGCGTCTGTTGAGGCACGCAACGAGCGCTCTCGCGTTTCATCGCTTGCCATAATTGTCAATTGCGAGGTTTCCGGCACAAAATAGCATTCAACTAGACGCCGTCGTGGGCCGGTCCCCCGGCAAGCCAGACGCGCTTCGCAAAACGAGGAACGGGTTCCTACATATTTACACAGGCATTCGCCCAGCCAGCCATCATGGATCCCTCGACGACTCTCGTTACTTTTCATCTGTGAGTCTGGACTCTCTCTTTGCTTCTGCTTCACATTACCAGCCATTTTCTTTCTTTGTTTTCTTGGCTGCGCTGCAATCTTACCTCTCCCTCTCCCTTTTTTGCTGGCCGACCTCTCCCTTTTTTGCTGGCCGACCTCTCCCTGCTTCCGCATTCCCACTTCTGAGACACCGTTTATACGACCGCACCTGTCTTGGTCTCGTGTTCACAGACCCCATTCATTGATTCACCCATTCATTCACTTCCGCCCTGGCCCGCTTGAGCTTGCTTCTGCGCCCTCGATCGATCCCCGTGGCCCCATCTCCCAGCATTCCTTTTGTTTTGTCCGATTTATCGACCAGCCTCGTTCTTAAGCGACCGGGAACCGTTTTGGGCCCTGTCTTAGCTGCCTTGGTATGCTTCTATTTTTTACTGCATTCGCCCTGAACCCCCTTGCTTCCCTCCTAGCCCCCCCTGGTGCTGAGACAAGGGCCTCACATCGTACTTCATGCTTTTTCCTTTGGGGTGACGCGGTACTCAGCCAGCCTCCTTGAGTGCGTGGCAGCGGCTGCGGTCTGGCTCTCGGAATGTGCTGGCATGTGCTGTGGCCGGCTGGGCCGTGGCCTGGCAATTTGCATTTTTTTGTGCTGGCAATGCAATGTAATGCTGAGTGGTTGCATTGCATGGCTGGTTGCAGGCGCAAGACGCCGTCGTGATGGGTCTCAGTCCTCCCTCTGCACATCTGCGCATAGTGGCTCCCCGCGAATCTCAGCTGTCATCGCAAATCCCCGGCCCAGTGGCTTGTTTCATCCAATTTCCTTTTCGTCCCATTCTCCATGCCGTTGCCCGACTTTATCGTGCACTCAGCGCTGACAAGCAACCCCAGTCAAACAGACCCTTCGGTCCAGTCCGTGCTGCTTATTGGGTCGTGGGACAATTTCTCCCAATCTTACCCCATGGAGCGAGACGTCCGGCGTGGCCGTGGCCAGTGGAGAGGATGCCATTCTTTTCGCGACATTTTCTGCGACGACGCAGCTGGACCGGGCACCCCGTACAAGAGGCACGGTGGTCTCAAGATGGGCCACACCTACTATTACTATGTACGTATGAATAGGGTCATTCGCCCACTTATTCATTCTCTTTCCGTCCTGTCAATCAATCATCAACACACTCCCTCACTCGCCCACTGACAACCCACGCTCCTTACAACACTCACTACCTATTTAATTCTTAATCATGCATTCTCTGACAAGGAATCTCCAGTACGAGGTGGATGGTGCCGTCGAGACTCACAACACTGCTCTGCCTTCAACAACTGCCTGCCCATACATGCCTGGCCAGACCGTCAACACCATGATCGTTCCTGTCGAGCAGGCTCTCCGGAAGCGAAGTGCATCTCTCAGCTCCATGCGTCTCACCGACTTCATGACTATGGACCCCGAGTCCAAATTCGTCACTCCTCGACCCACTCCCTCAGCGATGGCCGACAACGCAACCTTGCGCTTAGGCTCATCGCCATTGCTCAACCACAAATCATCGTCTCGATCACTCTCACCGGCCCCTGCATGGAAACGATTCTTCTCTCGAAAGGTGACGAGTCGCGATGATGAACGTGGCCGATCACCAGTCCGCGAGAGCAATCCTCGCTCAGTTCCCGACGACTCGGATGTCCGATGCACAACTCCATCTGAAGGCACTCGCACCAGAGACATCTCCCCCGAGTCCCTCCGCCGCTTCCTGTCTGATGATGTTCCATCCCGACCTGGTTCCAACCTCAGTGTGAGACCGACCTTGGTCATCCCCGATGAGACACCCGAGGAGAACGACAATGACGAGGACAACGATGACGATGACAACTTTGCAACGTCTGCCGTCTCCGAGAATCCGGCTTATACTACCGGCCTGACTCCTCCCCCCTTTAGGCGCACTGCATCTTCCGAATCCGTTGGTCGTGTCATTAACTCCCGTTCTCTCACTCTCATGCCCACGAGGCCTTCGAACTTGACCGTGTACGAGACCCAGGAGGTGCCGGCATCTGCTGTCATCCCGTCCCGGCCCAAGCTGGAGACCTCTCGCTTAACATTGTCTACCTCATCGAGCTACTTCGCGTCTCCCGTTTCTCCCCAGTACCCCGACGAAGATGCTCAGGCTTTCTACTACGACTTGACCGACGATGAGGACGACATGTTGTCGAGCAACAACAGCGATATCATCTCCTTCCAGCCCACGGCTAGCACGTCAACTAAGACGGAGTCTTATGAGTGTTACAGCCTCCCCGAGCCGGAGGAGAAGAGAAGCAAGATCGTTGGACCTCAGTCTACGTACGCTAAGATCAACTCTCCTACCCTCCTCTCCCGTGCCCATGTCGACCTCTCCGTCAGCGGCACCAACCTCCTGGGCTCGCCCATTGATAACGGCCTGGATGATTTTGCCAACGAGCTGAGTTGGATAGTTGACGTGATTGGCAACAAGCGCGACTGAGCATTGGCAACACCGTCCACATTGGCTCAACAGCAACAACATCACCTCCCTCTGACATACTCTTTTATCCGACAATGTAAACAACAACCTTCCGGCGTGGGCTCATGCCCTTCCCCACCCACAAGCTTCAGCATTTAGACGGCGTTTGGTTTGATTTGACATTTTATTTAGCGGTTTTCAACACTATCGCTATGGCCTGGGCTCTAGTAGCAACCAGGGCGTGGCATCTTTGGCGTTTTCATGGGCGGAATAAAAGGAAAGAGGGCGCGAGCATCTCTGGTATTGGGAAGCGATTACATGTTTATGCCCTTTCCGACAATGGAGGCTCTAAAATGGATGGGGAATTTGGGCAATGGAAAAGGGAATTGGCATATACTTTGGGAGACAATTAGGAGGGTAGATGTCCAAAGGAGACGGGATGTGACAAACATGTTTTGCAACGCAATTTTGAGAATGCATTAAGAGAGGATGTGCCATGATTTGCTTATCTGACTCCGGATGAGTCTTGAGGATTTAGATAGATGAAGAATGAAGCAATCATGAAGCAAAACAAACTCAATGTTCCCAATGTCGAAGGTGATGTGATGTGATGTGTAGATATCTCAAACCCTCCTGGGTAGTGACAACTTGAACGCTATTGTTATCTGTCGGTGTTGTATACACTATTTAACGTGATGTGCCAATACATAGGTCATAAATCGTGTGCGTACGAATAGAAGTAGAGGGGATTGCAAATAGCAATATTTTACGTTCTAGTTTATACCAATGTAGAGGTTCTCATCATTTCCAAACTAGACAGACAGTCCTATTCTGTTCTGGGCGCTTTCGTCCATTGGGTCTTGTGACGTGCAAAACCGGTGGGTATCTATATGTACATACGCCTGCCTCTCTAATCTATCCGATAATCAACATCTATTCATACACGCCGCCGCTTTACATCATGTAAGCACGGCTCCGCTTATTTTGCTGCCTCCATCGGCACAACGGCAGTATTCGTGGTCGAGGGGGGGTTTGGTGCCTGCTCAGGTGCTGTAACCTGGGGTGTGACAGGTGTTGGTGTTACCGCTGCAGCAGTAGACGGATTGGACACGACGGCGGGTTTGGGCACTTCAGGTGCTTTACCCGCCGGGTTGGCTGTCTCTGGTTTGGGCGGGAGGAGTGCTGCTCCCGGAGCTTTTGCCTCTGGGGCTTTCACCTCTGCGTCCGTCATCGTCACCTCGAGAGACTTTGCCTCCTCTGGCGGCTTCACCTCAGGGGCCTTCACTTCGAGGGCCTGCACCTCAGTTGGTTTACTCTCCGTGGGCTTCACCGCTTGGGGCTTCACTCCAGCAGCAGGATTGACCTCGGTGGGCTTCATTTCAGGGGCTTTCCCATCATCCTTTTTTTTCTCTGCCATAACTTTGCCATCTGAATCTTTCTTCTCTTCATTTGCCTTCTCGTCAACGGGCTTTTTCTTGTTTGGGTTTAAGAATCGCTCGGGCACTCCGCGGGCGGCAGTGGAGCCACTGCCAACCCATGCATTGAGGATCTTGCTCCAGCGGTGTTCACCACGACACAGGCGCTGAATCTCGCGGTAGGCATAGGCATTGTAATACGGCAGCCCTGTCTTTGGATCGCGGTAACGAGCGGGGTGGTTTGTAATGACGCAGAGAGGTGCAGGAGAGGGCTCTGTGTGGAACGGGTTAGTATATGGGTGCTATTTTCTTGGTGGCGGAGAGGAACTTACTGCCGAGCTTGGTCATCTTGCGACCGAAGATGATTTGGGTCTGGACAGTGCGGTCCTTGATCCCGTTCTCATCAAAATTCTGGAAGACGATGGCATTGCGGGCGCCTGTAGAGGGCTGTGGAGGTTGGGGTGGTTGTGCCGGTGTGTCAGAGGTAGCCGATTTGTTTGGGGCAGCTGAAGGGTTGGTGATGGGCTGGAGGTCCGTTTCTCTAGGAGGAGCAGGGATCGAGGTAGGAGTGGAAGTGGAAGACGGTGTAGGTGCAAGTGTAGGTGCAAGTGTAGGTTTGGGCGGCACGGGGGTGGCGAGAGAGATGGAAGGACTGAGTCTCTCCGGGGCCGCCATGCTAGACAGCGTTGGAGGACCGGATCCCTGAGAGGTATTCGGCAGAGCCAGGACGTTGGACTTGAGATTGCCAGAGCTGAAGCCTAGCATGGGTTGAGCAGTGCCGTTGACGCCGATGCCTGGCGGGGGAGCGAGAATGGGCGCGGCGAGGACACCGGATGGCTTGGATTCCAGGGGGCGCGCCAACCCTGATGGAGGAGTCATGATGGATCGTTGGGAGCCCGGAGGAGCAGAGGTAGGAGTCGGGGCTGGAGCTGGAGCAGCCAGACCACTGGTCGGTGGAGGAAGGAGAGGGGCTGGTGCGGCCAGGCCGTTCGGAGGAGGAGCGGGAGCAGCTAGGCCACTGGGAGGTGGGTTCGGAGGAGTTGGAGCAGCGAGGCCATTGGGAGGTAGAGTCGGGAGAGTCGGGGCAGCTAGGCCATTGGGAGGAGGAGACGGAGACAGAGGGAGAGGTGCTGGAGCAGCGAGGCCACTGGCGATAGGAGGAGGTGGTGGAGGCGGCATCGCCATTATCCGGGGTGGTTCTTCGGTCTTCGGCGCAGGAGGCGCTTCAACCGCCGATGGAGTCTCCGCAGGCTTCGCTGGAGTCTCTTCGACCTTGACAGGAACTGGTGCATCGCCCTCCTTGGGTGTTGGGTCCGCCGTAGTAGCAACCGTAGTAGCGACCGGAGTAGCAGCCGGAGTCTCGGCCGGGGGCAGCGGAGACGTCTGTTGTGGTGGTTGATCCGACTCGGGCTTCGGCTTCAGAGTTCCATCGTTTGTCGCTGGAGTGTCTGCTTTGCCATCTTCTTTGCCGACTTCCTTGATACTCTCCTTGCCCTCTGTCTTGCCCTCTGCACCTTCGTTCTTGCTCTTCTCCTTGTCTTTGTCTTTGTCCTTTCCCTTCCCCTTGTCCTTGTTCTTGTCGACCCTCTCCCTCTTCTTCTTGGCCGGCTCCTCTACCACCATGTTCCTCCCCATCCACTCGCCAATACCACTCCAGAAGGTAATCACGGGACCCTTGAGCGTCCTCTCGTTGAGTGCCGCCAGCCGTGCGCGCCGGTCCTCCTCACGCTGCTTCTCCGCCACCTCCCACCGGTTCAGGCTCTTGCTGTTGCGCTTCTCGACGATGGCCGCTTCGCGTAGCCGCTCCTCCTGCGTCATGGGCGGTTTTTTAAGAGCCTCCAGCCTCGCCGCCTTTTTCTGCATCTGCGCCAGCTGCTTCAACCGCTTCGCCTCGCGCTCCACCATCTGGTTGTGTAATTGCTCCTTGGACCAACGGGTCGTCGATCGCGACGAGGCACGGGTCGGCATGTCGGCGGCTGACGGTAGCCATGAGGTGCGCTCGGATTTCTTCTTGGGCCGCGGTGCGGGCATCGTAGACATGGGAGCAGGCGAGGGAGCTGCGGGCGTCGTGGAAGCTGCGGGCGTCGTGGGATCGATGCGGACCTTCTTGCGAAATTTGACGGGGATGGCTTCCTGGGCTTTGCGTTTGCGTTGGGCGGCTCGACGCTCCTTGGCCTGCTTCTCCAGCTCCTTCTCGCCTTCGAGGTCGTCATCAGCATTGTTGTTATTGTTGTCTTCTTCATCTGAAGAAGAATCCATATGAACGTCGGACCCGTCATCGTCGACATCGGTGAATCCCTGGTCGTTTTCGTCCTCGGCAAACAGCAGCTCGAGATCTGAATCGGGCTCCTCGTTCGCGAGCATCGACTTCATCCGGTTGCCAGCCGTGGACCGGCGTTCGCGCGTCGTAGCCAGCCATTGGACCTGCGGCTCGGTGTTCGTCTTGCTGTCAGAATTGCTGCCTCGGCCGGTGGCGATGCCAGCGTCGCTGTCGCTGTCGCTGTCGCTCGACGAGTCGGGGGATCGAGAGTCGTCCCTTTCCGAGGGTTTAGCTTCTGACTCCATCGCAAAATCATCCACTTGTTGGAACCCAGGGCGAGTGCTCGGAAATCACATGGCCCTGCGCGCATGCAAGTTTGCGGCTTTGGTGGATTCGTGGGTGGGTTTTTGGGTCGAAGTTGAAGGTGGCAGGAAGACGCGTTTTGTGGTGGGGAGTAAATTTTTGGTCGCTGACATCACAGGGCCACGGGTAGCCTACTGTAGTACTGGTCAACACCAACCACCAACACAGCACTGAATCCCTCCTTATGTCTAGTATTGGATCATTCTTGATAACAGGAAACATGGGAATATGCACTCTACAATTAAAACACAGAACTTTATTTAGTTTGGGAAATACTTGCGGCTGCGCTTGCGCTAGGTCCACTACCTTAGTCCAGCTGAAACTTTACTAGGAAGGTTATACGTACAGCATGAGTATTGCTATTCGCACACAGGTACTAATTCCTTCAACTAAACCTAGGCAAATCAATATACCTGCCATATGTATCAAGAGGCAGGGTGCCCTAGTACACACATCCCCAGAGGGGGGACTAGAAGCTCAACAGTAAAAAAAAATACCAACAATCGTATCAACAATAACCTGCCATATGTATAGAGTCAAATGGTATGATCTCTTACGCCTTAGGTCTATCTTGAAAAAATATTACTTAAATACAAAGTAAACCTTTAGGTATCAGTACTAACTTTAAGGGTTGCATTTTTTTATTTTTTATATGGTCGTACATTGCCAATTGTCTTTATGAATAGAGCATATGATTATGTGTGGCTGCTCACTCAGATAGTTCGTTGACTGTAGACAAACAGGGATGAAGTCAGCAGGGTGGAAGCCAGAAGGGTTGAATTGAATCTTAAGGCAAAGACTAGTGTGCAACAACCTTATTGTTCAACTACTGTCTCTTCTGGTGCTGGGTCTAGCACTTACTATTTGTCTCTATCGTTTGAAAATACTGTATGACTTTGATCTATCTGTTGACATTGAGTAAAGCCAAGAAACCAAATACTTATGTGTGGAGAATACCAAGCTCGTTAGTCCTGACAGTTATGTCGGCTGCTGACATCACATAATGCATGATATCTGAATGGACGCATCGGAAGAGCAGAATGTCTCACAAAGGTAGGGGAAGACAATGGGGTGGGTAATATAGCATCTGCAAAGACGTTGGAAGAGAAGGGCTGGAAATGGAAGCGCCGCAATTGAATGAAGTAACTATCTTGGTTTGTAACCTCCATGCTTGATTGTTCAGTTCCAGAGAAACGGACAAAGGTAAGAGAAGTACCTGGGTATGGCAGCATGTGAATAATGACGCACCTTGCTGGTAGTTTGAGAAGGTTTGTGCCAACCCATAGAGTGTAAGAAGGTATTAAACCACACAGTCCCTTTCTCACCCCCCCGCCCTTAACCTTGCCTCAATCTTCCTTTCCGCCATGCCTCCCTACTGACCTGGAAGGTGGTGATGAAGTAGTACATGCTACTGGACCCCAGTTGTCAAAGGGACTAGACGTTGGCGAAACTATCCAAGTGAACAATTGATGCAACTGGAAAAAACAAGAAGATTGACGAACGTTGTCAGCTTGTGTCCACTCAACCAGTGCCTCTAAATCTTGAAAATTGCTAGAATATAAGATGATAACGATCTCTTGTTAAAAAGGAGCTTGTCACTAAGTACTTTGTACCTTATTCTGGTCCTCACCAACCGAAATCCTCACGGATATCCCATGTTGAAGCGGCCTCAGGTTTGCGAAGCACCTGAAGCAGAAAGAGTCGACACCACCGTCAAGACAACCCCCTTCCCATCCACTTGCACGCCCCGGGGAGCATAAACATACACAATATCCTAAATGTTATACACTTTATGCATATAAAACATTCGATACTAATACTTAGTCTAGATCCTAAGTTACACTCAAACCCATCAAGGATCCTAACACGTGAGCCAAAGATTCCCAATTTGAGCGGAGTCTCCCAGCGATGCAGAAAGGATTCCAGTTATAATATGCTATCTTGTTTCGGCCAAGCTTGGACGAGGGAGTGCAGGGCAGACGTCGGTGTGTTCTTTGACCATATTGGGCACTCTTGGCATCACAAATACTACAAAATATGGAACTGATTCACAGAAAGTTTTTGAAACGAGCATCATGGCTTCGTCATTCTCTGAATTCCCCACAGTGGGAGTTCTATCTGTGCTCGCAATGGTACCAGGCACTCTCATTGGTAGTCCATTCATCTCATCAAATCCAACGCCCCCTGTCCAATCCAACCCAAACCGAGACCACCTGGTCACGTCCTATGCTTATATGTGTATGTGTATATGTATGAATAGGAATATGATATGATCCCCTAAGTGAAATCCCGCTTCCTTGACAAAAACTAACCAAACTTCCAACGCCAGACAGGTCTGCGACAGAGCTCGCTTGCTCCGGACGCAACTGCCATTGAAATCGCAAACCCTCATGTCCTATCCCCAAAGGATCTATATGTTGAATACCAATTTCCCGAGTAGCTCCTGGGATCCCTACATCTCATCCGGCCAGAATTCCAACTCTTCTCCATCCCACTCCTTGCAATACCAGAACCAGCTTCGGCGAAGGCAATTGCGCTCTGGAGGCGAGGTGCTGGAAGGCGCTGTAGACGTGGCCGTTGGCAAGCCGGTCATGGAGGGAAGGGTAACAGGGCTAGGCTCGGTGTCGGTTGCCTCAGGGACTTCATCCCGACAACCCCAGAATCTGCCGGGCGTGTGGCAAGTCGTGGTTGGCGTGGCGCTGGGCTCAGAAGTTGTGGTTTCCGTCGTGGTCTGATCCTTGCATCCGAACCAGCCAGGCGTCTTGCAAGTGGATGTAGATGTCGAAGTCGTCGTAGTTGTAGTAGTCGGACCGGGAGTTGACTGGTCAAGGCATCCCCACCATCCAGGGGTCTTGCAGGTAGTGGTCCGAGTCCGTGTCTTGGTTGTAGTTGTGCTCGCCGTGGTTGTGCTGTCGGTCCCGTTGCTCTCATACATCTTCCACTCGCCACAGTCTCGACATTCTGGGGTGCGGTGGCACACTGGGACATCATCATATTTGGTGATGACATCATCAATAACGGATCGAATCCTGTGGGTACCGATGCCAACTCGCCATCCCTTGTCCGCAACAACATCGTAGACGCACTCAAAGCCCGTGTGGCACGCTGTCTGCATAGCATACCCTGCAAAAGAGCATGAAGCCGTCGCTCCGTTGCATGTGCCGATGTAGACCGGGTCCGCCGTGTGGCCAAAGTGATATGCACCGGTATTTTCGCGGACTTGAGGGAACCTTGGGTCGGCACCGGGAGGATTGGGAAGGCCGAGTCTTGTAGCTGGGAGAGCCTCCGGGACAGCCTCAAAGGTGACGACGGGCAGGCCGTAAGTCAATCCAAGCATCGAGGTGACGGCTCCGCCAAGCGAGTGGCCGGTCAGCCAGACCATGGCATTGGGGTACAGCTCCGTCACGTTGGAAAATAGCTCGCGAGCAGCAGTGTAGTACCGGTTCTCGTCTCGCAACGCGTCGACCACGCAGGTGTTGTTGCAGGTGAAGGTGTCGGTGGCGCAATCGCAGACCTGATGCCAAGTCCACTGACCTTGTTGGGCGCAACAACAACTGAAGAAGAGGTTGTCGTTGACCTTATCATTGGTGGTGGTGCCTTCGCCATCAAAGACGGCCATGGATGTGCCCTTCAATCCGATGACAATTGTCGAGTTGGTCTCGTCGGCAAAGACGTGGCCGCGGAGACCATCGCCCTCCCATCCGAAGTCGGCAGTGCGGTTGAAGTGAGGCCCAACTTCCTCCCAGTCGGCGTCGGTGTCATTCCCGACATAGGCGTTGGCGGTCATCCTGGCAAGGGTCAAGACGGTCTCCTTGTCTGTGATGTCGGGCGACGAGACTTGGTCGAGAGTCCATGCCGATGCATCCAAGACGGCCGTGTAACCTTGTCGCCGAGACTCGGCCACCATAGGGTCCACGATGGAAGGCCTCCGGTCTACCAGTCGCTCTATCGACGAGGCGCGGCTCTTGGCCTTGAGCTGGAAGATTTCCTGCTCATCGTAGCCATCCTCAGCGGCTAAGAACACTCTCGAGGTTTCATGGACGACGTCCCTCTTCCGGTGGAGCCCCGGATGCCGGTAAGTGCCGTGGTGGAAGATGTGTCGGAGTGAGAAGGTGTGTTCGGCGGGCACGGGGGCCTCGGGATTCGGGGGGAGGGCTGGGCCCGGAGGCAGCAGGATTTCGTCGCTCAAGTGTCGGGCGCTGTTGTCGGCGGAGACGAGAGTCGGGGTGAAGGCGAGGAATGATAAGAGCAGCGCCGCGGAAACTCTGGCGGCTGAGGCGCACCTCGAGCTCGGTGGCCGGGGATGATGGGATGTCATGACAGGGCGCACCATAGGAGATGATGATGTATCAGGAACAGCAGAAGAGATGTATCGAGGGAAGTATGAGTGATGGGGAAGAAGGGGAAGAATGAGCGTGGTGATGACGAGGCGAAAGAAGAGCGAGGACTAGAGTCGGAGTCGGAGCGACGGAGAGAGGCGGAGGGTAGCCAACGATGTTGTCATATCTGGCACGCGGGCGCTATCGCCAGTGGAGCAGTGCCGAAAGGGTTCGTAAGTGAGGTATCCAGGTGCCTGGAGACGGAAGCGGCCTAACTGTTGGGATGGGATGCCAGTTGCTGGGGAGGTATCTTTAAATACGAGAGTGGCGCTAGAAGTACAAGAGTCCGAGCCTGGCGCTAACGCATTTCGTTAAAGAGGCTGCAGACAGGCATCCGTTGATACCCTGGCGTCTCAGCGCGGCCCATGTGACCCGCCGACTGTTCAGATACGTTGGGGTCTGGCGGTTATCCGCGAATTTACTGGGGCGGACGCCAGGCACGCAGGTACCTCTTCCACCGGAGTCTATCTCGGTCTCAGTGGCTCATGCGCCTAGCGTCCCCTGCAAACGGGCGTATCTCGCACCTGTGACCGGCATATGTGTGGTACGTAC
Organism: Ilyonectria robusta; assembly: GCF_021365365.1. Taxonomy (NCBI): domain Eukaryota; kingdom Fungi; phylum Ascomycota; class Sordariomycetes; order Hypocreales; family Nectriaceae; genus Ilyonectria; species Ilyonectria robusta. The sequence continues at coordinate 163,629 of NW_025764458.1, read as the reverse complement.
CGGGGCGGGTTATAGTGCTTCACGGGGGGTCGCGCGCTAGCCCAGCTGTCCAGCGCTGCTTGCACTGGCGGCGCGTGTTTTTGGCGCGCCGACCGCGAAGCTCTCTACGTACGTCTCAAATTTCGAGTTGGTCTGATCGCATCTTCGTCGCAACGGCGAGAGAACAGAGCTTCCACTCTTCCTCCTCTCACCACCCTCTCTATCTCCCCGTCTACATCTGGCTCTTGAAGCTCCGCCGTCGTCATGACTGCCATGTGAGTTACCTCCCGATGCCCAATTTCTGTTTCCCCGTCGTCACAGCGACAGCGACCATGGCCAGACCAGGCAAGGCCAGACAGGCTGTGACGATTGTCCGCCGTCAGCACCCAGCTAACCATGACCCGTTCATCGCAGTGAGAGCTTCGACAACATCTACTTGGACCTCTCCAAGGAGAGCGGCAAGTGCAGGTTCGCCGAGACGGGATTCGGCTGGAAGCCCTCCAGCGGCGGCGACACCTTCACCCTCGACCACGCCAACATCGCGGCCGCGCAATGGAGCCGCGCTGCGAAGGGTTACGAGATCAAGATCCTCCAGCGCGCTAGCTCCGGCATCATTCAGCTGGACGGCTTCTCGCAGGAGGACTACGACCGCCTTGCCAAGGTGTTCAAGAACTGGTACAGCACCGCCCTCGAGAACAAGGAACACGCCCTTCGCGGCTGGAACTGGGGCAAGGCCGAGTTCTCCAAATCGGAGCTCACCTTTAGCGTCCAGAACCGCCCGGCCTTTGAGCTGTCCTACTCTGACATTGGCAACACCAACCTTGCCGGTCGAAACGAGGTCGCTGTCGAGATGACCCTGCCCCCGACCGCCGCCGCCGACACTGGTGCCAACCCCCAGCTGGGTGGCGCTCGCGCAAAGGGCACCAAGGCCGCCGCTGGCCGTGATCAGCTCGTCGAGATGCGCTTCTACATCCCCGGAACCGCTACCCGCAAGGAGACGGAGGGTGAGGACGCAGGCAGCGAGAACGGCGAGGAGGTCAAAGATGCGGCTGCCCTCTTCTATGAGACGCTCATCGACAAGGCTGAGATTGGCGAGACGGCTGGCGATACCATTGCCACCTTCCTGGATGTTCTGCATCTCACCCCCAGAGGTCGTTTCGATATCGACATGTACGAAGCCTCGTTCCGCCTTCGTGGCAAAACATACGACTACAAGATCCAGTACGAGGCCATCAAGAAGTTTATGGTGCTTCCCAAGCCCGATGAGACGCACTGCATGCTCTGCATAGGCCTCGACCCCCCTCTGCGCCAGGGCCAGACCCGCTACCCCTTTGTGGTGATGCAGTTCAAGAAGGACGAGGAGGTGACGATCGACCTCAACCTCAACGAGGAAGAGCTCAAGAGCAAGTACCAGGACAAGCTAGAGCCCCATTACGAGGAGCCCCTGCACCATGTCGTGGCCAAGATCTTCCGTGGCCTGGCCAACAAGAAGATTTCGTCCCCTGCCAAGGACTTTATCACGTATGCATCGCCAGCCCCTTTTCCACCTTTGTCCCGTACTAACTCGTGTGTAGACACCGGAACCAATACGGAATCAAGTGTTCCATCAAGGCCAGCGAGGGTTCCCTGTACTGCCTGGAAAAGGCCTTCATGTTCGTCCCCAAGCCCGCCACATACATCGCCTACGAGCAGACCCAGTCTGTCACCTTCTCCCGTGTCAGCGGTGCTGTTTCCGCCCTCTCCACCTTTGACATCACTGTCCTTCTCAAGAACGGCGCCGGTTCGTCTCAGTTCAGCAACATTAGTCGTGAGGATCTTAAGGCTCTCGAGAGCTTCTTCAAGCTCAAGGGCCTGCGGGTTAAGAACGAGATCGACGAGGATGCCAACATGCTGGCCGCCGCCCTGCGCCAGCAGGATATGGACGACTCTGAAGACGAAGTTGTTGGGGCTAAGGCTGACCGAGGCTCTGCCGATGAGGATGAGGAGAGTGTCGACGAAGACTTCCAGGCCGACAGCGACAGCGACGTGGCGGAAGAATTTGACAGCGACCACGAGAGTTCTGGCTCTGGCAGTGATGCTGACAGCGGCGTGAACAATGATGACGACGACGGTGATGAGGAGGAAGAGGAGCAGGAAGAGGAAGAGCGACCCAAGAAGAAGAAGAAGACTGGTTGAGAATAATATCTAGGTCGGGGCTGTATCTTATCAGGGAAGCCACAACACTATAGGCAGGGGGTGAGAGTTAGGATGACAGATGAGAACCGAGTTGAGGAAAAATCTTGGTTTGAGACAAAGAGGGACGAAACGGCGTTCAGGCTGGAAAGATGGTCACACACACACATATGGGCTCATGTAGTAGTAGTAGTAGTAGTAGCAGCAGATGCAACTCGTGGATTTCAATAGGGCCTCTTTCCCCTTCTCTCTTCTCTCTCGAAAGTTGGTGTTCTGAATCGAGATGCGATTGGACCGTGCTGACGCTGCAGAGGCCCTCCCTCAGAAGTGGAATTCTGTGCTGATCAACTGTCTGCATCATCTCGATCTGAGATGACCAGCTTGACCACGACTTGGGTCTTGGCGTAAGACCCTTTTCCCATGCAACTGCGAGTGTGATGTGATGCGAGTGCAGACGGACGGCCGAAAGCCGGGTCCATAATCCCGCGGCACAGAATTTATTGTTTTGTTTCTGTCCTGAGCGAGGGCCGTAACCCCGGAATGGTTCCCACCGAGCCCGCCCCCAATCGCCGATCTCACCCGTTGTCGCAACCCGCATGGAGAAGAAGCCTTCACCAACCCTTGATGGGCCATGATCCGACGAAAAGCGGCCGCTTCCGTGCGTCAAGCGAACCTGCGGCGCATGCGCACACTCACTCACACTGTCACTGTCACTGTCACTGTCACTGTCACTGTCACTGTCACAGTTGCAGTCAGTCACTCACTTACTCTCTCGCACACACTCGCCGGTCCCTGCTTTTTAAACACCCGCACGCCCGCCCCTGGCCCCGGATTCACAGGAAGCCCGAGATCTACCGGGCCGGGTCGGCGGGGCCGGCGCTGTCCCGCAGGTATTTTTGGATCGACGGTTCCAACGTCTATTTGAGGCAAAAGACGTGCAACGGACTATGAGGTTGCTCTGAGGATGGATACTAGGGGGGGGAGCGTGCGAAGGTGCAAAAGTTGTCCTTGGCTTTGGGGGCCGCTCGAGAAACCATTGGCATAGTCTCTAACCTAGGTACCTATCTAACTATAGCTACCTACCTTACCGTACACGCGATTGAGCACAGTGCACTGGAGTTGCTCCTCGTCACATTACCTGTCACTTACAACCAGCATCTAGCCCGTGCATATATTGCGCCCCGCACCGTGTAAAATCAACTTAATTTGCTGTTAGTCAAGACACGCCATCCCATATTGTTACAGCTCACATTTCGCGCCTTCAGATACGCTTGGATCTCGCTCTCGGAACTCGATGTCGCAAGACACACCACTGCAAAAAATGCCCACGCCCTCGCTACCAAAAAAAAAGCGTCTCATGCCATGAGGGCCGAGCACCACATCGTGGCGACTGCGTCCCGCTGTCCATTCGCTGCAGCGTCGCGCAGCTCATCATGTCACTCGATTGATCCGCTGAGCGTGCAGTCACGGGATACACATGTACTCATTTATCGGGAGACGTTACGCCGCCACCGAAAGCTGGTGATGTCGACGGAGCCGACCCAATTGCCGATGATCCTCGAGTCAATCTTTGAGTGTGAAAGACGGCCCAGGTTTGACGGACTCGCCCCGCCACTTACATCCATCCCCGGCCTCTTTCAATGCCCGGCCTCTTTCCATCCCCGGTCTTTCATTCTCTCCCCTTCCCGTTATGAAATTTCGTTTTCGCTTTGAAACGGCCCAAATGCAAAATTGACATGCTGCGTCAAGAAACCCATTCCCTGTAGAGTGTTGATCCTGGCGTTCAGGATGGCACGCCCCTCGGATGAGCTCCAGTTGGAATTCTCGAATTCTCGAATTCTCGAAATCTTTACCTGACTCGATGTTAGTGGAAACGAGGTACTCCCAAGATTCCACCCAAGGATGCCAAGGCCCTCGAAAAAATTATGGGTTGATAGTTGCATTGCTCACGTCTTGGTTAGGGGAACAAGCGATGTGTTCTAATGTTAGCAATGGCCTATATCCCCCAGCCGGACAGACGGGATTCAAGTCGCCTGTAAAATCACTGGTACATCCTCGGCTATGCCCCCTATCGGTATACCGAAGCTCCTTGATCGCATTGAGACACCCTCGGAAGAAAAAGTGACAGGATGCTTCATGGGAGCACATCCGAAGGTCAAAAAACCGGTAGCTATCCACTCTTGAGCGGCTCGAGAACGCCTCTGCAATTCCCGAGGTGCGCAGGGGGACGTGGACATGACAGGTTCGCGGGAATGTCAGTCTACGGCACAGAATCGGGGCTATATGGGGTGATATTAAGGCTTCGAGTGCGTTGATCCATTGCGACACGGGCGACGCAAAGGTTACTCTTCGACTTTGGCGGCAGTTGGACTGAGGAGCTGAGTGGAACGATTGAGGCCGATGATGTAGCTGAAAAGGATATTTGGCCTTATAGGTTTCACTCTACTATCAGCAAAGCGTTCGCAGATCAACATCCGCTTCTAGCACTCCCAGCCGCCCATCCAATCTGAATGGCTGCATTTACCAGCCCCCAGGCGGCTCTGCTCAATTCTCCGCCTCGTATTTGCGTCCCCCACCCGTTGGGGTCGAGCATCTATGCTGTCTCTTTTTGCTGTGCCTTTTTTTTTTTGCTGTGCCCGTTTCTGCTGTGCCTCGCAGGTGCAGCACCTGGGACCTCCGCGTCCACTTTCATCCAGCAAGGGATCGCAATCCCTTAGATACACGGATACAGCAATTGATAGTAAAATTTCTATACCAAACATTTTTATTTAGCTTTGCATTGCCCGCTTCTTCTTATAGTGGAATCTTAGGTGGCAGTTCTGTAAACACCTCGGGGCGAGTATCACCAGATGGCGCTACAGCAGAAGGTCGGTACCAACAAGGGCAGCACCAACAGCAGGTCCATGACGACGACACCAACGACAGACACCAGCCGCAAAGGAAGGAACCACACGATGACGGCGAAGGTAACAATGACGTCGATTCGTCCGTCCTAGAAGAAAAAAACAAGAGTGTGCCACACTAACCCACAAAAAACCGTTGCCCGCATCCCATCCCGCTTCGCTCCCCTGACACCAGAGAACATACACCGACTGCCCTGTTGCGGCCCTCTTTCCAACGGCGGCATCCCAACTCAGCCCAAGACAAGATGAAAAGGCACTAAGAGAGTTAGTCGCAGAGACAGCACCCGCTTTCGACACTTTCGTCCCGCCCGGCGGGGGCATGGACGAGAGTCAGCGGCCTTCGGGAATGGGATGTGCTCACGGCGCCAGCGCCCCCAAAGACATCCCGGGGTGTGCGTGATTAGGTCTGTTGTTGGACGCACCATCCGCTACGTAGTAGGTAACGCGGGAGGAGACCCGGGAGGGATGTCCAGGAGGGCCCCCGGTATCGCCAGCCACGCCCCCGCTCCTCGGTTGCAAATGCAGGATCAGACCACCCATCAGCTCCCATTGCCACTGGCCAGAAGAGGGACAATGACGGCGGTGGACAAGGACGAATGCGTCTCCTGCATATCGTCAGCCGGAAACAAGAGCGGCTGCAGTTGACAGGTTAAAAAACCTTCATCACCACATTGAAGAGTGACCCAGGTAGTTGCTGTTTTTTTTCTCACTTGCTCTTGGCCTCTTGGAAACTCACCTCATCTTCTGGAGATGTCGGCTGGCCGGGCTTTGAGTGGTGTCATTTGGCGTCATGATTGCCATTTCCAAAAGGCCGGCCCCTTTCCCCGAGCTTTCTGACTTAAAATCATGGTCCCGGTTCATCTTTCCTCAGCCAGCCAGGTGGCCCGCCCTTCTTCCCCCAGCCGTGCCCAACCGTACCAATCGTACCAACCAGACCAGCCGTACCCAGAAGCTGGACAACTAGGCTGACGCACCTTGGCAAGGACCCTGAATAGTGAGAAAGACAAAGATAACAGGCTCCGCCTTGTCGTCTCTCTTCTCACCCCTCCACTCCCCTCCCCCTCCCCCTTCCTTCCCCCTTCCTTCCCATCTCCCCACCGCCCGCCGGTGCCCGGGAACGGGGGAGGGAAGATCACGATTCTGAGCAGTCAGAATGTCCCAGGATGATATCGCATGAGACGGGGGCTGGAGGGGCAAGGGGCCATGCCATGGAAACTTATACACGCTCGCCATGCGCCGTCCCGCACTTGACATGTGAGCCGTAAGGCTTCTCGGACGAAGGCATCCAATGGCCTGGATGGGCAGGGCCCTCTGGCTGCCGATCAGTCCTCAAATGAGCCTGGATACCCAAGCTTTTTTCCACCCTCGCCTACATGACCTAGGTTGGAGGACGGGCAGAGGTCCCAAAGCGCCCCTTTGGTCCTGGGACTTGGGTATTGGGCGGTAAGGGCGGGGTCTTTCGGCACCAACTTCAATTCATACATCCGACTTCCTTGCAAATTGCAATTGGACAGACGGATTCCGTCCGGCAAGACGTCAGCTCGAACCCACTCATGGCTTCCCCTGTTATCCATCCGCTGGGTATTATCAAATTGTAACAGCCGTAACGGCCGCGGCCACAGGCTCTGAGTACATGTCGATTATTCTCATTGGAAGTTGCTATTTCACGTGAGAGAAATAGAGGGTCGGTCTCGCTTGACCCCAAAGAGTCCCCAAGCCCAGTCCCCAGCCCTAGCTTTTTGACACCGGAGAATCCACGACATTGATTCCCAAACGAGACAAGCGAGGCGACGGCCAGAGGATTGTTGTCATCAGGGGCTCGAGCCACTCTGCTCAAGCTCTGGGTTACCATTGGGTATACCCCGTGACCAGTCACTCGACCTCGGTTCTCAGCTTTCTCGGAAAAGAGGAGAAGACAATAGAAGGGGAAACAGGAGACAGAAAGGGGCTATCGACCCAGGACCAGCAACAGAGGTGACTCGTCAAAGTCTGGGCAGACAGGAGCACGTGTTGGAGAGAAGGAGAAAGAATAGGAGAAGGGGAGACAGAGACGGAAGGAGAGATCAGGTGAATCCCGTGAGTGCCGACGATGGAAAAGTCACCCTACCCAGCATGCAATCTGACATCAACAGCAACATCCTATCGACCACAAGTCGAGAAACGGCAGAGAGGCACCAGGGCTCAAGGGGGCACTACCCAACAGATCGGTAGACCCATCCGCTCATCTAGGTGGAAAGACATCCGATTGTGTCGCTTGACGCTGTCTCGTGGTGCCGAGAAATCTTTTCAGTGGGGTGACCTGGTGTCTGGCAGCACGAGACACCAGCATAGCCCACTCCCTAGGAGCAATAGGGCCAGAGCACGATCGCTGGACCGATACCGATGCGGCTCTGTGCGGGTGGCGTTCGAACACTCCAGCAAGCTCCGGTGACGTCGAATCAACGGCATCCCACCGTATAAGCTGCCGGCTTCCCGGATCGGGGGCGTAAGTTGGAAGGCGGCGCCGGCGTTGGCTCAGGCCGCGCAAATCCAGTTGACCAAGAGTCAACCAAGGCGTTCCAAGCTCGAGCTCAAGCGCAAGCCAAGCCGCGTGGAACAAGAAAGCCACCGGTTCCCTCCCTCCCTGGAGACCAGTCACTTGAGGCGGACGGATATCCGTTGGCCGACGCAAAGCAAACTCTCGCCATCTGCAGGTCGCAAGCCGTGTCTCGCCCCGGAAGCTTTGGTCTGACCGAGAGGGATACAAGAAGAAACCAAGCCCGCGTCCTCGAAGTAAGGGTTTGCATCAAGGTCAGGATCAACAACATCCACAAGGAACACCAGCCAGTGGAACACCAACCAGGACGACCTCGACACGAGAACACGCACACGAAACGAGACGAGGCTCGGACCACGCAGGTCGCCCGATTCTAGACCGGACCCGAGTAAGCATCATCGCAAGCGCCATCGACTCATCGCAAGCGACAACTCCACGGCCCACTCCTCACCTTACCCGGACCTTACTATGGCGGGGGAGCACGCCGGGGATGCGTCATTCTATGACTTCCTCATCGACGAGCCCGAGGTACGTAGCACGCCGGCACCCGATATTTCCTTGTTGCGTCGCGTGAGGCCAGTGAATGTCAGGGGTTACCAAGACCCGGAAGCTTGTTTGGAGGGGCCTCGTGGGACATGGGACGTTGACTACATGGCTGTCGACCCAGCGGTTGGCTGTCTGGCAACTGTGGGTGGTTGCGAATAGTGAGACATGGCGTCGTTCGACGAACATCAGCTCAGTGGCTGAATCTCGAACCCGGGGCAGGAGAGTCCTTGGATCCTCGTGCGAGTCAGACCTCCTGTCTTGCTGCTCTCCCGGGACGGAGAGGGCCGCTAGGACGGAGAGACGGCTGTCCGTCATCCATCTGGCTTAGTTTGCCGGGCTTGAGCTGCCATTGTCATGGGGAGGAGGGTGATAGTGCGGCGGCGGCGGTGGTAACAGTGGCAACGATGACGAAACCGGGGGAGACAACAACCACTCAAAACACAGAAAGGGATATGAATGGAGAGAAGAAGGAGGAAAGAGAAAGTTTGGTAAAGATACGCGAGACCCATGTCAGGCGAGAGGGAAGGAGCAGGAATCGAGGCAGTGATTGGAAGAGCGAGAGGGAAGGAACCAGAGAAACCCCTCGCGTTCAAGGGAGGAACGAGGGCCACGCGAGAAGGAACGAGAGGAAACTAGACTTTTCGGTCACTGACGACGCAAAAACAGATTGCCATGCCCATTCCGACCCCAGCGTCCTCCGAAGAACGCCTCGATGCGACCCCGAACACCACCGGCCGGCCCCATCTCGAACATCTAGCCCGCCTACAACAGCCCATTTCCTCGCCAAATCGCACCAGCGCCCAGCCACAGCGGCACCTGCCGAACCCAGTCGACCCGCGCCACCCTTCCCTTGCTTCTGTGGCTTCCCACGTGGCGCCGCCGCCCCAGCCGCACCTCCCCACTCGCCATCCCCAGCTCGATCCGTCACGTGCTGCATCACGCCCCCTCCTGCACCCGCAACATCCAGGCGTGCTCGACTTACACGCCCGCGACTTACACGCCCATCACCCTCACGGCTCAGCAGCTCTGGCGCCTGCGACCTATGGAACTCCCATTACTATGGCGCCGGCGGTCTCTTCGATGCCCGTGGATTGGAGCCTGTATGGCGTCGCTCACCCTTCCATGGCGCTGAACCCGACTCCGTTCGATTTTGAGGTGCCCGGGACCATGATACCCCCAATGCCCCATCACGCGCACCTCTCGCCGACCGTCTCCGATGCCACTCTGGGATATGGAAATGCACTGGTCTCTCCTTCCAGCATCCATTCCTCCCAGAGCCAATACGGATTCGGCACTTCCTGGGACGAGAGCCTTGGCCACCGCGACGGCAGCACTCCAACGGTAACTACCCCGGCGGCTCAGATCTCAACCAATCCCTGGACCGATCTGGATGAACTTCAGGAAGAAACCGAGCGTGCCCAAGGTTCCCGTCCCAAGAAGGCTCCCCGCCCCAGAAGACAGAAGAAGGACGCTCGCAAGTCCAGCGACGCCAGCGTCAGGACGTCCCCCGATGCTGGCAGCCCCAGCTCTGCCTCCCAGAACAGCCGAGCCAGTGCCGCATCCAAGGCCACTTCCATGGCATCTTCCAATGTCTCCTCGTCGTCCACCTCCAGCCGTCTCAGTAAGCTCCGCAGCGCCTCTCGCACCTCCAAGAACAGCTATACCAAGCCCTCCGACACCCCAGAAGAGCGCCGTACCCGCGCCTCCCACAACCTCGTCGAGAAGCAGTACCGAAACCGCCTCAACGCCCAATTTGAGTCACTCCTCAATGCCCTCCCTGAGAATATCCGCACGGGCGGTGACGGCGAGGACTCCGATGGCGGCGGACCCGTTGACTGGGGCGACAGGCGGGTGAGCAAGGGCGAGGTGCTCGAGATGGCCCGCAAGCACATCGAAACACTCGAGCAAGAGCGCGATATGCTCGAGCGCGAGAAAAACGAGCTTCAGGGAAGTCTGCATCAACTCAAGAACTCTGCTTCGGAGGGTGAAGGCACAATGTCTGCAGGTCACGACACACCACTAGATTTCAGCATCAGCATGGACGATGACGATGACGACGAGCCAAAATAAGCGCACTTCGATCGCTATAATTTGCACGACACGAAAATCTACACCAAAAAAATGAATGACACGAACTGTTGGGATGTAAAGTTACGTCAATTACTCCCCTCTACCCTTCGCTCCGTTTTCAAACTTTCAGCTCCCAAATTCAAATTCATTCGTTTGCCGGTTTATATTCAAGGCTTCTACTTCAAAAGGAAATTAGGCAAGGGTCCAGGTTTTGCAAGGAACAGGCTTCAGATAGCACGTTTTCACGAACAGGTGGAGTTGCACAAGACTGGGGATGGGGATCTGGGCATCCAGTGCTACGCTGAGGCGGGGACATGGACGGGGGGTTGGACTTTTGCTTCTAAAATAGCTTTCTTTTTCCCGTTTACGTTTCTGCCTGTCATTTCTTCCTTCTTGTTTCCGCTGGTGGCTCTTGTGTGTTGGTTTTTGTTTCGTTTCTTGGGTTTCTTGGTCGCTAAATGGTGGGTAGAGAGCGAGCTACGTAGAGTTTTGTTTCAAGATGTGTTGCTTACATTAACACGTTTCATTGCAGGAGACTCAACAAAGACATACATAGACGCAGAGATCCAAATTCAGAACTGATTTTCCAACTATGTATGGCTCATGTCGCAAAAGTGAGAGAAAAAAAAGTAGCCACCCTCCCTCAATCGTAGCGAGCCAAAGAGACGCAGCTTTTAACCTCGTTCACAAACCCATCCATTCGACAAGGGCACTGTCATTAACAGATCACATGCAGAGGCACTTCAATATTTAATTTCTTCTTTCTTTGTATTGTAGTTGCAAGTTCCAGCAATCTCGACTTGAAGCTAGTCGCCCTCAGAGGCGTTGGTACAGATAGCTTTGCTGCTGGTTTCTCTAGAAGTTCGTAATCCATCACTCGTCAAATCCCATCCATCCATCCGAATCAAACCATCTGTCTAGGCCAGGGCTTTCTCCTTGTTTGCGTCCCTAACCAATGCCCTGTCTCTACCCGCCCTACCAGGGCAACGTGTAACAAATAAAACACAAACCCCCAATGAATGGTGGGTTTTATCTTTTGATCCCCTCCCCCCAGTATGTCCCAACTGCCATGTCGAGTACGCCTCTAGTACCACCTGGTATGAAAAAAGACAAAGAAAATAAACAACAAAACGACCGGTGATGCGACGCCTTCTGGAACAAAAAAAAAGAATGCGCGCAAAAACTCCATCCATGAATGTGACCCTCCACAGAGGATGTTGGTGATGGTGTACAAGTACGATACACAGACCAGGGGTCTCTTTTTTTAACCTGACTGAAGCGTTCGTGCTCCAAGATGCATAATTGTACACTCCAATTGCCAGGGGAACCTAGCATTGTGATGCGTCAAAATGCTGCAACTAGGGCATGTTGCAAGCGTGCGGCGCAGGGGCGCCTAAAAAAAACAAGTAAAAGCAAAGATGGCATGATTGCAGCATAGACCCAACCGGATGACTTTAGATTCGGTCACCATTGCCCTTGATATACGAGCGGGGGAAAAGAGCGTACTGTCCGACAGGGGGTGCCTGGGCGCTCATACTTGTCGTCCTGGCACGAGGCCGACGAGTCTTGGTAGGATCCGGGGACTTCATGGGCGGCATCTCGTCCCTGACAATTGACTCGCTGGCGTGGCTCTTGTGCAAAGACCGCTTTCCTACCGGCATCGACGGGAAAGGCGTAAGCTCAGGAACGGTATCCTTATCCTGGGACGCGGGCGGGGTTGATTCCTCGGCCTCCTGGTCGCTATCCTCGTGTGGGTCGGCGAGGTGGGTTCCCGGCACGCGGTCGCCCGTCGTCTCCGACCAGGACCCTGCCATCTTGTTGAGCGACGTGCTGCTAGTGAGCCGGGTCAGGGTTGTCCAGGTCGAGTTGGTCGAGACATGACGCTCTCCGGTGGAGTCAGAGATGGTTGTCGAGTTGGTGGCCGTTGTTGAAACGCTGGCTCGCTGCTGCAGCATGAAAGGCGACGCCTGGTTCGCCACTTCGAGGCTGTCCTCGTAGAAAGCATTGGACTTGAAGAATTTGTTGCGGAACTCGTCGTCGTTGGGATATTCCAGCTTCTCGGCTTCTGTGAGGAGCATCTGGTGGTGATAGTCACCAGGGATAAGCAGCGATGGAGACAACGTGAAGCCGTGGCACTCCTTGAAGCTCGAGGCACGAGAATCGGAGCGGATGTGTTTCAGATTAGGCGGTCGGCTTACTCTCTCCCCTCGCGGCAGCGAGAAGTTATTCTTGACTGCCGTTGTTGAAAGGGGGGTTGTGGCCTCATGGCCAACGAAAGGGGATGCTTGACTAGCAGGGCTTAGAGCCGGGACCTCGTGACGGGACGCGGACAGCATACCGGGCGATGAGTGATCAGTGCTGGTGCTTGGCGCCTCACTCAGCTCATCATTCACCAGAGCCAGAGCCACCTGAACAGGGGGCGCCATGTTCTCGCGTCCGACATCCAACGACGGCCGCTCCCATTCGTAGTTGAAGTTGGCATCAGCCTCATGCTCGTAGCAGTAGTCGATGTCATCCTCCCAACTCTCTCTGATTGGCGATACCGGCCCACTGCCATCCAGCTGCCCGCTTCTGCTCGCGCGGTGGGTAATAGACGTCTCCAAGGGTCCCAGGGTATCCGAGGCCCCACTCATCCGATGAGACATGGTGCGAAGGGCCGGAACAGACTGGCTAGCTCGAAGGGATGAGGTGTTACTGGCAAGGCTGGCCCGCGGACGATGGGTGAAAACGAAATGCTCCTCTTCCTCTGGCACATCCGCTAGGGGCGATTCATATGATGTACCACCAGGGGTGGTCAAAGGCCAAGCAGCATCGTCGGGGGTGGTCAGGGCATGCGAGAATCGAGTCTCGTCGACGGGCATGAAATCAGATTCAGGCATGTAACCATGAGACGTCGTCGGGAGCTCGTCCGGGCTCTCCTCGGGGCTGAAGGGTTGAGGTCGGCGGAAGCCACCACTGGTCTGCGGCCGATCCAGATCCGACGTTGGACTGCCATTTCGGTGCATAGACTGTCGGCTCGAAACTCGCGGCGGCGGTACTGGGCCAAAAGCAGGAGAGGCAATTTGCTCAATGGGGGATCTCGGGGGCCGGACTGGCGGTCGGGGCGGGCTGGCTCGGAGCTGCTCCTGTGACCGGGCATGCTTCATTAAGCGGCGAGCTCCGGATACAAGTGCAGACTGGCGGGGCACCGGAGGGGGACGGGGCATTGCGGCATCCTGACCGCCAACATTCTCGTATGAGAAGTTTGGGAAATAGGCCTCTTGTCCGTCAGATCCCTTGATGGCGCCAGGAGCGCTTGTTGGGCCCGAGACACGCAATGTCGAAAGCTCTGCCATCAATTCCTGTCGGTTGCCACGCTGGAGGCTGGCTATCTGGTCACGAGGAGTGTGTGTTACATGTTGGAAATTGAACGGTCCAGAAATCTGAATCTTCCGCTGGATGGCCGTCTCATCCCGAGAGGTTTTGCGGCGGGCAAAGATGGTTGGCATGAAAGTCTCCTTGAGATTAGCTAGAGAGCTTTCGCTGGGTGCTTCAGTAGAGTATAGTGAACTTCCGGACGAGCTGTGGGCACTGCTCTCGCGCTTAGATCTTCCAGACTTGCTTGATTTGGCGCGGCGGTGAAAGATGTTCTTGCCCATAACTTGCACACTATCGGGTCGATCCTGGGAGGGGCTTCTGCTAGCAGCAGACCGGTTCGAAGAGCGACGAGAAAGGGGCATGTTATCCATTGTCTGTTCCCAGATAGCACGTTCCGTAACCAGTAACGATGATGCGCTTGACGATGCAGCACGGTGACCGTATCCCCGATTGAGATGAGAGGCTCGCTTCATCTGGGCGTTCAATTGGCGAATTCTCTCCGGCGATGGAGGACCATCAATGGCAGGCTCCAGGAGTTCGGACATGTTGCGAGGGGACTGCTGCGGGAGGACGAGGTCACCAGTGCTGTTGTCGTTGTTGGTGTTGTTCATATCGTTGGGGACGTCTCCAGATATAGTAGGGAAGGTCGGTTTAGAAAGGGCGTGGGGGTTGGCGTCACGTTCTGAACGTCCGGCGTGATATTCTGAGTAGTAAGGCATATGCGAAGCCCACATGGCGGCGTCTCGGGGGGCCTCTAAGAGGCAGAGGGCGACGGCGAGGCGTGCCCTCTAGGGAATAGTCGATTATCCAGATCCAGAGTTGATGATGTGTTGTTATGTTGATCTGAGGAGCAGTGAGAGGAAACGAGAGGTTCTGCGACGCCGCAGATGCGATAGGAGAGAGGCGAAAGGTTAGGAGGAGGCAGACCAAGATCGATCCCGTTGCAGAAGAAGGTGGGGGAGGAACCAGGACGGGCAAGGTGACGGAGCTACGTATAATATAAGATGGCCTGGGAGCAAAGAGATTGATGCAATCTTGGGGGCAAGGCGACTGGTACCCTCCCAAGATTAGACAAGCCTGGAGCTGGGGGCTAGGAAGAACTAGGGTGTTGGTCCAGGGGAACCCTCGCCGGAACGTCGTGGTTGGGTTGGCCTAGCCCGACGGACACAACCCCGGGAATCTGGGGGGAGGTCGCAGCAGGGGCCCGCCTAGCAGGAAGGGATCGATCAGACGGCCAACGGGGACACTGTACTCCGTACGGCTTCCGAAGTCTCATGCGATGTTGGAGTCCCGGTAAGGCGACCTGAGGTTGGTTGTGGTGCGACTGCGCGACTGCGCGCGTCAACTCAGAGAAGCAACGGGTGAGTTTGCTAGAGGGCGGCACTGCCGCGTCTCAACAAGACCGAGGTGGTGGTGGATGCCGCAAACACCCACACACACGACACACGTCAGGAAACGAAAAGGCAAACTCGGAAAGGCAAAGTTAAAAAAAGAAAGAAAAAATCGTCAAGCCGACAGAAGCAATGACAGAAGGGACACCCGGTGCCGATGGCTGGGCGGTTCAATATGCGTCGATCGACCGCTAAGACTGGCGTGCTCTCTACCACCTGATGACAGAGAAGAAGACGGAATCCCAAAGCACCACGGCTGAGGAGCATATTAGGAGGCTTCCCTATAGGACCAGGATCGAGCGGCCACAGCGGCGCAGGTACGGGATGTACTACATAAATCGCGATGCCATCAGAGAGTCCAAGCTCTGCTGCTGTGTGCCGCAGGCTAAGACAGGCAAGGCAAGACATGGTAAGTGTCCATCAAAACAACAGGCATCGGAAGGATCAGCAAGTGGGTTTTGTTTCGAAGCTGGCTCATCGAGTTAGTTGGGTGCCGTACCAAGCACCATCCAGGAGCAGCAGAGCATGCAGTGATACCGGCCGCGTCTTGCTCAGGGCCTATAGGCCTTGCCGTCTTGCACCGAGGCACCACTTCTAGCCCAGTTTTCCCCTTGTCGGCTGGCCTGCGAGGGACTGGCTCCCTGAGCAATGCAGGAACGAAGCCGCAGCAGCTCCACTGAGGGTCAACGAGGTACCGTCCACGGAGTGGGTGGGGTCCGTACCGTCTAAGACTAACTGACGTAGTCGCGCGTGGGTACATGCGCGTCGTGTGCGGACAGGGTCCCCGTACAGTGCAGGCTCTGCATCTAGGTACGCAGAGGAACCGCACGGAAGCACAGGACCGCCAACCCTGACCACGGAAAGGGAGGGTGGAAACAATGCCCTGCAGAGCCGACTTTGGCGAAGGTGCACTGGCGAACAATCGACGTCCCAGGCTGATGGGCATTGGGTTCCGGTGGAGCGATATTAACGCGGCGGCGACAGCGGCAGCGGCAGCGGCAGCGGATGAGAGACACTGGAAGAAGTAAGACATCTCGAAGCAGAAGCAGAAGTTGAAGCACCAAACTGAGCGGAACGGGAGGATGGTCGGTGAAATGACAAGGGTATTCCCAGGTTGTCGTACCCCACCGTCTCATTCCCACCCACAGTCTCGGAGCCCTTTCCCACAAGCCGCGCTGCTAGTCGACTTTTTGCGCTTGCGAATGTTTGGATATGTATGCTGTGCCGTACGCAGCACTGCGCCGTTCCAAAAGGCAATAAGATTTACCACGCCGTCTCCAAGTTTGTGTGCCTGCGCCGTCAGCGCCAAGTGGGTGAAGCCGGTGGCTCAGGAAGCTACCGCCGACGACATCGCCTGAGCTCCCAAAGCTCGACCGAACTAGTTGACGCAACCATCCGGATGGCGCTAGAGCGTCATCCTCGGGCGGGTCTTGGGATCGTGAACAGTTGTGGTGCGTTTTTAGCCTCAGCCCGGGCGAGTTGAGACAAACTGCGACTGGGCGAGGGACTACATGGGGCCACATCGCAGATTGTCTCGAGGTGATAGTTGCTTGGGCACGTCGACCAAACAACAACGCCTCAACTGTCGGCTCAATGGTAGCGTCGATTTGAGGGCCGTGGCTGTTTAGGGTCGAGATCCAGCTGAATAAGGCTAAAAACACATCCATCCTGTGTCAGCCCAGACAGATAGATTGTCGTCAACAAACGACCGTTTCTGGACAGAATCTTATGCGCCTGTCGCATCTGCATATCCCGGTACGTCTTGGGGCGGGCAGGTGATGCACAAGCTGCGTGGAAACCACGCCCAAGCCCAGAGAGGATGGTCGTCAAAGTCCGATAAGGCGAGGCGGTTGGCATTCGACATGGGCCAGGATAAAGTCGTCGATTCCTGCCTTGTGAATCCAACCTTCGTCAAGACCCGACTCAATGTGGTAGGTCAGAAGAAAACTCGGCGTCCAGTCTTGACCGGGAGAGTGGGAGGGCGGGAGGCGGGAGGTCTCAGAAGGGTGGCGGGCAGGGGACCAGAACTAGGGGCAGCATCCTCCGCGGCCAACCCCACGAGGGAAACAAGCCAGCGGACAGGAGAAACACGGCTCCTGGGACTAGTAAAGCGACTTTGCTGGGCAGTTTCTTCTGCAGCGGCCCAGCGCACAGACGGCGCGGTACCCGGCTTGGTGCCCTCCGGTCCAAATTGCTAACATGGAGATACGGAGTACTCCGCGCACATTGGCAACAAAACGTGTTTAGCCATGTGCATCTTGACGACCCGCCACGCTGGGACGGATGAACGAAATTGTGGCACCAGACGCGACTCATTGAGGCCAAGTCGGCAGCGGACCCCCCCCCAATCCCCAACTGGCAAGACTTGGATCGTCATGTTGGTACGGAGTGGTGACGCGGAGGGATGCTGGGACAGGCCGAGCTGAGGTAAAAGCCCGAAGCGTATGGCAACAGACGCGATGCCCTAGGATGGTCTTCCTTGTGCTTCTGTTGCTAGAGACCTTGTTGGTTCTCCATTTGCTTGCTGCGCCAGTCGTAGAAGCGAAGGGTCAGCAAGCAAGACAGGGGCCAGGACATGGGCCGCATTCAGCGGTCAGGGGAGAAGCACCGACTCTCCGAGCAGCGAAGGGGTCAAATGTGGGCGAGAGGTGAAACCGCGACTGATGAGAGTCGGCGACTGCAGAGCTCATCACAGAGCTTTCAGGGACCCCAGGGACGAAGTGGCCCAGAGGGTCAGAGGGTCAGAGCTTAGCCAAACACACGAAGTGCCATCGGGGGTAAACCAAGGGGAAATGTGGATGGCCTCATGCCCTGTCGCGGTCCACAACGCCTCTTGGCTGAAGCTAGTCGAGCGTAGGCGCAGTGGTCCGTAGGAGGTTGCCCGTGACTGAGCCAGTAGACTCCAAGCACTGGATGCTGGGCTTGCAGTCCGGGGGCTCAAAGGAGGGGCGCCAGAAGCCTTGGAAGCTTCTATTACGACCTTGCTCCCCCCAGCTATGTTGTTCTCTGCGTTTACTGAGTTTGCCGCGCTTGCTGCGCTGGGACATGTCGCGTTGCGTTGCGTCGCGCAGGTACGACAGTGCCGACCGATATTCGTTTGGGCTGGATGGAGGTTGGCGAGCTAAGGTATTAGAGCTGAGACTCGCGTAGGAGTTGAAGATATGGGATACCGGCAGTGAGGATCTGCCCGCTCTTTCGACTTTCTTTTTCCCATCGGGTGGGACGGCCCTGCTGTTTTGCTTCTTCTGTGGCCTGGGCTCGCACCGTCGTACGTCCAGGGCGTGCGCGTGCTGCTGTACAAACGGAAAGTGCCCTGGATGGGTGACGTGTGCCCTCTTTCCTTGACCTTCTCCAATGCAGAAATCTTCTCCCTCCCTTGCCCTGAGTTCCTGCCCTACGCAGCAGTCTGCATGACCTGTACCTTTTTTCTTATTTGGTGTGGATGGGCGGGACCACCAAGGGAAAAGCACTGTCAGCACAATTGCAGGGCCCAAGACGTAAGTTTAGACCCCGGGACCACATTGACCATCGGCCATCAGCAATACGGGAGGAAAAGAGGAGGCAAGAGGAGGCAAGAGGAGGCAAGAGGAGGCAAGGAGGGGCCGGGGAGGAGAAGAGGAGGGGCGGGAAGGATCCAGCCCATCGCAGCCGGATGACGACAGCAGCCAAGAACGCAAAGGTCCAGCCGTCCATCACCAACAGATGTCCGTGATGTCCGCATTGCCCGTATGCCCGTATGCCCGTATGCGCATAAGCCCGCTTGCTCGCAAACTGAACGAGTCAATTCCCTCACACTCGCTTGCTGCTGCCTGCTTTGCAATCCGTGTTGTGTGAAACTACATTCCCTGTGTCTCGACCTCCGTCTTTGGCCGGCTATTTGTCGGGGTGAGCAGCATTTGTAGGGGAGAATAGGCTGCAAGCTGCCTAGACCTGAAGTTGATGATGCAAGCCGTGGCTGTGTGACATGCAAGGGACCAATGGCTGTTGGCGCTTGCCGGTGGCTTTTCATGCACCACAACGCCTCGTAAGCCAAGATCCGGGACTGAAAGCTCAGAAAAACAACTCGGCATCGTTAGGTAGGACAGATTCTCAGCTGCCCTCGCCTTGCTCGTAATTAGAAACCCTATTGTTGGATTACTTGACTTTTAACTCCTCTTTTAGGGTAGGACGCTTGGGTTGCAGGTACGTGCGCTGAATATAATTTATAGGTACATACGAGCGAGAGATCTGGATGGATCGGAAAGAACGTCTGTGTGCCCTCGTGCCTGCCGCACGCCATTATGCGTTATTGCAACACGGGATCTTGAGGGCGGAAGCAACCGTCATCGTAATCATCCGGTCTTCGCCTCATCGCCATCCATTCATGGATCATTTTAACCTTTCATCTCCATCTCCCTCCCCAGCAAAAACGCAAGCAAACCATCAGCCAGGAGACCCCAGGATAATTAACATCAATCTAACCCACCACTTACACGTTCTAGATGCCCATCTGCCAGCCGCGGCTCTCGGTCTCGTACTAGACCATTGACGCACCCTCGCGCTCGCAAGCAGCTCCATCCTCCGGGTCGCAATCCGACCTCAATCGCTCCAATCGCCAACTTCCCCTCGAATGCAAGTGCGGACGCACCTACAAGAGGCTTCGGCTCCAAGCCGAGTCTCCCGCTTGCCCACAGTCCGCTTCGCACCCCGGCCGCTGGGCGCTGGGCGCGGCCACTGTGCGGCAAATGCAGCAACATCCTTCACGCATGATCCTTCACCCTCGTCTCCCCCACAAGGCACTCCTCTCCCAAGCTCACGGGTCCCTGGGCCACTCCAACGGTCACCGCAGGCACAGGCGCAGGGACGCATAGGTGCAGGGACGACAGACGCAGCAGGCACTGAGGCACCAACTGAGGCCCGGCGCAGGCGCAGGTGCAAGGCACCAACGGTAGCAGGCGCCGCACACCAACCCAAACCAACTGATGCCCGCATGTTTGCTGCTGCATATGCAAATCCTTCCCCTCATCTCGGGAATTCTGTGAGTCCATGTACGGCGTCGTGATTTATGCAGCTCCTGGGCCCGAGGCACAAGTCGGTGTGACAGTTCCTGGCCTCGATGCGTGTGAAACTTCCGCTTAGCCACGATTCCCCTCCTCGGGAGCCTGCTGGACATGGCTTGACACCGCCCCCCTCGGTCTTTGCTATCTCGACAGAAAGCCACCAGAGCAGACGACACCCGCTAGAAGTGGAGGGGACGTGGAGGGACGTGGAGGGACGTGGGAGAGCTTGACAAAGATTCCCGATTAGACAGTCGGCATACCCTGGTCGGCCTTCCGTTTCCTCCTCCGCCTCACCTCGTGCCGGACGACGCTCCAAATCCGACCCGGCTCTCTCGTTTGGCCCTGGTTGATCTCCATGCTCAACAATGCGAAATCCCTGTGCCCCGACCCTGTACCCAGTTTCTTGTCGGCCATCCAGCCTTCCAAGTTCCGGCCACCTTCAATGCCCACTGTCCCAAAGAGTCGACATTCCCTGCTACTGCGCCAGCTCCGCCTTTCGGAGGGCTAGCGCCGGGGAACTAGAGAGCGTTCCGTTGCTGGCCTGTATCTGGCCCTCGACCAATCCATCTGTTGTCCTGCTCCCGAGGAGTTGGGCTTCCCTGGACTGACTGAGGGTACATTTGAGACCAGCGGGGTTTTGGACTCTGCTACCTCAACCCTGGCATGAACCCATCCCATACCTCTGCCGAGTATCTGTCAGTTGTACCTAAGCACTATTGCTACCACAAACATGCCATTTGCGCGATGGAGTCGCTTCCCGCCAGCCCGGGTCCTGCAAAGCAAAAGAGGGCTGCCTTTTAGCGTCGCTACCTTGCTGTCGGGACGGAGTTTAGGACCACGAATGTGAGTAGCGGCGGTCCTCGCTTCAAAGACCTGGCTTGATGCCGTGATCGGCAGTGTCGTTACGCGGTTTTGAGAAAGTTTATCACCGGTTACTAACGTGTCCTTTTAGAAAACGCACGATGATACCTTAGGGCCAAAGGTTGGTCGCCGTGGATGAAGCTGTCATTTCGACGATCCTTTGAGCGCCAGTTGGTTAGCTTCAGAAGTAGACGCTAGAACGCTCATAAAGTTCACAAGCTCAAACACGTCAAAGCATGGTGTCTCGAGCGAAAGAGGAAACGTCCCATTTCCCATCAAGATGGCGTCGCAGGGGAGCCGTTGCGCTTCCGTCGCCCGATTCGGGTGCGATCTCCTCCTCACCCCGGTTCGAAGGAAGGTCGACAAAGGAGGAGGGTTACCAAGCAATCAATCAATCAAACAAGCAAGCAAGCCAGCATGCAAGCAAGCAAGCAAGCCAGCATGCAAGCAAGCAAGCAAGCAGGTCGGCAAACATACAGGAAAGCCTCGCAGTCGCAGGCTGCCAAACTGCAGGCACATAAGACCCAGAGATTGACGGATGCCCGATTGAGTCTGCTGCAGCTCCACATCCTTCCCCCTTCAAGCTCTTCGCAGTTGGCCATCACGTTGTTGTGGACGTGTTCAATCAACATACACATGGGAGCGCGGCCGCTCCTGTACCCGAGGAAGCACGTGGGAGAACGATTGTCTCATTCCTCTCATCCTTTCTTTCATCCTTCATCAGTGAGAACCAAAATGTGAGTTGTTCTGATACCGATGGAGCAGAAAATGACAAGGCTCATGGGTGCTCTTCGACACAACGATTCGCGCGTGATCGGCGTGACCTGATCCACAACTTCATTTCAGGATCATCTCGTCTTTGTTAACGTGCATATCAATCAACGGTAATCTCCAGCGTTGTAATATTAAAAGAAGCAAGGCTCGTTTGCAACAACTGAAGAGCAGTAGTAAATAATCCTCCAGTCTCGTAACGTAGTCCATCCCCCATTCCCAATCCCCCTTTTCGTCCCTCAATGTACGTACACAGCAGAATACCTCTGTGGGGAAGCCCAACTCGATTGTCATCCTGTCAAGTGCCAAAGCGGAAACGAATCCCCAAAATAGTGTTACCCAGAAAGCAAGTTGCTAATAAGCCTTTGTTCCCTTACTGGTTGGTCCCCCCTTCTACCGGATCTACCTACCCAAACGCCGACGCTTGAAGCCCTGGCTGCGAAATGACTCCGGCGCCGGCCAGAAAAAGCAAACTAAATAGATATGCACGGCGATGCTAAAAACGAGAAATGAAGGTCTCGGTGAAACGTAAAAGAGCAATAAGCACGGGGCGATTATAACTAGTGGTTTGCGTACGGTCTTGAAACCGCCGCGTCGTCTTGGTAGCGGGGATCTGCGGTGCCATCCTCGACATCGCTCGAGAAGTAGTCGTCCTTGCGCCGCTTGCGCCGCACGCCAAAGAAGTCGCCCAGGGTATCACTCACGCTGCGAGAGCGGCGCCGTACCTCCTGGTCACCATCGTCGGCGGGGCCGTCGGTTTCGCCAAAGGCGCTGGCGAGCACGTCCTCGGACGCATTGGCCACGGCCTGCCCTGGTACCATTGCGGCCGAGGCGTCGTCCTCTTCGCCAAAGAAGAGCCCGGCGCGGATATGCGAGCGGATGCGGCGCATGGAGGTCTTGCGAAGTCGGGGGTCGTCCGTAGCGCGCAGGAAGGCGTCCTTGACGACGGCCGTAACCGTCGAGGAGAGCGGCGACGGCGAGATGAAGGTCCTGGACCGGTGATGGGTGCCACCTGATTTGACCGGACTGAGGTTGGGACGAGGAGGCAAGGCACCATCGGGCGCAGCTGCATCTCTCAGCGGCGTTGTTGGATTCGAAGCTACCGTCGTTGGTCCTGCACTTGTATCTATACAAGGCGCCGTCATGGCTGAATCGGCCGAGAATGTCCTGATACCTTGACCAGGCGGAGTAGACGGGACCCCCACGTCCTTCCATGGGTTGCTGTGGATCGGAACGTCTTGACTGGGGGAGCTATGCAAACCATTCGATCCCAGAAGCCTCACAGATGGGAGGCCCCCATCGTGATGTGGCGTGACGGCGCGGAGCGTTTCCACATAGCTCGCCTGTGACAGCCGACTTGATCGACGCGATTGCGATTTGGGAGCTGGGAACTCTTGTCCATTCTGGCCCGACGTAATGCCATTCGTGTCCTGACGAGCTAAACCGATCGTCTCCTCAACGCCTTCGGTGTCTGATAACGCGTCGTCATCGTCGTGGCTCTGCTCCCGGCCGCTCGTGATTAGGAAGACGCCAAAGAAGGTTAGCAAGCAGCCCCCGATAAACTTGGCGGCCTGCTCAGCCGTCGTTCGTTCGAAGTCGCGATATAGGACGGCACTGCCGACGATGACGCATAGCGTGAACATGACGAATTGGATCGGGATGACCTGCGTTGAGTCGAAGCGCTGCAGAGACTTGTTGACGTAGCGAATCTGCATGATGGCCGTCAGGAGGAGGATGAGGATGAGGATGTAGGTGACGGGCGTGGTAAAGGCTCGCCAGAGGGTCGAGGACAGCATCGAGGACACGCCCTTGGTGGCCAGGGCAGTATAACCGCCTGTTTCATGGTTAGCATCAAGCTCTCGAGCTCACATGTACTATCTTCCAGTGCGAGAAACCTACCGAACAAGCCTACAAGCCCCAAGTCGATCAGGATCGTCTGTCTCCCGTACCTGGGGCTTGCCCACATGAGGACGACAATGAGGAAGATGGTGACGCCTAGATAAATCTCAAAGCCGAGGGTTGTGATAGCGTCCAAGACGTCGTGGGGATTCAGCTTCGTCTCCTCCCCCTTGGCGCTGAGCACCACGGTAACGACACCGCCGACGGCAATGACGACACCCCAGAAATCGCGAGGCCGAAATCTCTCGTGGAACATGGCGGGGGCAATGATACAGTTTGATATCAAGGCGACAACACCGAGGGGCGAGACGATCGAGGCCGGTGCGAAGCCGTAGGCTAGGAAGTTGCCCATTTCGCCGAGCGTAATGAGAACTTGGCCCAGCCACCAGTAGGGCGACCTGAGATACGACAAAGCAGGCTTATCTTGTTCATCGTCGCTGCTGGACTCGTTGGATATGCTAGAGTGGAAGGAGTTTCGCAACGGGTCGGATTCGCGGCTGTCGTCGCCTTCGTCGTCATGGTCGTCATGCGGGATTGCAGAGCTTCCTACGCCATTCTGATAGCCATTGCCATTGTGATCACCACCGAGGGTGCCGTATGAGCCGGCCTGGTTCTTGCTTTGCGCCCGTTTCAATGCATCTTTGGCTCTCCGTCGTATCCGATGACGTTCTTTGTGGAGCTGGATGTGCGCATATCTTTGCACGTTGAGGGCTAGAGCAATAAGGACGTTTCCCACGATAGCAGTGACTATGCCAATTATTGAGGACCATTCCTGTAGCTTGTCGCCCGGGTCGCCGTCGGAGTCACCGCTGTTAGGCGCGTCACTGGGGAGGGAGCTTGGCCAGGCGTTTGAGGCGAGCGTAGGCCCTGGCGGCTCGACAATGGCTCGCAACATCGTCGGGCGCCGGCTCAGAGGGAGGCGAGAGTATCGGAGGCGGAGGAGATGAAGGAGGAGAGGGGATGGCTTCGAAAGAGGGTGTGATTAGGTGGCGACGGGCTATGAGCGCGCGAGACGATGGAAATATCGTGACGGTGACAATATCATTGGGGCAACGAGTGACCTCTGGAGAAGCTTCGGGTGTACAACATGACCAGCGGCCAGAGGATACAGCAGCTGCGGCAGTGCGGGGAAAGCAAGGCTGCAAGGCTCTAACGAGACATAACAATAAGAGGGCTGGCCCAGCGAAGAAGACGAGGCGAACGGCGATGTCTCACGTTGATAGAAATGGAGATGGAGATGGAGGTGGATTTCCGGTGGCGGCGTTGGCCATTGTCCCTCCGGCTGCCGAAAGGCGAACGAACTGCTTTGGTGCCCCAGGCAGCATGACCTCAGCGAGCAGCCAGCAGCAGCCAGCGGATTAGTGGATTATTGCGCGGGAGCGTCGGGGTTTCGGGGCCTTATGCGCTTCCTACTGGCCCGGTGCGAGCTCATGCTGTCATTTCGCATATCGCGTTGCGGCACCGATGCGAGACGAGCGAGGCGCAGGCCAATGGGAACCCGGTGTGCAAGCCACTTTTACAGCTGACGCCACACTCCCTGGTTGGCACACGGGCCCGCAAGCCCCGTCACGCTTTGCCGCTTCCATCGTCTTCCTCATCTTTCGGGATGTCACATGAAGCGAGTTCGAGGTACGAAGTACGAGTAAAGAACTGCTGAGTCTCGCATTTGCCCCCGTTCTCAGACGTCAACTTTCGCTTCTCTGTTCTAGATATGACACGAGACGACCACTCTTCCACTGCCCTAGACCCATTCGGCAACTCCAACACCACCGAGACCAAGCCCTCTCGATTCGGCTTCAACTCGTCATTCTCCACTTCTGGCTCCATCTCGGCTTCGACCAAATCGTCTCCTACTAGCGACCCTGACTCGGACGCTTCCATCAGCACTGCTAGCTCTTCACCAAACGCCAAAATGTTCGGCCCCTTCGATACGGAGCTCTCTTGGCCCGACCGTTCCATGGCCTCAGTCGCCCTCTCGCCCTACTCTCCCCTCGCCCTCCGCTCTCTGCCCCAGCCTGTACCTAGCGATGCTCCGTCGAACCTCGACGCCTCCATCTTCACCTTTGAGGACGCCTTTGAGGACCTTCTTGCCGTCTCCCAGGGCCAGCCGTTGCCAGCCATCGACGTACGCTATGAGCAGCGCAAGCTCCTGCGCTCCATGTTCCCCGAGGGAGAACCCGCTTACTTCTGGCTGCGCAGGTTGAAGTCGCAGGGCCTCCTTGATATGCCTGGCCCCAGCCAGCTCCTGGCGCAGGTAGCTGACTCCAATTGGGACTACTTCCACCGCGAACTGGACCGCAGAGCCGCAAATGTTTGGCGCGCTGTGGCTGGTGAAGACTCCAGAGATTCCCGTGATGTCCTCGAGGATGACGACAATTCCCTCGACTCGTTCCGAGAGAGTGCCGAGTCCGAGCATCTCCGCCGCCGTCGCAACGGGCCCGACCACTTTGATGACTTCTTTTCCTCCATCCAGTCATCCTTCTCCAATTCCCAATCCTCCTGGGACTCTTTCGTAAAGTCCATGACAGATAGCCCATCTACCTCACTTGAAAAGTCCCAGCAGGACAAGTCTCTCGACAAGAGCCAGGAGGTAACCAAGGACGAGTACGTGGACCGCTTTGGGTATTTGCATAGCAAAGTTACCGTCAAGACACTCGACGAGGATGGCAATCAAATTGGGAGCCAAACCCACTACACCGTCCGTCCTGCCGACAAGCAGTCTGACGAACCCAAGGATGGCGACAAGTCTGGTATCCATGCCGATGGCCGTGTAGAGACGAAAGCGGGCTGGCTCTGGAAGTGAGACTAGCCAGCCATGGCAGTGTCACTCTCGATATCACCTCGACTCTCAACTCAATGATGTATGATCTTTATGACTTGTAACTAAGTGTAGGATAATCGGAACAAAAGAGACGACCGTGGCAAAGGTCGTGAACTCTGGGAATTATATGAAGCAAAAAAATTTCCTCGGCATCGATGTCGTTTGACCACGCATATTTATTTACACGATTTTGAGACTGATAGCAATTGAACGCCAGTGAAACATTTTTGAGGTATCAAGAGGAGCAACTAATTTTTGCCACGCAATTGAGCTTTCTTCTTGCGCACAAGCCTCTTCCTCGCAATCAACCTCTGCTGCATATCCTCCTCGGCATCATTCGGCTTGCCGCTCTTCTCTCCCTCCACCGGTTTGCTGCCCTTGCGATCACGTACCTTGCCATCGCGCACCTTGCCATCGCGCACCTTGCCATCGCGCACCTTGCTATCGCGTCCCTTGTCGTTGCGTCCCTTGCCATCACGCCCCTTGCCCTTGTCCTTAGAGAACCCGCCGCTCTCTCGTCGACCGTCTCGAGACCGAGCATCGGGCTTGACCGTTGGGCCTCCGTTCTTCGACTGCTCTTGTCCCTGGCGAGACTTTTCCTCGTTGGCCTTTCGTCGCTGGACAACCTGGGCGTTCTCAATGGCAAATTCAACCACAAGCCTCTGCTTCTTTCCGTTCTCATTCTCGAGCTGCTGGCCGTTCAGGTATCGGAGACCCATCAGAGCCCAATGATGCGAGGTGTACTCGATAAAACCGTAGCCACGGCTCTTTCCACCAGCCGTCTCTTCCACCTTGGTTCCCTTTGCGCTCTCGAAGATAATCTTAGCCTGGCGAACAATACCCTTGCCCTTGGCCTTCCTCTCACGATCCTTTTCCTTGGCGTCCTTGCCATCTCGAGCATTCTCCTCCTTCGAGAGGGGTTGCCGACGACCGTCCCTGACGTCCGTAGCAAACCCAACGACAGCCTTTCTGGCAAGGTCCTTCAGCTCCGTTGCGCCCATGTTGCGGGGAATGTTGCGGAGAGCGAGACGAGTCAAGCTCAAGTGCAAGCTGGGGTTTTTCTGCACAAGCTTCTTGCGCTGGGCAGAGCTAGCATCTCTCATATGGTGTTCTGCCGGCGAAAGAATGTTGAAAAGGGGCGAATTTCGGTCGATGGCACCCTCGGAAAGAAGGAAGAGTCTGCGCTTATCCTTCTCCCTTCGCTTGGCGAGCGAGTTGTCTGCAAGGTTGGTTGCCTCATCCTTGTTGACGGCCTGTGCGATCTGGAGGAGTCGACCATCCAGAGTGTACTTGCCGTCGGGATCGGCGCTCTCATCCTGAAGAATCGAGTTCTTACCCATCGAGACTGACTCCTTGGGGCGAGGGGCTCCCTTGATACAGCTCTTGGCGTCATCCGCGTTGTAGAAGCACACGAAAGCTGTGCCAGCAGGCTTCTCCGTCATCTTGTTCATAACAACACGAGCATATCTGACTGCTCCAAAGTGCTCAAAAAAGCCCTTGAGCTGTGCATCGGTTGCCGTGAAAGGCAGGTTGCGAATGAAAACAGTACCGGAGTTGTCTGTCATCAGTCTCTTGGGTGGGGCGTTTTTCTTTGCCTCCTGCGCCTCCTTGTCTTCGTCGTCTTCCTCATCGTCATCGTCCTCCTCCTCCATATTTTGCATGTAGTTCTTCATGAAGTTTTCCAAGTCGGCGTCGAGCTCCTCATCCCGAGTCGGCTTCGCACCAGCGTCTTCCTTATCCTCATCATCGTTTTCGTCCTCGTCCTCGTCCACCTCTTCATCTTCGATGGTGGCAGATTCTGCGTCTTCCTCCGCATCCTCCTCCTCCTCCTCCTCATCCTTCTTCGCACTCTTTTTCTCTTTCTTATCTGGGTTCTGCTGATCCCAGGTCTCCTTATCCACAGCCCAATCCACAGCGAGGGTTCTGCCATCGATTTCCTTGCCATTGATGGCCTCCAAGGCAGTCTCAGCGTTCTTCTTTCCTCGGATGGTGACGAAACCGAATCCCTTAAGTTTGCCCTTTGATTGAGGCAGATCGGCGAATTTGACCTTGCCAAAGCTGCGGAAGAGGCGCTCCAGCTGCTCCGAGGTCTTGATGCTCCAAGGCAAGTTGCGCACAATCAACTTCGGTGCTTTTTGGTACTCATCCTTCTTAGGGGGCTTGCCAGCAGGGACTACGGCAGGACCGCTGGATTCGTTTCGATGCCTGCGCTCAGCAAGGTCCAGTCGGATTCGTTTTCCGTCCCACTCCTGCTTGTCCAATTTCTCCTTCGCCTCTTTGGCGTCGTCGGCGTCGGCGAAAGTAACGAAACCGTAGCCTCGAGATTCCTTGGTCTTTTGGTCAATGACCACGACGGCGTGCTTCACTGGGAAGTGCTCTGAGAAGAAGTCGGTGAGTGTCTCGCTGGTGGCTCCAGTAGGGAGAGATCGGACGAAGAGCGATCTCCGTTCCTCGACTCTTGCCCTCTTGGTGGCCTGGACTGCTCCATTGTCTCGATCCTCGAAGTCAGCGGGTCCGATGTCCTCCGCGTCGGTGCGGGACCGCTTGCGGTCGTTGTTGGATGCGCCCATATCGAGAATCTGGTTTGATAAAGAAGCTGTTCGACGACCAAAGGCAATGGCTGCAGCACCTTGAATGTGCTTGAGCCGGGAAGGTGTTGATGTCGTTCTAGAAGAAAAATATGGCTGCTAACCGATAAGACAAATTTCTGGTCATTTATCTAATCGCACGTGATGGCGGGGATATTGTCTTATCGTGGTGCGCTAGGCCGTAAATAGAAGACTATTTACCCAAATGTGACAACACGACCGCGTTTCCAAACAAAGCTTCACCACCACACGGGCATCTACATACCCATTTGACGCTTGATAACCCCCTCAGTCTGTCGTGCGTAGGGTCGTCTCCCGTCGCTAAAATGCCTGCTCGAACGTCGAACCGATCGACAAGAACCTCGGCTGCCAGACAGTCAAACGCCACCGTCGCATCACGAGCCTCCGGCGCCTCTCGTGGATCTTCTTCACCCCCCGAAATTGTCGACACCCCTGACAGCGCCTTGAGAGGCAAGGTCTGTGGTGTCTTTCGCGATGCTCAGCGAACTACGGCGACACATCGAAAGCTCGTCGTGAATCTGCGAAAGATTCACGAGTCATGCTGCTACGAACCAACCGACCCCAAACATTCTCAGTCCAATGACTTCGACGAAGAGGCCTTCAATCATGAGTTCGTCAGATGCGTTCTCAGAATAATGCCGATCAAGAAGTCGGAAAGTGTCGGAGAGAAATCAATTCGATTCATCGGCCTCTTCCTGCGACATGCGGGTGAAAAGGATAATGAGCTCCTTGGAGATATTGAGGATGATGCGAGTGTCATGCCCGAGACCCCAAGCACCCGCCTCACATCGCAGCTTCTCGAATCAGTTCTTCCACTCTTGACCGCCAAGGACAAATTTGTTCGGTTCAGGTCGACCCAGCTCATCTCACACATTATCAACTCTCTTGATGCGATAGACGACGATCTCTTCCAGAAGCTCCGGCACGGATTGCTTAAGCGGATCCGGGATAAGGAGGCCATGGTTCGCGCTCAGGCAGTGTTGGGTCTTGGCCGTCTCGCTGGTAATCAGGGCGAAGGCTGCACGAACTCGGACGACAGCGATGATGATGAGGACACAGGCTTGCTTGAGAAATTATTGGATGTTCTGCAGAACGACCCCAGTGCCGATGTGCGCAGGTCTCTTCTCGTGAATCTCCCAATCCTCCCCAACACCTTGCCCTTCCTCCTTGAGCGCGCTCGAGACCAGGATTCCGCAACGCGGCGGGCAGTCTATTCCCGTCTTCTACCGGCTCTGGGAGACTTCAGGCATCTTTCTCTCTCTATGCGAGAAAAGCTCTTGCGATGGGGACTCCGAGACCGAGATGAAAACGTTCGCAAAGCTGCAGGTCGACTCTTCCGGGAGAGATGGATTGAAGACTGTGCAGGCACGCCGCCTCCAGAAGAAGGTCAGCAGGCGGAGCCTTCACCACCAAACTTTGAAGGTCTTTTAGAACTGCTTGAGCGAATTGATGTGGTCAACTCTGGTGTTGATAATGGTGTTGCTCTCGAGGCTATGAAGGGCTTCTGGGAGGGTCGCCCAGACTACCGCGAGGCGGCTGAGTTCGACGATAAGTTCTGGGAGACTCTTTCTGCCGAGTCGGTCTTCATGGCGAGGAGCTTTAATGACTTCTGCCGCCTTGAGGGCGATGGAAAGTACTTGGCTTTGCTTGAAGAGAAGACTCCCGAGGTCACGAAGCTTGCTTTCTTCCTTGAACGTTATTTACAAGTCCTAGTTGAGGCTCTTAAGAGGGTATCTCAACAAGAGGTGGAAGAGGACGAGGACGAGGAGGACACTGTGGAACAGGAGTTCATCGTGGAGCAGATGCTCCAGATCGCTCTCACGCTCGACTATTCGGATGAAGTCGGACGACGAAAGATGTTCACACTGCTTCGGCGGATGTTGTCCATCTCAGATCTCCCAGATGAGGTTACGAAGCTCACAGTGGAGGCTCTTCGGGGGATCTGCTCACCGGATGTTGCTGGAGAGCGGGAATTCTGCAGTATCGTCCTCGAGTCCGTTGCTGATGTACACGACACGATCGTCGACGAGCCAGCTGATGATCCTGAAGACAGCTTCCATTCAGCCAGGTCAGAGGTCAGTGGCCCAAGCACGCCGACCAAGGGAGGCAAGCGAGGTGGTAGCCCTGAGTTAAGTGAGGAAGAGGCTCGCGAGAAGGCGGTCAGAGAGATCGTTGTCAACATGAAGTGTCTTCACATCGTTCAGTGCATGCTTACGCATGTTGCTGAGAACCTTCAGGACAACACCAACCTGGTGTCTATGCTCAACAACCTGGTGGTTCCCGCAGTTCGCAGCCATGAAGCCCCTGTTCGCGAGAGAGGACTGGTCTGTCTCGGCTTATGCGCTCTCCTTGACCGATCCCTCGCAGAGGAGAACCTCAGTCTATTTATGCACTTCTTTAGCAAGGGCCACACGGCTCTGCAAATCACTGCGCTCCATATTCTGACTGACATTCTCAATGTCCACGGGGCACAACTCTTAGCATCAACGCCAGGTCTCTTGAAGGTCTACGTCAAGGCCGTCAAGGGCGGTGCCAAATCTCCAGAGGTCCAAGCAGCTGCTACTGTAGCCGCCTCGAAACTACTCCTTGGTCGCATTGTCAGCGATGAGGAAGCATGCCAGGAGCTCATCAAGTCTCTTGTCGTGGCCTACTTTGATCCCTCGTCTGCATCAAATCAGACAGTTCGACAGGCACTCAACTACTTCCTCCCTGTGTTTTGTTTCTCACGGCCTGAGAACCAGGATCTTATGCGATCCGCTGCGCTCGAGGCTATCCATACTCTC
Source organism: Ilyonectria robusta (assembly GCF_021365365.1). Lineage (NCBI taxonomy): Eukaryota > Fungi > Ascomycota > Sordariomycetes > Hypocreales > Nectriaceae > Ilyonectria > Ilyonectria robusta. The sequence goes on along the minus strand of NW_025764458.1, from coordinate 131,892 downwards.
TACAATGTCCGCGAGGGCTTGGAAGACGATGATGTGGATGTAGAGGAGGACATGGTCAGCATGACTACAATTGGAGCCTGTCTGGTTGATTGGACAGATCCCAGGAAGTGCTATAGCACTACTCTCCTATTAGATAACGAGAAGAAGGCCGTCAATGGCGATGTCCACCTAGACTTTGCTATGGACATCTTGGAAAGACTTCGAGGCAACATTACCAGTAAGATTTACGCCAACAGTATCAACATGCAGAATACTAATGCCATTTTAGAAGAAGAAAAGAAGCTCATTGCCACTCTTCTCGGTAAACTCCACATGTCACCTGGGTCAACTGAGGAAAAACTCCGTGAGACATACGCCGAGATTAGTGCCGCCGTAGAGGAAGGATTCCTCTCCGACGCCACCAGCCGCAACGCTCTCTACAAGATCCATGTTAGCCTCGGCAAAATCGTCAATGCCCTTGACGAGCAGCAGCCCAGTCAGCGACGTACTAGTCGCAGCATGTCGCTGAACCCCGAGCGACAGCAGTCAGAAGAGAAGTCAGTTGTGGAAGAGCCTCGGATTAAGGAAGAAGACGAGGACGAGGACACTGAGGGCACCATCGTGCCCAAAGATGAAAAGACATCATCGCTCGTCGAGGAGCTCCTATCGGACGGCGACGTGGACATGACGGATGCTTAAAACTGATGAAATGAGATGAGTATGCACGAGTTTAACGAATCGGGCCTTGGATGATGAACACATGATGGGTGGGACAGTGGGACGGTCTCGGCAGGGTGGGCGTTGATTTAGCGATCGAATTGGGATGATATTAGACTCATTGCTATAAGTTCTAAAACTCCAGTATTGTCTAGTCTGGTCGGAGGCAGGCAAGAAGTCAGCTCTTGCTGCCTCGTCGACCAACGTAAATCTCAAGTATATATGTTTCGATATTACCTCTCAAATCCATGGGCCTCTCAGCGCGCAGACAACCAAAACAGCAGACCTCCAAACCCAGCGTTAACGAGCAAATGCTGTCCAAGACTCCACGCCATGCTGTACAAGTACTTTGGCGAGAAGACAGTCCAGATGAAGAGGTGCGTCCGCAGCGCCGTGCATGCAGCCATGACGAACGCGACACTAGCAGTGACAAAGAGCGTCAGCAGAGCGAGGTGCTGGCGGAAGACATGGCGGTGGCCTTCTTTATACTTGTGGAGCAACAGGAGGTTGGTAGCGGAGACCCAGAAGATAGAGCCGGCCCAGTTGCTAACGAGGGTGAGGATGCCGACGACGACGACGTTGAAGTCGCTAACTCCGTTGTAGGCGCTGGAGAGGTCGACGGAGGCGATGGTGTTGGAGCCACCGAAGGCGAAGAAGGAGGCGTGCTGGAGGAGGATAGAGACGGTACTGATTTCCGTGATGGAAAGGTTGGTGGCCTGCAAGGCATGAAAGAGGATGTCTGCAAGGAGGAAGAGAGGGATGTTTGTTGCGCGGGACTGAGTCATGCCGAGGACGGTATGAAGCAGGTGAAAGAGGTTTGCTGACGGGTCATGTTAACTAATAGATTTATATAAAGGGATGAGAAAAAGAAAGAGGACTTACCCGACTGCATCTGGGCAGCGCGACCACCTGTCAGGGTACGGTACACTCCAAATCCCCACAGGATGGCAAAGAGACCAAAGACAGTCCTAGCCCTCCACACCAATGACTGTCCCTGGAAGATCTGGTTCAGACTGTGCGCGAACCCGACGACGAGTTCAGGCGCATCTTCGCTGGTAAAATACAGTTTGAAACTGAAGGCCGCTGTGAGGAAGAGGGAGGTGAGGCACGTGCTGGCGAAGTAAGGGAGACTTTCAAGGCGGGAGAGGATGCGGAATGAGAGCATGATGTAGGCCGCAGTGATAACGAGCCAGAGGAGCTGCGGGTTGGGAATGAGGAATGTCTTGACGATGTCTGGCTCGCCCGCAAACTTTTGGCCGGTTTGATTCCAGCCCCTGGTGGCTCTTAGAGCGGCCAAGGCGAAGATGAACCAAGTGAAGTTTGGTAACTCAGTTGATCTGCCGTGCAGTTAGTATTGCAGCTCTGTAGAACGTTTGACACAGGGAACATACCTTCGGACGTGGCGAATGCCAAGGAAAGCGATCCAGACGGACGAAGACCAATACCAGAAATGTTGCTCTTCCTCAACATAGCTGCTGGCAAACATCATGATTCCATACAACAATGTGACGAGAATCAGCGGAGTTAAAGGTCCCTGCTGAGGCGAGCTGAATCGGATCACAGCGATTCCGCTAGCGATGGCAGCAGCCAGGGCCGCACCTTGGCCTAGAAACAGCCTGGGCATGTCGTAGTTGGAGGCCATGCTGCTCATCAGGTCTTGTGCTCGGCGCAACCACTTTGACATTGCATCGAGCCAGTCCTGGTCTATCTCCTTGACGCCTGCGAGTGAACGCGCCTGGCTGTCAATCTTCTGCCACTGGCAGGCCAAGTCGTTTATCTCACTTGACTCCAAGGCGCAGGGATCAGATCCGCTCTCTGCGTCAAAGAGTTCACTGCCGAAAGCAGCGGTGACAATGTTGAGAATTTGACGAGCATTGCGAACCAGAATCTGGATCTTGTCGCTAGTCTTCGGCCAGAAGGGGAGGAAGTCAGGGATGAGGGCCCCGAGGTTGTTCTTCGAGACGGGGAACCCGAGAAGCGCTGCGATTGTTGGCGCGATGTCCGATTGCTGAACCATGAAATAATACTCGAACTCGCCCTTGGGCTGTACGGGCGCAGGGAGCTTGGTTGAGATTGTCTTTAGCTTTGGGGCCACGAAAACCAGAGCGGGAGATGTCTCGCCGGGCGAGGAGGCACCGTGATTTCCAGCATCGTTCATGCCGTGATCACCGCACAGGACGAGTAGGGTTGAGTCGAGGTGCTTTTTGGACGCCATTGATTCGAAGAGGACCTGGACAATGCCATCCATCTCACGCTGCTTGGGGACCATGTTGGAGCTTCAGAGGTCAGCAAGTAGGGAGATTTAGTTTTGTGGAGGCTTACCTTCGGGGCCCAGCCTTGTGCCCGATGTGATCGAGGCCAAGGTAGTGAAGGACCATTAAGCCCCAATCATTATTGTCGAGTTCACCGGCAATGTTTCTGGTGACATTGTGGTCCACCTCGGTAAAGTCCTTGTTTGGCGTCAGTAATTGCCCAGTGACGAGATGTCTAAGAAGCAACAAACCGCAACGAAGAAGCTAGTGGTTCCATCCTGGCGGTCGAACGTGTTTGGGAAGAGCTTGAGCCAGGTATCATCGCCATACATGAGAAGCTTGCCCATGTTCTTGGCCTTGATCTGAGCGAGCCACGTGTCCTGGGCAGCGAGCGTGGACGAGGTGTCGGACTCGTCAAAGTTCAAGATGAGATCGACAAATGAGGGGATAGAGCCAGTGGTCATGGACTTGATCCTCGGCATGGTCACGGTGGGCGACCTGGCGTTGGCCGTGAAGGGGATGGCACTGCCATCTCGAATAAGGCTGGGTTTATGTGAGCAACTGGTGGAATGGTAGCCAGACAAACCAATGTCTTACCTTTGCACATATTGGAAACCTGAATCTTCCGAATATACAAAGTCGCTATGAGGGACAGAGGTTAGTGGTGTTGGTGAGGCGTGTCATGGTCAGCACTACCTTCGCAGAGCATCGACAACCATAAAGATTAGGCGATCAAACGGCGCCGGAGGCGGCGGCCCATACTCGAGAGGCTCAAACTCGGCCAATCCGGGCAGAAATGGCTTGTATGGGAAGAAGCCGGTGGCGAAGACGAGAATGGAGACGGGGATCAAGATGTTGGCCGCGGCGAGCAGCAGGCTGGACAAGAGCGAGGACCCATGATTAGGGGCGACCATCTCCGGGGAATCGGGGCCAGTGCAACGAATGACTTGGAAGAGAAAGTACGAAAAGGGAAATTTTAGAGAAGCGCAACTATGATGAATTCGCCATCGGGATGCCACGCCAAGCTACGATACTGGAAGAGGTAGACGTGTCGTGTCGTGGATGAATGCGCCGCTATTGTTGGCCAGCCTTGCTGGGCCATAGAGGTTGCGACGGGCCGGTAATGACGGTGATTGGCCTACGAAATACGGGGTGCTGCGCCACACAAGGCTGGTCCCAGCGAGATCTTGGGGACGAGTGAAAATATCTGGGATTGTGATGTAGGGTATCACGGATGAAATTCATATTTGCTAAACAATGAGACCTTGAACAATAATAAAAAGTTAAGCCGTCGCTGCTGATGTTGAAGAAGCAGCCTTCTTCTTCTTGGCCGCGATTCGGTCACTGTACTTTCGGAAGACAATGCCGGCCTTCTTGACTCTCCTCTTGTCAACACGCTTCTTGCCAATGCGCGCCTTGGAAGGCTTCGCATCTACATCCATGGCTATGAGAAGGAGAGTGTCAGCAGCATTCCATGTATGTGGATGGCAGGGTGACTTACTGGTCTCATCGCCTTCGGCCTTGTCCTCCTTGTCGGCGTCAGCGGAACCTTCCGCGGCTGTAGTAATGAGTTAGTGAACATGGTCCGTCGATGCCGTATCCCATTCTTCACTCACCGTCCATGGCGATATCCGAGGACTCGGGCTTGGGCTGCTTGGCCAACTCGAGCAGCTTGGCGTGGAGGCGCTCCGCACGAGCAGCCTCGACCGGACCAAAGACATTGGCGGCCAGGCGCTGGTTGTTGGCCTTTCTGGAGCTTGCACGGGCACTCTTTGCCATTGTTGCTGATGTGGTTTTTGTTTGAGAGAAGATGGATGATCGTATCGTAGATTGGCGGGGAGTCCGATAAGATCAAGTGAAAAAAAAAAAGTAGTTGGCGACGCTTGAGCAGTGGTGGAGGGGCGGCAAGGCTGTGGCGGCATATGTGGCTAGTGTAGTCAATGGGCGAACCCCTGGAGCGATGGGCCACTGGGCTTGAAAATGTCCGTTTCTGCCGCCCATGACCGCCTTCTTTTTCTGGACGCCCAGGTGTCTGGGATTCCTGGGCGAGCATGACATCAAAAGTCGAGACTCGAGACCACCCTGAGTCCCGAGTACCCCGGCCGCGAAGGAAGAGGAGTGAGAGAGAGAGCACGTCTGTGCCGGATCCCTTGCACTGCAGAGTCGTCTTTCCCGTCCGATCGCAGCTGCAGTTTCTTGATCGGTCTTTCCTTCTCCGTATCTGTCACTTTGCTCTCACAAGCACTGCCCCAGCCAACCTGCCTGCCTGGTCGTGACTGCCTTGGATGCGGCTGCGCTGCCAGCCTCGACGCCGCACTCGCACCGGCACTTTCCTCGCGCGCACCCTTGCGCCTGCCCTCGCGACTGCCCTCGCTCCTTCCTTTGCGCTCGACTTCCACAATCGCACCTGCACTTGCACACATCCGCTTCCTCAGGCAACGAGCGGGTACGGACACGGCCAACACAAACACACGCCATGGCATCGTCTTCCAGCCTGGGTTCGGCTGCGGCCCCAGGCTCATCACCCGCAGCTTCGGTCTCGCGACATGAAGCAAGCCAACTCGTGCGGCAGGTTAACCGACTTCTCAACCGCCAGCTTTCGTCCGTTTGCCAGGTCAACGGAATTAAGAGCACCGGCATCAAGGCCGAGCTGCAGAATCGCATCGCTACTCGTGAGTCTTCGCGCCTCCGCCTTCGACTTACCAATCTTGCACCCCCAGCCTTGTCTCAAACGGCCTCACTTCTGCCTCACCACCACCTTACCTTAATTAACCTTACCCCTCCCTCCCGCCTCAGCCAGTATCCCTTCAGCATCATCTCTATCTCGCCTCTTCATTCGCTCTTGGATCACACCACTGACCCCGTTATCCGTCGCACAGTCATCGAAGAAGCCGTTATCGCCCAAGACCCGTTGCGCTTCCAGCAGATCCGCCAGAGCGTACAGAACGCAATCTCGAATGCGCCTGCTGCTGGAGCCTCGCCCGCCCGAGCAAGCCATTCACACAACCACTCGCCCGCTCATGGTCATGCCCTCGCGTCGCCGCATCTGCCACAACCCATATCCTTCTCAACCAACTTCTCGCGTGACGGCAGCGCCTCTCGCCCTGCCCATCGGACCACCATGACTGGGTCCCGGCCAAACGTGAGCTTCAAGGCAAGCCCCTTTTACAAGATTGAGGCTTCCGTTAGCGATGTGCATACTTGCGATGGTAAGTCATAGCTGGAACCAATCCAGGGTTCGTGTTCGTAAATTCACGTTACTAACTTCAACCCAGCCATGTCCCAGCACCGCAACTCCGTCACCATCCCGCTCAAACTCCACGACCACCCATCTCTGCAGCAGTGCGTTAACGACAAATCCTACAGAGTGATGGTCTTTTGCGCGGGTGACAACATTGGAATGCAGGACATTGCTTTTCCTCACCAGTCCGAGTTGCGCGTCAACTCTGGCGAGGTCAAGGCGAACCTACGCGGACTGAAGAACAAACCTGGCTCTACTAGACCGGTTGACATCACCAACGCGCTTCGCCTCAGACCCAATTACACGAATAATCTCGAATTCACTTATGCGTTGACAAATAAGGCAGGTGGCCGTCATGTCAGGATGCCCCCGTCAATCTTGGCGCAAGTCTTGTGGCTCTAGAACTTTTGCTAACTCTTTGAGGGATACAGAAATTCTTCCTCGTTGTCAACCTATGTAAGGTTACCTCTGTCGAGGAGTTGGTCACCCGTATTTCCTCCGGCAAGAGGATACCTATACAATCCGTCCTTCAAGAATGTAAGTATCAGCCAACTGATAGCAAAGCTGGCTACGATGCTAATGACACGCAGTTACCGAGAAAGCCCAGGACCAGGACGTCGTCGCGACTTCTCAGGTGCTATCCCTCAAGTGCCCTCTCTCGTATATGCGCCTCGACCTTCCTTGCCGTGGCCTCAGCTGCGCGCACATCCAATGCTTTGATGCCACGTCCTATCTCCAGCTCCAGGAACAAGGCCCCCAGTGGCTTTGCCCCATTTGTAATAAGTCCGCGCCCTTTGAGCAACTCGCGGTTGATGAGTAAGTCGTACACGCAATACCACGGTCCCGTTCTTGAGTGTTGATAAGTCTGCCTGTTAGATATGTCAAGGATATTCTCAGCAATACGCCAAAGAGTTTAGAGACGGTGACTATTGAGCCTTCTGGAAAGTGGTATATCAAGACCAGTGATGACGAACGAGATAAACATGCGTCCCAGTCTCAACAATCTCAATTCGACAATGATGATTACGACGATGACGACGACCTGGAGATTTCGGAGGTCAATATTATCGGCCGCCGGCTTGAAACCCCAAAGAACGCCGCATCTAGCACCAGCACACCCATCTCAGCTGGTCCACGAGGAGTCGCGTCAACCAGTGCTAAGCGGCCTGCAGCCGCCGTTATAGACCTCACTCTCTCATCAGATGATGATGATGACGAGCCTATCCAGCGACCCACCAAGAGGCAGAACACTTCCACCAATGGCTTCCACAGCCCGGACAACCTGGATTTCCTGAACGAGACGCTTGGGTACCCGTCTTAGGAAGACTCTGACCAGTCGCGCAGACGGCGAGTGAAACATCGCAAGCCGAAGAAGGTGCACAGGCGGCGCAGCTGCGCATAACGGGTTTGGAGAGAGGGCCACCTCTGGTCTTCGGCAGCTTTTGGCTCTCTGTTTATTTTTTTACTTTTTTGCTTGTTCACTATTTTGCATTGGTCCAGTACGGCGTTCGAGGAGACGGAAAAGATTCCCCTGTTGCCCGAAACTCGAGGTGGCTCTTTTGATTTTACTATCTTCGGTTAGTGTCGCGGAGTATGGGGAGGGACTACGACCATAACTGAAGGGGAGTTATGGGGATAAGAGTCAACGACTGTTGCATAAGACGGCATGGTTGCATGGACAGGATGCATGGACGGACAGTGAGGAAGGATATAGGTTTTCCAGACACATTATCGCAGAGAGGAGACGAAATGATAAAAATGTTGAAAGCATATAAGCGATCCAAAAAAAAACACCAGTGTGTTGTCATTCATAGGGAGTAACTAAGCCAATGGCATCCCATCCCATCCAATCCCATCCAATTCATCCATCCATGACATCTCATCAATCTAAACCGCCTCTTGAAGGTGTCCGTTTTTCTTTTTAAAATCTAAATCGCCATGTCATCCGAGCATCTCCTAACCAGAGAGAAATCGCCTATTCTAAATCACAACGCCAAATCCGCCTTTCGCTTCACGGGCAGTCCCGCCTCGGAGCTCCAAGAATCCACGTTGTGGATCAGACAAGCTTCGCCCTGGTCTCGGCGGGCCAGACGGCCAATGGTGAAGACCTTCTCTCCAGCGGCGGAAAGGGTCTGGGCGACGGCTTCCGCCTGGGCAGCTTCGACGGCGATGACCATGCCAATGCCGGAGTTGAAGGTGCGGCACATCTCGGTAGGAGTGACGTTACCGGCCGTCTTGAGCCACTTGAAGACCGGGGGGATCTCCCAGGAGCCAAACTCGATCTCGGCGGCGAGGGCCTCGGGGAGCATGCGGGGCACATTCTCGAGGAGACCGCCGCCGGTGATGTGGGCGAGACCCTTGATCTGGCCCAGAACGGAGAGCAGGCTCTTGACGTAGATGCGAGTAGGGGTAAGGAGAGACTCGCCGATGGACAAAGACTGGTCCCAGGGAGCGGGGGTGGTGTAGCTGAGGCCGGCGCTCTTGACGATGCGGCGGACTAGGGAGAAGCCGTTGGAGTGGACACCCGCAGAACCGAGACCCAGGAGCACGTCGCCCTCGACCATGGCATCCAAACGGGGGAGGCGGCCGGCGTTGGTGACGGTGCCAACAGCGCAGCCGGCGGCATCGTAGTCATCCTTCTGGTACATGCCGGGCATCTCGGCCGTCTCGCCGCCGACAAGGGCACATCCAGCCTGACGGCAACCAGTGGCGACACCCTCGACGAAAGCGGCCGCAGTGGAAAGCTCGAGTTTGCTGCAGCCGTAGTAGTCGAGGAACATGAGGGGGGTGGCGCCCTGGACGACCAGGTCATTGACGTTCATGGCGACCAGATCAATGCCGACGGTGTCGTGCTTGTTCATGGCCTGGGCAATCATGAGCTTGGTGCCGACGCCGTCAATGGCGCCGACCATGATAGGGGCATCAGGGAAGCCGCACTTGGAGAGGTCAACCTCTCCGCCGAAGCCGCCAATCTCGGCATCGGCACCAGCCCGCTTGGTGCTGGCAACGGCCTTCTTGATCTTGTCGACAAAGTCGTTGCCGGCCTGGATGTCCACACCAGCTTGGGCATAGGTCATGCTCGCCTGCTTGGTGTCTCGGAAAGCACGGTAAGCGATGTCCTTTCGGTAGAAAGCACCCTCGAAATCAATGACCTTGGCGTCGAGGGCAGCGTAGGCAGCATCGACAGCAGCACGGAGGGAGTCTCCAACAGCGTTGATGGCAATCACACGACCGCCAGAGGTCTTCAACACGCTGCCATCGAGGGTGGTGCCAGCGTGGAAGATGGTGCACCCCTCAGGGGCAGTTTGGACAGACATCTCAGCTCCCTTGGGATATGAGCCAGGGTAACCGGGCGAAGCGAGAACAACGGTGGCGCTGAACTTGTTCTCAATGGTCAGGTTGCAGTTATCGAGGTAGCCGTTGGCACAAGCAAGCATGACATCGGCCAAGTCAGTATCAGCAGACAGCAGAGGAAGAACAGTCTGGGTCTCAGGATCACCGAAGCGAACGTTGTACTCTAGCACCTTGGGGCCGGCGCTGGTGATCATGAGGCCGGTGAAGAGAACACCTCGGAATGGCTGTTGCTCCCGACGCATACCAGCGAAGGTGGGCTCGAGAATCTCGCGGTCGATCTGCTCGGTGAGCTCCTTGGTGGCAATGTTGGTGGGAGCATAGCAGCCCATGCCACCAGTGTTGGGACCCAGGTCACCGTCAAAGATGCGCTTGTGGTCCTGGGCAAGCGGGAGAGATCGGTAGGCGTAGCCGTCGCAAAAGGTGAGAACGCTGAGCTCATCGCCAATGAGGAGTTCCTCGATGACGACCTCGCTGCCAGCATCGCCAAACTCCTTGTCCACCATGATCTGCTTGAGAGCGGCCTTGGCCTCGTCCTTGGTCTGGGGAAGGATGACTCCCTTGCCGGCCGCCAGGCCGGTGGCCTTGATGACGATGTCGTGGCTGATGCTGTTGATATAGGCAACGGCCTTGTCGAAGTCGGAGAAGTTCTCGTAGGCGGCGGTAGGGATATCAAACTTCTTCATGAAGTCCTTAGAGTAGGTCTTGCTACCCTCGAGACGAGCGGCCTCCTTGGAGGGGCCGAAGACAGGGATGCCAGCATTCTTGAACCAGCCTTCAACACCATCGACAAGAGGTGCCTCGGGGCCGGGGACAACGAGGCTGATCTGGTTGTCCTGGGCGAACTTGACGAGTCCAGCGAAGTCATCAGCCTTGACGGAGCCGACGTTGGCGACCTTGGGGCACGAGGCCGTGCCACCGTTTCCGGGTACGGCAAAGATTTGCTCGACGCGGGAAGACTGGCTCAGCTTCCAGGCGAGGGCGTGCTCGCGGCCGCCGTTGCCGATGAGGAGGATTCGGAGATCAGCCATGGTGTCGCGGGGTCCAAGAACTGCGTCGTGGGTCGTTGGCGGGGTTAAGCCGTCTCGAGACTCGAGTGTTTAGGTGGGTAGGTGCTGCTCCCAGAAACCCTCACTGGCGCATGCGCTTGGAGGATCGCGATTTGCAAAAGCAAGCGGTTGCAATTGGCCCGGGCTCGCGAGAGATGACCAGCTCTGGGGGAGGGAATCGATTATGTGGCTGGCTGGTCGAGAATAAATTGCGCTGCAGCTATTTTTTTTTTTACTCCCGCCGCCATCGCAACTGCCCCGCGCTGTGTTTTTTCCCTTCCCTAACATGCGACCCTCTTTAGGTACGTAGTGCCCCCGCGTTTGCCAAGACATTTATCCCCTTGATAAGAACCCATTGAGCATCCTTATCAACACGTGCCGTCCACATCTTACCCTGGACCACCACTCCTACGATACGTTGAGCTCACTGAGCTCCAGTAAGGGAGGAGTGCGCCAGGAGGTCAACCATCACAGTGCAGCTCAACCTCAACGACCACCTCAGATCTAATATTCCCCATTATCTACCCCCAATGCCAACGCCCTAGTCCCATAACCTACTTTCAAACCGCAAATATGTCCTTCGAACCCGTCATGCCCCCCTACAACTCCTCCGACCCCTCCGCCAACTTCCTCAGCTCCTCGTGCCTCGACTTCCTCCTCATCGAGCTCGTACCCCTCGCCTACCGCGTCACCCACGACCGCGATGCCGCCGTGCTCGAACCTGCAAGTGCCCCGACAGATGTTGCATCCACCAGCCATGCTGTGAGCTCCAACGCCGCCGGAGTTGTCTCCGCTCCGGGCACTAGAAAGATGGACGAGGAGGAGGATCTGGATGCCGTACATTACCGTCTGGAGATGCTGGGTTACCGAGTCGGACAGGGGCTTGTTGAAAGGTCAGAGAAACACCCGGGAAGGCGCCCGTAAGTGGCCTGGTTGCTGATGTGTGGATGTTGTAGGTTCTCGAGAGACCGGCCGCGGTTCAACGACACGCTCGATGTCATCAAGTTCCTCTGCAAGGACCTATGGTCCCTCGTGTTTGGCAAGAACATTGACAATCTCAAGACAAATCATAGAGTAAGTTGTTATTATTGGGACCCCATGGTGCTATTCCAGACCACTTATGCTCATGCAACTACCAGGGCGTCTACGTTTTGACAGATAACGCCTTCCGGCCCTTCTCGCGCATGAGTACCGAGGCGGGCGGACAGGCAATAGTCCGCGCACAACCGGTAACGTCTCCCGACCCCTTCCGAACCTACCTAATTCGCAAGCTGACCGAGACGGCGCCATTCTACAGTTCCTCTGGTTTCCGTGCGGTATCGTCCGAGGAGCTCTAGCAGCTTTAGGCATCAAAACAACCGTCCAAGCTGAGATAAATGAATTGCCAGGAGCCGTGTTTCAAATTAAGACTATCCCTAATAAGCCCTAGAGAGAGGTCTACTTGCTCATGATACTCTCACCGCGCACCAGCCACAATGCGCCATCGACCATATGCACGAAACCAACCAACCCCAGTCCAATACCTGAGACCCTACCTGCTCACCCTGTCCAACCTGCCATCCTCCGCCAATACATACCTGCAGCCATACCTGAACGAGGACCTGGGGAGAGAAACGGATGATATGCAACCCGACGTAATAAACGTCTAGACATTTCACAACCTGTGAGAAAAGGAGATCATCAGCAGCCGGGTCTTTAAAATTCATTTTACTATGTCTAGCGCCATAGCTATGGACCCTGGGAGTACCCTTGCCTCCTCAGGAAGCCGCTTACTAGGTTGGTTGTTGGGGATGGTGTAAAAGGGTTATTCACTTTTGGGGAGGGTTGTGGACAAACTCGACACCCTTGACGATGTTGCCCTTGAGACCATCAATACACTTGGTCAGAAGCGCCTTCTCCTTCTCGGTGATGCCCTCCAGGGGGTTAATGGCCTTCTCAGCACCGTTGGCCTGTACACAGTTAGTCAAATGCACATATCAACCAAAACACATATCCAAATTTCTACTTACGCCAAGCTCAATGGGAACAGAGAAGAAGTCGGTGCCAGTCTCCTTGGCGATGGCCTCACCACCAGAGATACCGGGCAGGTAGACGTAGCTGGGCTCGACAAGACCCTTCTCGCCCTTAGCCGCACGGAGGACCTTCTCGGCGAATCTGGACATGGCGTGTCAGTCATTGCGGGCTAACGGATCGGACCAGGCAGGGGTGGGGTTTCGCTTACCGGAAACCAGCATAGGCCATGGACAAGGTGGCGGAACCAGCACCATCCTTGGCCTTGACAACCTCGTCACCGCCGAACTGAACGCGGTTCACGAGAGCGTCGTACTTGTCATCGGGGATAGAGACAGCAGGGCTGGCCTTGCTGAAAAGAGGGACAATGGTCTCGCCAGAGTGACCACCAATGACAGGGATGGTCAGGTTCTGCGGCTTAGACTCGCCGACAATCTCAGCGACGAAGGTCTCGGCACGGACAATGTCAAGGGTGGTGACACCAAAGAGGCGCTGGGCGTTGAAAACCTTCTTGGCCTTGAGGACCTCGGCGGCGATGGGGACAGTGGAGTTGACGGGGTTGGAGATGACGAGGATGAAAGCGTTGGGGGCGACCTCGGCGGCGACCTCGATGAGACCCTTGACAATGCCAGCATTGATCTTGAAGAGGTCATCGCGAGTCATGCCAGGCTTGCCTATGCGGGGAAAGAAGTCAGCACACCAGACAACGCGGAGAAGGGTCTGGGGTCGGGCGTCCGGGAGAGATGTCCGGGGGACGGGAGTCCGGGGTATGGGCGGACATACGGGGGATGCCAGCGGGGATGACAATGATGTCGGCGTCCTTGAACGCGGTCTTAGCGCCGTCGTTGGCAGGCAGGTAGCCAGTCGTCTTCTGCAGAGAGGTATCAGCAAGCTAGTCGAACCTCGGGGGAACGGGAGATGGCCCCTCTTGGGGATGGAGAAGCAACTTACGGCGGCGGATGAGATGTGAGATAGATCACTGGAAATCCCCAAACTGTTTACTACGTCATACAATGCGAGCTCGTCGACGAGAGGGGAGAGCTTGAGCAGCAAGGAGAGAGGCTATATCGAGAGAGAAAAGATGTGAGCTTGAGGCCGTAAGCGGTGGGCGAAATGAGGGGAGCTGTCGTACCTGCCCAATGCCACCAGCGGCGCCCGCAACAACTGTGATGGAGAGTTAGTCGCAAAGACTGCACGAATATTGCAGATGGCAGCAAAGGGGGCGCGGGGTTGAGCGCAATGATGCGATGCGATTCCCGTACGTACCAGCCTTGACCATGATGGCGGTTTGTGTGTGTGGGGTGTGTGGGGTTTGAGTTGTGAGGAGGAGTTGGAGTGAGATGGGGAGGAGAGAAAGTGAGTTTTGGGATGATGTAGAATAGAGAGGAGGAGAGGAAGGAGAAGAAGAAGAAGGGGCGAAGGAGAGAGGTTTTGAAAGTCAAGGTGGGAGGGAGGTGGGAGATGGAACGGGGAACGCGGCGCGGAACCCAAGCCCAAGCGCAGGGCGGGAAGCAATGCGGAGGGACGGACGAGAGGTCAGGATGGCGCACGCACATACGGGGGAGAGACAGCAAGGTACCGGTACTCCGGCGTCGTGCTAATAATGCTGACCGTGGTGGGAGCTATGGAAGGTAAACCTCTTGAGGTAAAGAGAAGAGAGCTTGGCGGGATGTACCTCCACAGGCCCTGCTTGTGCCTATTGCCTGCTCTGGCACGGTCAGGAACTCGTATCTGCGATGAAGGTACTCCATTTCCCCGTCCGCATTTCATCCTATCCCACATCATCCACATTGCATCCACCTGAGTTACCTATTACCATGTGTCTCGTCTCAGGACGCCGACGCCGCAGTGGCCACCTTGGTCGCGCACAACTCAATCCAGCGCGGCCTCGCTCTGCCGTGGAGCCATACGCCTACGCCAACTCCGAGTCCCCCGGGAATCAAGGTCCAGGTACCTCGACGCATCCTCACCTCCACACCTTGCTGGCGCGCGCATAGGTAGCTGGCATGTGCGCGCTGTCTCCGTGGGTGCGACGCGGGCGGGCAGCTGGTGGTCGCAAAAGAGCTCTAGTGGGGAGGGGTAAGGACGGGGCGGGGGAGGCAGACTGACCTACAATGTGGAAAGGAGGGGCACACAGCAACCGCGACCGGGGTGCCTTCCCCTACTGCTGGTCGAGTCGCTTCTCCGAGACGGCGAGAGACCGCCGCATGCAGTGAGGGGCAATGGAAGGCGCCGCCACCAACACAGAGGAGGACAACCCAACCCATTCCCACACTGCGGCCAGCGATCAAGGGATCAAGGTGGAGGGGTGCGAGGTGAGGGACATCAAACTCATCACTCGGCCAGCTAAACATTGTTAAGCAAATTCATACAGTAGCCTGGTTTGCTACTGCATGGCCCGGCCAATCATCAAGATCTAATACCGCATTCGCCCACATACCCTGCCAGATGGAAGATAGAAGCCGATATGTATCAACGGGGACCCAAGTGCGACAAATAACAGAGGTAGCAGCAGCGAGGAAAAGAAAAAAAAAATACGTGGAGGATGAGGAGGTTGCTGGCTGGTTGCCCCGCGCCGCCTCGACGATCCGCTCCAGTCGAGTGAGAGCGGGTATAGACTAGACTCCCAGAGCGCGGGAGACCGAGAGAGGGAAATCGTGGAAATGGCGAATGACTGATGTTGACTGTCTCCTGAAATTTTACTCTTCTCTACTCCAACCCCATGATCCATCAAACGGGCCCAGTCCAACCCCGTGGTTCCCGGTCGCCCGTTCCCGTTCCCCCTTCACCAACTGGCCCAACCTTACGACTGCCAGTAATAGGAGGCTGTTGCTTGGGCACTTGGACCGTAAGGCCCCTCCCGCCCCTCCCTGTCACCTCCTCTCCAGGGTGCATATGGGCGACAGGACGGTGCGTACACCTGCTCCATGCGTCCTCAGATGGTGCTAATACATATCTGCCACGCGCATTGAGTCACTGGGGAATCACGTATATCCCGCCGCGCCGCAAAGACGAGCTTTGGGCACGTCCTTGTCCCCCCGTTCCCTGTCAAACCAAGGAACCCAGGAATAGTAGCAGTGCACGCTTAAGAATAAGTCCATGATGAATCAAATTGAAATGGCTACATTCTGGGTAACGCGGCTCGTACGTTTGCGCCTTATAACCTAATTCCTGAGCTACCGCAGCCAAAACTCGTAACGAAACAAACCCCATTGTCGCAATGGAGGCTCTCGTCTCGAAACTGCGTTAGCCCTGACGCCATCCCATCAGCCCGTGCCCACGTCAGTGGTGCGCGCAAAAAACCCACCTCCCACCACTGAACGGCCGTCGAGGCCGAGTGTTGAGTCGGCGTTTAGTCCGAGTCCAGAACACAACGATAGGGATGTGATTACATATGAGGGGCATCGTGAAATAATACCCTATAGCTCCACCCAGATCCAATTACACGACAAGGCTCCAGAGTATGTGCCAACTTTTCTTGAATTTTGGTGTGCAGCTGTGGTCGGTGCAGTTATCCGTTATACAACAATGATAAAGTGTGTGTAGTATAAAGTAATTCCATCCCGTAAGACCCAGACACGGCCCACGCCTTGTCTCTCTCGCTGTCATTCCAACCCCTTGCAGTTTGCACGCATATGACTGCAGCACGCCGAGGTGAGGGGGACAACAAAAACAAAACAAAAATGGCGGCTGAGTGGCTAGTTGGTTGACCGTCACTGGCGGTGTCGGTCAGTCAGATCAACCCAGCCCACATCCCCAGATGGCTGTACCAGTACTTCCAAGTGAGGGCTTCGATTTCCGAACGACTGCCAAAAAAGAATCCGGAATACAAAGTGCGACCCTTGATGCCCTCTCGGCTCATGCAGCGGGTGAATTTATCGCAGGACCTACGTCAGGGGCATGTTTCTCGTTTACTTAGCACACCTCGGACAAGTTGCGGGCGTGGCGCGCCCTGTTGCTGCCGTGGCTCAGCTTAATTCCCGATCCGCGGCTATCATTCCCGTCGCAGCCTTGCTCGGAAATGATTTACTCCCGGGATCTCACCTTGTTCTTACGACTAACTGCCCCGAACCTCGCCGGGGCTCGTGCCTGTGACGTCGATTTATCGTATCGTCATCCTCGGCCACCGACTCCCCAGGCTAGATCCTCGGTATCTCGTGCGGTCCGATCCATCAGCCGGGTCGGACATCTTTCACCGCGACCCAGTTACTTGTCGCAGGCCTCATACGCTTACATGTGGACACGAGCCGGGTGTTTTTGATACGCACTCGTGTCTAATTGATTGTCCGTCTGCTTGCAAACGGACCATGTCGGCTTGGATTGGGTTGGATTGGATTGGGTTACCGGCGTGATCTTGGGCCGGATATATTCTTTTCATTTTCAGCTCAAATGCTAACTCCAGCCATGACCCAGACCCAGAGAACCTCGGTTGATGCTCCTCGCCCTCCTGATATCCTTTAATCACGAGAGCTACACAGGCTGCCTTCCTGGCTCATGTCCCAAACCCACGTCCCGTGCGATCCCTCATCACTGTTGTCCCATCGCTTAGTTCTCCTCAGCGGCAGCGGCCTTCTTGGCCCTGTTGCCTCGGAGCTTGACCTCGTGGTCAGCCTTGACAGGCTTCTGGGATCGGCGGATGGCGGAAGCACGCTCGACGGCAGCGGCGCGGAGGTCACCACGGTAGCCGTTCTTGGCGGTCTGGTTGGCAACAGTAAGGTAGGTCCTGTTTCGGGGAGTAATCTGGTCAGCATTTGTTCGTTCGCGAGAACCCTGCTCCCGCGGAGGGTTAATAGTAAATATCTTCCAAAACTCACTTTCGGCTGGCCTTGGTGACGGTGGTCTCAGTCAGGTTCTGGGCGGGCTTGTTGGCAGTGCCGGCCTTCTTGCTGATGACAACAACGCCACCCTTCTCGTTGGCGGTAACACCGACGGCCTATCAATTCCAGCTGTTTAGTTTCGGATCATTCGCGCAAATATTCATCATGTGTATCGCGGGCGTACCTTCTCGTTGACGAAACCGGCGTACTGTCGTGTCGATATGTTAGCTATGATTGCTTCGCGAGCCAGTCCCCCACAAAGAGGGAACATTATTTCCATCGCTATAATCGTACCTTGCGGCTGACCTTGTTGGTCAGGTTGAGGGGGTCGCGGGAGAACTGGACACCACCGTTCTTCTTGCTCTTGGCGTAGAAGGAGTTGTTGTTTCCTGCGCATCGGGAAGACCCAGTCTCAGTACCATCATCGCGCACAACGCAACTCGAAGCATTCGAGTTTTTGGGTCGGGGACTCACGGACGATCTCCCAGATCAGGTCCGAGGACACGTTAGGAAGCGAAGCAGCAGACATTGTGATTTTTGGTTTTCCCGGGAGGTGATTTCGCGACGCCGACGATGAGGTTTCTTCAGAGCTTCTTCAACTGCCAACTTCAAGTGTCAAAATCCCGTTGTGCGTTCGGCTAAGTTGAGACCCACACCCACACGCTCAACACGTGACCTCCATCTTTCGGAGCCCCTCCTCTGATAAGTCTTATCAATTGGCGCTGGTAATTGAATACTCCACACCACCGATCTACGACGAAGACGGGTTCATCCGAGCCTGGCTCATTCTGATCTCTCACGGGGAGGATCTTGCAGTCACATACTTGACTCTCAAGCACTGATTTTTTCTGATTATCAGCTTCCCTAGCAGCCCTAATCTTTCCATGCTTCTTTGGCTTTTCCACACCAAACTTAGTTGTGATTGTGATGGATGAGAACATTGTAAGACATCGCAAACCTCACTGCGCCTAGCAGTGATCTATTCGTAGTAGCCTCAGCACCAGACTGTTCACTAGTCCGCCTCTCTCTTACTTGTAGAGTATTTGTCACTTCATCCCAGCCCTCCCATCTGATCATCTAAATCTCAACCAGCCACCACTTATCCGTCGTGTAGATGACATCTATTCCGCGCCTTGGACCACTGGACTGGAGGGCCAATTGAATTCGTGGCTCATAGGTCGCTCAAATATAATGTGTTAGGAGCAATTATGGCAGATATCACATCCACTCTACTAACTAACGACGACTTGATCTGTCGGTTGCCCTTCTGTTCCGGGCTGTCCAGATGCGATGGGCCAGACGATTGCAATGCGGATTTTCTTGACCCATTTCAACCAGTCCCTGTAATTGTTATATTAGCTATATGCGGCGATTGATCGGTTCCAATGGAACTCCTTCTTCATTACGCCTCGGACAGACTTTTAGAATTATAATGGCGAGAGGTTGACTACCTTAGACCCATCAATATTGTGGTCACTAGTGTTGATCTACAGTCCAAGTCGGAACCAACCGACAAAGGACAACATTGGACTACTGAAGAATTCGTCAGTCTAATCTTGTCAAATTGTTATTGTGTCAAGGAAGCCAGCACTACGCTCCTGCATCAATCAAGTACTCGTGAGATGCAGGCTGGAGGCCTCGATCGTGTTGTCAATGGGGTCAAGAGTAGTCTGCTCCATATTTAGGATCGAGTGTAGAGATTTTCGTATCGGCTGTGCGGCAAAGATCAAGTCATGTTGAGCTCGGGCTAAAGGGGAAAAGAGTAAGGCTATTGAAAATCAGTTGTTCATGCAAGTCACATGCTTACCTGAAATATGAATATCACATAGAGCTACCTAAATACATTTATGATACTGGAATGATATTCTGTGACCGCAATTAAGCTAAATTATTGGGTGTATATTTGATGTGCATGTCGCAGTTAACACTATCAAACAAAATGGTAAATGATATGAATTCATGATAACACCGCTCTCACTGTTATACTTCTGTACTCCTATTACAACTCTTCGTTGAATAACTCAAGCATGGTAAAGAAATGAATAATGATATATCATCTTAAAAATTAAGCATCACTCGGTCGTAACATGTTTCGGTTAACGCATCAATGGTGTGGCTAAATTTACTATCGGTATCCTGAGAGCACCCCTCCCCGTAGCAAACCGAGTGTTCCAGAAGATGTTCGTTATGAGGATTTTATTAACACAAGACAAGTACTGGTCACCCAGCGTCTAAACTTGAGCTTCCTTTACGCAAGACTCGGAACGAGAATGGGCGCGTAGCTGACTTCGTACTGTGTGGCTAAGCATAGTTCGAATGAAGAACCTTGGTCAAGAAGTCGTGACTATTGTCTGGATTGTTCGCGTATATAGTCCTCGTAGTGCAATTCTGGAAGGTCATGTTTAAGCCAAGTTCATTACAGTCGATTACTCAAACAAAATCATCAGCTCCACGTCTCAACCTCTGTCAGCTACATTGCGAGCATTTTGAGTCACCTTCCATACACAGGCGGCTTCGGCCGATTAGTATAATAGCAAACGCTGGAGAGTTCTTGGGTGCCCAATAATTGATGGACATCTGGAACAGAAAGGGGAGATTGTGTTTTACAGTTGGAAACCCTACAATCCCCTCTGCTTGGCGTGTATGTGGCAGGTACATTTAGCTCTGGTTTCTCCTAATCATTGTTCAAGTGCCTTTTCTTTTTCAATTAACCTACCCTGCAGAATGTGACATGGCTAGTGTACATCTATTTAAGGAGCTGGAAAGCTACCTGACCGAAATAGAAAGTTATGTGATTGTGATGACTATTTCAAAGCGTGTATCTACTACTGAGGTAAATTCGTTGATGGGATGCCTGGCTCCTTCGGTAATTCACTTAATTGACGCTTGGGAATGCAGCAATGTTGTGGCAGTTAACAACTGTGAGCAAGTAGGAGAGTTCGTTTTAGATCCAACTCACTGATCGATTTCGTACAGATGGTATGCGTCACTTACAAGTTACATCTGGTCCTCGGTGTGCTTCCTGCAAAAGCGTTGGCTCTAGAAACACACAGAGGTTTCCCTAATTTGATATGCAGAAATATCTGCATCAGATCCTGCGGCGGCTAGGATAATACCCAAGCTGATAATAGGCTACCCGTTATGTTGGTCGGCCTCGAGTTCGTAAGCGAATGTCCGAGAAGGTGTATTAGGTCGTAGGGTACCACCCGTGAATCTGGCTGTCGTCAAACTCACCACCCCAAAGTGAACATTTTCTCGAAGGATGCGCGACTGCTGCTTGGGACTGGGACATACGAACCTAGTGACCTAATGCAGATGATGTATGGGTCTCAGGCCGACATATGCACCGGAGAAGCCACCGACGGGGTTCTACCTCTAGGTTTGAAATTAAGCTAGGCCAGCGCCTTTCGTCATGAACGCCGTCTTCGGCCGCCCAGGCGTGACAGAGCGCCAGATATCGATGAAGAGAGCCAGAAGCCTGGATCATTTAATTCAAGCATCGGCGCTGAGAATGCTGAAAAGAGCACGGATAATAGCGTCATAGAAGTGTGCCTCATGAGGAGCATGCAGGTGTAGGGATGTTAATTGGCTTGGGATATACAAAGAACTAAATGAATGACAGTATACTATCGCGCAATCTGCCCTTCGTGTGTAGACTCTTCTTATTTCCCAGCCAAGTGTAATTAAGCAGCTGTTGATTTCATGGCCCAGGATGTCTTATATCTGAAATGTCATATATATCTAAATCATTATTCAGGGCCTCTACTGGTGAAAATATCCTTCGATTCGCGAGGGCGAGCGGTGTGCCTGCGCGTTTTCACACCTCAGTTCACAGAATAGAAATATGCCACATGATAAAGCAGGAGTTCTCCGGCGTAGGAAACGAAAATGGAGTCAAGGTTGGAAAGAAGCGACAAGGGGCCTCTGGATCAACACCTCTTGGTTGAGATGTTCAAAAAGAGTCGTAACACGTTTGGAGATTTTCTTGTTCCTTATATGTTAATCTGCCCGAGGCTCTCAACAATAATCGGGGCATCTTACGGATCTTCAGCGATGAGTGCGATCGCTCGGAAAAGGTTTTCTCGGAGGGCCGCTTCGTCGGCCTAAAGGCATGCTTTACTTGAATTTGACCAGCCGAGGGTGCTAATATCTGAGAGCGGCCAGGTACGTTCCCTGCTCAGTATCATACCAGAGAGCAGAATCAGTTCCGCATTCTCCGTTACTCACCATATTGAGAGCTGCACATAACAGCGATAGACTCGAGCAAGAACATGACATAGTGAATGACCATACACCGATGGTCTCGATTATCCCGAAAGTGTCGGCTAAAGTAAAATGTCTGCCTTTCTTATTAAATCAGAGTAAATCATTATTATAAACGATAAACACTAAAAATTAGGATATTAAAACTTACTTCCTAAGCTGCTCTATTAGGATAATAGATAATTGTCAGTAGTTTTGAGATCGTAGTTATCTATGCAAATAGCAATAGGTGTGTCTTCGAGTGCCATACTCAACTTAAAAGTAGCAACCGCGTATTAGACCCAAAATAATATGAAAGACTGGAACTAACTAAATAAGTCTCGGCAGATGAGTACTACCAAAGCCGTTGAGTTACAGGCTGAACACCCCAGCATTCCATCGCCAACTATGACGTTGATGTTGGCCACGTGATTTTACAGGGGCACGCTTACAATCGATGCCCGACGATGTTCACGAACTCAAGAATCCTTGATGGGCTGGGGAGATTCGACCCCAGTATTGTCTGTTACGTACGGTGCTATTTCAACACATTAGCAAGCAGTAGACACGAAAGGAGGTAAAAGAGTCTCATCTTATTGAACGTATTAGCTTACGTATCGGCGTCCGGCGCGTGGCTGTGCCTGTGGGGTGG
Organism: Ilyonectria robusta; assembly: GCF_021365365.1. Lineage (NCBI taxonomy): Eukaryota > Fungi > Ascomycota > Sordariomycetes > Hypocreales > Nectriaceae > Ilyonectria > Ilyonectria robusta. The sequence continues at coordinate 109,582 of NW_025764458.1, read as the reverse complement.
CGCCGCCGGGAGGGAGCCACTTCAGCAGTCCCGGGGTCACGTCAGCACTGCCCTTTGGGACCTGAGACGGGTCACTTGTCACAAACCTCATCCCATCACCGTCCATCCAGGATCTCCGACGAGGGAAGATATTCGCTGACTCTCTCTCTCTCCCACGACTTCCCCGCGACCCACGTCCCAGCTCCCTAAGCAGGGCTTGATACCTATCATGCGAACCCGATAAACGCAACAACCTCCCATCTTTCTCAGCACCAGCGACCCCCGCGGCTTCCGCCTCTTTGACCCAAGCTTGAAATTACGAACCTCGCCTTTTTTCTCCCTCTTGACGCGAAACACCGTCGACCGCTCCTTTTATCGGCTACCCGCGACAAACCGACACCATGGGTTACATTCTCTACTCCGTCTCCGTCTTCTTCATCATCGTCGCCACGGCGCTCTTCCTCACCCGCTCGCGCTGGGTCCCGAACGTCCCGGACCTCCCAGGCGCAGGTTACATCTACTCGCGGCTGCCCAACAGTTTCGCAGGCGATATTGAGGCGGGCTTGACGAGCAGCACGTTTGATCTGAGCGGCAACGTCGAGGATGGAGACTCCCGCGCGGGACTGGATGATGCGGCCAAGGCCGAGGTGCTCAAGATCATGAAGAAGCGCCGCCTGACATTTGACAAGGCGCGCAAGGTGTACATGGAGAGCCGGTTCAAGGCCAACGGCATCGGCGCGGATGGCATCCCCCGGGATCCCAAATTCGTGAGCTTCTCCTGAGAGGGAGCCCAACCGATTTAGATCTGTTTCAGACCCCTTATACACTGCCCGTCGACATCAGGCGACGCCTAATTAATGCCTTAACCACGATTACTACCACTACCAACATCACCAAAACCACGACCGACCGCGGGTCATTACTATCCCTTGATGCTTTGGACCATCCATCGCATCAAACTACTTGGCACAACTGTTGCACTTTTCTTGCTTGTCTTTCCACTATTTCTTTTTGTTTTGTCTCTGGGAGGAAATGGGAACGAGGATTCGCCCATAGCCATGCAGTCATTGTCTGCACGGTAAGGAGTTTCAGGATGCCAATTATTATTAAATTTTGAGGTCTAGCTTTCCCGCCGGACCGTGATATTTCTTTTTGTCTGGAGTATCGAATATACAAGCAATCATTCACATCTCGTCAGCTCCCTCCAACGCCGTTAGTAGTAGTGAGTGTGGACCAATATGTACAGGTCAAAAAATATGTACAGGGGTAACATGGCTTCTAACGCCGAGTTCTTCCCTCTTAGTTTTGTCAATTTTGCGTCTGGACGACGGAGCACATGGGATGCTGGGATTTGACCAGCGCCCCCATGGCAACTTTGAGATGCCGCTGATGCGCGCCCCATTTTCCGGCTCCCTGGGACCTTCAAGGACCCTAGGATGAGCATTGTGACCGGGGGTCGGCAAGCCGAAGAGACCCGCTCATCATCTATTGGGTCTTCTTTGATCCCGCCTTGGCCTCATCGTATGTGCGATCATCGCCGCCCTCAACTTCCTTCACCAGCTCATCGAACTTCTTGGCCTCGCTGTTCCAACGCTTTTGCGACATGTTCTCTTCACGCTTGAACATCCAGGCTTCAGGCATGCGATAGGTGCCACCCAACCGATCAAAGGCAGTGAAGAACTGGCCGTAATTGACCTCGAATCGAGAGTGGTGGAGAGAGTGGCAGGCAGCGCCGTTGATGAAAGGGTTGTTGGTCATGTACTCGCCATCGTGGATCATGACAGCCCACAAGTTGACGAAGATGAATAGGGCGACGTAGGCCATCTTCTGGAGAGGGAAGATGAAGGGGAAGATGTGGTAGGGCAGCGACTGGACGTATCCGTCGAGCGGGTGGAAGGCGTGGCTTGCGAAGGGAGTAGGCATAATCCACTTGTGGTGAGGCTTGTGAAGGTACTTGTAGACTGAGGGGAGGTGGAGCCATCGATGAGCCCAGTAGATGCAGAAGTCGGTAAAGACGAGGAACAGAGGGAACTGGAAGTAGTTGTACCAGAGGCCAGGGCCCTCCTCGGTGGTGTCGTAGAGCTTGCCATAGCCGTTGACCTCAGCAAGGAAGATCGGAGCAGTGATGAGGGCCATGACGGGAAGTGCTTTGTTGGCCGAGATCATCTCGAGACGGACCTGGTTCTTGATGAAACGGGGGTGGTTGAAGGTGCGCTTGTCGAAGATGAACTGGTACGATAGGGCGGCAACGATGAAGTAGACGGCCAATCCGAAGATCCTGTAAAGGGTATGGTTAGCCAAAGTCACGGAGTTCTCGGAAGGAGCGGGAGAGTGTATCACGTACCAAGTGATGAGGAAAAGCGTGATGAACTGGCGCAGAGGGTGGTCGCGGTCCAAGGCACTCATGTAGGCGTGCTGGGATGGCTCGAAGCCGATGAACTTGGTTGCCGGCTTATATGACCATGTCGAGAAGGCTTGCGCAGAAGCCGTCGCATTGGCGCCAGTGGCCGGAAAGTCATAGGGCGCGGGGCGCTTGGGGAGCAGCCAGGCGAAGACATAGTCAGTGATGAAGGTGTCGGTGAGCTCAAGGACGACATCCATGATGGGCGAGTATTGTGATGGTTCGATCCCAGATGGGGTGGAAAGGAACAACGGGGTAGAGGTGAAGGTAACAGAAGAAAGAGGTGCGAGACTCTCCAATCGCGGTTGGCAAAAGAGTTGGAGGTGCTTCGGATGGGGACCGCGGGGATGTTAAGAACCGAAGTGGTGGGAAGGGCCTCCCTTATCAACCGAGCAGGAAATCGAGCGGTAAAACGAAATCAGGCCACTGGGAAACAAAGACCCGTCGGGGAGTCGTAGTAGACCGAAATTGAGAGAAGAGGCACTGTGCAGCTATGGCCGGGATCTGGGGTGGTTTTTTTTGGGTTGGTCTTGGTTATTGGCAGCGGCGCGGGGCGGGATAGTGGGCGTTGAGATGTCGTGCGGTCAGGGGCCGATTGATGGGCGGACAGCGAGAGGGAGGGTACGAATTGGGGAAGATGCGAGCCAATTGGGCCAATTGGAGGTAATTGACAGAACGGCGGCGGATGTAAGAACGCGCCCGGTGTCAGACGAGAGAGAGGCTGTTAGGAGAGGGACGCAATTCCCGTTGACGCAACACAGGAAGGAAACACATCGGGCGTCATTGCTTTCTTGTTTTATATTCTTCACACGCAATCCCTGCCTGTCTGTGCCAGGAGAGAAGCGAATGCCTCTGGGCGGATTGGTGAACGGGGGCGCCAAGTGCCGGATACCGCAACGGTCGTCTTTGGAGAAGAATCGCATGATATCAGAGTCACGGCTCCGATGCAGCCCGGTCACCAAGAGCCAAAGACCCCAGCGCGTCCCCCAGCGCGTCGCCTAAGTTACCTAGTTGTGCGCGTCTCTTTTCAGTGGTTCCCCAGGCCATCCATGGATCGTGCACTCTTTTCCACAGTGGTCTGCTCCGGAAAGCCAACCGCCGAGAGGACCCAGCCAGTGAGAGCGTCAAGCCGCACCCTGTTTGTGGACCCGCCTCGTGAAAAATCAGGGCTCTCGCAATTGTCCGGGACAGACAGGAACAGTAGTAGGGCGGTTAGACATGGGGTGGAAATCGACACTGGAAGATGCACGTCGCAGTAGTACGACACTGACAGGTACTGTTTCGACCTGCTCAACTGCCGTCGATCCTTCATCTTTCAGATGTACACTAGGGTACTCCATACCTATGCATCACAGCCAACGGACAACAGTATCTAATGGTGACCATCTAGCCTCGAGTATACCAGGGATACACCGAAGGCGAGAAGAGATGGAATGCGATAGTCAGCCACCTAGGTAATGGATATGCCCTCCATCTTAATTCCACCACCGGGAGGTCAAGCCTCCACGCATCTCTGTTCTGTTGTAAATCAAGATGAGCGGTGGGCGGTAAGCCACGGTGGATCCGGGTTTAACACCATGGGAATTTGACAACTCCAAATCGACCGGCACCCTCTAGTAAACCGGGTCAAATCAAACCCCCCAGAAGAGGCAGGTCCCCCCTGGATCTCGGAGCCAAGCGGCCTCGAAAGATTAAAAACCATACGATTCCCGTCAAAGGACTTCCGGCAAGAAAAGGACGTCTATGCATTTGGCACTGCAGCATGTGAACGAGGGGAATGACGAAGAAGAATGCGAGAATGCGGGACAGCGCAGTTACGTATACGAATACGCTTGGCCCCTTAGCCTCTCCCTCCATCAAACCCTTACCCACGGGCCGAGTCCACTGGACAATTGGGCATGATCGAACGGCTTTTTCGGAATGCCGGGCGGTCAACAGGCCTGATCTGACAAACCAGTGAGAGCCATGATAACATCAGCACCTTACCTGGGACCGGACGCATGACATCCTCGTCTCCTGCCGAGAAGATCACAAATGATAAGCCCAGCACCGGCACAAACCTTCAACCGACCGGTACCCTCCCCGCCGGCCAGACGCCGTTCTCCATGACCGAAACACGCACCTGGCCGGCCTATTGCGTCTGGGTGGTTATGTCATGCCGGCTGGTTCTGCAACTCGCTGGTCAGTGCTTCGCCAGCTGATTCTCGCAGGATGCGCTGGCCGTCCACATACGCAAACACCCCTAACATTTCTCTCTCTCTCTCTCTCTCTCTCTCTCCGTCAGCTCGGCTGCGCTCCCGGCCGAGATGAAGTCTCGGCCTCCCTGAACGCATCTGCAAGGGATTGTCTTATCACCGCTGGGCCTCCCGGTCTTTCAAAGTCTCACTCTCACCATGATCCATTGTGACATGGTAGGTGCAGCCACTCATCTTGCAAGGTTGATTCACATCAGCCACCCACTACAAGAAGAGGCTTCGGTCAAATTCGACGTCCAAGTAGGTGGGGACGGGGAATTGGTGTGCGTCAGCCATGTGGCACTGGGTCTTGATCAACATTTGACACAGGAGCGCCATCCATCGTCATGAGGTCATTTTGGGTGGCAGAAGCCAATTGCCTAACAAGGGCGCGGCGACGTTTGGGACTTTGGCTGATCTAACACGTAATTTACGTCGACGTCGTGCTTTACTTTCTTCTCCCGGTAAGAAGAGACCTCATTAGTGCAGAGTATGGGAAACAATTAAGGTGGGATGTTGAGCCTGAAACTCAAAAGCGGCTATCCGCAAGTGGATGGTTTCGGAACGCTCTAACGAAAGTATGATCACCAAGCATCCCCCGGATTATTGATCGGAAAATAGTTGTTCTCTAGGCCGTCGGCAAGTCCCTTTTCAGATGGCACGCAATCCAAAACAACACTCACGTGCAAAGCTTGCCTGGGTTGGGCGATCCAACCTGTGTCTGAATGGCCTCGTTTTTTGGTGGGAGGGGGGGGCCGGTTCTCGAACAATTTCCTACTCATTTGTGTACCCATTTCCGTACCTATTGCATATTAATCAACCAACTCGCAGAGAAGTCGAAGATCGTCATTGTGTGCATCAATGACAAGTGCCAGATCATCCAGTAGCCTTGTCTCAAATTCCTCCCGTTTCTCCCCGGCAAGCAGATCTCCAGGCCCAGGGCAGGTCTGTCTCACAAGTCTCAAAACCACTGCTCCTGTGAAGACATCACGAAACAGGAATCTTCCGTGTTTGTCTGAGGTGGTAGGTGTGGCAACAGCCATTCATCGGACGACCCGAAGCATGGTTGTCGCACAGAGTGGGTGGTCCAAGCACGCAATGCAACAACCATGGCTGGTCTGGGCACATCCACGTCCTCAGCGGCGGCGGCTATGGCTAGGCTGTGTGTCGTCGTTATGCAAGCGATCCCTTCCCACCCCATTTCCCACCCTGTCCCATCTAACTCTGCGGGCCGGCGGCCTGCTACACCACTTGCTTGGGTGCATGCAAAAGCACGTCCTCTGTAGCATTGCTTCGTCCCCACAGGTTCTCGGCTTGCTGTCCCTGCCTGGCTGTGTGCATCGTACGGTAAACCCGTTTGTACTGCAGTTGAGAGATATACTTCAGCGTCTTTGTATCCTGGAGCTGTTGTTTGCTGCAGCCGTGCTGGCATATATCCAGCGCCGTTTCACCAGCCCAGGACAAGGACAGCGGTTTCCAACTCTCGCACAGGTATCCGTACCCCCGTAGGAGAGTCTGCCCTGCATGGAGAACTGGCTTCTACATGGGCTAATTAGGTCAGGTGCGTGGACCGAAGCTAATTCCATCTAGCTCCCCTGTCGAGCGCGTTTTGTTAGTGCGGACGCATGGAATCTCAAAGGTTCGCGGGCTAAAAAAAAAAAAAACGTGACGAGATGCCGGGCTCTCAGTCAGTGAAATGATGCCCGCCTTCTAGCCTTGGGGACTAACTGACGCAAGGAGCTCCGATGTTCTAGCCGTCTCCAGACCAGGCCCGCAGAGTACGTTTCACTGTTTAATATGGAGGGCCACCAACCAGAAGGGAAGCTGTAGGGGGAGAAGGACAGGGCCAGCCCGGACGGACCGGTCCCGGGGGAATCTCCGGAATACACTTTGTTTCCATCACCACTCGCGAAGCTGAGGTTAGTCGATTGCAACCTTCGGCCGTAGGTGCAATTACACTTACCCCGGGAGGCACATGTGGTTTGAGAGCTGCCGAATCAAGACCAGCGGCCGATCAAACCAACTCCCTCACCACCACCAACATCACACCAAATGACACATCACACACCCTCCTCTCCACCCTGTCCAACTTGCCGTCCTCGACGAACCGGTCAAGAAGGCACGGCTACCGATACAGCCCGCCTCTCGATTTGGAGCAGTCCGTGGAAACATGTCTGTGCAACCACAACTCGTATAGCAACCTCCAACGCGGAAATAGTACAAGCTTACGCACCTGGCTGCATTATATGCATGGCGAAGTAGCATCTGGTCGTTCGATGCGAAGAAGACACCACGACACTGTGAGGATGGATGCGGTGAACCATAAGCCTCCCTCTCTTGAGATAAAGAAGTCGGCGCCGGTTTGCCACCCAACTATGCAGTAGGTCAGCGGCTGTAGGCTGCCGCCCCCAATCTGCAAGTTGGCTGCTGGTCCGCAAGCACCACGCACATCGTCTATCGCGGCCTGCAGCTAACTACTGCAGATGGATGTACCATGCCAGCCTCGCAGGCAACGAAGGGTGAGATCCGCAGAGGCCTTGATTGAGCATTCGGTAAGACAGGCATTGGCGTCTAGGGCGTCTTTGAGTGGTTAATAAAAGGCCCTGGCTGTCTGCCGCATCGACGTCCAAGCTCATAGCTCAGCTCAGCTCTGCGCTGCTCGATGTTGTCACTGAAACCACCCCAAAACAAAACAGCGGTAATCAATCCCCTGTCTCTGACTTCCCACATCTATCGCCTCTCGGCTGCAACCCCCTTGAACCGTTCTCACTCACATCCTAGGCCCTGTGCTGCAGTCGCTGCAGTCTCGGTGCCTTGATGCTGGATGCTGGTACGTACTCGCCCACACGGCTCGCTCGACATGGGCTACGGTCTCCGGATCCACGTCCTGCCCACCCTCACTTACAAGCACACCCACCCCATCACCACAACACCCCATGCTTGTGCAACAGAAGCACAACAACACCATCCAGGAACGCCAGGTTCCACGTCCGAGGAAACACAGACACATACGAAGTACTCTCCGCCTCTCTCGCCAGCACTAAGACACCCACACCCCTTCCCCCCAGAGATCAAATGCCGCGGGTGGGTAACCTGTTCTTCCATGGTGCGCCATCCCACTGCCACCGTCGTCACTGTTGCTCGAGGCGGAGGGGCGTGCGTGTCGAGTCAATCTTTCGCCCTTTTGTAGTCAACAGAGCCGACAAAAAACAACACAACAGGGGTGGAAGCGGATGGCAGATGGCGTGGGAGAACGATGCACACCAGGGGGGTGGAGGGAAGAAGCACGGAGACCATGGCCTCAGCCACATGGAGACAGCATCACGGCTGACCCGCAATCTGTCGCCAGCCTCCATCATGGCCATGGCGCCCGATTCGCACAGACCATGCGGGTCAGGGCGTGGCGTCCCCCCCTTGTAGCCGGAAGCCCTGTCGGTACCTGACCCTCTGCGAAAAGATACTTGCCTGCCCATGCCCGCTACCATCTGCAGCCCGCCCCCACACCCCGGGAGGCACACCTCCACTGTCGTTCAGTGGTGACAGGCCCCCACTGGTGTTCGCTGCACTGCGCAGTACTGCGCGGTAGGCCACTGTCACCTCTTGGCTCTCACTGCTCCTCGCTGCTCCTGCAAATGGCCCGCTGCATGGAACCCCACCTGCAGCTGTCCAGGCCTGGCTGGGGCTCATGTACCCCCAGCCCTGCTGAAAGTACCCTGCGAGCCCCCGGCTACCCCCCTCGGGGCCTTAGTGGATCCCCCCAGCAGCTCCCCCAGTGGCTCCTCCAGCGGCCTGACCAGCAAGCCCAGCTCGCTTCCCACGGCTTGGGGCTCCTTGGGGCTGCTTTTGGGGGAAGAGGCTTGCCTTGCTTCGGGGCATTGCTCCACTATCCCATCATACCCACGGGTTGAGCGCCAACCCACCCAGCACCCAGCACCCAGCACCTAGCCCTGGCTCTGCTCTCGCACTGACGGTGACTTGTCTGACCGGCACACCTCCATCGTCCCTTCTCCGTTTTTGCCTTTTTTTCCACCTTTCCCCCTTCCAACAACATCGTCGCGAGTCCACGCCCCATCGAAAAAATCATCCGACCCGGCCTCGGCGACCGTCCTAATCCTCCCCGTCGCCCATCGTCTACGACTCTCTCGCCTTGCCCATCTCGGGCCTCTCGATTCCAGCCTCTCCCGCGTCCGCGTTCGCGTCCTCTCCTTTTGGCCACGCCCCCGGCCCCGTTCTGTCCACTTTGCCGGCGCGCGCCAGCCTCCTTCACTCCGTCTCGCCGCGTGCAAAAAACACATCGTCAACCGCCCGGCCGCTTTCCCTCCCCCGAACCACAACGCGTTCCCCCCGACATCCAGTCTCGCCCTCGCGGCTAGCGTCCCGGACTCGTCGTCGCTGAGTCCCGTCGAGCGCAATGTCCATGTACCCGCACCGCGGCATGGGGGGCGTCCCCCCAGGCAATTCGGCTCGCCTCAACGAGCTGCTCGAGCAGATCAGGGCCGAATTCGAGACGCAGATGCGCCAAACCGAGGGCTTCGAGCATCAGAGTACGTCTCACCTCTCACCCGCGCCTCTCCCAAAGGCTCCGTGTCGTTGCCGCTCCGCGCGCCACGCTGCCTCAACCTCGAAGCCTCAGCTAACCATTTATCCCAGTCTCGGCGCAAGTCAGTGAGATGCAGCTCGTCCGGGAAAAGGTCTACGCCATGGAGCAGACTCACATGACTCTCAAGCAAAAGTGAGTCTCCCTTCTCGATAATTAATCCGCTTTGGAACTTGCGCACTGACTGGTTGACTTTTAGGTACGAGGAGGAGATCAGCATGCTCCGACATCAGCTCGAGGCTGCCCGGAAAGGTGCCCCTCAGCCTGGCATCCCCGGCCCGCCTCAGCACGCCGGCCCCTCGCAGCAGCCTCCTTCCATCGCGCCCGGCAACGGCCTCTTTAGCGGTATCATGGCTGGCGGTAGTCAGGGAGGTCTCGCCCCGCCCCAACAGCAACAGCAGGGCCAGCAGCAAGGTCAACAGCCTCCCGCGCAACAACAGCAGCAGCCTCCTCCCCAGCAGCACCCTCCTCCTCAGGAGCAGCTGGGACCTCAGCACCAGATGGCTCAGGGCCCTCCCGGCCTCCCCGTCCCTCCTCACCCCAGCAGCCAGCAGCAGCCGCCCTACTCCCAGGGCTATCCTCAAGGCCCCGTCGCCAATGGCATGGGTCCCCAGCCTCCACAGAGCACTGCTTCTCCCGGCCCGGGCAGGCGAGGCATCGGCCGGCCCCCCAACGCCGTCGGCCCCGCGACTCCCCAAATCAACACTCCGGTGCCCTATCCCGGCAACGCCCAGTCGCCGCAGGTCAGCCATCCCACTCCCGACCACGCTCGCATGGGTGGTCCTCGCGCTCCTCCCGTTGGTAACGCCCTCGGCGATCTCGAGGTCGATGCTGTAGCTCCCCACAACAAGAAGACTGGCAACGACTGGTATGCCATCTTCAACCCCCAGGTGCAGCGCGTTCTGGATGTCGACCTGGTCCATTCCCTGAGCCACGAAAGCGTTGTGTGCTGCGTGAGGTTCAGTCACGATGGTAAGTACGTCGCCACTGGCTGCAACCGATCCGCCCAGATCTTCGACGTTCAGACTGGTGAGAAGGTCTGTGTTCTCGAGGACCACAACGCTGCCGACATGAGCGCAGATCTGTACATCCGCAGCGTCTGCTTCAGCCCCGACGGCCGCTACCTGGCCACCGGTGCCGAGGATAAACTGATCAGAGTACGTTGAAATTACATAGATACGTTGTAGCGCGCGTATGCTAACCATTTATCTAGGTCTGGGATATCCAAAGCCGAACGATTCGCAACCACTTCTCTGGCCACGAGCAGGATATTTACTCTCTGGACTTTGCGCGTGACGGACGAACGATCGCGTCCGGCAGTGGCGACAGGACTGTCCGCCTGTGGGATATCGAACAGGGTACCAACACCCTCACTCTCACGATCGAGGACGGTGTCACGACTGTGGCCATCTCGCCCGACACCCAGTACGTTGCGGCAGGTTCCCTGGACAAGAGCGTCCGCGTGTGGGACATTCACTCCGGCTTCTTGGTGGAGCGTCTCGAGGGCCCCGACGGCCACAAGGACTCCGTTTACTCTGTTGCCTTCTCGCCCAACGGCAAGGATCTCGTCAGTGGCAGCTTGGACCGAACGATCAAGATGTGGGAGCTCAGCACCCCTCGCAACGGCCCCAACCCCGGTCCCAAGGGCGGCAAGTGCGTCAAGACATTCGAGGGCCACCGCGACTTCGTGCTCTCGGTTGCACTCACTCCCGATGCCAACTGGGTACTGTCCGGATCCAAGGATCGTGGTGTCCAGTTCTGGGACCCTCGCACCGGCACCACCCAACTCATGCTCCAGGGTCACAAGAACTCGGTCATCTCGGTGGCTCCCAGCCCCCAAGGCGGTTACTTCGCTACTGGTTCGGGCGATATGAAGGCCCGCATCTGGTCCTACCGCCCCTACTAGACGGATTGATTGACCTGTCCGTCTGTCTGTCTGTTCACGCCTCTCTGTCTTTGTTGTTTGGTCTTATGGTTTGGCGTCAAAATTTCAAAAGCAAGCAGAGGCAAACCCCATGAGGATGAGAGAAACGCCATACTTAGCGGGAGAGAAGTTCCGAGGATGTGGATAGGAGTGAGAAACCTGGGAGCTATGTGATGGGAAGTGGGAGCTTGATTGTGCCTGGAAGCGAGAGCGGCGACGACTTTTCTGTTTCTTGGGATAGGACATGCCAAATGCTCAACCTGGGGGAGGATATCCGCGGGGTGGCGCTATGGGAAGGAATGAGAAGCAACCCTCTTTGGACTGGACGTGTGGGAGGGAGGCTTTGTAAGGAATACTCGCCGGCTCATTATTTTGTGTTGTGTGAATTGTGTTTATAATGAATGATTATACTTTTTTCTTTGCTTGCAGGTAAAAAGTCGTAACTACGTGATTGACTCTCGGGGTATCGTTCCTTGCGCCAAAACTATCCAATGATATATACCGGGAAACCAACATGAGGTGTTGGAGGTTTAGAGGGAGCCGAAGAGACTGGACAAGGCATCGTCACCCTTCTTCTTCTTTTTCCTTTTCTTTTCCTTGTGATCCGTGGGTGTGTCCTCTACAACGTCTCTCCTGTTCTTCACATGCTTTTCGGCCTTTGCCCCTTTGGAATTTGACTCCTTAGGCACCCCACGATCTGGTTCTTGCTTTGATAGCTTGGGAATAGCAACTTCATCACGGGAGACGGCGACGCCCAAGTCTACTTCTTCGCCAGGACGGGTGGAAGACGATTCGGTGTTGGGTGTTGTGGTGGTGGCAGGCGTGGTGGCAGGATCGGAGATACGGTCGGAAGGGACGAGGTGCGATAGGAGGCTGTTTATGCGCGCGAGGGCAGCAAGGAGCATGAGGCCCAAGGGTGCGTGCTGATTATCGGCGGCGAGTTGCGTAAAGGCGCTGGCTGTTGTTAGCATGTGCTTCAAACGTCAACTTCCGGTTCGCCGTAGCCTACATGTATGCGCGCGGGACAACATGACATGCCATCCACTTTGCGTGGACTACCGCGGGCAGGTCATGATCGGCGCGCGGCGCGCGGCGGAGCAGGGCAGCACCGAGGTTGCGGGACGCGCGACGGAGGAGAGCAAAGGCAGCCCACCAGTGAGAAGCGGAGTGCTGATTGCAGTGGCGGTGGGCGACGGCGTGGAGGATGGACAGGATAGGGGCGAGGGATGTGTGGATTTGGGAGAGCAACTCGGAAGAGAGAGCTGAGGAAACGGACGACGGCTTGGTGGAGGAGGGTTGGTGTTTATGGAGGGGCTTGGAGCTGGAGCTGGAGGTGGCGTTGCGGTTCATTGTCGGTGCTGTTGACGGTTGAGCATTGTGGGGGGCCGGCCGTGGGCAAGCTAGATGGGGAGGGTATAAGGCCTGGGGTGCAGGATTGGCATCGGAGGTGTAGGAGAGAGCTGTCTGCGTAGGTCGCTCTGTAGAAGTGAGGTCTACTGTATGTGAAGGGGTGCGGTGACGTGCATGAACTTTTTCGTAGGCGCGTGGTGGGTGGATGGACGTTGGAGGGTCTGATAAGACAAGGGCCCGATAAGGATACGATGGTCTGTCGCATGATCGTATCTAAGTTTGCCAGTGCGTGCACAGGAGATGCGGCAATCTGACAACCAAAGACCTGGACCAATTCCTTATCTATGCTCCGCCACAGAAATGCAAAATACGACCTCACATGCCGTGCTCAACTACCTCACACCCACAGATAGAGGATAGAGACAGCATCTCCATCGAGCAAATCCATTTCACCAGAGACGCCGACCCAGACCGTTCTCTAGCCACTTTCTGGGTCCATCAAATTACATAACAGCCCAGGCCATTGCGGCTCACCAACGCCCGCTGCCTCGCTCTGGATGTGGACAGGACTGGGGTGTGTCGCCGCTAACCATGTCGTCCCCACCACCATCAAACCGGCCCTGAGCTCACAGCAGTTGAATTGACCGATTGCAGTGGAGATGAATCAACAGATGCAGCAAGACGTGCAGGAGATGCCTCGGCGTAAGTGGGCGCCTTGTGGGTGGATGGATGGCCATCCTGGAAGGCGACCAACGACTGTGACGAAGACTGAAGATGCCGTACGATGATGGATTCGTCGTCACAAACGACAGAGGCAGAGACGGAGAGAGGCAAGATATAACTTCTACAGCACAGCACGGAGAAGACCAGCGCAGCGCACAACACGGAGCAAAGAGCGACCTTCCCAACTACACCTAGCGAAGAATGAAAAAGACTCCATATCTCATCTAATCACGCGTCTGTCGTTGGATGTCGGCGGGCTCTGTCTTCCCCGCGGTTCACGCCACACCATCCACCACTGGACAGGCTAACGCGGACCGGGGGTTCGTGGAGCTCCCTGGTCTCCCCTTCGCCCTGTGTTATTACATCCAGTACCGGTATCTGGCCTATCTCTCACGGACTTGCATCACTGTGCATAGCTGTGCCCGTCCTACAGATACCATCAGTATCACTACACAGCCAACGTCATTACCGCGCTGCCTAGGAGAGGCTGTATCTCCGCATCAAACCCACAAAGGCAGACGGCGCCTGGCCCTCTTATTACTGACCTAGGCAGACTCTTCCATTCTATCAATCCACTCCGGCGGCGGCTACGGGCCACGGGCTACAAGCGACGAGCTACGAGCGACGGAGTACGCATCGGCGACGGCTACCGGGGCGCCAAACGGTTGCATTGCAGCGGTGCCCTTGTCTTAGCTCCCTCCTATCCTTCCCATCTGCGGATACCAACGAGAGCGCCCAGTCAAAGTAGTGCATCTATCTGCCCGAGCCTCCCTGCCTTGCGATAAGCGTCATATCGTTCCGTCAAGTCTCGCTTCTTGGCCCGCCCGCAACCAACGCCAGCTAGACAAGACGCGTGACCTACTCTTCCAGACAGCCTCCCTCTCTTTTCTCAAGACTCGTGCTCGTTCTCTTGCTTCTGGGTCTTGTTGCTGCGCTGTTGCGTTTACGTGATCGCCCTTCTCATTCCAGCATTGTGAGGTCGCAGTCGATCTTCTGCTCCGCCTACATCTACTCCATCTCCTATCCTCCACCTCCCGGTTTCCGCCACCAACCGCCACCTTCTGCCCAGACACGAAAACTTTGCGCTCGTCTATCGCGGCTATTGCATTCTCTCACATCGCCGACTCTCGCAATAGGCCATCCCGTTCTGTTCCCAACGGCCCGTGTTTCGCCACCCCGCCACCTCGCTTGTCTGTGCTCTGTGCGGGGGGCAAACGAGCCACTTGCGACAGAGAAGTTGGACGTCAAGGGTCAAGATAAAAAAGATATTTTCAGCCACGAGCCTCAGAAGCAAAACGCAAAACGCAAAAGCACAATCGACACGGGTTGAGGCTACGGAACAATGCCCCCGGCCGCGCGAAACCCAACCAATTGGGACCAGTACGATGGCCGACCTTCGCCTACTGGTAGTTTGACGTCGAGCGCCCTCGCCGAGGAGCAGGCGCTGCTCGATGACGATGATAACGACAACGGTGGTGAACTCGACGCTGCCAACCGCGCCAGCGGCGCATTCATGAGTCGCAGAAGGTACTATACCCTCGTCGGTTAAATCAAATTACAAGGCTAACCCGTCGCTCTCAATCTCACAGGTCCTCCGTCACAAACCACCTTGCTGCCATTGCCGACATTGGAGGCGTCAATAGCTTCAGATCTTTCGCCCGGAGCTGGCAAAGGGCCGCAGGCTTCCCTGAAGTCATTCCCCGACGCCCGAGCTTCGTCTACGTCCCGGATCAAGACGCCGAGAACGTCCAGTATGGTCGCAGCCACGTCGACAACGCCGCGTCGGGACCTCACACGAGCTTGCTGAGGCAACATCTTGAGGCCTCGAGCCAAGATGATGAGGCCAGCGCCAGTTACGGCTCGTCGCCGATTCTCGTGCGAGACAGCTTCCGAGAGCGCGAGAGCAAGCCCTTGCTTGATCCCGAGATGGCGGCCGGCGCATTGCCTACCGGGTCTCCGTCCAGTCGGTCCAGCATATTTGCCGTTCCACCGCACCTCGCGACGCCGTCCATTATTGGAAGCTATGGCTCGCACTACGGCACCATCGACAGCACGATGCGCCACCGCCTCTCCGTCGGGCAGGCTCCCGCCTGGATTGGCGAAGACGAGGAGGACGGCGAGGGCGCTGCCCATGGCGAGCACCAGCCCATCCTCGTCAAGGAGGTCAAGGAGGGCGACAAAGTGGTGCTGGCAGTCGAGGGACAAAGCACTCTCCCCCAGTCCGTATTCAACTCCATCAACGCCATCATCGGCGTCGGCCTGCTCAGTCTGCCTCTGGCTTTCCGGATGAGCGGTTGGATTCCGGGCCTCTTCATCCTCACCCTCACGGCAGCCGTCACATCCCACACCGGAAAGCTGCTGGCCAAGTGCATGGACTACGACCGGACCCTCATCACCTACTCCGACTTGGCCTACGTCTCGTTTGGAGCTCGGGCGCGAGTTGTCGTCTCGGCCCTGTTCACGCTGGAGCTCATCAGCGCCAATGTCGCCCTCGTCATCCTCTTTGCCGACTCCCTCGATCTGTTGCTCCCAGGCTTTGCGACGGTCAACATTTGGAAGTGCACGGCAGCCGTCCTAGTTCTGATGCTCAATGCCATGCCCCTGCGCTTCCTCAGCTACACCAGCGTAATTGGCATCTTCTCCACATTTTGCAGTACGTCCTCCTCCGTGTCTCACTTTGCTTCCGTCCACCTACTCACCAGCAACAGTTGTTTGCATCGTCGTCATTGACGGCCTGATGAAACCGCATACGCCGGGTTCGCTCAGGGAACCAGCTGTCACGTACCTGTTGCCTGAGAACTGGCTTGCCCTTCCCCTGGCATATGGACTTCTTGCTAGCCCTTGGGGCGCTCACTCCGTTTTCCCTTCGGTATGTTTCTGTTAGACGTGGTCTTGCACACGCAGACGGCTGATACTTGACAGATCTATCGTGATATGCGTCACCCTTACAAGTGGAAGAAGGCAGTCAACGTCACATTTTCCTTCTCGGTAAGCCAGCTCTCTACTCCCTTTATGCCTTCAGATAGGTCTGTTGACTGACTCTTGCGGGTGATTAGTACGTCCTAGACACTTGTCTAGCCGTCATTGGCGTGCTCATGTTTGGAGACGGGATCCGCGAGGCCATCACATCCAACATTCTCAAGACGTCGGGATACCCCGATGGTCTCACGGTTCTGATGTGCGTTTTCATCGCCATCATCCCCCTAACCAAAATCCCTCTCAACTCGCGTCCCATCATCACAACTCTAGACGTCATCTGTGGGGTGCACCAGGACCATCACCACCATCACGGACAGCCCCTGGACGGGGCCTCAACCATGGCCACGCAGATCACTCGAGGCTTTGTACGCGTCTTTGTGGTGGTGCTCCTGCTCTGCATCTCCATCGTGATACCGTCGTTCGATTCGGTCTGCGCGTTCCTGGGCGCGGCCCTTTGCACACTCATCTCTATCATCCTGCCCATCTCATTCCACTTGAAATTGTTCTGGAAGGACATCTCCGTGCGAGAGCGGTTGGTTTCGTGGGTTCTCCTGGTTGTTTTTGGAATTCTGGGTACGCTGGGTACGGTCTGGACGTTTTTGCCGAAGCATCTCATTGGCGCTGATTAAACACGGCTGGCTGGGTGGCTGGCTTTTGGCTTGTGTTTGTGTTTGTGTTTGTGTTTTGGGTCGCCTTCACTTGCATGGACATGGGAGTTGGGTTGCTGCTTTTGGATCGATCATGTCTGAAGTATTCATTGGTGGGCGCTGGGTGATGTAATGTGAGAGTTGCCGGGGAGATGATGCTATGTGTATGTATGAGGTACAGATACAGGGAGGGAATCACAGTACGAGGCACATGTCATATCTAGCATGTCGATCATCATGAATACTTTGGGGCCTCAAAGAGTACGTGTCGGCACGTCAACCTATTAGCTTTATGCCTTCATATATAGCTGTTGGTACAGTACGAAAGACATGCACACTAAACACAATATGCTTCCTGTCGTCTACCATCGTTGATGATCCAACCCTCAATGTCACACCCTTCGACCGTCTTCCATTGCATAATATCCTGCCGTCGCGATTGGAGCCGGAATATGTGCACTGTCGCATGTGCACTCCCACTTACACCTCCCGTTCAATGCTAGCTTACGAGTCAGGTCAACGCGTGCGCTTAGTAGTGGACGTGCATCCGAAATCACGCGGAGACGGCTGTCATGACGCCACCGATAAATCATAACGGGCGATGCACGCACACATGTATGCAAGGAGGAAGTCTGAATGAAACCGCTCGGTACTAGACGGGGGCTGCGCCGGCACCGGCGTCCTGTCTTTGTCCCGTGATGGTGTGGTAGATGAGACTTACCTTAGAGCCAGCATTGTGAGTGCCGAGTCCAAGTCCCAGCTACTTACCCTGTACCGCCAAAACTCAACGGGGTTGTCCATCATCAACCACTATCTCGTATCAACCTCCGTGTTATCTGCAGTGCATTCCAGCGACCTCTCTATCTCTCACAACTCCCAAACACACTTGATAACCACCCCGCTTATGACGTCCCCTCCCTGCACACTGCCTCGAACCACGCCATG
Organism: Ilyonectria robusta; assembly: GCF_021365365.1. Taxonomy (NCBI): domain Eukaryota; kingdom Fungi; phylum Ascomycota; class Sordariomycetes; order Hypocreales; family Nectriaceae; genus Ilyonectria; species Ilyonectria robusta. The sequence goes on along the minus strand of NW_025764458.1, from coordinate 91,803 downwards.
GTCCTGCGCATCCGCCCACGCATGCCAAAAGCAAATCCCGCTCTCCAAAGTCAAAAGACCCAGTTCCAAAAGAGGGGCACGACCTTCCGTCCGGGGATCGCCACTCCACCAATGCATCCGATGCTCTGTATGGCTGGACGTGCATGTCCATGGTCCCACGACGCCCGTTGTATCCCGCCAGTCGTCTTCTGCCACACCCCCTGACTCGCACCCTCTTGTGCATATCGGCACCTGGGGCACCTCATCTAACTTAGCAAGACGGGGAGATAGGGGATTGAGAACTCACTGTGAAACATGGCCATGACGACCCAACACTATAATGAGAGTGTCAGATCAGACAGCCAGACGACACTGAGCCCGGCTGAAGAGGGATACGCCCTGCAGAACTTGCAGAGAGCGATAGTTAGTAACATCACACGACCTACCTCTCAATTGCCTCCTGTCCAGCCATGTCTACACTGTACATCACCGAGAGCAAATCTTTGTTTGAGTGGGTAACTTCTGGTATTTTGGCCATTATTTCTAGAAATATCTAATACACAGAAAGCGAGTTAAGGCTCACGTCTCCTCACACTGAGAGACAGACGGGCCCAACCACGATTGGAAGTTGCAGTAGAGACTCAATCTCCTACCAACCCCCAACCCACTCCACATCCCCGAGATCGGTACGCCTGTCCCGGCGCCAGTTCCAATCTCTTCCCTTGCTCCAAGGGTCCTTCGCTCGTTCTTGCTGATGTTGTTTGACCCCGAGTTTGTTGTTATAATTAGAATGATCCCAAACGCCCGCTTCGTAAGATTTGTATCCAAAACCAAAATGTCGTCGCGGCTTAGAGTCCGGCGACGTAAAAGAATCCAAAGTTGTGGGTTGGCCGCGGCGGCGCTCACCCAGTGCCTCCCACTTGTCCAACGGGCTCCGCTTCGGCGGAGGCGAGTAGCGAGGGGCGAGCGTCATGTGCTGCTTCAACGCCGGCGCCTCGTGGAAGAAGAACCCGTCGGCAACTAGGTCATCATCGACATCACCCTTGATATCATGTGTGTGCGAGACCAGTTCCGGCTCATGCTCCAGCTCCATCTCGAGCTCCATTCCCATGTCCATCTCGAGCTCCGGCTCAGGCTCGACCTTTGCCGTCTCCTTGACCTCCTCCTTGCTCTCGTGGCTCCAGGTGCGAGAGTTGAGTTCCTGGAGCATCTTCATCTGCTGCTCGCGTTCCTCCTCTTCGTCCTCATCCTCATCCCACATGTCGCTCCAGCTCTTGGACACGGCATCCTTTCGGCCAAACACTGTCGACATAGACAACGTCATGGGTTTGGCCATGGTGATGGGAAGAGAACCAGCCATGGGCGACACTTTGGTGCGTCGGGTGATGGGGTTCAGGGCGAACGACTTCATCGACGCACCCCAGTGCGAGTCAACCATGGACGACATCGGAGTCTGGGCAGCCGCAGAGCACCAATCCGTGGTGGTAGCTTCCGACTTGGGGAACAGCTCCTCAGTGTAGCTCTCGTCGTCGCGGATCACACTAAGCTGGCGACCGGCATGAGGAGTGTGGAGATGCTTGGCCCAAGGGAAGGCTCCCGTCTCGACCTGGGGAGACTGGATCGAGGGGGTGCGGAGAGGCTCACGGTTGGCAGTAGCCACTGTCGTCTTCTCAGCGCTGCAGAAGTCGTCGAGGATCTCGTCCTGAGCAGTGAAGCTGACGAGGCGGAGGAGGGCATCACGGGCACCGACCAGCGATCGTCTCTTGGGGTCGAGGTTCATGCACTGGACAATCACCTCGTACGTGTCCTGAGACATCGAAGGGAACACGTCGAAGAGAGACTGCTTGTCCCGGGAGTAATCCAGGAACAAAGGATCGGCCTCGGTCGGCGTGGTGAATGGGTTGCGAGAGAAAAGAATGTTGAGAAGGCAGATGCCAATGGCCCAGATGTCAGCCGAGGAGGGAGAATAGCCGGCACCGGCCGAGTCAAACTGTTCGGGAGCCATGTAGCGGTCACTACCAACAGTCATCTCGTAGGACCACTTGTCGGTAGTTGCCAGACCCCAATCACCGAGCTTCATGGCACCGTCCTTGGTGAGGAAGATATTCTCGGGCTTGATGTCGCGATGGAAGACACCCTTGGAGTGAGCGTAGTCAACAGCATCCACAAGTTCAAGCATGAACTGGCGGACGTGCTCGGTCTCCAGCGGTCCATGGCCGTGGCGAATAGCCTCATAGAGATCTCCCTGCTCACAGTACTCGAGAACCAAGTACAAGTGAGACTCAGTCTCAAACGAGTCGAGGAAGTTGACAATGTTGGGGTGAGATCCGAGGCGGCCATGCAGGACAGATTCCTCCGACTTCTCATCAATGGCATAGTAAGTGTCGTCATCAGAAGAAGCGGACATCTTGGCCATGCACTTGATGGCAACGGTCTCGTTGGTGACGAGATCCTGAGCCATGAAGACCATACCGAATGAACCATGGTTGAGGGGGGAGATTGTTTGATAGCGTCCTCCGAGAAGCACGCCACCGGTGAACTTGTCCTTGAGGCACTCCATTGCTTGGAAATTGAAAAAAAGGGGTTAAGTAGAAGAATAAAAAAGAAACAAAAGGTGATAGTAGTCGTACAGATGATTGTTTTTGTTGCGTTCTGAATTGATAGCTGCAGTGGTGAAATGAGACGGGATGTGTAAGTCGAGACTTCAAGCTCTGTGTACAGTAGAGGTATGAGTCAAGAAACCGAGTTGATGATGTCGAATATTTGAAGTGTTGTTGAATGTACAGTAGTCGTAGTGAGGACGAGGTAGAGAAAAGCGAGGCGTTATGCGGTAGAAGGTTGATGATAGTCGTGGAGGAATCAGAGGCTCATTGGAGGGTATGTGTGCGATAGGCTGGACAGACAAAAGAAAGCGAATTATGGAATGGTCGTAACGGCGAGGTGCGAGACCTAAACGGCCGAGGAAGGTTGAAGGAAAGAGATTCGTTATGATGACATGGGTGCGTTTTTTTGTAGATTTGCAAAAGAATGACTCTGACAGGTGGGGTTGGATGAGTGAGGTGGGCGACCGAGGACGGAGCCGACCAGATGAGAATTGCGGCGAGATGAGTAGCAAAAGGGAGGAAACCGGCTTCGACGATGCCGATGAGTCGACGTGTCGGACCAGACAAGCTGGCACCGGCGTAGAGGAGGGCGGAGCTCACCCGGGGTGGAGTCGTTGACGCTCACCCGGGTCGGTTGAGTCACGCGGACCGGATAGGCCGAAGAGCGATGATCGGAGACTTGATGACAATGTCGTGAGGAAGAACCTCTACGACGCGATGCGAAAACAACGTCTCCTGATATCCGGTTGGGTGTGCAAAACGCGTATTTTGATGACCGAAGTCGGCGACGAGAGTTATCGAGATGCCGGACGGTTTCGACGAAGTCGTCGGGTGCGAGAAGCAACGATCAGAATGGCACGGAACGCGGCGTAAGAGACCCGAGGCGAAAGGACTTTTGGGGTCGGAGGCTATGCAGCGGCAAACAGCAGGTCAAAGACGCTTCTTCTTCTCGATGGGAATCGCTGTCGCTGTGGTAGTTGTCGATGGAGTGTTGTTGAGTCACAGCGGTAGCGTAGGCTTGCTTGGGCGGGTGGCGAGGCGGCGGCAAATGGCGGAATTGGAGTGATCCCAAGGGCGAGCGATAAGAGAGAGTGAGAGAAGTGGCAAGCTCGAGAAGAAAGAAGGCCTTGATGGTGCGGAGCGTACAAAGGGACGGGAAGGAAGGATGGCGAGACGGAAGGGAGATGTATAAAGGGTAGTAGGTAAGGAGGAAGACAAGAGAGGGAATGGCGGTGATAGAAGTGGATGATGGGGATGGAACGGAGTGGAGGGAGATGGATGGACGTGGACTGGGTTGGACTGGGTTGGATTGGATTGGATTAGGGGGGTGCGAACTAGCTGAGGGCGGCGATAGTACCAGGTGTGGATATGATGGTTGTAGGTACGTACTACGTAGTGGGCGGGCGTGGGTGTGGATCCGGGAAAGTGCAGGCCATGCAGAGACTAGGTAGGTTCTGTACTGTGCAGTGCAGCGTACATAAGGGAGGAGCGAGTGAGCGAGCACCGAGGGAAGGTGCCAGGGAACGGGGCCGGGGTGCCGGGGACACGCAGCAACTGACAATGACGGCGAGCTACGGGAGGAGGCACGAAGGCCCCATCGTGTACTTCAGGTACAGTACCTGGCTTTGGACCTGACAGGAGGTACTCTCGGCACGAGATCTACGTGTCCTCACGATGTTTACGTCTCTTGTTCCCTTGCAATGGCAACACCGGATATCCATCGAGACAAGTGCGGAACAGAGCCACCTCCCACAGTGTCCATGGTCCATAACGGATCCCATAACTTCGTCAATCAATCAGGAGAACCAGCGAGAGACCCCAGGTCTCAGGCCGGAGGGAGGCTTGGGGCGGCAAGCAACGAGCGAGACAGAGGCGGCGACAGGATGGGCTGGATGGCGCTACCGTGGGACGATGCCACGATGGGGCGTGGTTTGGACGGGGCCAGAGGCAGGACGGACGGCGGACAACGGACGGGCATGAATAACAGCAGCCGGGGTGTGGGTGGCCTTGTTGTTGAATGGCTGAGCGGCCTCAGGCATCGCCATAACCAAGATAAACACGGCGTCTCAGGCGTCTCAGACTTTGGTCCCTCGCAGGGTGTCTCAGCGGGCGGTGGATGATGGGTGGTGAGCCCGGCGAGGAAGAGGAACTGGGCTGCGTGACGTGACGTGACGTGACAGTCTTGCCCAAACAGGATGAACAAGACAACCATCAGCACTGTGCAGATGGGTAGAAACAGAGCCACGAAGTGAGTGCGAACGATGGGCCTCGTGCACTGTCAGTGGGTCTGCCAATGTTTCTGGACGAGACCTCGCAGCGGATCCCCAGGTACGTGGCCTTTGGGCAGAAGTCAGGCGTAGGTTCGAGTATCTTCGAGAGGACTGTCGTGTCAAGCGCCGAACGCCGTGCTGACGAAACAGCATGCTTCATTTCGGTGGTCGGGGGAAATGACAACTTGGCCATCGTGACCAGACGGTGCGGCCCAAGCGCTCCACACGGCGCGGCTAGTCTTGACGCGGTATAGCTCGCTTGGCTTCGAGGGACCGAAAGACGGGACAGCCTGGTGGCCGGCTGGGACGGGGGTTCTGATAGCAGACACACCGCCCGGTACGCACGTACAAAGTAGCTATAGGTGTTCCATTATGTGGTTGGAGGACTTCACTACCACGTACCCTCGACCGCAGATCCCATCACGACTTGAATGAACCTCCACGGGAGGGTGTACGGGCGAGCAAGGTGAGTGGCCTGGGGCGACGGCGAGCTGCGCAGAGGGTGCTTGCGCTCGTGGCACCAATGGGCTCATGGGTCCTCCGAGCGCTCGATGGCTCATGGGCGAGACCGCGAGAACAGCCAGACTCCAGTACAGTGCCACTGCGAGAGCGGGCGAGTGGGTGGCTACGTGACTGCGTGACTGACTGTGTGAATGACCAAGCGACCGGGAGTCAGGACGACAGCGTCCCAACGAAAATGCGATCTACGCCTTCTGGAAACCTCAATCTGTCCTGTTGGGATCTGTTCTGGGCTCGTCCATCCTATTCAAGCTTGCGCTACACTTCGCAGAGTGCATTACCATCACAAACAAACTCCAGTCCAGGACCGCCATCACAGCATAACAGGCTTTCGGAGAGTCCATCAAGCTCGCGGTAGCCCCCTGGACTGCAGCCACCGAGAACTGGGCCTCGGTGGGAAGGTGGGAGGCAAGGTGGAAAAGCCCTCTGGGGCCGTTCCAGGTCCGTCTGCCACTGTGCGATTCCACCAGCCAGCCCCCCAGAACGCCCGGTTCAGATTCTCGGTTCCTCGAGGACCCTCGAGGACCCTATGGCCCACGACTGCGTTCGATAGCGCCGGCCTTGTGCGGCCCCAGCTTTTCCCTCGCGGCCTCGACGGCGCCCCTTGTCTCTAGCGCCCTTGAATGCGGGGCGGAGTGAGACTGCGACCCAATTGAGCGAGGCGTAGGATCTTGGGTGCTCTGTAGGCTTCGGCTTGTTGTTTAGGGTGTCCCCAAGTGCCTGGGGGCCATACAACTCTGTATGCACTCTCCTGGCTCCTGCATGCCAGTCCAGACCACGAATTGTCTAGGACGCCCGCTGCCAATCATCACGTTGTTTACATGAAGAGAGCGAAGTCGTTCAGCGCCTGTCTAGCAACCGCCAGAAGTCTCGCCCGGCAAGCAAGGTGGTCCGAGAGTCGTCGTCACTAATCGGCGCGCTGCCGTGACTGGTCGGACAATCGTCTAAACCGGGGTCCAATGTAAACATCTGCGCACGGAGGAAGATCCCATGCCATGAAATGTCGCCCTTGCTGGAAACGACTCTGGTCTCGCAAGTACCGTACCGAACGTGCAACGTCGTCTGTCCGAGAGGCCTGCTCGTTCGTCGCAGAACGCGCGCGCCTGCTTTGTGGCAATCTCGATACTTGTTCAACTGCTCCACTGGCAAACGAAACCGTTACGAATGCTGGACCGAGTGCTCCGTACGTGCTACGGAGGACGGGGTGCACTGACGCAAGACGTGCCTGTTCCAACGTCATGATTGACTTCGTACTGTGCGTAGGGTAGGAGCTTGCTTTTTGGAGGTGAAACGAACTGCTGAGCTGGTACATTCCTGTCAGTCAGCTAGAAACAGATAGATATCTCGGCAGTGGAGTGACGAATTCAGGTACGGGAGGCACGCAAGATACGAATGACAATTGACAGGCATGTAGGCATGTACATCTGGTACGTAGCGGTTACTAGGTTGGCAACACGCTTCAAATTGTGTTGGGGAAGATGCCGTCATGTCTCGTGTTGGATTGCATGTTGTGTCCTCGTGCCTGGGCGCGCCCGGTCCTGTCTTGTCCCCGCCGTTCCCGGTGCGGCTGGCAGACTTGACCAATCCAATATCCCCTTATGAAATTCGATGCAATGTAATTCCATTCGAATCAATCCGACGCCGCCGGATGAGGGGTAACAGTCACCACCTCCTGACCGGAAGGAATCTTGAAGAATCGTCGGCCGGTAACACAGTCATGAGATTTCGCAGCACGAAATCGATACATCACCTTCTATGGATTATCGAACAGGCCACTTGGGGCGGCATGACACCCTGCATACAGACATACAGCATAGTGGAGACCATGCGTGCATCTGGAAGCCTATGCAATGCATGCACAGCAAGGTGCTTCTGTGATGTACGTCAGGTACGGAGTACCCTGTCATTATGAGAGACAGGTCGACGCCTCGCCCGTTGTCCGCCTGCACTGCCCGCTGATTGCGTTGCTTTGCACAGCCTGTCAGCCGCCGGTGGCGGCTTGAGGTAGGGAGGTCCGTATCATCGTCCGCTCGATCATTTTTAGCACCTCACCACATGGAGGACAGGTGGATGCAAACTGACACCTGGTTCTTTGTAAGTTCGAATTGCATCATGTTAACGTCCCCACTGGGGTCCTCTCGGATCTCGGATGGGGTCAATCTTAGCAGACAACAACGCATCAGTTCTATTCCATTCTCTCGTGCTGCCGGCCCTTCGCATTTCATCGGGACTGCCTGCATGAACTGGCCAGCCTGGCTGTTACAGGCGTCGGGACCCTCTGTCGTAGTGGAGGCACATTGCTGTGCAGGTCTATTGCCTTCCATCTGTTACGGCGCAGTTCCTGGAAGCCGATGCTAATTTCAGGGTCCTTGTTCCGTACGGTTACAGGGGAATGAAAGGCTCCAGTCACCCAATTTCCAGGGAGCCCACAGCCTACAGGCTGCCGTTTCCAGCACACCCTCAGCGACCCTCTCAGGGACTGCCACCATAGCGTGCCATCAAACATCCACCAAACAGACTCAAGGCTGGCAGCTGGAAATCTCCACTCGGGGGAGAGGATCCTCTTGGGGTTCCACCGATGTACCTTCTGCCTTACGATACTATGATTAGCAACCTGTCGGTACTCGATTCCCATCATGCAGATGTGAAATTGCAAGGTGGTCCTGGGTTTGGCAGTGAAAACGTTTCCCCTGTTCAGGCTGGAACACACACACCTCTTACCCACTCACCGCCCGCAGGCACAACAACCTTGATTTGATTGCGAGTGGGTGTCTGCTCCTCCAGGTTAGGTACGTAGGATCCATCCAAGCTGTGAAGCTGAGACTGCCCGAGGTGAGCTGTCGGCCGCAGTTTTCGCTGACCGCCTTTCCTCTCTCGTTACCGTTTCTGGCCAATGTCGACGAATCCATCCATCCATCTCTTTCTCACGCACCCGACACACCACCCCGTACTCGTTCCAGCCTCCCTGAACCGAGTCGGCAAGCACTGCTAAGCTCGATCGTACCTATTTTTCCGTCTTCAGGTATTTCGTACCTTTCTCGCTAGACTCGAACCGGCCCAGCCCGGATCCAGGAACACATAGGCCACCCGCTGCACCGTTCGACGACCATCATCCATCGAACAAGAACCGATCTTGCAAAGGCAGCAGGGATTTGAGATCGAACCAGGGAAGAGGATTTTCGTTCCCTCGCGTTCCCTCGCCTTCGCGCCTTATCTGGATTCGTCCGCTTTGTTCGATTCTCCTCGAAGAATCTTGACCGCCATCTGATAATTTCCGGCAACTTTTCCAGCGAAGCGCACCATGGCCCCAAGCATCGCCGAAACCGACGTACTCGTCTTTGACATCGGTAAGACAAACCAGTGCTGGGCTTACTCCCACGTGGTCACTCCCTTTGTTTAGTTCATCATATTGGTGGTTATTTGGTGTACATTGTAGTGGTGGCGATATGGTGGCTATGAATACCGCGACATTGATTATATTATCATTACGGTTGCTGTTCTATGTTTGCATGTTTGCTTTTCAATGGCTGACGTTATGTCTTGTTCCGATGTCTCACAGAGGGCACCGTTTGTCCCATTTCCTTTGTCAAGGACGTCCTGGTAAGTTGGCTCCGTTGTCCGTTGTCCACCTTCCGTCCTCCGTTCCCTTTACCACCCCCGTTCTCTCGGGCCTCCGTCCCAGGTCACTCCCCAACCTCCTCCGGCCGAAATTCTGGCCGCCGTATTGTTGGTTCTCCAGGATCCTGGTTTTCACGCTAGGCCTCGGATGCATGCGACTTTCAGCGCACTGCACCTGCACACCAGCCTTCTGTCTCACCGACTTTGGCTTTGCCTTAGTCCTGCCTGACATCGTCTTTGGCATCGTTGCTGTGTCGTTGCGTTGCTGACCTCGGTGCCCCATCGTGATAGTTCCCATATGCTCTCGAGGTTCTTCCCAAGGTCCTTGATCGGGATTGGGATAGTCCGGTCTTTTCTCCGTACCGCAATGCCTTTCCGGAGGAGTACCGCGATTCCCGCTCGGAGTTGGAGGCCCACGTCCGAGATCTCGTCGCCCGCGATGTCAAGATCTCTTACCTAAAATCTCTTCAAGGTCACCTCTGGCAGCAGGGCTATGCATCGGGAGAGATTCGAGCTCCTTTGTTCTCCGACGTGGCTCCTTTCATCAAGGCCGCCCATGCCGCCGGAAAGAAGATCATCATCTACTCGTCCGGCTCGGTTCCGGCACAGAAGCTCCTCTTCGGCCACACCAACGCCGAGCCCTCAGACCTGAAGCCCCTCATCTCTGACTGGTTCGACACGGTCAATGCGGGACCCAAGATGGACGTGGCCAGCTACACGACGATCCTCTCCAACTATCCCGACATCAGTCCGGAGAGGTGGCTGTTCCTGAGCGACAATATCCTCGAGGTCGACGCCGCCATTGAGTCGGGTATGCGCAGTTTCCCTGTTACCCGTCCTGGTAACGCGCCCTTGCCGCCGGACCACCTCTTGTCGCAAGTTGCCCTGTCCGAGTTTACTCTTGACTCAGCGTAGTGACGACCAGCTGCAGGTGGATAGCGGAGGGCAAGAATGGTGTGGCACACTTGTTGCCGAGCTGGCATTGTACCAACTCACTAGGGATTCTAGTCACCAAATCCGAGACCGCGCCATCCAACTCATCTCGATCACTCGTGACCTGAAGTGTTCCACCAGTCATGCAGGCGGTTGCCATGGCTTGTATCACCGCCGGTGCATGCAACATGTCGTAAATCCTTTTCCGAACTAGATGTACTGTTGTTTGCCAAGATCGTGTAGTCATATTCTTCCAACTCGATATCGATGTCCACGTTGGCCAAATAATCCTGGGGAGTCCATGTGCTGTCAGTCGGATACAGCTGGCGATAGTGGGCACCAAGTTGGTTGGGCAGAAGCGCATATGCATCTAGACATTTACCCACGTGTCGTTCATCCTGTTCCTGTTCCTGTACGTTCTATTCCGGCCGAACCGCCGAACCCTTCATGGTCATGACGAAATTGTTTCGTGTTCTTCCTGGGTTGATCTCCTTCTTCGTAAAACTCGGCATCCTGGTGCGCGTAGAACCCACCCTCCTCCACAGTGAGTATGCGAGCTTCTGAGTCATCTTAGTCTGCAATCGGGCATACCCAAGGATCGTCATGAGTTCATTAAACCTGGCGTCCGTAAAGTACCGTGAGTTGTCCACGCAGCTCCGAGGAAGAACCACAAATAGTGAAGGGAATAGGTCCTTGGCGGTTCCCACTGGCGTGTCTGATTCTTTGCGGAGAAAGGAAAGCGTCCGCAAAAGCATCTGACCGCGCCCATCGGCTTCGGGCACAAAATTGAGGACTAGGCTGAGTGATATGATGTCAAACGTCTCGGAATCATCCTTGGGCAGTGGCCGATCCATGAAATCTTGCTGCTTGATACCGGGTTCCTGGCTGTTTAGATCGATGTGCTGCATGTCGAAGATGCCGCTGGTCGAACATGCATTCCGAGTACTTAGAGAACCGACCTCGAGCATCTTGAGAGGTTGCCCATGCTTCTTCAAGTCAGCGACGGGAAGCCACTCGAGTAGCACCTTGGATGTGTCGCCACCACGGTCAAGACTCTGGCCCTGTAAGCTCGCCTTTTGATAGTGATCAATTCCGCCCAACTTTTCGATTTCTGCAGTGATGCGTGCCTCGGTCCCCTTATCGCCCTTGGATGCGGCCTGTCGGCGCTGCTTGTCAAGTTGGTGGTGAGTGTTGATGAGTGTTCGGCTTGCCTTACGGGACATGGACCGAGATGCTTTCACCGTTGGTGGGCGGCCACTGGAAAGGCTCTTTAGCCTTGTTGGTTTCTTGGAAACCATAGTGAACTCGACAAGTTATCTGATGTCCGAATCCACGTAGTTTGGTTCCACACGTTCATCCGGCATTCGGTGCGTCTTATTTCAGTGCGAATGTCCACCTAGGTTGAAGATAATGGGTCAGGTCTTACGCCACCGTGACGAAACCGGACGACTCAATCTCGAGGAGCAAATGTTAAAGGAAAGAATTGCATTATACAGAGTAGAGACCCATTGTGTTCAATGCGTCTTGAAGGTGACAATTGAAGGGAGCTCGTGTGCTTCCGCTCACTCTCTCTTCTACATGGATTTCTCACCAAGCCCAGCCGTCGCGGCTTACATAACCTGGTTGATTGGGGTTTGTTCTAAATATTGATCACGTGAAGTCGCTAGATCTGCCAATTTGGCCAATCACAACACGCCGTCGCTCCAACCCTAATCGCAAATCCACACAGATGCCAAAATTGCCTTTTGCGACTGGATTTCTTTTCCGCCTTGACCTCTCCAACCCACGCCGACGACAACCTCACCCAGCACTTCCGACAACTCGTGCCCACGACAACCGACACAATGGCCGGAAAGGACGCTTCGAAGGGCAAGAAAGGTACGGGATGAACATGATACTCCGACACGCGATCCGCTCGCTGCGCGCAAAATAAAAACACGATCGTCGAACGAGGATTTTTCTCGATCTCGGAGTCGTCTTCTTTCTTCCGCATCATGCAGCAGCAGATTTTGCGAGTTCTGAATCAGAGCGATTGCTGATGCGTCTTCTCATATAGCCCCTGCCAAGGGCCTCAAGCAGGCCAGCGCTGCCGCCAAGGCTGCTCTCAAGGGCGTAAGTTGAAATCCGCATTCTCACCCCTCGTTGTGTCACGTCGACTAATCATCCGTGTGCTTTGCAATAGTCCAACTCGCACAAGAAGACCAAGGTCCGCTACAGCACCTCGTTCCACCGACCTAAGACCTTGATTGTCTCGCGTGCCCCCAAGTACCCTCGCAAGGCCATCCCTCACTTGCCCCGTCTTGATGAGCACAAGATTGTCATCCACCCTCTCAACACCGAGAGCGCCATGAAGAAGATGGAGGAGAACAACACTCTCGTCTTCATCGTCGATATCAAGGCCAACAAGGCCCAGATCAAGCTTGCCCTCAAGAAGCTCTACGACATCGACACCGTCAAGATCAACACCCTGATCCGGTATGCACCCATTATTATCCTTGAGGCTCGACGGCGCAGAGACACAGATGAACTAACGTACTCCTTAGCCCTGACGGTTCTAAGAAGGCCTACGCCCGCCTTACCCCCGATGTCGATGCTCTCGACATCGCTGCCAACAAGCTCTCCCTGGTTTAAGTGTGCTGGGCTGGGAATGGGCGTGTCTTTGGGTTGGTTTTGTCTGCTGAAATGCACGGCATTGGGCATCGGAAAAGGCGCATTAAAGAGCTTGTCGTTTAGAGTGCAAAATGATCATGAATTCAAGACCGCCCAGACACCACACCCTCTCCCGCTTGCTAGTCATTACTAAAGCCACCGTAAAAAGTTGAAAGGTTTTCCATCATTAGTTCACACTGGTCCTTTTGATATTGCCGTATTATGACGAGCCGTGTTTAAGAGGGTAGTCTTGTCTGATTTCCAATTACCAGAGTTGTCGTAATGTACACGGCCGTTCAACACTACACAGCCGGCCGACCATGCCCGGCCGACAAAAGTTCTTCCACGTCAATGGGCAGTTTTCTATCCATCCAGCCCTCCGTGCCGTTTACTAATTGTACAGATGGTCCGCCGCCGCCGCCGCCGCCTCCTTCTTCACTCAGTGTTGTATATCGTAACGTGACATGTCTTCGGTCGGACCCCGTCCCAGCCCATTCCTAACTCTCGGCTTAGGACATGGGTCATCTAGTTTCGCATGTTGTTGAGGTGTTTCATCGTCAGGAAGTTCATGTCGAGAAATCGGTCGACGCAGTTGGCAAGGCAGCCCTCCTCACTCCTGTCAAGCTTGTTGTTCTTGATGCCGCCGGTAACGCACTTGGTCCAGCAGATCTGGGTAAGGCTGTGGGTTTCTGTTCAGGGACCTCATTAGCAACTGCGGAGAAAATATATGTGCGCACACGACAGAGAGAGGGGGGAGCTAGTTTCGGCATTGGATGGGGGTTAGTCGACGTACGGGCTTGGATCTGGGAGCGCTGCTGCTCGTTCGCGAGGAATTGACGCAGGTCGGTCTTGTCCTTGTCGTTGAGCTTCTCGAGGTCGGCATTCTCGAGGTTGATCTGGGAGGAGCTCATGTTTGCGTTCGGGGGTGGGCGTGATGACTACGTAGGTTGTGTTGTATATACAAACGAGGTTTGCGCTGATGTCAAGATTTTAGGTGGAAGATCTGAGATGCAGAGTGGTTCACGGGCGGCCAATGGGAGGCCCAGAATCATGACTGTGGCGCCCCACCTTTGGCTGCTGCTCTACGTGCTACACAGCACGCAGATGTATGATTCCTCACGGGTTATGAGTCTTGTGCGTGTTGAGTTCTTAGGAAAGTATTTTGGAAAATGTGGTCGACTATAGTCGTGTCGCAATTTGCATCAATAGTAGTCACAATGATCGAGCTGGATAAACATGACTCTATAACGGGTCTAATATTGTAGATGGTGCCACAGGAGGCATTATGTACATATCCTATGTCTAAAAGAAAACCATGCTCAAGTACGTATATACCCCAGTTTATACACGAAAAAGGAACAGCAAACCAAACGATGGACTATGTCTTCGACGAAGACTGCAACCAAATGCCTCTCTAGATGTAGCGCTTCCAACGTGCGACCGCCAGAATCAGGATACACAGGACAGTCATGAAGCTGATAATACCGAAGAAAGGCGCGAGGCTTGTAACGTCCCTAAACGGAACCGCCACGTTCATTCCAAACACACCACTGACAAGATTCAGCGGAACCAGCACGGAGGCGAGGAATGTGATCTTGCTGAGCACCTGGTTCGTTTCTGTTCCCTGGGAGATGTTATTGATGGAGAGCGTCGCCAGGTAATTGCTGTGGGAACGGGACAAGATCTTTTCAAAGTGGCCCAAACTGGTAGCCATCGTGACCACGTGGTCCTGGATGTCGCCCAAGTACATGCCAATGTCCATGCGAGGCGTGACCTTGTAGTTCTCGTTACAGCGCTTGGTGAAACCCCGAAGAACGTCGGCCTTGCCACCAAGGAGCCGGAGTAGGGCCATACAGTTCTTACGCACCCGGCCGATGGAGCGGAGGAACGAGCTGGAGTCATCCTCGCGCATGACGAACACCTCGTCCTCTATGGCGTCCGCCTCAAGTTCGATCTGGCGAATGGGTGGGCCGAAGGAATCGACTATGTCATCGCTAGTAAAACCAAGTCAGTGAACAGTTCATATAAAATCTTGTCAGGGGAGATGGAGCACATACATCAAAGCATAGCAAATCCAGTCGCTGCTCAGAGAGACGTAGTCCTTCAGGGCAGTGATTCTCTTGCGGACCTGGGTCGCATGAGAGTTTGGCGCGAAGCTGAAACTGAGCGTTCCCTCGCGGAACACGATGACATAGATGTTGAAGGGCTCGTACTCAATGCCATCGGGCTCCTGTACAATATGGAAGGAGCGGAAGCTAGCGAAGTAGTACGACGGGAACAGCTCAATCTTCTCTCGGGCTTCCTGGGTGACGATATCCTCAATTGTCAGGGGGTGGATACCAAAGGCCTTGCAGATCGCCCAGATCTCCTCCTTGGTTGCAGTGTTAATGTTGAGCCACCAAACACCATCCTCTTCATCCTCGGGCAGTTCGAAGAGTCCACGGATATCCTCTCCTGGAAGGACGAGATCTCCCATCTCTGGTGCGTGGATGGTCGACTCCCACGCAGAAGAAAAGAAGCTGAAGCGGTTACTATCCACTGGAGGCGCCTGCGACTGCTGGGGGGGCTTCTCAGGCGTCTGTTCAGCGGTTTTCTCGCGAGTCATGGAATCCTCCGACGGCATATCCAGAATATCGCCATCAAGGGTCGCCATCTGTGTGGGACGAGACTCGACTGTATGAGTTCGTAAATCTTCAAAGCTTTGCGTCACCGAGGGTTGGCGAGCCTCTTCACGAGCAGCTTGCTCGAGGATGAACTCATCAAGATATTCAAAATCGATGCACAGCTTATCCTTCCGATGGGTTTCCTTGACAGGGAAGCACACATCTTCCTCAGCGGTGGTAGAAAAACTAGCCGCATCGTCATTGATCGTGTGGGGCTTGCTGCGGTAGCTGCGCTTGCTCTGAACGGACATGGGACGGATCAAGCCATCTTCAAAATGGTCTGGACGCGACTCGGAGAAGGACATCTCTCGCTCTCGGCGACGGGCTTCAGCAAACGCCTTTACCGAGTTGGGAGGAGAAATGGATCTTCCATCAGAAGAGTCCACCGTTGGACGGCGAGGACGGCGGGCGGTTGGCGAGATTGCCCTCGCCTCTTCATCGATGATGGCCTCCTCAAAGTCACGAACTCGAATTGTGGGGACACCCTGCTCATTTTCGACCTGTCGAGAGCCGTAAAGGCTATCGAACGTCCCGCGACGAGGTCGCTCCTGCCTCTGAGCCGATGCCGCCTGATGGCGGTGGTCGTCAAGCTCAGGCACAGGGGTGCTGTAGCGGGTGTCGGAGACGGTCTCTTCGTGGTCAGACATGGTGGATAGTCGACGTGAAGTCTTTGATCGAGGTGTTTAAGGTGGCGTCCGGGCGTCGAGGGCGGAAAGGGGTCGTTCCCAAGGAGGGAGGTGGCGGAGGTTGGTTGGGGGATTCTGGATCACAGTCCCATAGCTTGTTCGTGGCAATGGCGTCGTCCAAAGTCGTTTATAGACCTGACGCTCGGCGCGGCAGCGGCGCGCCGAGTTTTAGTTTTGGTCAAAACTGTGAGCAACAATCCGGCGTGTGTCGCCAGATGGTTTCCGGTTGATCCAGGGAGGATATAGCAGAGGTCAAGTGAGAGTCGAAATTGCACCAAAGACCAGTTATGGGGGCTTCTTGTTTACTCCGCTGTAGACCCAGAAGCCGGGTCCGAAGAGCGAAGAGGGGTAGGAGACGATTGGGAGGGCGAGTTGAGCCAACTTGAAGACTTGGGATGGTTCGAGGCGAGACGCCAGCTACAGAGGACGTTGAGCGACGTGGGCGAAGCGGTTGAGACTATCGTCGGAACCAGAGTTGTGCAGTTCGGAGAGGTTGTGAACTGATATAGAAGCGGTCTTCAAGACGAAGCTGATGGGCATCAACTTGGTAATGGAGTCGGGTCGAGATGAGATATGATGTTGTTGAGGCCTGAAGTGCGAAGGGGAATCCGCCAAAGGTTGGTAGTGGTTGCTAGGGGCTCGGATGACGAACAGGGTCCAGGGGGTCAAGATTGGTGCCGGGACGGCAGGGCCAGAGCGAGAAAGGGGGAAATAAGAGCGGTCCTTGGAGCGCAGGGTGCCTGGAGGCAGAGGAGATGATGAAGTAGAGATTGCAAAGAAGCAAAGATGGATTGTGCCGAGCGACAAAGCGAAGGGCAAAGTGGAAGAGGAAGAGTATGGGATGGAAGAGAGAGATAAAGAAGCCAAGGCCCGAGACCAAGACAGGAACCGGGTAAAAAATTGTGCAGCAACCAGGGCCGAGAGCCAGAGCCGATGTCACAAGCCAGCCAGCGTCCAATGGCTAGCAATGGCCAGCCACCGCCACCTTCCCTGCAGGGTCACCGACAGGGAAGACACCCGCGCTGGGGCATCATTCGGGTCTGTGCGTCCCGGTTGCGCCACATACGCCACACGCGGGAGCTGGCATCTCATGCATTTTTAAGCATTGTTTCTGGATGCGAGTCCTTGCCGAACCACTGAAGCGGATCGCAGTGGCACAAGTTGGGAGGGAGGGCTCCAACTGGCCGACTAGGATGAAGCGCACCCGGATACGCATCCGATCCAGTACGTATTTCCACATATTGAGTCACTGTCACGAATAGTCCCCCCCATCAATGGCGTGCGTACCTGCGTTGCAAGTGTAAAAAAATTTCTCATGCCTGATAAATGCCCCATCCGGGTGCCGGCTTCCGCAGAAACTCACCTGATAATTCCGTGACACTGTTGTTGGAGACCATTGCCACCCATTCCTCTCTTCCGAGAGGTTGACGACGATGACGATGCGTTGCTAACAGAATCGCTGATTGCTTATCCGTAATGGAGTGATGTTGGCTCACCCATCGTCTTTGTCAGCGCCAGTCGGCCCCTTGCCCACTCAGGACAGAGTAGATGTGGGTCCATGTATTTCCACTCCGACCAACCGGGGCTACTTTGGACACCTCGTCAGTATTGAACGAGTTGCTGCGACACACCATAGCTTGTCGCGAGATCAAGAGCTCGTTGATCCTCCACTGCAGCAGGACAAGACCGACCCGACCCTTACCCATCTTGATCGCCAGTATTCAATCAGACATCCATCTCGGCAATACACCCGCTTGCGCGCCCACGATCGTTCCCACCCACAACCTCGTCCAGCTCACTCTCTTTCCATCATGGCGGACGTCCTTGATCAAGTCCGTGACGTCGTCGACGGCCAGATTGTAACCCAATCCCAACCTTGCATATTTTCCCTTTGTTCGTATCGCATTGCTAACTGTGGTCTTTCCCAGGACTTCGAAGGCCAGAAGGTCACCGAACTCCTCGCCACCATCCTCCTCGTCATCTCTGGGGTACGATCTGGCACATTTCACACAGCCTAACCTGACCTGTGTTGAGCTCACGTGCTAACCTGATCCAAAGGCCCTCTCGTTCTTCATCGGTTATATCCTCCAAGATATCAAACTCGCCGTCTACGTGGGGTTGGGGGGGACAGCCTTAACTTTCCTAGTGACGGTGCCACCGTGGCCCATTTACAACAAGAACCCAGTCAAATGGTTGCCCGCAGGGTATGCGGTGGATTTGGCAGCAAGCAAGTCGAGTCAATAAATGTGACGCCTGACCCAGGCTCGGCGGGATGGATAGCTGTGTGTACACCCAATGCAGCCCATGGCGCAATGGCGGCCACGGGACCGCCCTTCCCCTCCCATTGTATTCTCGTTCCTCTCGTTCCTCTCGTTCTCCTGTGCGTCTCTATTTATCGGCCGTACTTCTGGAACTCCCAGTCTCTGTTGTCCAGGGGACAAACTGATCGAGCTTTGAGCCATCGTGAAATGCAGTGGAAGTGGAAAGCATGCTACATGGCGGTTAGCTTGTGGTTGGTAGAAACGTTGTGTGTAGCGATATCTTACGTTGCAAATACCCCAGGCCACAGTGCACTCTTCGCTAGTAGCAGAAGCTTGGTTGGCCTGGCACTCGATGCCTGGGTTCCAAGTTGTCAGCTGTCTCTTCTCGCAACCTGGGCAATGATAACCGAGGATACTCACATAGATCCATGATGTGGTTCCGGCAGATGGCACAGTTGTCCACCACAATGTCCCAAGCCCAAAGGGACACGGCGTTCCACTATCCAACTCTGGTCAACACAGCTCCCCGGGAGGAGGGGGGGCCTCGGCCGTACCTTCTTCACCTCAAACTTCTTCTTGCCCTCGATGCTCTTGCCGTTGGCAGCGTCGACCTTCTTGGCTACTGGCGCATCGCTCATCTCGACGTCGGCCATGATGTGGCGGGCGGTTCTCGCAAGGGTGGGATGGGCGGTCGTCGATTACGGAACGCGGGGAATGGAGTCTCGACAGTTCGACAAGGCTGGACGCGGGAGATACTAGCGGTCAGAAAGAGAATAACTTTGGGGGATACGCAAGCAGGTGGCGGAGAGCGGATGAGGCTAACCTCTGTGGTTGCGGTCGAGGAATCCGGTGGAGCACGCTGGTTGAATGTATGCCTGTGTGTGCCTGGAGGTGTCAGAAAACTGGAGCATGGAGAGGGAAGGCTAGCTCAGCAGCTTGTCCAGCCTTGGTGGGTACGTGGGTAGGAAGGTAGGCCAAACAAACTAGGTGGGTAGGTAGGTAAGGCAGGAACAATACCTTGATGGAGAAACCGTCGCGAGCTCAGGGTTGCCGTGTCACGTGAAAGCCGGGGACTGGGCGTTGGTTTGTTGGACGTTTGGTTTGATTGTGCAAAATCTATGCGAGATATTGATGATGGTTGGATGGCTACCTACATCGGCGACTGGTCGAGCCATGGAGAATCCCGTCCAATGTCGTCAGTATACCGCCGCCTTTGGCTAGTGAGATTCAGCGGTTGCCTCGCGCTGGAGGTCCCGGAGCTTGGGTGGCTCGGGCCTGGTCACCTCACTATATCTCCGGGTGTTACAGGGCATGATCAGTGAGGGGCAGAGCTGAAGTGACCTAACGGAGCACGCGTCGGAGGCCCACCAAAGCAAGGTTGGTCGGCCCTGTGCACGGAGAAGGTGGGGGTGGGTGGCGCGAGACGGGCAGTCCGCTGACTTGAGTTGAGTGACTAAATGGAGTTGGTAGTCATGGGACTGAGTAGTGTACGACAACAGGAGACGTGAGGGTCTGATTAGAGAGATTCATTTACATCTAGCTCGGTGAAAGACGGAAGACACTGCTCTTTGACGCTTCTACCATTACAGAGACAAACACCAACACATGGGTGAATGCTCAACATAAAGAAGCAATGGCTATAGGGTAGGATGCAATCGCAGCATTGCCATGAGAGGGGTACCTCTTAGGCTCTAAGAGCACCTACCGTGGGCACTTATGCATTTACCGGAGCTGCCGCAGTCGCCCGCCCGCACTGGTGCATTGTTGTTGTGCGCCCACCCTGTGAGCCATGCACCACTCACGCACCCGCCTGAGGCGCCCAGCCTGATTCTTTCGCCCAGCGTCATAGCCTTTTCCCTCCCTCACTCCCCTCGCGCGCTCTTCTCTCCTCTTCATCCATCAATCCATTCCCCACTGCATCATGATCGTACCAAGCGACTCGTTCTTCAAACTTGCTGCTTTACAATCAATCATCTCCCTTGCCTTACCACTATCAACGCAGCCGAATTCAGTTCATCCTCCCGATTCCTAACCTGTCGCAACCGCCGCTCCATTCCCCAACCACTCGGCTGTTCGTCTTCTCAGTCATCACTCACTAGTCCGGTCATACTCGTCTGCCTCTTGAAACCATGAGTGAGACCCCCTCTCAGCCGACAACCACTCCCGCCCGCCGCCGGCAGGGCCGTGGCAACGGTCGTCCTGCAGCCCAAAAGGCCTACGCTTCCGAGAATGACGTTATCAACGTCGACCCGTCTCGTTACGACCGCACTCCGCGAACACCCCAGAAGCCTGGTGTCGACTCTCCCGCGCCTCACACCAACAACGTCAACTCCAAGCAGCGATCTCGAAACAAGCCCCGGGCCCCCAAGAACGTCCCGACTTCCCCAGAGTCGGGTCGCCCCGGCCGTCATACCCCACCTCACCAGTCTTCCTCCATGAAGTCGGCAACTGTCCCAGCATTTGCTGGAGCCACCTTCCACGCCTCGCCGGCGCCATCTGCCCTGCCTCTTCCTAGTTTCGTCACCAAACCTTCCACCGACTCTCCTAGCGTCAAGCCATCCCGCGAAATTCTCCAGGAGCCTTCGCCTCCTACCGACTCTGAGGCGCCGACGCCTTCGCATCATGCATCAATGCCATCAGTCCACGAATCTCCTCTTGATTTCATGTTCCGCGCCCACCGCCAAGAGAAAGAGCAACAGCGCCGCGACAGCCCCGCCAACTTCAGACCCTCGGCTCTCGCATCTGATTCTCCATCCTCTCGATCGCCCTTTGAATCTGGCAGTTTCCCCAAAGCGTCAAACCTCCCCCAATCAGCTCACTCCCAGTCGAGATTCCAGTCTGGAATCGGCAGCGCTGAGTTGGATGGAACACCTGGCCGCACGCTAGGTCCAGCATTCTCTACACCATACCAAGATCGCATCAAGGCCGCTCGATCAGGCACTGCTCGATCGCCTGCTGCACAGCAGCTTCCACGACAATCCTCTGCCCCGGAGCCGGGCGAGGACCCCACCGAGGCTCTCAAGAAGTTCTTGTTTAGCGGACCTTCTGTGTCCGCATCCAACTCTGCATCCGACGGATTCTCTCCTGTCCGGCCTTCCCACACACAGGCCAACAACGTTCCCACTATGCCCAACGCAAATGGCGCCCACGAAGGCCGCTCTAATAACCTCCAAGCAATGGAGGATGATCTTCGACGAATTCTCAAGTTAGATCTATCCGCTGGACCTGCCAATGCTCAGCGACGTCTCTTTTCTTAGACCATTTGGCTCAGGCGTTTCGTGTTACAAGGGTCTCGTTGTTCTTCATCGACATCTCTTTTCGTTTATCAGAACTCTTCTGACGACGGTATGAAAGAAACGCGGTAACTGCGACGGTGGATTTGTCGCCCATTTTGGGGGTTTGGTCTGGACTGGATGGCGTTTTACGGGTCATGACGTATCGGATTTATTGGATCAGGCATGATTCAAGTATAGGACCACTGGGAGCCATCTTTTATTTGGCCAGAGACTGAAAGTCTAGAGCGTTTTGGGTCTGGATGTAACTGGATGTTCGGCTTGTATCGAGACGGGCACCTGCTTTTGGACTGGTTTTGATGATACCCAAGGGTTCTATTCCATACGAGAAATGGCTGAGCGCACTTTAAGATGTGCTTTGCCAACATGATACGGCATTATCACAACCATGTATTTGCCAATAACACACACACATATAGTGCCTAGCACGTCATCTCATTGTTTATCTCTTGTGAACGCTCCTGATCTTGTCTGAGTGTCTCCTACATCTACCACGCTGGGTAAGCACGGCGTAAGCTAAGGTTGAGCCATACGTGAGAGCTGTCGTGCCGTCTTCATCAACATGGCCCCTAGGTTCCTACACAACGTGTTTGATCTTAACCTTGACTAAAAGAAAATCCGACAGGAGGAAGAAAATGCGAGGAGTTGGGGTGCTTTGTTAGCATTGGACTCGCCCCACTGCACTCGTTCCTGGTGAACTGGCTCTCTATTTTGTTTACCATGGGCCGCTCATTCGATTCAGAGACAGGCCTGCTGACTGTCTGAGTAGGATATTGTTTCTACTAGCAATTGGATCCCACATTTACACACTGTCTAGTCTGGGCCTGCTCTGCGCAAGGACCCTGATCTCGGTTTTTGTCTATCCACCTGTTCCTAGACTCTCCTAGATGTTGGGGTAGGTGAATGCATTGGAAGACGAGACAAGACGAATTGACTGATATGTTACACTAAATGACCCCTCGCATATACAAATAACACAATGCCTTGAAATTCGCACACAACTTGGCTATCGATTTTGCACATGAAAACTCAGGGTCGTTGGGTGATGGCACTGATAGGGGTATCGTGAGACAGTTGAGGTAACTTATTAGCCACCACTTCCTCCATAACTTCGCCCCCCTCTGACTCGATCCCAGATCTGTTTGATACTTTTACTCAACAACATCAAGTGTGGTGCTGTTAAGGGCGAACATCTCGCCGTTCACGGTACCAAATGACGGTGATGCCTGTCCGAACCGGCACCCAAACTACCTAGTTGTGAGGATAGCCGTCTACTCGGCTAAGTCGTCCAGCTTGATATACCAATCATCGAATAAAAATGCATTTCGATTAGAAAGGTCGCCCTAGACGAGGTCGCATTAGTCTATGCGTGTAAGGCCTTCGGCAAATTGCACTGCTATCTGAACCGAATCCGCCCGTTGTACGGGTCGCCGAGCTGTTCACACGAAACCCCGAAGCTGCTGTTGAGAGCCCGTTTAAGGTGTACAGATTATGATTTTGGCATCGGGAAGGAAGTGTCTCGAACGGTGGTCTCGAGGTCAAGGGAACTAAGAGTGCGGTTGTATGGTCCGAGAATCTCTATACAGACCCCTCCCTCGGTGCTATCTCATCCGACTCTTCCGGTGCCTTGCTCGGCCCTAACGCCTCGCGGCCCTCATACTAGGCTGTTCAGCCCTTCAGAACCGATGGAATATTCCTAGCCCGTCTGGTATCCTTCTCATTCACGATTGCATACACGGCACTGTTGGCGGCCTGATCAAGAATCTGGATCTTGCCATCTGGAGACAATTTTGGAGCTATAATTAGTAGGAATGGGAGTGGTTTCCGGCTTTATGGTTAGAATACAACGAAGTGTTGAGAGACAGAGAAATCTTTCCTAATATATTGGCCGTTTATGCATGTTAATAGAGGAGTTCCGTTGATTATAGATACAGCTGCAGTAATGCTACGGGATTGTCTCGGCAGTCAATTATCAACCTCATTCATCAAGGGCATTGGGTGGAACCCAAAGCGGCGAGACCAACTTCACTGTGCGCTTACATACAACCAGTAATTCCCTGCGATTCCCTCAGATCCCTGTCGCCGCTGGATAAGTGGAGGCTGGCTATCAGCACGCTGGCATCCTAGCTTGAGTTATTTGGCTACGGGGTTGCGCCGCCTTCAGCGATCGTCCATTGGATTTGATATTATTTCTTTGACCCCTGTCTCCGTCTCTCCTCCCAAGAATATCTCATCCCATGCGACAGCAGAAGATACTTAGAGAAGAATTCCCCAGCAAAGGCATCGAACTCGATATAATCGGCTCCAAGATGATATGCAGCCGCGATCCCACTCACACAAGCAAGTTCGTGCATGTTCTAACAATCCTCGTCAGCTGAATGTCGCAAATCAAGAGTGCTGAAGATGAAATCTCACCACAAGCGTCCAGGATCCAGCGAACCAGGTGCTGTTCCTGCCGTGCAGAAACATCATACCAGGAACAACACGCAGATAATGCTGCCAGCGGTGCCCCAGCTGATGCCACCAATTTCGCTTGATAATCTTGTTTTCATCGATCTTGTCAACGGTCCATAAGTCTCTCTGGTCTTTGTTGAGGAATATGGTTTGGTAGACTGGCTCGAAGGCGTCTTTTGAATGGAGGCAAGGGTGTCTGAGCTGGTGTTGATAGTTGCTGCAATTGAATGACATCTCAATCAGACGTGGAGCTTGTTGGTACGTATACGTGTAATACATGGGGCGGAATCCAACCGAAGACCCTTCACCCTTTGAGACGGCCACCTGTTCCCTCTGGTCTTCTGTCTTGGGTTCTGCGCAGAGCTCTGACTTGAAACGCGTCTCGTAGTGGCTCTCAAAGTAATTGGTATCAGTGTGAGTGACGGTCATATCGTCATAGAAAGTTGCGCCGCCGAGGACCAGCTTCTCTCGCCAAGTTGCAGTCTTGCCCAGGATGCGGAGTGCTTCGTCTGCTAGGACGCACAGGACTAACTCATCAAAGTACTCGTCGGCCGACTGCTCGGTGCTCTTAGTCTTGATGCGGAGCTTGACATTCTTCCCGGATCTGCTCAAAACGGACTCCACTTCTGTGTCAGTCCTAATATCTACGCCTCTCTGTCGTAGATCCTCTCCCCACTTGTTATAAAATTCGTGAAGATGGTCAAATGTCACCATCTTGGGCAAGTTTGGCAGCAAGGTGTCTGGGTCGTAGTCCCACAGTTTCATGTTAGTATCAGCAAAGAGTCGCTCAACTATTGCAGATGGAACGTTGGCAGTCTGGTTCCCCGTGCCGAGGAACAGGGCGATGAGCGGGTATACCATCTTGTCACCAAACTCCTTGCTGAAGAAGAAGACGCGGAGCATGACGCTGATGGGGACGAGTCCGAGAATCGGCATTGTCCACTTGATGAACTTGAGAAAAAAACCGAACTTCTTGATGTCGGACGAAAATTGAGTAATGAGCTTGCTGGGGAAGCAGTTCGTCCAGAAGCCATCTTCCCCCTTGCCGAAAGAGACTTGTAACTGAACGTCTCGGGGCTCATGACTATACTGTTTGAAGAACCTGAATGTGTGCTTGAATATCTGGAACCATAGTTAGAGACAGCTCTAGTACATCTCATCAATAAAGAAAATGCAGCTCACCGGAGAGCCTCCTTGGACGCCATTGTTCATCCAGGCAGCACCGTACTTTTGCTCGTCCAACGGGATGGACGTGGCCTGACCGCCAACGACATCGCATCTCTCCAATACGGTCACTTTGAACTTGTCGGGATGATTTGCCAGAGTGGCAGCGCAAGACTGTGATGGTGTTAGTTTTGCGGGTGCCCTCATCGGAGGCTAATGAAAATCAATGATTACCATGCCTGCCGCTCCCGCCCCGACGATGACGACATGCTTTTTTTTACTTGCAAATGAATCCATTTCTTCGGAATTCACAATGTTTGCGGAGTGAAATTTAATAAAACCCAGAAGGCGACAATGGGGGGTGATGAGAAGCTGGGAGTTTTGTGTTAGAGCTAGCTTGGGAGCATCGTAGACGTCATTAGGTTCTCCCTGGTGTTTTTGGTACGACTGAGACATGCCGTCACTGGGCACTTTAGAGAAGACTAAACTCCTACGCCATCGACTCTTCAGCTCGGGCAAATACGTGATATGGAAAATTACGATTGCATGGTACATGAAGTGTCGACAAACTAAGATGCTCTTTCATGCATTCTGCTTCTTTTCGCAGAGTCAATTCACACCTTCCGGTGTGGCGGACGCGGAGGCACGTGATTCCGCGTTACTTGACCAGGGTGCCTGCAGGGATGAGGTGAAATGGGAACACGCCTCGCCAATATCATCCATGGGAAGAGACATCAACGCCGTCATTAACTTTGAAAACATCACGCACACCTGAATCTTCTGTCTATATCCCCGACCGGCCCCGCAGGACAGAGCAGACATGGCTGGAGCCCACGCGGACATCCCCGACCTGGGGAGCGACATGGACGACGACGAAGCACTCCGGTATGCAATCGCCCTCTCGCTCCAGGAGCAGGAGTCACACAACCAGCCAGCAGAACAGAACCCCCCGAGGACCTCATCACCCAACCGTGACGAGTCCAGATCTGGCGGGCCAGGCCTTGGTCTCCTTGCACTGGATCGCAAAAAGATGGAAGAGGAAAGGTTGCAGAGACTAGCCAAGCGGCGTCGAAGTGCCTCCTCAGACGACGATGTCGTTGAGGTGCCGGCCCCGAAGAGAAAGGCGCCCTCCAAGCCATCTAAATCCCCTAGCTTGCCACCCTTTGCGAACGGCACTGTTAAGAGGACCTGGGCCCGTGGGTATCCGCGGACGCCCGATGACATCAAGTTCGAGGAGGTCTTGCAGAAGGACAGCCTTATGCTTGCTGTGCTGAGTTCTTACCAGTGGGATGACGAATGGATCATGTCCAAGGTGGACTTGCGAAGGACCAAATTGCTGCTGTTGGCATTTGCAGCCGATGAAGCCCAGGTAGGCCGCGCTGTTAGCCCATCCCCGTTCTAGACTCGGACGCTGATGAGTGACTCGATACAGAAAACAGCCATGCGGTCTAACGCGCCACCCGGAATCAAGTTTTGCTTTCCCGCTATGAATGGACCCGGATCGATGCATTCCAAACTCCAGTTACTAAAGTATCCGGACTACCTCCGGGTGGTCGTACCCACAGGCAACTTAGTGCCCTATGACTGGGGCGAAACTGGTGTTATGGAGAATGTCAGTCGTTCAGGGAGAAGCTGTTACAAGTGACTGTGATGATGACTTGCTAACCAGATCTTAGATGGTCTTCTTGATCGATCTACCCCGACTCGCCAAATATGTCGATCACCAACCAACCACATTCAGCACCGAGCTCGGCCGATTCCTGGAGGCGACGGGTGTTGACGAAAATATGACCAATAGTCTTACTAATTACGACTTCTCGCGAACGAAGCACCTCCGCTTTGTGTACACCATGTATGCTCACTCGAGAGAAAGAAAAAAATCCCGTTCCCTTCCCCGCACGCGCTGACATTGTCTAGTCCCGGCGGACATTTAAACGAATCACATAAGCGAGTTGGTGAGTTGTCGCGTGTGTTACACAAGCTCGTAGGACGGCAGCTCACAAGCTATCTCAAGGATACTGCGGACTAGGGGCCAGTGTGGCTTCCCTTGGACTGGCCACCAGTGATCCAGTCCAGGTGGACTTAGTGGTGTGTGCCGTGTGCCACACGAACCAAAAAAAGTTACTAACTCGAGGCACCAGTGCGCCTCTCTTGGAGCCATCAACTATGATTTGGTCGGAGCCATGTACAACGCCTGTCGAGGTAACCCCCACTAAGGAGCACTGGGTGATCTAGACTTGCCCAAGAAGAACCGATGGTCTGACGCAGCGCAGGTGACGATGGCATGACAGAATACAACTCGAGGCTGAGGCGTGCGACCAGGGCCAAAGCGTCGAGTACGGCGCAACCATTCAATGATCACTTTAGGATCTATTTTCCTACAGACGAGACAGTAGCCCAGAGCCGGGGAGGACGAATGGTGCGTCACGGGCCATTTGCCGAGCGAGCGAAGATGCTGTAATTGGGCGACGACGCTAACAAGAAACGCGCTGCAGGCTGCGGGCACCATCTGCGTCCAGGCCAAGTGGTGGCGCGCACCGACCTTCCCCACTCAACTGGTTCGCGATTGTGTCAACAATCGTGATGGGCTGTTGATGCATAGCAAGATGATTTTCGTGCGGAAGATCCAAACCCGCGGGGACCGGTCGGCAGCAGATGCGGATGCGGAAACGGGAACGGGAACGGAAGCAACGGGCGCAGATTCAGATCCCGGTCAATCGTCGCCGGGTTGGGCGTATATTGGCAGCGCAAATCTGTCAGAGAGCGCATGGTGAGACACGGCCAGTCCGGCAACGAATTTGAGCAATGTCACTGACGAGAAACCGAACGCGAGCAGGGGCCGCTTAGTCAAGGATCGAGCAACTGGCAAGCCCAAGATGAGCTGTCGCAATTGGGAGTGCGGCGTAGTGATTCGAGTTCCTGGGGCCAGCAAGGCCCAAGCCCAAGCGGGGGGGCCCAGGGAAGATGTTAGCGACATGGGCATTTTCAAGGGAACGATTCCGGTACCAATGCGATTCCCGGGACGGCGCTACCGCGAGACCGAGGAGCCCTGGTTCTATGCCCAGACGTGAGGGGCCAAGCTATCTCGATTGTGGCGATGCCAAGATGGGGGAGAGCCGGGAACCTAATCTACGTACCTACAGTAGGTACATTTCGCATCGAGCGTGGGGAACAGCTGGGCTCGAGGCCAAGGCTAGGTGACCCAGCGCGAGGGAAGCCGATCGTCACCAATGAGGGCTCGTCGTCTCGCCTGAACGAGACAAAGAAACGACGCTCACAGGGTAGGGACATGGCTGACGGCGGACGACGAGGCGTACAGTAGTTTGGCTGATACATGTCCGTACATAGCAGTAAAATAATAGCAGGGTCTGGCTCCAGCCTCCACGGTCTGTACTATCAATCAACTGGCAGGCAGGCAAGCAAGCAAGCAAGCAAGCAAGGCCGGCGGAGGACAATTCAACATTAGATTACGAACGGCACATTGGACCAGGGATTAAAGAACACGGCAGAGCACCGACCAGGCCGTTCGGTACGAACCTAGGGCGAGGGCATTTTTTCAATGCCGTGGCATCGCGGACGCAGCTTTAGGCGGGTGCACGTTCGTCTTGTAGGTACAGTGACGGGGCTGTATCATCACATGCGGGCGCGGCACAAGCAAAGGAAGGCTCCCCAGGTCTACGACCCCTCCCCAGGTCCCCTAAGGTTAATGCCGGGCCTGCTTGCATGCTGCGTCTGTACTACGTAGTACGTGCCTAGCAGACAGGCTCGTCACTTGCAATTGACCTTGACGGGGCCTTGGAGAGGGTGGTAGGACCGGGGGCCGCAATGGGCCAAGACCCAAGCGAGAGGGGCCCTAACCCGAGATGGCGTTGCCGTCGGGCGCCTCAAAGAGGGGCGATGGCGTGCCTCATTGGAATGTGGCGCTGGCGACAGGCCCACCAAGCACCCTCCAGGGGTGTCAGTGTAGGGAGGGGAGGGGGAGAGCCTTGAGGGACGAGGAGGATCAAGAGGGCCAAAGCCGCAAACAGACGAGCGCCGGGCATGGTCGACCCATGGTCGCGGATTCACGGGATGGAGGGAAGGGTTTTGGTTTGTGAAGTTCTGGTCCAAGACGCTAGCAGCCCAGATGTGGTCCGGCCTAATCTCCTGGTTCCCCGTCTTTGAAAGGCCCCATCGTGGCGAACAACCGGCGCCGAACGAGAATTGGCACTGACAGCAGGATGACGGGTAGAGGGGGGAGGGCGAAGCGTCGTTTGGGAACGATCACGCTTCTGATATTGGTGTGGGGGGAGCTAGGAGGGAGAGGGAGGGGGGAGTGAAAGAGGGGACAGGCACGAGGGGAGAGGAGAATCGAAGAGGGAAGAAGCGCAGAGGGGAGAGGAAAATGATGATGATGATGATGATGATGAGGAGCGCAAAGATGCATTGGTGGCGTTGAATACGGCGGTAGCCCAGCCGCTTTGATAGTTAGTTAGTTGTTGGTCGTTGCGGTTCCGTTGGCGTTCATACTGATGTCGTCGTCGTCGTCGTCGTCGTCGTCGTTGATTTTGATTTTCCGTATCCAGGATAACGGGATTGGAGGACATGGGTTCTGGATTCTTCTCTTGATGGCGATGGAAGACCAGGGGCAATGGCTGTCGACGTCAGAAAAGTGCCATCGGTCTTTGGGACCGTGGCCGCCGCGTCCGCCGCCGTCGCGGGAGCAGCCCAAGGAGCAGGCCCAGCATCCGGCACTCCCTGGTCGCTCTCGCGCCGGAGGGGCGATTTTGCGCACCTTGGGAGCTGTTGGATGTGTAGGTACCAGGTAGCGCGTCGCTGTGTCCGCAGTACGTAGGTACGACGTAGTACGTAGTCGCTGCGCAGCAGTGGGTTGTGGGCAAGGGGAGATAGCACCTGCGCAGCGCGGTACGTAGTGGACAGGGGGGACGTCGTACATGGGGAAGATAGGTGGTGGGTTGGTTGATGGGTGGTGATGGACATGGGGCAGACGGTCTGGCCTCCAGCCTCCGCAACACCACCTCCAAGCCCCTCCAAGCCATCGCAGCTTGCGCGCCTGCAGCCCAGCAGCCCAGCAGCAGCGTCGCTAACTCGCTATGGACGGCACCTGCCGGCAGTGCTCCGACGCGCGCGATCGAAGCCCCACTCCCGGTACGAGCGAAGCTAGTTACGACACCACCACCACCACACCCACCCAAGGCTCCTTCCCCCCCTGGCCGGAAGGTCGCTGCCACGCCAGGTCCAGCAAGGCGGCAGGGCTGTCTGCCGCACGAGCATGTCTGGGAGAGAGATCAAAGTAACCCGTATCTCGTCTCGCCGACTCGAGACACCAAAAACGAACATGACAGGGAGGAAGCCTCCACACAATACCCATCCGCAGGTAGTACGTTCCTATCCATACCCATGGACCCTTCATACCACATCGTACATAGCATGCATGTACGTACCCATCCATCCATGCCATACCTAAGGTACCGGTAGCCATCCCCTACCTAAGGTACGTATACCCGCG
Source organism: Ilyonectria robusta (assembly GCF_021365365.1). NCBI lineage: Eukaryota > Fungi > Ascomycota > Sordariomycetes > Hypocreales > Nectriaceae > Ilyonectria > Ilyonectria robusta. The sequence goes on along the minus strand of NW_025764458.1, from coordinate 61,202 downwards.
CGCAAAGGAAGGCAGGGTCCATCGAGTGCCGGGCAGGGTCGGCAGGGTCTTGGAGTCTGGATGCATTTCGACTCTTTGATCTGCTGGTCTGACGCCACTGCTCCCGGCGTTGTTTGTCATGTCGACCGACCAATCTCCCCGGCCATGGTCCGTACCGTAGAAGTTGCTGCGTACCCTCGAGGCATCAAGATGGACCGCGCATCGGGCCATCGAGCCATCAAGGCTAAACAGCATCCCACGTACTTGTTTGCTTACCTTACTTACCTGGATCCGGCCGAGCCCACTTGGCGAACTGCTGTTCGGGACTTGGGGAGAGCCATTGTCCTGTTGGAGTCTACGGCTCTGTCTAGTTGTGCTCTTGGACGATTGCGGGTTGCACGGGGATGCGCTTGCGGCCGCCCGGTTGGTGACACTGGCTCCCCCAATCGGCGGCCACGGGCGCGCTTGAATGGGGCCGAAGGGCCTTGCTTGGGCCTTGGAGGGCGGCCTTTGCGTCCTGGGGTGCTTGGAGTTTTGGGGTCATGTTTGGGCCCTTGTGGCTGGAGCAGCATCAGGAGTACCGGCAGAGCGAGCACGAGGAGGTTTGATGGGGTTGACGGGCCCCTTGGACGGCACAGACGGGGTCCTCGAGTAGTCCGTACCGCGTACACGGCAGTGGGCATTCAGGGTCGCCAGTCGTACTACGTAGTACGTAGTAGTACTTTTGTCTGATGAGAGGCTTGTGGTGGAGTTCTGGGGGCCGCTGGAGCTTGGTCTGAGCGGCCTTGGCTCTAGTTTTTAACTCAACTGGGAAGCCGGTGTCGTTCGTCGTTCGTTGGGTTCCTGGATATTCGGTGCCTGTTATCCCGCAGACCCCAGGCCGACCCTGCTGCTCTGTTACCAGCTAGTCGTGCCCAGCGTTGCCCAGTTTGAATGCCCTGGACATGTCGCATCCCACATCGCATCCCGTTTCTTCTGCACGTACTGTATGTTGTCCCTTGCGCCGCCCTCCCATGGCAGCGCAGCCCTGTCTTGTCCAATGTGCTCTGCCACCACGCCTTGGCTTGGCTCGTTTGGCTCGTTTGGCCCTGTTTCTGGCCCTGTTTCTTGGCCCTGTTCCTGCACTCGCCCTGGATTCGCATAAAGACGCCACGGGAAGATCGAAGACCCTTTGTCCGAAGGCGGGCAATGTTACCGACCGGGACCGTCTTGGCCTTCGAGGCTTGGTCATCACGATGGGTGTTTTAGGGTCTTCGACATTGGACCTGGGACCCTGCCTGGCCTTGCTTGACCTCTAGTCCCTTGGCTTTTGGGTCCCTTTGGATCCCTTGTTAGAGACTCCGCCCACAACCACAACCGACCCGGATTGGATTAGCCATTTGGAATTCCATTTGGGCCCCATTCCCCATTCCCGCACCCATGGCCCATGGCCCAAGGCCCAGTACCTACCTATTGCCAATTGTCAGTGCCCCATGGCAGCCCCCCCCATGGCCCCCGTTGCTCCATTTGGGACCACCATGGACGACTGACGTCTGACCAGTGGCTCGCCATTGGCCTGGCAGGTTCCCCGTGCCGTGGAGCGTGGAGTATCCAACGTGGAGCATGGAGCGTTGGAGGACCTGCAGTTGAGCTCGAGCATCCTGTCCCAGCCTGAGAGTCCGAGTCCGTCCGTCCAAAGAAAGTGCAACTCGCCCCAAGATGTCCCCCAATCCCAATCCCATGTCCCAGTCGCAGACGCGACTTGCAAGCATCATCGAGCACTGACTGACCGGGGGCCCTTCCTTCAATTCTCCATCTAATTAATTCTCCCTCTCATTATGTTGCGACGAGGAGGCGGCTCGGGTGCTTGGTGCTGTGCGCTTTGCGTGGTGCTAGCTACCTAGCCAGTTGGAGTTGGGATGGGTGCGTGCGAGGGCTAGACAGGAACAGGTCAGGACGGACACGAATGGACGGGATAGGACCGGACGGACAGGACGGAGTCGAGAGGACAGAAAAGGGCGGCCCTCGCCATCGTTCTTGGCTCTCTCTCCATAATTAGTCTTGTTGTGTATTTCTTTGTTCACCCAGGCCTCGACTGTTTGTTGCCGCAGCGTCTCCAGCGTCTCCAGCATCTCTTGTCTGGCTCTCTTTGTTGTTGTTAGTCGCATCAAGTCCAAGTTGCAACCACGCGTGCTTGTTCTTGTTAGTGGCCGCCTATTTTCAAGCCCGCAGCTCTTGTCCCGCCATCGCCATCGTCATCGTCACCGTCCGTCACAGTCCAGTGTCCTCCACCCGTCCACCGTCCACCGTCTACCGACGCCGACGCCGACTCCGTCAGTCACTCACAGACTTGCGCTGCCCGCGGGCCTATCCCATCCCAACCCTCCATCTCAATCTCATCTCATCTCACACCACACGCAACTCACGCTTCCACACCCCCCCTCCGAGCACCTACTTCCCCAGCTCCCGCCCATTCTCGGGTTTCTTTGTCTCTGTTCTCTGATCCATCTTTCCTCTCCGCCGCCGCTACGCTACTCCGTTTTCCCTCTCCCGCATTCCTCGCATCAATTGTCTCGCTCGTCCTGCTCGCAGGCCACGGATCGCCTCCAGCTAGCTGCAAACGAGTCTGCAAACGAGTCGAGATCCCGAATCGTTCGCGGGGGGGCCGCCCCATTTGTCGTTTCCGTCAGGTTCGAGTCGACAAATTCCCAATCCCGTTCTCCGTTCCCGTTCCCGTGCCGCCTGCCAACTCCGGGTCTGTCTCCGTCCTCCGTCCATCGCCGCCTTGGACGACGCCAAGCAAGCCCAGCTCTTGCTTCCACTTCCGGAGGCGAGTGTGCCGTCCTCCGCCAGCCTCCGCCAGCCTTTGGGCCGCGAACCCGCTGTGTAACTCGACCGCAGCTGGCCCAGGCCCATTCTACTGCCCCTCCCGTTTGTCCCGGTCCGGCGACAGGAGAGACAAGGCACGCAACACGCACGCCCCAGGACCCTCAGGACCCCCAGAAGCCCCGGGCAAGACCCTGCGTAAACGCCGACGCCGACACCCTCACCGTCCCCGTCACCGTCACTGCCCAAACGACACCGCTTGCGGGAGAAACAACAAGAACACTGAAATTCCGCAGCCTGACAGCATTGATCACCTGTCCGTTTACAAGCTGTTGGAACCGCTTAAGTGACCAAAAAGAAAACGACAATCGCACGCCTATTCCATCGCACGTCTCCCGCCTCTTTCACACTACCACCGCCACTACCACCAACAGCAAGCAGGAAGCGCCTCCCGCCTTCCCGTCCAAGGAAAAGGGAAAGGGGACTCCCCATTAATCCTTTTGGCAGGAAGCCGGACTCAGTCAAGAAGCCGCCGGACGCAGGACGCTGGGACGCCTCTAGCACCTTGACGCCCCCATCCCCATCCACATTCAAGTAGGTCCCACAGCCGTCCATGAATATCTTGACTCTACTTTGTGGCCTGTGGTCTCGCCAACTCTACTCCTCTCCTGCTCTCGCCTGCCCCGTCGCCCTGTCGTTGTGCAGCTAGTGCTCCGCCTTGAACCACTTACTTGGCAAACTCTATAGACTCCAGTCTTCGCCCACCCCAATTGCCTCTTTTATTTCCTCAACTTTCCTCGCGCTCCTCCTCACCTCGCCCGCGTTGTCCAATCCTCGCTGCCTGGTGCCTGAGATATCCTCCATCTAAGCTCTCAGCTTGGCGGGGTCTCTGCAAACTCTCAACACCGGGTACCCTGAGGGCATGGTGATACGCCTCAATTCGAAACTCAGTTCATTTCTACCGCGGGCCAAGCTTCCACGACCAGAGTCAATCTTGCCATCGGTACCGACCTTGACTGAGTCCGCGTACTCTGGCATATGTTGCTCAGCAGCCGAACTTGTCGCCGCCGTACACCACCAAACCCGCGTCTTTCGACTCTTCCCCTCAACTATTCTCCTGCTCAACTATCACGAGAACTCGCCCATCACCACACCTCCAGTCTATTTCCCTCAAAATCTCGGCCTCGAAACCTCCCAATCTTCGCGCCAGGCATCTTTCGATCCTCTTGATCTGCCTGCCCCATCTTTACCCCTTAGTTTTGCCAGCAAGCTTAGCCTCCACATCGGGGCACCTGTTAGATCACCTTCTTCTCCAGCTCAAGGTTAAGTTTCCTTGGTCACACACTTAATCATGGCTATGTCAAGTCCATCAAACCCTTTAAATCCCACATTTGAGGGTCATATCGCATCCACGATCGATGCCCTCATCCTCTTCGAGGCCTGCCTGTCAGGCCAGCTGAACCACGTCCCCCGCCGGCCACATGACCGCGAGCGACAGGACCTCATCAAGAGCGGCAATGTCTTCATCTACGAGGAGCACGCCTCCGGCATAAAGCGATGGACCGATGGCGTCTCTTGGAGCCCTAGCCGCATCTTGGGCAACTTCCTCATCTACCGCGAGCTTGAGAAGCCCTTCCCCCCGGGCGAAAAGAAGCGAGCCCTGAAGAAGAACAAGAAGCCCCAGCAGGGCGTCAGCAAGAGTGAAACCCCCTCGCGCCCTGGCATGGGCTTCCCATCTGCCATGGATCCAAACGCCGGCGGCAAGGATTCAGAGAGAGCCTTGATCGGCTCTCTAATCGACTCGTACCCGTTCAAAAACGACGGTCTCGTCAAGAAGACCATCAGCGTCTCCTTCCAGGGCGTGCCCCATCATCTGGTCAGCTACTATAATGTCAACGACGTAATGTCTGGTCGCTTGACCACGCCGACCAAGCACCCCAATCTCCGGAATGTCATCCCCCGTTCTGAACTTATCATGTCTCAAAACTTCCGCGCACCCATCGACGAGGTTGAGTGCAACCCAGACGATCGGATGGGCCCACACGCCATGTTCGGGTCTTTGCCCGGCCACGACTACGGTGGCCAAGGAAGCGTTCTACAGCGCGCCATGTCGCTGCCAAGCTTCCAACCCGTCCAGATGTCACCATATGGAGCGCCAGCACATTATGGCTTCCCGTCTCACCCGCAACATCCTCCGCCGCCGCCGCAGCAGCAGCATTCCTTCGTCAGTTCAGTGCCTCCCAGCGCTTCGCCAATGTCGTATGCGCCACCGACTCAGGGTAATTACGCCCTCGATCCTACCAGAACGAACCGGTTTGCGACAGGGACCACTATGGCCCACGAATTCCCCAGGAATATGCCGACCCATAGCCCCCCACGCCGACATTCGACATTCGACGCCGCCCCTGCGGCAGACCTCTCAACTATGTCCCTTAGCTCGATTCCAGAGGCGCGGAGCATTACCGGTGCCTCTTATTTGAGTGGCCCCTCGTACTATATGCCACATCGATCGGCACCCATTCAGGGCCATGAACACAACTTTCCATCTCCTCGCCAGATGAAGGCGGATCCAGATAGCCTAGGGGGAGACGACGGAAGCTCGCAACACTATGGGCTAGAAGAAAACGGTGCCACTTGGGGCTTCGATACGATTGACGGGTCCCAAGAGGCGCAGTACTTCGCTGGCAGTTCAACAGCGGGCTCCCAGCAGTGGTCAAATGGACCCAACAGCCTGGGTAGGACCTGAGGCCCTGTCCCATGCGTGTCACCTCTCGGAATGGTCGGTTAGGCGTGTTTACTGGAGTTGGGCTTATGGTCGGTTGGCTGTCTACAGAATGGTGGGCGGCCCCTCTGCTCGGGTTTCTCTGGTGTTTTGGTCTCCGGTTGGGCTGGGTAAAGGTTTTGAAAGGGGAGCAATGGGTCAAATGAACAATAGGATCGATGCAATGCTCAGACGGCATACATACTCATGATGCATGTGTACCTCTGGGGTGTATGTGTATAGGACGATACGGGTATGGATGGGGTCTCCCAGTCAGCGTCAGACTCATCAGTTTGTACAGTTCTTCTTTTTACCGGTACCTTGGGATTGGAGCAAAAAGGAGCATGTACAGGTAGATACAAAGCGGCGGGATATGCGCATCTGGATCCCGCGAGGGAGGCCGATCCGCGGTAGAGTATTCGTATATGGGTATATGCGATGTAGCATTCTTTGGGTTTTGCGTGCTTTTCGAGTCCAATCTATCAACTATTAATAACACGAGGTGTTCATCTCTGTGCTCACCATGGCTCAAGTTGCGAGTCTTGTTGATCTTGTCATGCATTGTTGAGTGACAGAATCTAGGCGCTCATCTGGTCTTGGCGGCTCATTTCTTATGAGGCCATGTAAATATAACACTCGAACAACATGCAAATAATAAAACAAACATGTCCATCCTCCATGTATCATTCTTCGCCAATGATAGAATTATGTTGGTCAACCAACATGTTTTCACGTGCCCCTCTACGTGCACACTTGCCCAAATACCATCGCTTAAAACTATATCGGGGCATTGAGCCGATCCATGTAAGTATATGCATATACCGAGGCTATCGTCACTTCAGTTTACGATGCGAGTCTCAAGCCCCAGTGCTTCGATCAGTTCCCGACGGCGCAGCGAGGCTTGAGGGGCTTGACTGTAACCTCCCAGCCGGCGACATGTTGCTTTTTGTTAGACTGAATGGCCGCGCCTCACGGGTGGCCGCCATGGGTGTACGCCGGGGCGCATCTGGGGCCTTTGCGACGCCGAGCCAAAAATGCTTCTTCTTTTCGAAAGCGAGATTCTTGCTAGATCAGAAGCAGCCTGAGCGTCGGATAGAGTAAGTTTTCAACGAATTGATCTCCGTATTATGGTTAATAGAAAACTAAACCAACTCAATATACAGCTCTCACTCTTCCTCATCCTCCTCCTCCTCCTCCTCCTCCTCTCACCATAATGCAACCGCAACCACAACATCGACCAAGACATCCTCCACCACAAACGACGCCGCTCACGCGACCTCAACGCCAACCTCCAAGCCGACCCAGGACGTCGTCCACGAAGACATCTATAATCTCCCCAACTTCCTGACCTTCACACGCCTCGTTGCCGCACCCGCCGTCGGCTACCTCGTCTTGCATGACTGCCATACATGGGCCGTGGCACTGTTCGCCTACGCGGGTGTCACAGACATGCTGGACGGCTGGATTGCGCGGAAGTGGAATCTCAAGACGGTGGTGGGGACCGTGATAGACCCCATGGCGGATAAGACGCTCATGACCATCCTGACGGTGTGCCTTGCCATCAAAGGCGCGCTTCCTGGTCAGTTGCCTCTTCTCTTGTCATCAATTCTCTCCAAGTCCCCAAAGGAATCAAGTTCTGAATGGTCTCTGTATAGTTTGGGTCGCTGCCGTTATCCTCGGTCGTGACGTTGGCCTCGCCATCTCCGCAATCTACTACCGCTGGATCTCCCTCCCACCTCCGAAGACCTTTGCCCGCTACTGGGACTTTTCCCTGCCGTCGGCTGAGGTCCGTCCCACCACCATCAGCAAGTATAACACGTTCCTCCAGCTCGCCCTCGTTGGCATGACCACCGCTGCGCCGCTCGTGGCCGCGGACATGACGCCGACTCTTACAATTATGCAGTTAGTTTACCTCACATATCCTTTAGGGAGTGGAATGCGTGCTTAGTTGACTAACATGGCGGTTTCAGATATGTCGTGGCTGCTACGACAGTGTGGAGTGGCGCAAGCTATGTGTACACCAAGGATGCAGTCAAGATCCTCAACAAACCTGGGCCAAAGAAGCCCTAAATTAAAATGGTGAGAGAAGGGAATTGGGTATCGTTCGACTCGTACGCGTTTGACATACCGGAAGCGGCAGTTGACGGGAGCCGCCTTGGAACTTGGAACAAAGATTCATATTCAATTGGCGGCCGCCAATCTGTCCTGTCTATTGTCCAGTGTCATTCCTTGGCTCCCCTGTTGTCCCCTGTATACATACATACCCCTTGTATCACTAAATGTACATGGCATTTTATGTTATCCCCAAGCGTGCTATGTATCCAAACGCCATATGCTCAATGCCACCGTTTCATCTTATTCGTACACACGTGGGTTCTTTGCGACAGTGTCTCGATAAAATTCACGCCGCTTCGTTTGTTTCTTCCGGGGCTGACCGTGACGGCCGGCGGCGAACATACGCCAGGAGCCGAAGGCTCCCTGCTGGAGTCACACCCTCGACTCGACGTGCATGCGCAAGAGTCTCTGGTCTGGCCGCTTTAAGTGCCTCCTTCTCCGAGATTGCCAACCCAGGGATCTCATCGTAGTCCAGGCTCAGAGGAAGCTGGATCCTCTCACCATTGGTAAACTGGCCACGTTCGGTGGCCTGCATCTTGATGTACGGCGCATAGAAAGCTTCAGTAACGACTCGAGTGTGGATACGTGGCGAATACTGCGTAATCTCGGGCACGACGGAGCTCAGCTGCTCCAGCTCGACACGCGTGCTTGCGCTCGACAGGCGGAGCATGTCAATGCCGTCGCGGCGCTGCGAGTTCAGCTTCAGATTAAAGCCCTTGTCCTGCCACTGCTGCGGACTGAAAGACACCGCCCTGAGAGCCTTGGTAAGGTCATCAACTTGCTGACGCTCGTCACGGAACGCCTTCCAGCGCTGCTCCGAGATGACGCCCCATTCCTTGCCCTTGCTGGTGAGCCTGTAATCAGCGTTGTCGGCCCGCGCGGACATGCGGAACTCGCTACGAGATGTGAACATGCGGTACGGCTCCGTGACGCCCTTGGTGATGAGGTCGTCGATCATAATGCCGATGTAGCCATCACCTCTCGACAAGGAAACCCCGGGGAGCCCCTGTGCAGATCGTCCGGCGTTGATACCCGCGATCACGCCCTGGCCAGCCGCTTCCTCGTATCCCGTCGTCCCGTTAATCTGTCCCGCAAGGTAGAGACCGCTAATGGCCTTTGTTTCCAGTGTGGATTTAAGGCTGCGGGGGTCGATGTAGTCGTACTCGACGCCGTAACCGGGCTGGAGCATCTCACAGTCCTCCAATCCAGGGATACTTCGTAAGACCTGCTCCTGTGCCTCGGCAGGAATCGTCATCGAGAGGCCGTTGGGGTAAATGACATTGCTGTTGAAGCCCTCTGGCTCAAGCCACACAATGTGACGGTCCTTGTCAGCGAACCGGACCACTTTAGCCTCAAGGGAGGGACAGTAGCGAGGTCCCTTGATGGTCTCGCGGATGTGAATGGTGTTCTCGAGGTTGTCGCGGACGACCTGGTGGCTCGCGTCGTTGGTGTACGTAACGCTGCAGGTCAGCTGCTCCTGTACCGAGACAGTCTCGTTGAGGTAGCTAAAGGGCGATGGCGGTTCATCGCCCAACTGTGTTTCCAGTATGTCGAAGTTGATGCTCTCCTTGGCGATTCGCGGAGGCGTACCCGTCTTGAGTCGACCCAGCTGAAAGCCTGCGTCTCGCAGCGATTTGCTCAACCCAAAAGTTGCAGCTTCTCCTAATCGCCCTGCCGGATAAGCTTTCAATCCAATGTGTATCTCTCCGCCGAGGAAAGTTCCTGTCGTGATGATGACCTTGCTCGTCGGCACGACCTGACCAGATTCAAGTCGAACGCCGGCGATGCGACTTGATGCGCCGTCGGTGGACTCTAGCTCTTCGGAAAGTACGATATCGGAGACACTTTCGAGGATGATAGAGAGGTTCGGATACGACGTGAGCTCGTCTCGCATGTGTTTCTTGTACAAGTCTCGGTCGATCTGGGCGCGGGGTCCCTGTTGGTTATAGTTGTCAGCTTCAAACCCATCAAAAGTGGTAGCACGGTGATCGCATACCCAGACAGCGGCACCCTTCCTGCGGTTCAGTGTGTGGAACTGGACTCCAGCCTTGTCGATTATCCTTCCCGCCAGGCCATCGAGAGCATCGATCTCGCGGATGATCGTGCCCTTACCAATACCTCCAAAGCTAGGGTTGCAGGAACATGTCCCGAGGTTGTCAAGCTTGGGTGTGATTAACGCCGTTCGAGCACCGGCTCTCGCGGCCGCAGCGCAAGCTTCCGCGCCAGCATGGCCGCCTCCGATCACGACAACATCGAACGGCCTACTAGGAGCCAATTGTTAGTGGGGAGATGCTCGCAATGCGCCCAATGATGGGATTCGCCAGAGATGATAGTGTCTGACCTTGAGTCGCTAGCAACGGTCGCAAGATATCGCCGTCTCCCGACCTGCCATTGACGCCGCCAAACGGCAGGCTTAGGTCTTAAAAGAGAACGCATGGCATGGCATACGATCGTTTGGAAAGGAAATTCGCCTTCGACAGCGATGTCAAAATCTAGGCAGGGGTGTGGAGGATTTGCTATTAACGGGTACCAGTATAACCCACAATATGAGACTACCGAGTTTATGATAATCATGGCCCATTCCCGACGACTAAGTGGCTTTTCCATCATGGACAACATAGATCCTTGGGAATGTGCAGCTTTCCTATCAGCTTTCTGAGTTAATCAGGTCCCCTAGGCCTTCTCAAACTGCGATTTGATTTCCTCTTTTGTATTTATTTCACCGCCTTCCCCGCACTTCAGGCCACGACGTAACAGCGTCCTCAACTTCTTCGAGAAACGTTTCCACATTGTGAACCGTTGTTCCTCCGAGAACGACACGGACACCCGGAGTTGTCGCGTTAAGCCCAGTGATCATCTTGGCCTCCTCATATGTGGCACCGCCGACGATAAAGACGATGATGTCCTGCGGCTTGTCCTTCGTTGAACCTCCCCCTTCAACGAATGGATACTGCTGGTCCCTCAGCCGGCCCTTGATAAGATTCTGCAGTGTGGTCTCTAGCAGCGGGCTGTGCTGGGTGTATACGTTCTCGACGCCCTTCAGACCTTTAAACCGGCTCGAAGCGCCCGAGAAGATACCTGCCGACTCAAAGATGTCCGAGATACCACCCTGTGACTGAGACGAATGGAGGGATGAATGGTATTGCAGGACCTTGTCGACAAGGTCAGCCCGTCGAGGAGGTACATTCCCGGCAGCCACGAGGAGATCTTTCAACATCGCAAGGGAGTTTGAAGGGTGCTTCTGGTGCCGGAGAGCGTACAGAGCCACGAGCCCTACCTTGCTCTCGGATGTGACACTTGGCGATTGGATTAATCGTTGAATATTCTAGAGACCAGTTAATGCTGCCAAAGTGAGACTCAGAGCTAGGATGTATACCTTTAAATCGTTTCCATGGTTGTCATTACACGCCAGGCTCTGTTCTAGCTCGCTCACTTCGAGCAGACTCTCAGCCCCGACGCGTCGGCTGAGTTCAGAGACAAGAGTGACATGCTTGCTCACGTTGCCAGAGAGCTTTCGGAACTCGGGATACTCCTCAATAAAGCGTTTCATGTCCGATATGGACTCGATGTTTGCATTGTTTTGCGTCTTGGACTGATATTGCCCCACGTACTCCTTGATATTCCCACCCAAGTCACCAAAGTTGAGAAACATGTTCTTCTTAAAGAAGGGATCCTGATCTTGGGAGAGAACGATTTCCTTCAACTCCGGACCGGCCTCTGGGACGCCACTTAGATCAACACGGCCGTTCTGAATACCCAGCAGGTGATGAACCATGGCTTGGTATGTCCACTGTGTCAGAAGCGGCGTTACCGGATCCTCTCGGCGGTCCAGGACGAGCAGAATCGGAGGGGTGTCCACTTTCCGGAAGTCGAATAGCTGGTCTTCCTGGGTCATCAGGTAGCGAACTTCAGACGCCAGCTTTTTGGCCAGGGGGCTCGCTTTCTCGTATCTGATGAGCGGCTTCTTTTTGAGAGACAGGAGCACAGCGATAAGCCCCTCAGCACATCGCTGCAACGAGTCCGGGTTCCACGTATCTGGACTGCCGGCCCAGATGCGTTGCTGTGGAAGAGTCAGACCTAGCGAGAAAAGATCTGGGTTGATAACAGTGTAGTCGGCAAAATGCTCTTGGACGACCTTGACAACCTCGTGGTCGTCGGCCTCGGCCAACCGCTCGAGCGACGATTTCTTGGCGACGTTGGTAAAGTACAGATGGTACTCGCCATACTTGGGATCCCGCAGTTCATCTATGAGCAGCTGGATGGATTCGGCGGATGGGCGAACGAGGCAGAGACAACGCAGGTGGCGCATCTTCTCGCGGCCAGTATTGTCAAGGCGGTCAATGAGATAGACCTCATGGTTCAGGAGGGAGGATTGGGTGACAGCGGTGGAGACAATATTGACAGTTTCCCGGTCCAGCAGCAAGATCTTCATCTTGGAGGATGATGTATCAGTAGTCGTCACCACCTTGGCGATGTAGCCTGCGACGGCCTGGGAGACGTCCATGACGGGCAACGGCGCCGCGGGGCTGCCGGACTGCTAAGAGTTGGCGGGTTCTGCGGGGGCCTTATTTTATTACAGCACTCGCTGGAACTGGATGAAGCTTGCGACAGATGAAAAACGGATAAATCAAGGCGATCAAGAGTTGGGAATCAAATGCGACGGGCGATGCGCCGAGTGATGGTGGCCATTCTGGGTGAGGCGAGGTTCACGAGTACGTAGGCTGGTTCTGGATAACATCATGTCCACCCCGACACATGCATATCCGCCGCTGAGCAACGACCAAGCTGTGGCTTGGTACTTGGATGTGATAGGCTAGCCAGCGCCTCCTTGTGTCAGCGACCACCAGCACCTTGGATATCAAAAGAATCAGCTGGCAGCTGCACAACCCAAAAGCGCATTGCCATGTCGTCTCCGAGAAACTGAAACCCATTGCTGTACAGTGCGGTACCGCATTATCCAACACAGCAGCAGCCGCCTTATGGCTAGAGCCAGCTAAACAATGACGCTTGATACTTGTCCTCCACCTTCGGAACCGACGTAAGTCCCAGCAGCAAAACCTCGTACCCTGCATTACGATACGGAGGACGGCAACTGACACGGACTATATATGAAACAGACTCTCGTTCACACAGGGCCTTATTGTCGGGCAGCTCTCAGTCGTCCTGGTCTTGGCCGCATTCATCAAGTTTTTTATCTTCGGTGACCCGCCATCTCCCGATGTCACTGCCTCATTGAGGGCCACGGAGCGCAGGTCAAGGACGCTCACTCACAAGCGTTCTCTCTTAAGTCTAAGGTCGCCCAGCGTCCGCAAGGGCAGCCAAACCCTGAACCGCAAAAAGTCGAGTGTCCTTCGCAACCCACCCGCGTTGACCATTGGGTCGATCCTGAGCAAGACGTACTACAATGTCGACAGCCATCAGCCAGAGAGCCTGGACTGGTTCAACGTCCTCGTGGCCCAGACCATTGCGCAGTTCCGCAGTGATGCTCAACACGACGATGCCATTCTCAACTCCCTCTCCAAAGCCCTGAACGGGACCTCGCGGCCCGATTTTGTCGATGAGATCCGTGTTACGGAGCTGAGCCTCGGCGAGGATTTCCCCATTCTCAGCAACTGTCGCGTCATCCCCGTCGATGAAGATGGTATGAGTCTTGGCAACGGAAAGAAGTTTGACCCTGCCACGGCGGCGCGAGACGGCACCCGCCTCCAGGCCCGAATGGACGTCGACCTAAGCGACATGCTCACCCTCGCCGTCGAGACGAAGCTCTTGCTCAACTACCCCAAGAAGCTATCCGCCGTATTGCCCGTCGCCTTGGCCGTCTCGGTGGTGAGGTTCAGCGGCACGCTATCCATCTCCTTCATACCTAGCAATCCCTCACAGTCCACTCCTACTATGATGGCATTTAACTTCCTTGACGACTACCGGCTAGACTTCTCGATCCGAAGTCTTCTGGGCAGCCGATCCCGGCTCCAAGACGTCCCCAAGATTGCACAACTTGTCGAATCACGCCTTCATCGATGGTTTGACGAGCGGGCTGTCGAGCCGCGATTCCAGGAAATCGCACTGCCGAGCTTGTGGCCGCGGAAGAAGAACACCAGGGGGCCAGACGAAGCGATGGCTGATACTGCTGCCTCTATGAGCCGGTCCAAGAGCAGGGAAGTTGGGCGGGATCCTCGAGAGGAAGGGCGCAAGGAATCCACAGGCGATGCTGAGGCGACACTCAGACATCGGCGGAGAGTGAGGGACGAAGAAGACTTTCAGATGCCGGGATCTATGCCGGGCCTTCAGATGGAGATGTAATAACCAGAGAGATAAACCAAACACGATGCCCCTCCTATCCGAAAACCTTGTGACAATGTTGGTTCCTCAACCTTTACGATCTTTATAGGCGTGAGTCCTATTGAAACCCTCATTTTACGATAGAACATAAGACTTTGTACAGAGCAGAGCGCTTAATAAAACTGGGGGTTAAGAAAGCCCAGAAGCAGGAGTGATCAAGGGAAGGCCATGATTTCAAATGTGCTAAGCCGATTGTGGTTATGTATATTCTTTAGGATACTAAACTTTTTGGTGGCTTTAGAACTCGGCCAGGGCCATGGGAGTCTCTGTCAACGAGTACAGGCTCCGCCACCAAGCTACCAAGCCTCCGACAAGCAGGATATAATACACAGCGGTCCAGATCTTCCGTGGCAAGACAGCAGCCGGGTCCCGGTCGGAGAGCCAGTATGGATCAAGTGACCCCCAGAGGCGAGGGAGGCCCATGCAATTGCAAAAGGCATGGACAAGGATGACGGCCAGTAGGCTGCCAGTTCTCATGAATAAGAAGGTTGCATAGGCGCCGAATAGGGAGGTGTAGGACAGCTGGAGAACGGAGCGAGCAATGGCAACGGGGAGGGGAGTCTGGGGATGTGTGATGCGGAACTCATAGAAGTGATGCAGGTGGGCGAGGCCGAAGACGAGGGGCGACAGGAAAATGGTGCTGGTGAGGCTGGCGCCGGCCCGGAGCAACAGCGGGACGGCCGCGGAGCGGAACAGACATTCCTCGGTGACGGGGCCCTGTAAAGAGAACCCAGAAGGGGCAAATTAGCAAAGGGAAGGGGAAAAGAAACAGAAGCAGACATAAAAGAAGCGGTGTGACAAGCGAATGAGGCTTGTTTCGTTCGCGTGTGGGGTGGAGATGACAAGGTGAGACGAGCTCAGCTGGGATGTGCGTGCGTCGCGAGCATGGGTTGGAGAGAAAACCAGGGACGAGGCTGGGTGTTGGGAGTAGCGAGAATACGTACCGCAACCATATTTCTCCAGGTGGGCCAGTCAACCCAGAGTTCCTTGAGAGGCTTGAGAGTCAGCCATCCGCGCGCGGCGCCGTCGATGACGAGGGACTCGTAGAGGGGCCCGGCGAAGAGGAGCGCTGTGAGCCAGAGGGCGCGGGCAGAGTCGACGAGGCCAGGAGGCCAGTAGCCCATGAGGTGCAGAGGTTGCTTCTGGGACGAGAGCCGGGACGAGAGCAAGGCAAGCGTCACGAGGGAGCAGACGGCCGTTGACAACGAAACGACGAGGATACGGGCGCGAATGGCCTCGGGCGCATCTCGTGAGCGGGTAGGCGACGGCCGGGTGGCAGCTGAGAAGTAGAGGGGGATAACATAGATGAGGGTGTAGGCAATCTGGAATAGCGCAGAACAGGGCGTTACAGGTGAGTAGACGTGAGCAGTAAACCGCGGGCGAAGCAAGGTGAGACGAGGCAAGGAACGTGGGGGTTAAAGTGTGGTGGTGATGGGCTTTAAGATGCTGAAATGTTCACAGTATGCATCGCGGGTTGCGGCAGAGCCAGGTGGCAGAACGGCAGTGGTGTAGGGGGCGTAGGTAGGTGAGGCTCACAAGTAAGGCAACAGCCTGGGACGTCCCGAACTCCGGTGAGTCGGGTACGGTGGTGGACATTTGGATGGTCTTGTCTTGATAGCTGGTGCGGAGGTATGTGTGTTTGAGGCTTCGAGGCTCGTGGTAGGATGAAATCGGGAAAGGGAAATGAGGGAACAAGTACCAAAATGAAAAATGAAAAGGAAAAAAAACTCGGAAAAAATTACCCCTCTCTGCCCAGCTCGACTCGTCCCAGTGGTAATTGTGGTCAAAGAGAAGCTCAAGTCCTGGGTTGAGGATACGTATCATAGGGAGGAGATGTGTGGAATACGGAGGCGAGGCTGAGCTAGGGGAAGATAATGTGTTCAAGGTGATCAGCCTCATTCAGCCACGTCCCATTATGCTCGCTCAGCTTCGGTGTGAGTGCGTGGGTGACCCGTTGAGCACGTCAATGGGTGAGTGAGTGAGAGGCCGGCTCAGTAAGGGAGTAAAACTGCAATTAGGCTGTGCACGACGCCCCGTGAGGTACTTTGGCGATGTACTGAAGTTTTGTCATAACACTGCTATCGTTGCTTCATTTCACCTTGCATGTCGACTAGTCGGGAGGCTATGCTCGTGTGTGGATGACGGAACTGGTACGGATACAAGCTTGGGCCAACATCACGGATGCTGTACTGCACGGGGATGGAGGAGGATGTGGGGTCGAAGATGGAGACACCTTTGACGTGGTCACGCACTGCTGGACGGGTTCGTTGTTTGCTGACGGGTTTGCAAATTACCTCGCCGGTTTTTAATTTTCAATATCAGTGTTGTCAACGGACCACAACCAACAACAACAACAAACAAACACGAAGTCGTCATAAGCAACATAATAAAAGTGAGACCGGGAAGTGAGGGATGAAATATTCATCGACACCCATGCATCGCTAGTCAACGCCCCGCATCGCCGCTCACATCGGTCGCAGACGTGATGCTAGTCTACTACGTAGTACCTATGGAAAATCACTCGAGGCCATCCCTTACTTAAATAATTGTGTGTACATCCATTGGGATTCCAGACGGTGCTGGCTCGTATACATGCTCTGTCATGATGCAAAAGTCGACCGACGCGCCCCGAATGCGAAGCCTTCCGGTGAGCGCCGTACCTGCATTAGTTAGCTCGATAGCTTAGCAAGCCAAACGCCTAAGAACAGTGAGACACACTACCTCAAATACTGGCGCAACATGAAGTTGAGACTGCGAGAAAGCGAGGCTGGATTTGATTTGACACCACTAGCGATCGGTCTCAAACAGTTGTGGCGACGGGAACAATTTTGCCGATACGGACGACGTCGAGCATGTTCACTTTAGGGTAATCGGATGGCAAGAGGCAAATAAATGTAACCCACCACGACTGACCTCGCATCATACAGATTTTTTGCCTTATCTCTCCCACCCGGAGATGAAGCATCCCATTCAGGCTTGTGGTCGATATCAATTATCTCTCTTTCGAATTTCTCCCTCTTCACCTTTTTGTTGTTCAACCCTGGGCCCTAGACGAGGTACGAGACAATTGCCCACTCATAATCGCGGCCTGTGATTGACAGCCCCTTGGAGGAAAATATTCCATGCCGGCACATGCCCTTTTCTCGAAGACCAGACGTGCTACGTACAGTAGTGAGAACTCGGTGCGGGCGGCTAGAGACGCCGAGTTTCGATAGAGCTGTACATCCGACCCTCTGGGCTTTTGGTTCTGGGTGCTGGTTGGGACGCGGGCTTGACACGAGCTTGACACGTCTCTAGTAATAACACGCACTACATAAAGTAGTGGATGACTATGTGCGGGACGGCGCTGCAGCGGCCTATTGTTAGATTGCGCGCGCGCCTACAAAGTACCAAGTGCCTACTAGGCCTTGAGTTTGCAGCTTTGGCGGCGTCTTCGTTCAGAGTCGGGCGAGAACGATAGTTAAACGGCCACGAGTCGCCGTCGCTTCTCAGCGGACCGTCACTGAGCTCTGGTGAAACGAATAGGATGCAGTGGAGCGGGGAGTGTGCAAACGCTGCTGGTCAGTGACCGTTAGGTGGCATCTGCAGGTCGCTCCCATTACATACAGGCTGGGTCGTGTTTCGAGAGGCGCCGCGACGTGCAGTCCACTATGTATGCAGCAGGTTGATGGAACAGGCGCCGAGACATGAACAGCCGTGTCGTGCAAGGGACCTACCATCTGGCGACTGCGCTAAACTCACAGGCCTTGGACCCCGTATCACCAGCCTTTTGGTGCAACGGCGCTTCGCAGAAGGGAGGACGTGGCAGAGAGAAGAAGCGCCGAAGAGGCTGGCTCTGACGCGCCCATGGTCTGGTTGAGGAATGCTTCTATTTCTGCATCCTCGCATTGCGTCCTGGCCGATGACGAGATGGACTGGCTGGCGGTAGTTGAAATTACAGTAGTGACATGGAAGCATTTCGTTACGAGCGGGCCGTGGCTCGATCATGTTTCCTTCGCTGCACCATTGATGACTTGCCACCTGTCTGTGGTGTGTGGACAGATTGTGGCCTTAGGTCCGAGTATTGGAGATTTGTCCCTGCTGGGCCGCTGATCAAATGATGGGGTACCGTCGGGTGAGTGCACTGTAAGCCGCGGTTTCGATGCTAGCGCGCATCTTCTGGCTTTCACTCCGAAGTGCGCACAAGTGGCCCATCTGTCTTACGACAAGCTTGCCTTCGGTACGGCGGGGAGGATTAGACGGGAGTGGTAAGTAGAGGGTGGCTCAATAACCCGGAAGAATTACCAACGTCACACTCGCCACCAGACCGGCCAGCGTCTGTATCATGGCCGGTTAAACCACCTCGGCCCAATCATCCGCACTCGATCCCACAAGTTGCCAACCTCTCTTATCCTTGTCCCGGCCAGTTAAACCCCACAATCTCACCAGTCCGAGCTGCCCACGCCCGAGCAAAGGAAGAAAAAAAAAACCCTACACCACTGTACGGATACCACACCTTGTGGTTTCCCTGGCCTGCCCGGGCTAGTACTGTGATTGGGGCAGTTTCTTGGGTTACAATGTCTCGGTGGGTGACAGAGCAGTCGCCCATTCGTCCACTCTAGACAGGTTTTATCTCTTCAATTGTCATTCGCCTCTGCTCCTTTTTTTGCCCGCATTCCTTTCGTCACATCCACCCCCCTTCAAGGGAAGCCCCTTGGGGCCATTATCAGCTAAACCCCCGGTCCAACGTCCCCGTCAACCCGTGTCTCCGCGTGTCGGTGTCGGTGACATGGTGACCTCGTCCATCCGGTGGACGCGGTCCTGCAGGAGAAACCCTGCTGCGTCAGGTAATATCCCGTTAGCTGCAGAGTAGCCTCAATGGCGCTACAGCACTGGTTCACGTCCATTTCTGGGTCTGCAACCCACCGCGTCACCGGCCAATGGAAGCGCCTATCGCTTGCTGTAGATGGGGCGCGTCCCCGGGGGGAGGGTGGAGAGTTACCGACTACCACGGCCTGTGCTCCGTACCAAACCCACGCTTTGGAGGCTTTTCGAAAGGGCCTGTAAGGGGAAGTACACTGTCGAGAGCAGCAGGTGGCAGGACGGCGAGGCAAGACGAAGTGGCTGGAAGGAACCTACCGAGCTACTGCACGTAGCCCACGCCTTCCTGGACGGTTAACTTAGGGTCCCATCCCTCCTGGGCCGCCGGTCGCAGCAAGCACGCAGCATGCAGTCTGATGGTCGATGAGGAGGCGGCCTTGCTCTTTTTCCCTCTTGAAGCTACCGTACCCGCCCCTTCCTTCCCCCATGATCCCATCCCGTGGATCTTTCTCTCCTTCTCTCACACTCCCTCCGTCACTCGTCACTCGTCACTCGTTGCTCGTTCGCTATAATCCAGCCATTGTCGGCCAGTCGCTCTCTCACCCACGCGCTCGTTCTCTCACGATCATTGCTTGTGCCCCTTTTGCTTCTTGCTTTGCTTCTACTTTTCCTATTCCTGGTTCCTAGTTCCTGGTTCCTGGTGCTTCTTCCCTTTCCGGCGCTTTCGCAGACGCAGCACCCACGGTTCTCTCCATATCTGTTCCTGTATCACCGTCTCCGCGAGTCCCTTGTCCTAGGATCAGCTTCACTTCTCTTGCTCTGCTGTTCCCAATTCCCACTTCTCTTACCCGCGCGGCTCTTCTATTTTCTATTCTTCATTCTTGTCTCCATAAAGACCTTGCTACCGCCGCGCCTCGACTTAATGCACCATCGTCTTCATCGCGCTTAATACTCGTCGCTCCTCATTAATCGACTGCACTCGCCAGGGCCCGTGATCCCATCAACCTCCGAACCTCCGACCCACTCTTCCGGCCCCCGACCGCTACCGTTGCCGCCATCGATATCGATTTGTCCCTTCCCGGCACCGTCCGCCAATCCATTCATCGCTTTCCCAGGGCATGTTTAGTTCGGCCACTGCCGCCCGGGCGTAGAGCATGTCGGCTTCGCCGTCTTGCACTCCGCCGCGACGGCCACTTCACGAGCGCACCGACTCTGAGAACAATCGCCTCGGGATCCGGCTCGTTCCTTATAGTCCGCCCCGAATCAACACCGATGGCTCCCCCTCTTCCCGCCCCGTTTCCTACGCGGATGCAAGCACCGAGACCGATACGCAACCTTGGCCTAGGTGTTCTTCTCCCCTGGCCCCATCCAGTTTCTACTACGAGGAGTCTCCGTCACCCATGGTTTGGACCAAAATCCGCCCTGTTGGTACCCCAGACTCGAGACGTGCTTCGAGACTCGCATCTTCCGAATCGAGCTCTCCTTGGCGCCCCTTGACCGATGCCGACGACGTCGACACCACCGCTCCTGATGACTCTTTTCAATCCGCGAGTGAGCTTTCGCCATCGCAACGACCATCATCTCAGTCCTCATCCCGACCGACTTCTGCACGTCGCAAAATCATCAATGTTCACTCCAACAAGACCTTCTCCGTGCATCCTCAGGATCTCTCAACCTCGTCCAGAACCGACTCCATTTGGTCCCCTCCTCCCTCCTTCAGCACACGAAACAGCTCATATGGCCGCCAGTCCATGGGCGCATTCAGCGACGACCAGCAGGACCGCCCTAGTTCGCCATTGACTCCCCTCGCTGAGCGCAGCGTCACCTCCAAGTCTCCAGTTTCGTCACCCACTCAGCGTGTCCGATCCAGCCCCCGAGTGTCACCCTGGAACTATCGTATGATTGGCGGCGTTCGGAAGGTTCCTAAGACCCCCGATCTCAAACAGAAGCAGCCTCAGCTCTCGTCAACCCCTTCCTCCGTACCACCCCTGCCATCTCTGCCCGAGATCGAGCTCACCAATCCGATCGACGTTTCATCAACCCAGCCGCTCAATGAGAAGCCGTCCTTCCACTCGACTCATTCGTCTCAGTCGAGATCCACACTCTCTGATAGGACCAACTACAAGATCTATGGCCAGAGCTCCCCCGTGCCCGTCGCCGAATTGGACAGCCTGCCTGCCTCATCCATCCGTTCGAACTATGAGCTACTGGGCGGCCCTTCCTCAACAGAACCTTCCGTCCATGATCGAACCCGCCCGCACACCCGCGAGAGCGAGGCCAATTACGTTGTTCATGGTGGCCCTTCTTCCGCATCCTCTGTTGTGGCTGTCAGGAACCGACTGAACCCCGAATTCTCTCAAGAGAGTCTTATTGTTGCTCCTCTGCGACCGATTAAGAAGCGGTCCTGGGAGAGTTTTGGTCTGGCAAAGACCCGTTCCCACGACTCTGTTCGTACCGGGTCGTTGACTTCCATTTCCACCATCATGACCCAGGAGGCTACGCGAGCCTTATTTGTAGGCCCTGCGACCATATTGCACCAGGTTGGACCGAACTGGAGCTCTTCTTCCGGCGTTCACTCGAAACCGCAGCCAGCTGTTCGTCCGCACCAATGGAGCTCTCAGCTGTCAACTGTCCTCTCCGAGAGCGAGGGAGGCAGCGAACCCGCATCTCGCGCTCTGTCTCTTGCTTCGTTTGCCGACAGACGCAGCAGCACGCACAGCAAACATATTCTGAGTATGGTCTCTTCTTTGGCTGGCCTAGAAGAGCACACTGGCGGACCATCGCATTCAAGAAGGGCTTCATTGGAACCGCCGACAGCGGCCTACAACCGAAACTCGCTCCGCGACCCTAATACAGGCACAATCCGCCTCATTCGTGACCACGATGAGGATGGTGATGGTCTGGCCCCCCTCGAGGAGTTGCGACACCGTCATTCACGGACTCGACTGGGCAAAATGCTTTCGACTTACGCTTCGGACCGCAGTCTCAGATCCACAGCAAGCTTCAACGCGGCGGTCCCAACTTGGGCAAAGTAAGATAACCCACTGTACATGTTAGTAGTACATGGCTAACTGGCAACAGGGTCTACTATGGCAGTGGCGAGCGGAAGTGGTTGGCTTATAAGCCTTCATCCGAATCTATGTTCTCTAATTTCAGCTTTACGGACAGCCAGGCAGGCGGTCTTAGCCGCTCCCCAAGCCAAGACCGTCATGTTTCGGACATCTTTAGCCCTCGTCGGCGACCGCGGGACCCTGTAGCACACCATGGTGGGCATCGCGAGTCGAATACTGGATCAATGGACATAACTCCCCTCCCACCACACCCCGTTTTGGCGGTTGTACGCAATCTCAAGAAGCAAACTTCTAGTATCTGGTCGCCACACTTAGGCCGGGATCGCAGACCTATCAGGCAGAGTATTTGGGAACCCCCGTCGGCAGACTGGGAGGCAAGGAGCGAATTGACTGGGAGACGAAATGCCCAAGTTGCCATGTTCGTCGTCGGATTCATATTCCCTTTCGGTGAGTCTTCTCAACGCCCGCATGGGACCATGCCACACCCCTTGGAACACTCTCTGACGTGATCTCACAGCTTGGATGATTGCTGCAAC
Organism: Ilyonectria robusta; assembly: GCF_021365365.1. NCBI lineage: Eukaryota > Fungi > Ascomycota > Sordariomycetes > Hypocreales > Nectriaceae > Ilyonectria > Ilyonectria robusta. The sequence goes on along the minus strand of NW_025764458.1, from coordinate 38,796 downwards.
CATTCCCATCCCCACTCCCTTGGGACCTCGGATCAATGACACGGAGCATGGCCACAGCCAATCTAAACTGAGCTTGCGACACGACCACGGCAGTCAAACCCAACTCGTGGAAGACGACATGCATCGTAGTGCGATGTGGTGGAGGAATGTCAACCGTGGCATGTCCATCATCGGCCTGCTCATGCTTGGTGCTGTAATTGCACTTATTGTTGTCGGTACACGACAAGGCTGGGGTACCTAATTACCCCTTTTTGAAACACTTTTACGAAAAAGCGAAAAGACGTCTAGATGACCGAGGGTTGGGACACGTCCCGCCCCTGAATTCCCATCATACAGCATGATGGCATCTCAACGATTTGACGACCAACGCATCACGATGGCTCCCCTTTTTGCCACACAATCTTTCACGATTATCTTCACGATTTGTTTTTTATTTATTCTGCTTCTCGAAAAGCTGCGACGACGCACGATCATTTCTTTGGATTCTTTCCAAACCTTCAACGACACACGATCTTCAAGATTTATTTGACTACAAAAACCCACTTCACGGTACACGATCTTTGACGGACCTCAACAACACCTCGACGCTCAATCTTCTTTTCCTCCTCCACCGTTATACTGAGCCCTTTGTACTACCAACCAACCTACCATCTACGGACGATCTTGTGTATCTGTATAATAGTTAGATCGACAGGCGATGCCGGGTTTCAAGACGGACAGCATGCCGCGCTCATTCTTATGATACCATGTAATTAGTTGCCCTAACGATTCGGGCACAAACAGGAGGGTCTTCAAAGGCCATCCCAGACTTAGATCTAATGATGTGATGTAGAATCTACAACTAGATTTATCATGTTATACTTTCAGTTCCTTCCACTTGACTCTATCACCTTTTACGTAGGTTCATGTGCTCGCATGGTGTGGAAAAATGGTGTATACCAACGAAAACACATGAGGGTTGGTTGGAGATCAGTAGTTCAACTACATGTACTAATGTGGCCTGGAGGCTGATTGAATCAACTCGCCTTCTGCTTCTTCTGCCGGGCTTCGACTTCGGCTCGAATCTCTCGAACAGCCTCATTGATGTCGTCTTCTATATCCTTAGAGATGCCGAGAATGGGCTCCTTGCCCGTGAGACTGTCAGTGCTGATAGAGCGCACCAACCTGGCACTCACCCTGCCCTGGCGCTTCTCGAGCTGCTTCCGGAGGGCGGCCTTTCCAGGGGATGAGAAGAAGAGCAGGGAGGCAAGAGTCCAGATGACGGCGTAGAAGTAAACGCGTCTCCATGCGAGGATGGAGCCACTGAACGAGAGTACAAGGAATGGGGTCGTGGTGAAGGAAAAGGTGAGTTGGGTGGCGAGGTAGGAGAAAAAGTCGTAGTATTTCTTCTTGGGAGTAGGGTTGCCGGTGATAGGGTCGAGGAAGAAGGGGCGGATGTGTCGTCGGAAATCTAGGAGAAGTATGTTAGTATGGACAGCGAAGGCGATGAGCGGCGTAACTTAGTCGGAAGACTTACTCTTGGCAACGGTCTGAATGAAGCTTGCGAGAACAAAGGCTAAGTAGTAGCCGGGGTAGAAGCCATGCCAGAGGGCGCTGGTGCCAAATGTCGCCATGCTTGCGCGGAAACCGGGCTTCTTGCCCCTCGGGGTGACGCGTAGGTAGATGTAGTTCCGCAGCCAGTTGCTGGTGTTGATGTTCCAGCCGCCGAGGTAACCTCGCGGGTTCTGGGCTGTCTCGACCGCCCAGGCGTCAATATTTTGCAGTCGGTTCCACGAGATCTTTCCGGTAACGGGATCGACACCGTTGTATCCTAAGCCAGTGAGGATACAGGAGCCCTCAGTGAGGGACCACACGCCGTAGTACTTGAGGCGGGCGACAAAGTTGACCACGTGCATGATCCAAACGCGGCGAAAGAAGCCGTACTCGACAAAGGAGTCCGCCGTCAGGGTGCCGGGATTGTATGAACCGGACAGAGCCACGAACAGGCCAATCCAGAACAGACCACTGAACGCTTTCCAGGCAGCCGGAGCGCCACTGCGAGGGATCTTCCGCTTCCTCCTGACGGGAGGTTTCTTAGAGGGGTCCACCTGGGGGGAGACGTCAAACATAGAGGTGTCGAGCCAGCGACGATAGTCTGTAAAGTCAAAGGAAGGGCCTGCAAATAGAGCTGGGAAGAAGAAGACCCAACCGGTGTAGTCGAGGAGGGAAGGCAGTTCTTTGAGCATGTGGTCGCGCTGGAAGTCGGAGAGCAGGTCTGGAGCGAGTTGACCGTCGGCGACGTTCCAACAAAAGGCACTGAGCTTCATGAGGAGGACCATCTGGGCGCCAGTGACATCGACGGAGGAGGGGCTATCGGCAGCCTGGCGGGCGATGTGGCTGATGGACATGTGGCCCATGACGAAGACGAAGCCGACCCATGGCATGTAGGGGCTGGAGCGGAGGAACTTGGCGATGCAATAGGCGCCGACAGCGCTGATGAGGAGAGTTTGGATGCCATCCCAGAGGTCGAAGAGGCCGACGAGGTAGAAGAGAGAAACGCTTGATTTTGGCGGTTAGTTGGTGTGTGTGTGTGTGTGTGACGAGAGAGGAGAGGACGCAAGATGATGTACCCAATGGAAAAGAGGTTCTTGGCATCGGGCCTCGAGTCGGGAATGCGTTTGAGCAGGCCGGCGAGCGGGAATGAGATTAGGAAGGAGAAGATGAGCTTGACTAGACGACGACGGTCAGGGCGCTGCTATTTACATGACAGGGCAGCGTTCTCTCTCACCTTCATCGGCAGAAGCACCGAAATTTGAGGCAAGCGCCTCGAAAGCTGGAGAAAAGCGCACAGGTCAGCAACCAGGCGCGGGATTGAAACGAGCCAACGGCACCCAACTCACGACGGTGGATGAAGAGCAACATGGCGGCGGGGTGATGGCGCGCGGACCAAGTTGGCGATGTTTGGGGGGGATCAAGCAAGCAAGATCGAGGCCGAGCGTCGGCGGTCAGGAGGAAGCGCGTAGAAGAAGAGCAAGAAAAGGGAAAAAGGGAAAAAGGAAGCAACCGGGATGACGCTGCTATCCTATCTCATGATGGCAAAAGACCCGCAAAGCAAAAGGAGTAGGGAGCCAAAGAAGCGTTGGGGGGATGGAATCTAGGTCCAGGCCCGAGTCCAGGTTTTAGAGCTCGACAATGGAGAAGAAAAAAAGTTGGAACGTCATTTCAGAGCCCGCCCTTCCCCAACCATCCTGCTTTTTTTTTTGGAGACGCCAGGGTAGCTTGGACGGGGTAACTGTAAGTAACTGTCAAGTTAGGGCCTGTTTAGGCGGTGACGTTGCCCCACGTGGGGACCATGGACGATCTCGGATAGATACAGCCTCTACAGTTCGGCCAGTGTGTTGCTGGCATCCGCCATCGCGCAATGCAGAGCAGTGGCAGCTGATCATGTCGTATGAAGTACTGTGCAGGGAATCCGCATGCATCGGGTCACCCTACACGCACACACACGCGCGTACCATCTCAAATGTGTTACATGTGCAACATTGTCATGTGCTGTCCTCGCCGCGTGCGCGATAGCCATGTAGTAGCATGACTGCATTTAGGTACTGTATTCACCCGTTGAATAGATAGTGGGATACCTTGTCAGCAACTGAGAGCCATATGATACACCCATGAGCCTCTCAATCACTCTCCCATTTGCTTCGACTTTTTCTCCATGCCGAGGCAGCCCTTAGGTAGGTGGTCAGGTCCGGGTTTGCCTCAACCCTTGTTACTCGGCCACCGTCTCGGTCCCCCAAAGTTATCATAACACACAGGCCTCTCACTCTCACCGCATCAGAGCTTGTTGATATACGCTGGCTCCGGCCGTTATTTTCGGTTGCTATACAGCCCATATATACACGTGCTCAAAAGCATTCATTGCAAAAGGCTCAGTCACCCAGTGATTCCCACATCCCATCTGACTCCAGTCATGTCCCTGTCTATACCAAACATATAGAGTCACCGATCCCTGTCAATTATTACCATATTATACATCCCCGGGGATGGCTGGCTTTTCGTCTCCATACCCTCGTGTACTCTTACGTGTTCTTGATTTCATTCTTTCCCTTGTAACGCTCTTATAGACCCTATTCAAGCCGCACATGTTCGACTCTATCGTCTGCAAGTATGCAAACCGCTAATTCCGGTCTGGACTGGCCGTCTAAGAGTTGGCCGCGTCACGGCTGCTCTGAGCGCTGGCGCTCATCGTAGGTCGTGTCGTAGGCAGCGAGTCTCGGGACACCTTCGACTGTCGCATTCGAGCCATAGCATACACTATACCACTGACAAATGCAATGAAGATGGCTGACACACTGCCGACCGTGACGGGAGCCGCGAAGAAGATCAGGCCACTGATCGCAATCGGAAGCTTGTTGAGGGCACCGACCATCGAGTACGTTGTCGACGATGTGACCCGGATGCACCAGGCCGAGCAGTATGAGATGAATATGGCTGCTAGTCCCGAGTAAATCATACCAATTATCATTCGGTTGCGCGTCTCCTCGGGGAAGTTCTTGGCAAAGTTGACGCTAGACCAGTCTTCCATCACAAAGGAGCAGATAACCAGCACAGGAATCGTAAGGAGGTTGTTGTAGTACATGGCTAGATGAGAAACTAGGTCAGCACCTCTGAATCTCAAAGCAGGGGGGCAAATCTGGGGGAGGGTCGCATGAGCACATACTATCCCAGTCCTTGAAGTTCATCTTCTTGATCACCTTGCGCATACCCAAAACGTAGGATGCGCTACAGAAGACGTTCATTCCCATCCAGGCGTAACCAGCGTTGAGCGTGGAGATAGCCGCTGAAGAGTCCGTAGTCCCGAAGTCGCCGGCAATGGCGCTCTGGATGTCAGCCCAGGCGGCAACCACGGAACTCAAGACCATCAGGCCAAACGAGAGCAGAGCCATGGGAGTGACACTACCGCCGAACCACAACACCTCGCCATATGCAATGACAATGATAGTGAGGTTCTTGAAAATGGTGTAGACGGGGACGGAGAGGAACTGCAGCGACTTGGTGCCGGTGTAAATCATGCCAACGAGAAGGAGCGAGATCGGGAACCCTGGAGTTGATCAATAACGATAGCTTTTGTCTTCATGCATTTGCCAACGTACACTTTTTTGCCCTATCGGGATCAAAGGGAGACAGGACCTTGATCAGGCCCATCTGCTTGCATGCCGTAATAGTGGCGATGCAGACCACGGCCTGTGGGCAATGACGGTGAGTACGACACCAACCAAACGAGCATATGGACGGCATCGGCTTACCTGAACGGCCAGATAGAAGAAATTGAGGTTCCAAAACGTGCCAGACACAACATACTTGTTGACGACAGTCATGCTGATCGAGGATAGGCAGTACGCAGTAATAGAGATGGGCGCACTGTTATCGAGCTGGGATAATCCTTGGTTGCCAATAGGAATGGTCTTCCTGTTCGCAGGGCGGCGGCCCATGAAAGGGTCCTTTTCTTTTCCAAAGGCGTTCTCGCCCATGCGGACAACGTAGTCCTCGTTCTTCTTGTCCGCCATTTTTGCTGGTGTGAAGTGGGAGTCGACCGTTCAGTTATTAGGAGTGGGATGTTTTGTGTCGGTGGGTTGTCCGGATACGCTGGAAGCGTAGTGCAGGGACGGCTACGAGTAGCGAAAGGAAAACGAGGGACTGGCGGCTTGCTATGTGTCGCGTTGTGTCGGTTGTCGGCGTCGGCATTCGTTTACGGTAGATCGGGTGGGAGCTGTGTCGAGATACTCCTTGGAACTTTTCCAGGTAATGATCGAGATCTGGACCCCTTCCTCTTGTCAACTGGTCAAAGTTGAAGGGTTGACTTGGGGCTAGGTGAGATGAGGGAGACGTGGAGGGAAAACGCAGGGGCCTCGCTTAGTCATGGAGATTTGGAGACGTTTTTGCCTGGTACCTGACGCCATGACATAGCCGTTCGGCAAGATAGGTACCGAGCCCCCTATGGCCTCACTCAACCCGCTCCAGGTCCACTGCACGTACTGATGCAGGCGGCAATGACAATAAACATCCGACTCCGTAACAATCCCAATCTTACCTTGCAGGGTATTGACCATGGAATTCGCTAGCCTGTTCTGATTCCTGTTACTTGGGGTAGTAGCATACAGAGGCAGCATAGGCGGCATTCATAGAACCGCGGGAGGTGAGGTGTCCTCGGCCCAAAGCTGTTGGGGTTGCAAGTCTCTAGAGGGCTTCTCAGCGTTGGGGTTTGTGGCTGGGTGTTTACGACATTGACTCTGGCGCACCGTCGACCATGTCCTCGCCTCCTTCTTTCTCGTCTTCTGGTGCGGCTGGGAAATTGAGGTGCTTCCAGTCCTCTAGTTCCTCCGTCACCGATCTCATACGGTCACGAATGCTCTCAATGGCGTAGCTCCCTAACAGTAATCGTAGTGGTGGGTACGAGCAGTGAGCCAGCTGCCAGATCAGCTCAGCACACTTGACAGCACTTGTCGGCTGGCGATCGCCAAGCCATTGTACCATTCTCTTGGCATGGAGGGCAGGCGACGTCGCATGCCCGTATGCCTCACTCGCTGGTTTAATGAGGAAGTGACCCCATGTCGGCAGCGGGTTGTTTGGGGTCTCGGGCTCATCACGCCGGACGTGGCCAGGCTCAATGAGGGTGGCTTTGATGTTGAACGCGTCTGTTTCGTAAAGCATTGCCTCGATGAGGCCCTCAACAGCATACTTGGTGGCACAATAAGGACCAAGACCTGGGACGCCTAATGCCCCAGATGTCGAGCTGAGAATGAGGTACCGACCTCCATTCTGCCGCCGAAAGTAGGGCAGCGTCGCATGGATGATGTGGAGAGTGCCCATGAAGTTCGTCTCGAACTGGTTTCGTAGATCGTGCTCGTCCTGATCCTCACAGGCGCCGATGACGCCGTAGCCTGAGCAGTTGGCGACCACGTCGATGCGCCCGAAGTGAGTGAGCGTACGTTCCACGACGCGGCAGACTGAGTCTCGGGCGCGGACGTCGCACAACGCCCCGAGGCAGTTTTCGTGGATGCCCGCCATTTCACTCGGGGTCGTCTCGAAGACACGACCAACCGACGTCACAAGGTCGCCGCGCGAAAGGGCACACTTGACAAGTGAGCGGCCCATGTGACCGGTGCCTCCAAAGACCTGCGCAGAGGTGAGCAGGGAAGCAACCAAGAAAGGTTTCCACTCAGATCAGATGAGGGTGAGACGTGCAGTGAGAGTTGACATACAATCCAGACTAGTTGTCGCGACGAAGTGCTGCCATGCGGCGGATCGCAGCTTGTTGGTAGCTGAGGCCGCGGCTTTCCCGACGCATCGGTCGCGTCAGACGCTTCAGTGCGTGTATCCATCTTGCCCCTAGAGCCCCGGCCAAGGTAGGGTAGGTGTGCACGAAGTTGGGAGTATTGTCGCTGTGTTGGGGTGAAGGCGGTGGCGAAGTTAGGATGAGGAACAAGAGTTGGAGTTGAGGGTGGTGAGGAGGCTCGACAGCTACCTAATTCTGCTGTACGTCGAAAACGGTACCTCTGTTGTTGGCGGTAGGAGGGGGGAAGGGATGTACCTGTCTAGAATCATCACCGATGCCCCACTAATAATGATAATGCTGTGAACAGTACAACTGCAACGTCACCTTCAGGACATACGGGACCTTGCTATACCTCGGCAATTGCTGCCAAATGGTTCCAATGCATTGCTCAGAAATGTTTGAAATGTTCGGTAGCTTTCTTTGGATACCTGGCGGCAAAGACGAGCCTGGAGGAAGCTGGATTCCTTGATGATTGGTACCAGCTTTTACGGAGCTCTCCCGGACCCGGCTTCGGTTCCTCGGCGCGGCCCCAGTATTGAGCTGCCGGGGGAGGGCCGCGACACCAATTCGCATCACCGGAATGACTCACGAAGAGCTGCTAACCGGTCCATTTCAGTAGATGCCCTTAATGGCCTGAGCCTCCAGAAGCCGACCACCCCCGATGACGTGGTGTTTATACTTTGACCGTCTTCAACAAGTTCTGAAAGGGAAACCAATCATTTTGGCTACAAACTGGCCACCATGAGTTTTATTGAATTCTGCGCCAAAGGGGTTACTTAACGCGCCAGATAATTATGAAGTATCCACAGGCTACACATGCATTTAAGCACTGTGCCGTCACCTAGACTTATGTCACTGGACCTAACCGCGGACAGTGATGAGCGGTTGAATTGCTGTTCGACGTACTCCGACCCCCACAGCCCATCCAACGACCAATTCAAGGGCTGGGATTACCGTTCAGGACTAAAATTACCAACAACTTCCATGGCTACTGCACAACCTAGTTGCTTCAAGCTTGGTTACATCAGGCCTGTGCCGCTGCTGTTGTCTTCCTATTAGTGCACGCCCCCGGGCAAGCCGTTTGCGGTTCTCCCCCGCCCTTTATGGAGAGAGAGCAAAAGACCTCAAGGCCAAAGAAAGCTCATGCCCATGCTCACATTCCTTAATCGGAATCTCCCTGTTCCTACTCCAGCTCGCCCTGAACGGCTATGTTGGACTGATAGTGAACTTGTCCGGCGCCACTCGACGGTGGCGTCAAAAGTCTTCAAATCACGTCAGCGGTGCATGTATTGAATATCCCCTCATTTGATTTCTATTTACTGCAGCCATCGAGGATAGATTGCGCAAACACAGTCGAAAACAGGCTCATGGACAAAGGAGAAAGTCGCCATCGTGTTAAATCCATTCATAGCAACTTGTGTGTATCTTAGGACCATTAATTGTCAAGTAGCCGCCAGGCTGGACGAACAACTCTGCCGGGAATGGAACCCCCAACCCCACGTGGGCTCCATTACTGGGCTAGAAACTCCTTCACATACTGCTGCCGGTGTGTGTTCTCGTCCAGCTTGGGGTCGCGGTTCAGAGCAGTCCACTTAGGCTCGTCCTTGAACAGTCGCATGGCGTGGACGAACTGCCCCAGCATCAGTCAGCACGACCAAAATGAAACATAGTGCAAGTGTTTGCGAGACTTACATTGTCCTCGTCGGTAGTGAAGCGGTGGTAGATGCCGGCCGGCAAGATGAGCAGGTCGTCCTTGTCAAGCTGGACGCGCACCCACTCGTCGTTCTTGCTGCGGACGTCAAAGTAGCCCCGACCGTCGCGAATGTACCGAATCTCCTCATCCTCGTGTAGGTGCTCCAGGAAAAACATCTTGACCTTTTCCTCATACACGTCGCCCATCGTCTTGGGAGAAACCTTGATTTCGTCCCGATTCCTGTATCCGCGCTTCTCGGCCAACTCGTTGACGCTTTGGAGCTCAGGAAGGTGATAGTAATAAACACCGAGCGCAAGGAGAGCATCGACGTCCACCTCCCGGCCAGAGTCGTGGGGGAGGCGCTGGTCACCCTGCGAATGCTGGTTAACTAAGAGACCCTAGGCTCGAGGCAAGGATTGCCGGGAGGGATTGCATACGGGGAGATCGTCGTAGTAGTAGGCCTTCATCTTGGAGTTAGACGGCTTCGGAGGGACTGTCGCAATGGGTTACGGGTGGGCTTTTGTCGAGCGGACAGATGTAGACTTTTTGTGGAAGGGCGGCGCACAGAGGGGTCTCGTTGGGTCGGGATGGAGGGGCCAGAATTATAACGTTCTAGGTTCCACGGTGGCGGGGCAGGCTCGCCATGCTCAGCGACGTCAGTGCATCAGCACTAATCGCAGGGGTGTGCGTGCTACTGCCCGCTGCTGCTGACATCACAATGTTTTCGATCCGCAGGCGTTTTCCGTACGGTCGCTTCACTTGCGAAGCGTCTTATGTCTGTAAACCGGTCCGCGGGGAAGGTAGGCCATGGACATAATTCGTGCAGCTAGCTGTGGCACTTTGGATAATTGGTACGGGCTCCTCGGCCAACGGTAGATTGCCAGCCACATATTTGATGTCCCGAGCGATGCGTCCTCATGACCATCTCTGTTGGTGTAGGCTCAGAGCCGGAACGGGGAATAGGGATCAGGGAGATAAAGCGAAGACAGTGAAATCAGTGAATAAAGTTGAAGAGGATAATCAATTGCAGTTGTTGTTTTCCCAACGCCGCCGCAAGCCCAATTTCCCCAAGACATTCCCGTGTCTGATGCTCTACCAATACGCCGAACCCAAATGCCGAAATCAAGTAAGTATGCTCAAAGATACTCAATGCAAAGTGTCCATCGACGAAACTAAGTCGGACTATGCCTCCAACCGTATTGTTTTCTTCATATCCTCTGATCTAACTATAGATCGCGGGGTGCCACGTCTCTCGCTCCAGCAACCATGATGTCGTTGTTGATGCCATCGGCGGAATCATCCTGCGCCCGGGCCTCGAACAGACGCCTCCACCAGCCGGGAGGATCCAGAGGCCGAGAGCCGTTGTGAAGAGGCGGGTACACATCGGTAAAGAAGTACCAGATGTGTCCAATGACAACACCCATCATCTCATCCTTAGGAATAGTTCCGTGCAAGACAAGGCTGAAGCCCATCAAAACCCACGGCAGGTATGGGGCGGTGAAGACTAGCAGGCCGAGGAAGCTGAGCCGAGTGTCTGGGTTTCGTCGGGACCAGATGTAGACGAGGGTCGACGAGAGTGGATGTCCAAGGAACGGCATGGAGACAAGGGGCGAAAGAGCGATTAGGCTGGCCATGGCGTAGAGGAGGAGCCAGGAAAAATGCGCTGGGGATCGACCGGAGGACTCTTCGAGGAGTCGGGCATAACGTTGGAGAAAGTAGACATGGAAGAGGAGGTCGAGGGAGAAGGGCCCGAAGTAGAGGAACGTGGTCAAGAGTCGCCAGTACTGTAAATAAGGAGTGATGAGCAGGGCGTCACAAATTGGAGATGGACAGCGGAATGGGGGGGGGGGGGGGGGGGGGAGAGGAAAAGTAAAGGAAGAGAGACGGCAGGGAGAAGAGGGGGACCAACCTGTGATTTTACAAAGACGGCGCGGAAGCTGTAGAAGAGTTGGAAGGGCGTCACCATCTGGCACTGGACCAAGGCGCTCGTCAGGACAGTCGCCGTCGTCCACCATCGGGTGCACGTGGGCATTTCCCAGAACCAGGTCTCAAGAGGCAGACGGCCTCCATCCATGACTTGATCCATGGGGGGGATGTGAAGAGGAGGGGCTCAATTCGCGAGTTTCGAAGGGGCGCCTAGGTGAGTTGGGACGCAAGACGGGGAGGGAGGACGAGATGAGGGTTGAAGCCAGGTATGAACGTAAGGTGCCCAGCGAAACGTCAGGCTTGATGGGGAAGCCTGCTGGTACTGGAGGTCCTTAGGTAAGATAAGGATATCCGATGAATGCAAACAAATCGAGGGACGGTACCTGACACGATGACTTATCCTACCTTAGTGCGACTGTGATGTGGCCTTTCCCGGGGGCGGCGCTGAGTCGCTGACGTTAACTGTTTGGAGACGCCTGCGATTACGTGCCACAGTACCTCCACCTTTCATGGGGCCTAAAGACACGGCATGGACCCTGGAGAAACTGGGCGGGAGAGTCGAGCACGAAAGGCATGGAAGGCAGCACCTAGGTACCTAGGTACCCAAGCAGGTACCCCAGCTAGGGCGGGTGGTTAGTGGCGTCGAACAAGCTGTGGCTGGGAACCTTGGGGCAACCCCTGTCAAATCCCGCGTTGGTGGACATTGAAATCAATCTACGCGAAATTCGCGGGGCTGGGAATGCGAAAGCGCGTTCCTTCTCTCATGGATCTCTCCCACTTGCGCCGGCCCACGGCCTTTGTTCCTTCAACACCTTCATTCTCAAGTTTCCCGGCTCTTCTGCGTATCGCGATCGAATCACAAGCTTCAAAAGATCTTGCTTAATATCTTGACTCTTCCATTTACCCTTCCACACAAGTCTACTATGGCTCGGAAATCTGGCGTGTCTCGCAAGTCGCGCGCCAGCGACATTCAAGGTACGTGCCTCCTTGTTCAACCGCTCGCACGATTTCGCGCCCGCGCCGCCCGCACTCGTGACAGAGACAGAGACTAACAACTGACTATAGCTGGCGACCCTGTTCCCGTACGTGCAAAGCGACGATATCGCCCCGGCACAGTTGCCCTTCGAGAAATTCGCCTCTACCAAGGTCACACCAAGTTGTTGATGCTCAAGCTGCCTTTTGCGCGCCTTGTCAGTACCACTACCCCTGCCGGGTCCCCCGCGCACCTGAATCGACAGCAGACTCTAACATGTTCATCAGGTCCGAGAAATCGCATTGACAGTGCGACCAAGGGGAGAGGGGATGCGGTGGCAGAGCCAGGCCATCCAAGCGTTGCAAGAAGCTGCGGAGGCCTTCATGGTTCACCTGTTCGAAGACACAAACCTCTGCGCCATTCACGCCAAGAGAGTTACCATCATGCAAAAGGACATCCAACTAGCGAGGCGGATACGTGGTGTTTGGGGAGGACTTGGTTGACGACGGAATGTGTGATGCAAAAAACAGGAACGGGCTTGGCATTTCGGTTGGTATTTCGGATGACATTTCGATTGGCATTACATTTGGCGTTTTAAGGCTATATACCTTGGTGCAGCTTGGTGTGGGTTTATTGGGGATGCTCCTGGCCCCAACATTACCAGGAGCGGTACTGTCCATCAGTGCTATACATAATACAAAGAAAGCAACGAGCTTGATACCTCTGATGTAAATGCGAGCTAGCGTGCGACAAAGAAGTGAGGTGCTATTCAGACGTCAGCGACACCTCACTGATATCCATTACAAGACTTACTTCTTGAACAACTGGGTGGATGACAAAACGTTCAATGTTTACGACCTCTGGCAAGTGTTGAAGGAATAATTGAAGCATCATAGTGCTAACTCTGAATAACCCTTGTTCATTGGCTGCAAGACTGGCGTCGGCTGGCTCGCCTCGGCTTTCTGAGGTCCCTGACGTAATAGCCCAAGACCAAGCACACTCGCCTACAACTCGTTTCCACCGCTCGTCGGACTCTCTCTCTCGCTCGGTGTTCGTCAACCAACACACCATATGCTTAAAACAGCCAATTGGGCCAATCAAGCATCTTAGACCACGTCAAACAGCAATGAGTCGCATCTTCAGCTCCCGCGTGGCCTTCCGGGCCCTTGCTGCAGGTATTGGCCCCACTGCTTGCGCCAGTAGCCTCTTCGTCGGCCGGAGGGTGATTCGATGTGACGCTCCCCCGTTGGTTGCGTACCCTCCGCCTGGACAGCGCCGACGGTCCGCCTTGGATGTGTCCCCGGAGACTGTCAGTCAGATTTCTAGTGGCAGTGTTGCTGGTGCGTTACAACCCCTTCGTTGCTAGCATATGTCCCATGCTTACTAGGACTGCTGACTGATCTTGCTTGCGCCTCGATAGGATTCGGAGCTGGTCTCGTGGTAGCCCTGTTCTCCCGCACCCTTGCCCTTTTGAGTGGCTTGTTTGCTATTTCCCTCCATGTGAGACCGGGCTGTCCTGCATTTGTACGCCGCGTTTGAGTTTCTAACTTATCATAGATTGCCTCGCGTTATGGGTACGATGCGTCCCGCATTTTGGGAATTCGAAAGCTCTTGGACGGGAACGCCCTGTGGGAAAGGAGCAAGGGGAAACCTTGGTTTACTACGTCGTTCCTTGTCACATTCATCTTGGCTGCGTTTGTGCACCTGTAGGGCTTGCAAGCTTGCGCCCCGTGGCCTCTCTTGCCAATGAATCCCCACTTACAGGTAAAGAATCTGAGAGAGTTGTAAATAAACACCTCAGCTGCCTCGGCGCCGTTTTAAAGCTTCCAAAGAATACAACCATTGGCCTCTTACGACATGGCGTGACATGCCTTTGGGAGTTGAATGTGAGGAAACCAAGGCCAACTGAAGACTTTGCTGCTGCTACTGAGGAGGCTAAACCGACACCATTACCAGGTGCATCAATGCACAATTACACAATACCAAATGGCTCGACAGCAGAATGAATATTTTTCAGCATTTCTATTTACACACATGGATTTTGTTACCTTGCGCCTCAATGCTAGGTGGAATACCGAGTGACGCATGTAATATAGTACAATAGGAGACTACCATGAGTAAAACCAATTCTTAGTATCCATTACTCCTCAAATTTGTTATTTACTTTCCTTCAATAAATACAACAACCAATGTTGGCCTTTAGCCTTAGCGTGTACTGCTAATTGTACACATGAATTAAACTGATACCGGGGGGGGGGGGGGGGGGGGGGGAGACTTTTGTGCCCATGCGCGAATCAATACTTGAGTTTTATTTGTAGGCTTCTTGAAGTTGAAAAGATTCTCAAAGGCTGATTTCCCACGGCTTGACTTTGACACTGGTAGATCTGTCGCTGCCAAAGCTGACGTGGAATATGCCCAGGGGGAGATTAAATGTTGGTCCCTTAGACGACGTGAGGGTTGTAGTATCTTGTTGACTCCTCGGGGATTTCGCTTCCGGTTGACATCGTCCTAGAACGCACTCCTTGCAACACAGGATGACAACACTTAACGGCTGGGCTCCTTAGAACTCTTACCAGAATCTTTGGTGAGTGATCTCCATTCTCAACTCATGGGGGCATGGGCCAAGAAGCTCGACAATCACCCACTTTCCTGCTCGTTCTGTGTTTATTACAGCCTTATCACAATCAAAGCAACTGGTTCACTTGGCGACCAGAAATAGTTCTTTTCTGGGATGGCTCGTTTTTATTGCATTGAAGAAGCTTAAGTCTCCCCCTTCCGCTACGCATCACTCCATCTTTGGATGCTGTAGTCGGCTGATGGATGACTGCACTTGGGCAATCCGATTCTCCCCGACTAGTATGCGAGTCCTCTCCAGGCATTTTCGCATCACATGCTCCTTCTACACCAATGACACAATTACAACTTCTCTGGTTCCATCACTAGATCGGGTTCGTCTCTCGCTTGAGCCAAGCCAGTGTCACCTGGTCGTTCTCGAAATAACTTCGAGTCTTGTCTAAGACCTCGACATGGTAAGCGTTGAGCCATGCCTTCTCAGCCTCCGTGAGTAAGTTCACGTCGATAAGGTTGCGGCAGTACGGGACCATCGTGACGTGCTCAAACCCAAGGAATGGTTTGTCCCCAAATGAATGTTTGGTCTTGACTTCCTTGACGATGATGACGTTTTCGATTCGGATGCCGAACTTTCCATCTTCGTAGAATCCAGGCTCATTAGATATCACATTTCCAGGGGCGAGTGCAACCTCGGCGAACTGCACACGGGTGCCGATGCCAATTGGGCCTTCGTGAACGTTTAAGAACGACCCGATGCCGTGACCCGTGCCGTGCCTGTAGTCTAGTCCATTTTTCTATTCCTGCGTCAGCAGTCTCGCTACTCTGGACATTCTTACTTTGCTTACCCAGAGGTGTTGTCGAGCCAAACAGTCGAGTGCGAACCCGGTAGTCCCCTTGGGGAAGACGGCTAAGTCTAGACCGATATGTCCCTTTAGAACAAGGGTATATGACTCCTTTTCGACATCTGTCGGGGTTCCGAAGTGCAGTGTTCGTGTGGTATCCGTTGTTCCATCACGATATTGGGCACCGGAGTCGCACAGGTATATCGCCTCAGGATCGATAGTTGCACAATTGCCCCTTTCCGGACCGTAGTGAATAATTGCAGCACTGTAAACAAGACATGTATCAGTATGACTCCGAGACTAGAAACCTTTCCCCACTGAGGGCTCTGGCAATAACCTCCTAGAATCGAACTTCTGGGAGCGGGCAACTTACTTCGCACCGGTAGAGGAAATGGTAGGGAAAGAAAGGCCAACAAAGTCAGTCTTTACGGAACGAAGTTTCTCAAGTTCGTCGGCAGCCTCCACCTCGTCGAGCTTGCTTTTCTTCACCACAAGCTGCTCCTCAAGCCAAGCAAAGTATTGTATCAGGGCGGCGCCATCCCTGACGTGACAGGACCGCATTCCTGCGATTTCGGCTTCGGTCTTGATAGCCTTGGCATCGCCAATGGGGCTCCTAACTTCGTCAACCATTGAATCCCCTCCCAGTGCGGTTTTGAGGGCCCATGAGCCCTTAGTAGATATGAGAAAGCTACCAGGAGCGATGCCACCCTCAGACCTGCCCTGCTTGCTGACAGCAACTTGCAAATCCCTTGAATCGTTCAAAATGGCATCGTAAGGCTTGATATTGACATTGTTGGCGGCCAGATGAGAGCGGCACTTCTCATTTAGCTTTGAGTCGTCGATGTAGAGCGTGGCAGAAGTAGGGGTGACGATGGCGTAGGAGAAGAAAACCGGGTTGTACGGGATATCATTTCCTCGCAAATTAAAAAGCCAAGCGATTTCATCAAGCATAGAGACAACAAAGCCGGGGGAGTGCTTCTTCTCGAGCTCTTGGCGAAGCTTGGTGAGCTTGTTCTTCACCGATTCTCCAGCGAGTGTATCGGGTTGAACGGAGACAGCCTCACTAGGTCGGGCCGGGCGGTCTGCGCCCCAAACTAGATCAACCAAATTATCGTCAATGGGTATCAATTCTGCGCCACCGCTCTTGTGAATCTTGTCGGCCAGATTCTTAGCCGTAGAGCCCGAGATGAGCGACGGGTCGACGGCAACATTCTTACCACCTGCAGACTGCTCAGCAGACCATTCCTGCCAGGTAGGAACATCTTGGAGGCCCTGCTTGAGTAAAGTCCAGTTGCTGTCCAACTGGGACGCGGCCTGGTTGAAGTAGCGACCGTCTGTCGCAAGAGCGGCAGATTGCAGAGTAATAACAGCACATCCGGCTGAGCCCGTGAACCCAGAGATGAACTCGCGCCGGGCATCACATTCTGCGATGTACTCAGAAGAGTGACTATCCTCGGAGGGAATTACTGTAGCAGAGACAATGGACGGTTAGTGGTGTTAGAACGTTGGAGGGAGGCTCTTGTGCCCGTCGAGGCTCACCGTAGACTTGGACGTTGCGGTCCTTCATCAAGCTCCTCAGGTGAGAGAGCCTGGATGTCGTATCAACCTTATCCATGGTTGCAGATGAGAGGAGACGGCGTGTGGAAGATGCAGATATCGCAAGTGGTGGCCTTGGTGTTGCCAGACGAAGGAGCCTTGCCGTGGTCTGGAGTAGCATAGGCTCTCAAAAGTACGCAGCACACACCCCGAAAAGTAGCTTACGATACCCGACCTCGGAGCGAGTGTGGTTAGGCAGATGCTGTGGTGAGGCCGTGATATACGTCCCTCCTGGAGGTGGGGTGCTTGATCGTGTGCTGTGCCCTGGGATGAAGAAGGTCAGGAACGGGCTTTGTCCCGGAGCCAGGAGGCAGATGGGGGCTTTAGAAATTATGGATACCCAGCTCCCCTCTTTATCGAAGCGATCTGGGGGCGGCGAGATGGGAGTGGCGATGAAGATGGGTAGAGCAAGCTGCGGTGGTGTGTGGTGTTGGGCGGGGAATGCCAACTTTTAAGGTAGCTCCCGCCGTGGACGACAGAAAGTGGGGAGATTGGCGCCAGAGTCACGATGAAGGAACGCACTTACCTGAGCTACTTGGATGCTCGGCGCTGGCCAGGAGAGGAATCAATTAATCGAGGAAATGGAGAATTAAACGGGAAGGCAGCAGGTGGCGACAGGGGTGCTCTGGGGCGGCTGGGGTCAGGTCGGGAAGGTGAAGCAAGCAAGGGGTGATATTGTGCCTCGTCAAGATCTCACGACACCTCACGCGGGCAAGGTGCAGCGACGTGGTGACGACAGAGGGCCAGCCGACGCTGGCCGGCGGATCTTTGGAATGGCCGCCGCGCCGAAGAATCTCTCCACCCGTCAACAGAACCGCTCGCCTCCAAACCAGTACCGATCGCGCTTCAAAGACGCTATCGAGCGTTGGGTCCTCCCCAAACAGTGGAGGTGGATTGTTAGTTGCCCGCAATGGTGAGCTCCAGGGCCACCTGCAGAAGTGGATGCGGTCTCGCATTGGGGGTACCGTGGCATGATCAGACGGCGACTTCACTTTGTGCGGCTGGTACTAGATCACCATACATTTTAACACTCAACTCAAAGTCGTGCCCGCTGGACTCCGAGTACCTCCATCAACAGATCATGTACCCCGTCCCCCACCAACCGCCGGGGCTCTGCAAACACACACCTGTGGCCCGTTTGCAGGTGTCGCTGTAACGTGAACAACCTCCGCCATAGCATGGTGGCCAGCCGTGAATCAGGAATCTGGTCTGACACCTTTCGGCACCAGGACCTAATGACATAGATAAAGAAAACTCCCAAAACGTTTACCATGCTTTCACACCACCTCTTGAATACCACAAGTATTTGACACTGCTCGGTTAAGTGGACGGCAAGGCTCCTGTAACGATTTGGGCGACGACAGCCCGCTAACTGCACCCCACCAAGCAAAGAGTGAGCGCTCTCTTCTCTGCTCTCCAGCCAGCTTCCTCACACACATTCCCTCATCGTCATCGCGTCCACCCGCCCACCAGCAACACGAGTGGTCTATTTCCACTGGGCTACCAGGGGTGAACCTTCAACTTACTTCACATCCCAGGTTCCCCCACTGCGACTTCTCCTGATGTTTGGGCAGTAATCCTGCTGTCTCGTCGCCTTCGAACCCTAGCACTCAACGGAAGCCATCCCGTATTCCGTCCTTTGCGTCACTCACCGTGGCCTTTCTGGATATTTGTGCCAAATTGTTTGTTACATCAAGTGCTGGGAAGTTCCTTGGAGACGCCAGAGACTCCAGGAAAGCAGAAACGTAGAGTCTTCGCCTACGCGAGTTTAGGCATATCCCGCAACACGACAACGCAAACGAACCAGGCCAGTGACATCAATACCACATACGAGGTATGAAGGGGCATTTCTTGTTAAATTGTGGCTGCTGTCGCACATAGCTTATTGCTTACCCTGCTCTAGTTTTTCTCCCACCCTCTCAGTGGCCCCGGTTGCTGTGCCTCTCTCCTGCTGGAACCATCCACACTCCCTCCGTGCGTCAGATATCCAGCACCATTTATCGCAATAGGAACCAAGCACAAGCGCCCCAAAAAACAAGATGGATGAAATCCCAATCCCTACAACTATACCAGAGGTTGAAGCCGTCAGTCTCCCCTTCCAGGTGTCCTGGAGAGATGCCCTTCAAGATCCTAAAGCAACCGTCGATGAGTATCTGCTGACTTCCTTCAAGCTCATCCTCTCCCTCTATCACCCAAACCCCCCAGAAGTCATCTCTCTGACACAGTCAACCTTGTCCCGGCTTCAGAGCTCTCCACAAGCTTGGCTCATGGCCCGGGAGCTGCTGAGCTGCCAGGACGACAAAGTGAAGTTCTTTGGTGCCCTCACCATAATCATCAAGCTCAACAACGAGAGGTGCGCCTCCCTAAATCTTTTTCCATCTTTCTCAAAGAAATTTCCCTCTCTAACCATCTGTCTAAATAGTTCTTCCCTCTCTAATAATGATGCGAGCGAACTTCTGCGAGGACTGATCGGCTGGTACTTAGACTCCTTGGGCCAGGGCAATGGTCAACTCGTTGTGAGGAAACTATCATCCGCTTTGGCAACCTTTTTTCTTCACTTTCATCGACTATGGCGCCCATTCATTCGGCATCTCTCCCTTTGCATCGTATCTGGCCAATCTTGCAGCACTGGCAGTTTGGACGAAGCACCTGACACATTCACCATCATTGAGCGTCTCAGCCCGCCCCAGGTTCAAGCATGCTTCTGGGTCTTGAGTAATGTATTAGAAGACATTTCCAAGTTTGATTTGAATTCCGCGAATAAGTTAGTTGATTCCTGCAAGTGCGGTATAGATTACTGACTCTGTGAAGCATGGGCCTCTATGATGCTATTCTGGAAAACATGCCGGATGCCATCGCTCTCATGACCCGCGGCATGTCTCCTCAATCAACTTCCCAGGCGGCACATGAAGACGCCATAAAGTGTCTCCAGGTGAGCCAAGAATCCTTCCTGGCTTTGTTATTCTCCGACTAATGATACCCCAAGTCCTGGGTTTGGTTCGCGCAGCGGGCGTCATCCCGAGATACCAGGCTTGTCCAGCCCATAGGACCTCTTGTCACAGCCGTCATTGGCTCCTTGACCGTGGGTGAGCTCTACGATGCTTCTGTAGAGCTCATGGTGGACTTACTTTCCAACTGTTCGATATTCCTGACCGAATCCCATGTGCAAAATCTAGGCGAACTCTTCGAGAGCCCCTGGTTTCAGAACCGCTATCAAGCCTTGGTGCAGGGAGACTTCGACTTCGATTCAACCCAGTTTGGTCAGCTTCTTCTCGCATTCGGCGATGCTAGGGTCGAGAAGTTAATGCAGGTTAATGATGATCGAAGCCGCAATTTATTGTCAAATCTCTGCGGGTTGCTTGCTGCCCAGGGCTATCCTGTAGCAGAGGACAAGATCTTTGTGCCAGCGTTGGAGTTTTGGTCGACATTCGCTGAGACTATGACAGATGCCATGTATTCAGATGAGGGCGCTGCGACTCCTTGGGTGCCTCAAGCCCTTTCGTACGTCCTTCAAGCGGTGTCGAACGCATGGCAGAAGGTGGTGTTTCCACCCTTGGACGAATTTTCTACCTGGGATTCGAGCGAGCGCATCGGCTTCCATGACGCCAGGAAGGACGTCATTGATCTCCTCCAGTCTGCATATTCGCTAGCAGGGCCACAGCTTGTCGTGACTTTTGCGGACCTTACACTCAAGGCTCTCTCGAGTTCATCTTGGTTGCAGCTCGAGGCTGCAGCATTTTGCCTTGGTGGACTTGCAGACTGTGTAGGAGAAGACGCTCGATGCGATGAAGCGCTGGCGTCCGTTTTTACATCACCCTTGTTCTCTGCGCTCCGTCCCGGCGAGCAAGCTATTCCTCCACGTGTACGACAGACCTGTGTCGCGCTCATTGAGCATTACACTGAGTACTTTGAACGCAATCTCGCTCACCTCCCCCCTGCCCTCAACCTGCTTTTCGTCGTGGTGGGAGAACATTCCCTAACTTCTGCTGCGGCGAAGTCTATTCTCAGATTGTGTTCGTCTTGCCGAAACGACCTACATCCCGAAGTAGGTGCTTTCCTAGATGAGTATCAAAAGCTCATCGCCGGAGAGCGCTTGGACTGCGGTGCCAGTGAGAAAATTCTTGGAGGCATTGCGTCAGTAATCCAAGCTATACCAGACCCAAGCCAGAGATACTCGGCATGCGCTAGGCTTCTAAGCTTCATCCAAGCTGATGTGCAGCGGGCTATGGAGCTATTACAATCACCTCCAGCCACTCCCATTCCATGCTTTGCGGGTTCGAGCTGCTCCTATGCCGCGCCTGACGAGCATCCTGCACTGCATACTGCGTTAAAGGCCCTCAGATGTCTGGCCAGTACAGGCAGAGGGCTTCAGGCCCCAACTGAAGTATCGGTTGACTTGGAAGGTAAGCGTTCGAGCGAAAGCTCTAACCCGCAGCTGTCTGGGCTCCAGGAAATCATCATCTCTAGCATCGTTCAACTGCAAGGAGCTTTCAATACCAGTGGGGAGATTGTTGAGATCATCTGCAGCGTGCTCCGCAGCGGTTTTTCTGAAGTTGATCCTGGCCCCTTCGTGCTACCACCGCAGGGAGTTGCTCAATACCTGACGACCCAGACACTGGGCACACCAAGAGTAGGACTCCTGGTTAGCACCGGGTGTTCTTTCGTCAGCTCTTTAGAGCATGATGGACTTCAAGGCCAGCACGGGATGCTCACAACGGTGCTTCTTTGGGTCGTGGGACTCCTCAAACAACTCGCCAGTAAGTTCGACTCCGAAATTACATCATCGATGTTACGAGGAACATATCCTATGAATGTGGTGAATGCTAAGTGTTCCGATAGACCCAGAGGCCGACCCAGAGCTCTCCCAGAATGGGATCGAGTTTGTCAGCCGCCTGATGTCCAAATGCCCGGCTATTCTTCTACGATTAGAGCCACAAGATGCTGCTGAGTTCTTCTTCCTTTTCACACTCCAAGTACTGGACGGCAAAGAACCTCTGCCGAAAGCAAGTGCAGCAGAATTCTGGGTAAGATGCGAGCTTTTTCGGTATGCACACTGTGACTTCTTTCTAACGAGTACCAGGCCGTTTTCGTCAACGTCAAGTGCGATACGACAGAGTTAGATGGGGCAATCGCGCAAGCAATGAATATGTTAGGGCCTTTGCTCTCACAGAGTCTAGCACGGAATATTGGCGGGAACGCGTCACGGAGTGAGCTGGACAAGCTTACAGAGCCCCTCAAGAAGCTCATTGTTCGATATCCGATGGCAAAGAGTTGGCTTGAGTCCGGCCTCTCACACTCGTCTTTTCCAAGCACGAGAGTCACGAGAGATGAAAAATCTATCTTCCTTAAAAAGATTATCAGGTATCATTTCTCCCTTAAATACCCCGTCATAGATGGACGCTAACGAATTGGCTCAGCCTTCGGGGAGCTAGGGCAACGAACCAAGTTGTCAGAGAGTTCTGGTTGTCAGCCAGGGGTTCCAACTTTGCCTATGCATCATGAACAAAAGCCCAGGTCTCTTGGTGTGATGGAGCGTGCAATGGGTATGTCAACCCTGATTGGAAATGTGTAATTCTAGTCAACTCTCTATTTATCCAACATCGGGTCCTATTGTTACAGTATCATCTTGCTAGGTGTGTAGTGGGAGGGGCTCTGGGTATGGGCGAACTCCCTCCTGGGGAATGGCCCGGCTAGCTATCGTTGGGTTTTAGAGCAAGCACCTGGGCGAGTGTTCAAATTCAGAGCCCCACGGCAGCTCTGACTAACTGCATAGTTTCTTCGGCACTTTCTCGTGCCTTTGAGGCGCCCTCTGCCTCGATCTTGTCAAGGTGCGCGTCACCCTTTGCGAGAAGCTCGAGATAGCGATCACGAATGCCATCTAATCCGGTGATGACAGCATCGGTAACCATCTCCTTGAGCTGCTTGGGGCTGATGTCGCTATACGCATCGGCCAATTGCCCAGGCCCTCTTCCTTGGGCATCAAAAATGGATAGAATATCCAGTAGATTTGAGATACCCGGCCGGTTGGTAGTGTCATAGGAAACTCCAGGTATCGAGTCAGTCAATGCAGAACCTAACTTTGTCTTGATATCTTTGGCGGAATCTGTGATGAGTATGCGGGAACGCTCCGACTTGTGTGATTTCGACATTTTTGATGTCGGGTCTGTCAGGGACATGATACGGTGGATGGGGGCTTCCAAGTCAGCAGGTAGAACGAATACACGGGACGTGGGTCGGGCCACACATACGATTGAGAACATCGGGCATTACGAGGTGATGGCCGTAGGTGTGGTTAAAGTTGGTTGCGCACTCACGGGCGAACTCGATGTGTTGTCGCTGGTCATGGCCAACAGGGACATGTGTCGCTCTACACCAAGTTAGTAGAGTGAGAAGAGCCGGATGTAGGTCCGTATAAATACCTGTGGATGAGAATGTCGGCAGCTTGCAAGACTGGGTAGGAGAAGAGACCAAGCTTGAGACGAGAGCCGACGGTTCGGTCTTCAAAGGTTGACCCTTCGGCGATGCTCAACTTGCTCTAGGGGCGAAGTCAGAGATGTAAAGGCAGCAAAACCAGAAAAATAAATGGAGTAAAATTACCTTCCACTGGGTCATTCTCGAGAGATACCCGACAGATGCCGTGCAGCTGAGAATCCACATCAGCTCTGAATGCGCCGGAACCTAAGGACGTCATGTGTTAGTGGGAAGGATGACTAGAGCACTTTAAATCGACCGAATGGGAATCACACGAACCGAAGACTGATAAAAGAGGGTTGCGCGATCCGGGTCAATGCCAATGGCTAGCAACGCCGCCAACGCCTCGCGCTTGCATTTGCGTAGCTGGTCGGGCGGCTGCGGCATCGTGATGGCGTGAAGATCAACGACGGAGTAGATGAGCTTCGTCTCGGGCTCTTCATGGTGCTGCAGCTGCACCCATTGGCGTAGCGCCCCGATGTAGTTTCCCAGGTGCGGCACGCCGGTGGGCTGAATCCCCGAGAAGATGACTCGCGGCCGTACCAGTTTTTGCATCGTGGCCGTCAATTGAGTGTGCTGGAAGTAGTTTCCTGAGTTAGGGTGAGAGCTGCTGGAGCTTGCACCTGGCAATGGGGCGTTGAGGACAAAGTCGGCTCCAGGTCATATGCATGCATATAACGGGGGTCGCGAATTCTGTCCTTGGCCCACGCGGAATTGGGGATGATGAACCGGTGACAAGCTACGTATCAGCTGACCATGAGGATTAGCATTCTTAAGAGACATATAGAGTAGGCATACAGAAAGCAGAAACTCATCGTAACAGGCGCCTTTCGTTTATCCCCTGAGGTTGATTTTACAAAAGCTCAAGTCCTCCCCGACAGCCTATTGTACACAAAATGATAGATATACTATTCTCCCCCACCGGCAACATGGCCATTCATCCCGGGTAGCAAGTCATTTCTTCTTGGAAAAGGGTGTTCCTTATGTGGCCTCCTGCTTTGCGCCTCCTACACGTTGGTCGTAGGCGGCTCCCTCAGGCCAGCAGCCTCTCGGAATCGTCGCGTGTTGAGTAGCTCCTCCACCTTCTCGACGGTGCCAACCGTCTTGGTCTGGCCGAGGTGCGCCCACTTCGACTCAATCTGGCCTTGCTGTTCCTCCGAGAGCGCGTCCATCTCCTTGCCAACGCCGAGTTTGCTGAACTCCCATACGTTGGCCTTCATACCCACGCCGTAGTATTGGTGCTTGCGCAGATACGCAAGCCACAGCTGTACCGTCTCAGGGTCTCCGTCGCGGATCTGAATCAGGCGGCGCAGGGTTTTTCGCTCGAAGTTCTCCTGTGCCTTCTTGAAGATGAAGTGACTCTTGGGGACCGTCCACCGCTCGGTGATTCGGGGTAGCGGAACGGGACCGTAAGCGGGCAAACCGAGGTAATAGGCAGCTCGCAGAGCAAAGTCGGAAAAGAACTCGAGTGGTTGGATGCTATAGGAGCGAAGCTGCAGGTCACACGACGGAATCCCATACTGGGCCTCTCGCTTCAGCGGCTTCAAGTGCAGCGCCTCGATCGACCTAGGGTAGCGCATCGTCTCCTTGCCGTTGGCCTTGGAGTCGGTGGCCTCAACTTTATTAGGGACTAAGTCGGCAGGCGATGCCCTAAGACTAGTCAGCGAGCACGATTCCAAGGGGTGAGGAGGTAGGCGAGCTGATGGGAC
This sequence comes from Ilyonectria robusta, assembly GCF_021365365.1. Classification (NCBI taxonomy): domain Eukaryota; kingdom Fungi; phylum Ascomycota; class Sordariomycetes; order Hypocreales; family Nectriaceae; genus Ilyonectria; species Ilyonectria robusta. The sequence goes on along the minus strand of NW_025764458.1, from coordinate 13,700 downwards.
GACTAATTGGGCAAACGTACAAAGTGCTCTGAGGTCGGCGGGCAATCCATTGCGCCTCGGCCTAGTTATTAGAGTAAGCTCGAGAATTCAATCGGCGTCCGGGGTCTTCAAGACATACCGGAAGGCGCACCAGGGACCGAAAAGTTGGGCGCAGCATCCTGCATGTGCCTTCACATTGACAATGATGAGGTTCAAAATTGCTCCCAAGTCTACCACCAGAAAACTGAACATCGGTGCACGGACCACTTGGGTACTCTAACACGGACTTATGGCACACCACCAACTTGGTACCTTCAACTACCTGGCGACCACTATCACAATCGGAATGTCGTAATATTCGCTACGTGCCTCACCTCAATTAAACATTAGACGACAGAACGAAGATGACCATAGCCTCGTCTCTAATTGAAATGAATTTTGGTTTTGCCATAGAGCTGGGGTTGGAGGAACTGCCCAATCTGGTTCCACCCTCATTAGTTCGAAGTCATCACGGAGAACATCTTTGTCACCTCCAATACTCCGTACGACCAAGGAAATGTGTTTAGAATGCTACACATTCACTTCACTTTGAATTCAACCAGGATTAGGCTACGTCTTTATGGGTTTGTACAATTCAGTGTCTTTTGCGGCGCTGGGCCACTACCTTCTGATAGAAACCCTTCTTTCCGCTGGTCTTCTGCTTCTGAATACCCGCGTACTTGGTCGAGAACTTGGTTCCGTCGTGGGAACTCATCACCTCTTCCAGCAGGGTACCCTTCCTTTCCTTTCGAGTCAATCGGGCGCTATAAAACTCAGTCGGGCCGGCGATGATCTCGCCAACATGAGAATACTCGGGTGCACTCGCTCGGAGGGCCTTCTTCTGGTGCTTGGGATCCAAGATGCCTCGCATGCGTAGGAGCTGCCAGTCTCGCTTGAACTCAGGCGTGAGTTCCGTCTTGGGGAGGTCGAACCACTGGGATCCTGCGGTGGCCTAATTTGACGTGTTAGCCAAATGTTCTCGAGCCAGTTGGAGGCGGCAATTGTTGGTTTCGCAATGCGGAAAGTCAGAGTAACTATGATGTAAGGAAATCATGAGGCCATGGTCCTATGATCCAAAACGGATGCTTGTCCCATGTCAAAGGTGCCACGAGGGCTCAGTTCTCATCAGCCAGCAAGGGGGCCAGAGGCGACAAAGTTGAAAGAAAGACGGGGTAGTCCAAGGGGGGTTACGTTCTTACCTTTGCTTGGCCAGCAAGTCCCGTTCGTGGTTGAGAGGGCGCTCGAACAGACAGGTCCGTCTTGCTGCTGCTGTCGCTGTTACTGGGCTGCGGCTGGACGGCTGTCGAAGTGTCGAGCTTCACCCCAGCGACCGCGGCAGTCGGGACCGTGACGGCGGATGCAGCATCGTTTCTCAGACGCTGCTCCGCCTTGCGCAGCAGCTCATCGACCTGATCATCCGAGATGTCTGTCATGGTCTGCTGTCAACGGAAGAAGAATTCTCAAGGTCCAGCTTCGGCGGGCGAAAGAAAAGGCAGGAAAAAAAAATTGGCCTGGTGGGGCTCGTCCAGTCTTAGCGCGCGAGCGGTGGCTGGTCAATGGCAGGCCAGTAAACAGATACCTCCAACTACCAGGCGACTAAGTGTCAGGGGTAAGTCGTTCTCTATCGCACACCCCAGCCCATGGCGCAAGGCTCCAAGGCATCAAAGCGTGAGAACACCAGCCACGTGTGGTTGCTAGCTGAAGAGCGACCCGCCGCATGTGGCGGTGTGGCCCCTCCCGCCAGACAAGCTTGAGCCTCGAACAGTGCAGATGCCCAATCGTCATCGCGATTCTGCCAACCTCTCATTGTTTACGCTTCCACCCAGATCCCCATCAGTCGCTATGGACCCGCAGAACCCGTCGGCTTCGTCGCACCCTCAGCAAAACCGGCAGAGGCCGGTTTATGATTCTAGCCAAGGTGGACATTATGGTGAGTTGCGCGCTCAAGCTTCTTACCCGCCCGCCGCTTCATCTCGCTGACTCTCAGACGCGCAGGCGCTTGTGCTGCCGTAGGTTGACCTCACATCTCGCGACTCCGTGCGACACTCTGACGCTGGAATTACAGTTAGCATCGCAAGGCTTTGCGCCTTCTGAGCTTTACACCGGCCCTTGGGCCAATGTACGTTGCAAGCTCAACCCAGCCCGAATGCGCGCCAGAGACTAACCCGACGATGCAGGCTCACCAGGGCCTCACCGGCCAGTACAAGGACATCCTGACCACCTACTGGCAGCACACCATCAACCACCTTGAGAACGACACCCATGATTACAAGATCCACCAGTTACCCCTCGCGCGCATCAAGAAGGTCATGAAGGCTGACCCCGAAGTCAAGATGATCTCGGCCGAGGCCCCCATCCTCTTCGCCAAGGGCTGTGATATCTTCATCACTGAGTTGACCATGCGCGCCTGGATCCACGCCGAAGAGAATAAGCGCCGAACCCTCCAGCGCTCCGACATCGCCTCCGCTCTCGCCAAGTCCGACATGTTCGACTTCCTGATCGACATTGTCCCCCGCGAAGAGGCTTCGTCGCACGCCAAGAGGGCAACTGCCCAGCCTGCCGCCGCTCCTCAGGCCGTTCCCGCTGCCCCGGGCCAACCTCAACTGCCCGGCCAGCATGCCAACATGGCTCAGCCACCAAACCACTCCTCGTCGCACCCCATGGGACCAGCAGACTACATGGGCGGCCATGCTCTTGCTCCTGATCAGGACTACCGCCAGAATCCCAACATGTACCCCGGTCAGGTCGCCCCTGGTCCTGCGGCTCCCTATGGCCAAACCCAACCTCCCCCATCCATGTATGGGGAAATGGAGGGCATGTATCCTTACTCTGCAATGCAGCCCCAACAGGTATATACTCGCTGACTTAGCTGTAGTCCCTCGCCGCCCATGCTGATGACTGACAAATCTATCCAGGCCCCAATGGCTTCTGAGGAGTTTGAGTAGGCTCACTCACTCAAATTGCTTGAGACATAAGTCGGATCTACTGAGTGTACAAATTTGGGCGGCACTTGACGTGACGCGGGAATGGTGGAAAGGGCTTGGCGCAACGGACTCATGCTTATTTTAAGATAGCTTGCCAGGCATACATCTGCCTGTTGCAATCGCACAGTACAGTGAAGACATTCCTTGAAATCTGATGTTGTATTTGCTGCCCTAGCACTGGCAGCTCCGGAATGACTTTCTGTCTCGTTTCTATTTCATTTCATCATACCAAATCGTGAGGAGAAGTTGGCCAGCGGCGCGCTTCTAGCGGGACTCTGCGTAACAGGTGTCAATCTATCCACAACAGTCAGCAACGGTGTATCCACGGTTTGTTCAAGTCCCAGCAGTACTTTTCCAGCAGTATCGGCCCATTGAGAGCATCAACTCTTCCATATTTCTTATTCCGTGAGGAAATGTCAAAGAATTCATCATGGTTGTCGGATTGGAGTAAGTTTATCGTTTGTTGGAGCTCATCGAGATTCTCCCGCAGCATCTGGCCGTTTTCGAGACTGTCGACAAATTCTGTGAGGTATTGCACATCATGTGCCAGAGCTGAGACTCCGTTGGGGTTGATATGCTTCACGTCGGGTGACAGGGGTAGCGCCTTGGCGTCTAGTCAGTACAGTTCTACCAGGCACAGGTAGTTGGGTAATATTCAGAGATTGCAGTATACACACCAGGATCTTGCTTGCAGTATGACTCAGTGCATCAAAGTAGATCAACTCCTTGATCTCCCTTGGCAGACCCAACAGGGTTGAGCCCATAATGTTGGATAAATAGCGGGTTAGAGTCTGCATGTAGTTGCTAGGTTCACTCATTACCGTCGGAGCCGTCCTGTGCAGTCTTCGTCAGTTCTGTTGATTAAGGATTCAGCACACATATCTCACCAGTCGTATTCTGCCGTGTCCACAAGATCATCAATCTTCGAGTTGACCAACTCGAAGATGCGCTTCTCTGCGGTTTTTTTATTGTTCCTAAAGTGTTCAGTGGCGCTCAGTTTGAGAGGTCCGCCTGCTGAGGTTGATGAGCGCGCCCGGATCAACAGTTGTTCAAGCTCTTGACAAGCTATCTCAAAATGCTCCAGGTTGATGAGAATCTGCACTATCTGCCCCAGATATTGGGAGCTTAAGCGCTCGACCAAGGACTGGCAAACCTTTTCGGTGAGCAACTCGTCTAAAGACTGAGGTGACAGTCAGCAGTCTCTTCCGCCACAATGATTTGCCACCAGACAATACCTTCTTCAGGGTTTCGTCGATAACATTTGGGTGTTGGAAGTGATCATCGGAGAAGAAGTAAAACTGGTTGAGAAAGTTTCGAATGTCGATACAGCAGAGCGGGTACATCTGAGAGAATGGAAGAACGCAGGGGAATCTGTTCCATGAGTCAGAGGTCTCATTATCGTTGTGCCTTGCGACGTACGTGAGTTCGTCTGCTGGTTTCTCCTGCGTAAACCAGCTGACATTCACCACCTTCTCATATTCTTCGGGAGAGTTAATGGCCATCGGCATATAGTCATCAGTCGAAACAATCTACACAACATCGATATGTCAGCATTCTTCGTGACATGCAGGTCGTAGGTACACACCTCCTGAAAGTCTTCGCTAAATCGGCGCTTCAAGAGTTCGGCATACTTGTCGAAGAGGATAAGAAGAAAATTATCAAGCATCGAGACTGTGTATCCCCAGCCCTGCAGACTTTGTTAGCCATTACTCTCACTGCCGAGCTTCCTTAGCAATGTCTGATACTACGAAAGCTCACCTCCATCGTTTGGATAAACAAGGCAATGAAGCCCTTGATCTTAAGCAGAACCTCAGCATTGGTCACACTATTGAGCGCCTTCGATGTCAGCTTTATCGCAGCACTGCACATCGACTCCCAGAGCTCTTCAACCTGGAAGCAACCTTCAAGTCAGTAGGAGAACGTCGAAATAAGGGACAAAATGGGATTCCTTACGTCGGCCGCAGAACGTAAGTGGGGCACTCGTCGCATGGTCGCCTTTTCAATGATGGAGAATCCAGCTATGCCCTCCAAGAAACTACTCAGAGACGACTCATCCTCTGCCAAGAGGTCAACCGAACTGGGGAGAAGCAAATCCTTCTGCTGTCTCCGGGTAGCACCATACTCCGAACGAAACTTGTCCGTTTGGCCCAGTGCCTCGTGTATGTGGAGAGCTTCGAAGAGCGGCGTGAAGTCAACCTGAAGCTCCTCATTGTCCAACACGTCAAACTCCTCGTTTTCATCACTGACAAGTTCGATGGCCGAGTTCAGCTTGAAGTTGGCAAGGAAGGCGTCCTCTTCCACCCTTGTTCGCTGCCGTGACCTTCTCAGTTCAGTGTGATAGAAGGCCACTTCTCCAAGAAACTGGGAGGTTTCACGGATACGGAACAGCCAGGTATTAAGGTCGGTCATTGCAGCTTCGGAAATGGCTTTTTGGGAGGCAGGTATGGATTTCTGGATGACGTCGGCCAGCCGGTGCTGGGTGGCGTAGCGATTCTGGATTGTTGGGACGAGGTATTCATTTTGCAGATCTTCGAGAGACTTGAGGGCCGTATAGTACTTCTTGCGGCGAACTAGATCATGGGCGTTGTTGACGGCGTGGAGGATCTTGAGGGAGTCTTTGAGGGCGTCTGTTGCGTCGGCAATGTTCTGACGGACAGCCTTGGTGTTGACAAGAGCGCCCTTTTGCTCGGCCAACTTCTCGGTGCTGGACTGAATGGATTGGTTGAGTTTGAGGATTTCGGCAGTCAGGGTGACGGTGCCCTCGCGAACATGTTGGAGGCGGTTGACAGAGTCGAGGAACTCCTCATGTTTCGTAAGTCCGATGCGTTCGATATCTGCTTCGCGGTCTTCATAGTACCGACTGAGACATTGGTTCAAGAGGGCCGTTCGATTTGAGTGGGTAGCGTCTTTCAGGACTGGGATCAACTGGTCGACGAAGTCGGAGTCGGTGGATGCAAGAATGACCTAGACACGACGGGGTCAGCCGCTGGAGACGAGATGAGCGCACGGGGGGATACGGGGAGGGCAAGCTTCACATTAGGCACTGCAGATGCGTAGTCATCCACAGCCGGTGGACGTCGCGGCATGCCGGCTATCTCAGGGCGCTTTACAGCAACAGTGAGGTTCGTGGAGGTGGATGGATGGAGGGCGAGGGAGAGGGATCACGTCAGAGCTGGTACCTACTGGCAAGCCTCCGTAGTAGGTATTCACAGTGCCAAGCGCCAACAGAGCTACCATGCCGCGCTAGCGTCTCGTGCAGTGCACGGTCCACAATTCCGGTGTGCAAGTTAGGTCCTTAGTCCACCCATCGACATGGAGCTCTCCCAATATCGGAAGGTACGACTAGGTACTTACTCCGTACCTACCTTAGGTACCATAAGGTAGGTAGGTAGGTAGGTGCTTTGCAGGTACCACCAACTATTATACTTGCAGCTAGTTGCCCCAGGCTCACAGCCAGCCAATACCACGACGACTACTAATTCCATCACAACTTTATCTTTACACACATGAGAAGACCCGAGTAGGTGATGCGAAGTTCAACGTTTGCAAACTTCCCATTATCCCCAGTTTCAACTAGCTTCAAGGCCAATATCTTCAGCCTAGGCTCACACTCCTAAATAAGTACTGGAATGAATCATACGGGACCTCAACGCTGTGGAGTTGGTTGGTTACATGACGAGATGCAACCTACCCTCATCACTACACAGCTGTTTGTGGGAATTAAATATGATGCATCAACCATGCCTAACACCAAGGGCATGGTCTAAAGTAGAATCCCTCCTTGTTCGACCAATCTTCATCGTCAAAAACTCAGGGCCAAGAAGCGTATTGGGCTGAGCACTAGAAGACACATCGAGCAATTTAATCGTATCATATTGGGTACTAAGCATGCGACATACTAAGATACTCCTTCTTGTGTCCAATAATATTCTCACCCAAGGTAGCGCTGAACTGCGAGTCGAACAAAATACAGAAGTTTTCATCGTCCTTAACCGGGAAGCATTTCTGACGAATCCTAGCATAGCGCCCTCCCTGTTGTTTTGGCAGGTGCCTGACACTCATTGGTATTGAACCGGGGCTGTTGCTCCCGCCTGGGCCTTCTCCTGCCGTTTAAGACGGGAGGCCGATCGTGGCCAACCTGAGGCAAGTAGTCGAACCTGCCTTCCTCCTCCTACCCTATTATTTGACCAAGACAAAATTCCCCTGGACCCCTCTCCTCGTCCTTGCACCCTCATTCCCGTGCACCATTCCTCGATTCTCCCATTCTCATTTATCCACCTCAGCCTCTGTCAAGTGTTAAGTCCTGGAGGATCAAGGCTTGACTCCCACCTCTCTATCTCCTCCTCATCGCCATTCTTCTCTGTGGCCCATACTCCGTTGACATTCTCGTCACTGAGCTGGTGCTTGCCACTAGTCTGCCGTCTCACCATGGCCCAGCCACGCGAGAACCACTTCAATCCTTCCTCGCCACGGTCGTCAACCGGAGGGGCGGATTCCTTCAAGGGCACTCCAGACACTCGACTAACCGCTTTCTCTCCTGATGATGGCTCGGCCAAGTCTTCCAAGCTTCTCAAAAACTTCTCACGGTCCGCCTCTGCCACTCCCCCCGTCAGACACCCAGTGAACAGCTACCGTGGATCCGTCTCACATCTCGACAAAGACCCTTTTGTCAGTCCTGTTCACGATACCAGGTTGTCTCCCACTGCCTCCGCCTTTAGTCCAGACGCTCAAGCCGTGAGCTTCTCTCTGCCACACACCGGACAGCCCATCGCCACACTCCTGAGCACTGAACTCGGTGTTTCTCACCACCTTGATATCTCGTCGTCAATTCCTCTCTCTGTCTCAGAAGTCGATGCCTGTCTCACTGTATTAGCTCTTCCCGTCCACTCGGGGATGCTCTAACCTCGACTTAGAATCTTGTTGAGAACGGGGCTAATCTTCACGACGGCCACGAGCTCGAGGGAGCAAATGGACATGTCTATATCCATTTCACCGACATCAGGGATGCCTGCTGGGCCTTATCTACCATTCGATTGGCTAAGAAAGCCTGGAGCGTTGGCTACGTCAGCTGGGGTCAAACCACCAAGGCTTGTTGTGCCACCTCCCGGACCGTGACTGAGCTAACCGATTTATAAATAGGACGGATCAGAACCTTCGAACGAACGGCTCACTCAACTTGGTCAGGTTCTCGTTTTGGCAACTCTGCCCCCTGGGCTCGCTGGCAACGCTACCCAGCTGACTGAGATTGTCCAAAACGTCCTCCAGTCCTGCGGCCAGCTCTTTGCCTTGGTGAGACAAATCAACTACCCCGATGGTTCTTTCAGGGCGATCGCGCAGTATTGCAGGCCATCTGATGCAGTTACGGCCACCAAGACTTGCAATGGACTGACAGCCGATGTGAGTGTTCTTTCTTATTAGGAGTTCAATTTGTTAACAATTTTCAACAGGGTATTCATCTCACAGTAACACCACCTAGCCCCAAGACTTCGTCTACTTGTGACATCACCACGGCTCTGCAGGATATCTCGTTGGCGAAACCCCCAGGCGACCCGTATCAGCAGCAAGATTCTGGAGGCCGTGCTGTCCCCGGTGTCAATACCCAGCAATCATACTCAATGTACCCCTTCATGATTCAATCTCCATTGGCCGCCCCCAGCATGCCATACATTCTCGATCGTCTTCCCCCGTCAGGCCAAATGGGAACCATAGGCCCAATGACTCCGTCATATTCAATGATGAACTCCGTGTACCAGACACCCCCTTCCCCTGCCCTCACTGTCCACAATGACTTCAGTCCATCGAGATCCACATCGGGTTACTCTAGGGTTGACGCTCGCCGACAGAATGCAACTCGAATCACACGATCACCCTATCACAGCGCGGCGAGCCATCACAATCACGTCGATATAAGCCGAATTCGAGACGGAATCGATGTTCGCACGACGGTATGTTTCTTCTATCAGATCCTTGCCGTGTATTGACCCGATCAGATCATGCTCCGCAACATTCCCAACAAGGTCGACCAAGCAATGCTCAAGCGCATCATTGACGAGTCAAGCTGGGGCAAGTACGACTTCATGTACCTTCGCATTGATTTTGCCAACGACTGCAAGTACGTTGACATATTTCAATCCCCAAACTATTAAGAAAACCTAACAGTTTCCCTACAGTGTCGGGTACGCATTCATTAACTTCGTTGACGTAAGACATGCTCCCTCTGATGCCCTATCCGACGCTGACTGAAAACAAAGCCTCTCGACATCATCGATGTTAGTGCAGACATCTCTTTGCTTAAGTAATTCAAGCATGACTGACTAGATAACCCAGTTTGTCAACGCTCGAGGAAACCAAAGATGGTATGCCTCAGTTGTTAAAGCCCGAATTGATGCTAAAGTGAAACATAGGAACTGCTTCAAGAGTGACAAGGTTGCTGAAATCTCTTACGCCAGTGAGTGTCTTCTTACTATTATACTCTACTCGTATTGACGACAAACAGCAATTCAGGGCAAAGACTGTCTGGTCCAGAAATTCCGGAACAGTTCCGTCATGCTAGAAGCACCTCATTACCGGCCCAAGGTCTGACCTGCCAACAACTATCTGCAAGGTTCTGTGTGCTAATTTGCGTAGTTGTTCTTTACGTCGAATGGGCCCATGCCAGAACTTGCCGGTCAGGAAGAGTCGTTCCCAGAGCCCGACAATCAGTCTAAGATGAAGAGGAGCTGCGAGAATGCAGAGCACGTTGGTAAGCACCGCACGAGGCGAAAGGCATCCTCCCTTTTCTAACTTGCTGCCTGGCAGGTCTCTTTACGCCCAATGCTGGCCAGCACTTCCGAGATGAGCAGCGTCGCAGGCGCTCCCAATACGATCGTGGAACAAGACTAGCAGCCCTGGAGGAATATGACTACGAGACAGCGATCCAGCATTTCTACGGCTCGACAGCGCAGTGACATGGTGCCTTGTTATGAAGCTATTTCGACCATTTGGTCAGCCATTTCATCCTCATAAGTACGGATGTCGATGAGGAACTCCCTGGTGTTAATAGGCCACTGCCTAATTTGCTATATCTGGCTTTGTCATCTCGAATAGTCAGAGTGTGCGATAGCCATTCATAGCTACCAATACCGAATGAGCTCCTTAAATGCCCCAACGCCTAGAAATATCCCTGCGTGCATAAGAAGAGTTCCATCTCCACAGAAACTAACCCTCGACTTCGCTGACGGCTCGCTCCAAGGCTCTCGCTCAGAACGACAGCTTTTTCTCCTAGACAACCTTCAGAGGTCACCAGTTATGGGGACGAGGGATTTTCCGGCAATGCCGGCAGTGGTTTACGCACGCTGCTCTGCTGCATAGACGAAGAGCAGCGGATACCGGTTGCCTGAGTTTCATGAGGCTGGCGAGCCATGTCTGGTAACGGGAGATCATCCACCAAGCTTGGAGTTGGTGGTGGTGAGAGGCTTTCGCATTGGAGCAGAGCAGTTTGTTCGTCAACAGAAAGTGGGGTATGATGCCGCGAGGCTGGGTTCGAGCGAACACCCTGGGAGGCCAACGTGACAGGAATGTAGTCGCCTTGCTGGTTATCATACAAGGGGGCACTATGTCTGGCGGTCTCAAATGCAGACCCATATGGTCCGCGAGTGCGTGGAGATACCGCTGAACCAAAAGGAGCGCCATTACCCTGGTCGGTAAAGGGTGCAAGATATGGGAGAGAGACTCCGCGGGAGAATATGACGAGGATGAGGCATGAGAGCAGTAGCACAGCTTGAACGATGGCCATTCTCTTTTGGAAAACGACCTCATCTGCAAGAAGGTTGAGTCTTGTGCTCAAAGCTACAATTTCTCGTTGCGATTGTTCTCGTTGGCTTTCCAAAGCTATGACTGTGGATTGCCATATCTGATCGTACTGCTCACGAATTGTGCGTAGCTCAGCCAGTACTGTCTGATTCAGGTTCACGAGGAAGAGGTTGGCTTTTGAGATTTGCTTGTGTTCGGTCCTTTGTAATGACTCTTGCAAGTGTCGTGCTTGGTCCTCAACGTACTTGAGAGACAACGTCAAGTTGGATTCTACTTGATGTAGACGCTTCGTGATCGCCTTGAAGAAGCCTTCTTGAACCGGGGGAGACGACGTTGACGAACTAGCAGTTCCACTGGTGCGGTTCTTTGCGCTAGGCGGGCTTGGGGCCGAGGGCTTGCTACCGGAGACTACGGTTGTGCCCGGTTCTGAGCTTGAGGCTGTCTTGGTGCCGGTCACCAGCACGGTGGAGTTCACCGGAACGTCACCTCTCGCAGATGGTGAGTCAAGAGACGGAGTAGATGATGCCATAGATCGCGGGGCTGTCGGCGAAGCTGTCGTCGGCGGGGCTGTCGGGATATCGTCGACAACAGAGGACTCTGTCCTGGAAACAGTCATCTTGGCTGTTCCTCTACCCTCCATTGGATCTGGGGGGGCGTCGCGCCCACGCGAACTTCCCGAGTCGCCAACGTTAGCATTCCGGCGACGAGACTTATCTCCCTCCGGCAAGTTTGGGGATGCCTCGCAAGTAGCGACGGTCTGTGCGAAAATATACGAGGGAGCCATGAATGCAGAGCTCGAGGAGTTTTCAACAGGTGAGGGGATGTCTGCGAGTTGCTGGTGATTGGGGGGTTCTTGTTTGTTGTTAGACGTGGTCTCCTGGCTCCGGGTTCCGACCTGTGGCACCTCAGGCTCGTCTTCAGTGTGCGGTTCGTCATCTGGGCGAGGATCGCTGTGTCTCCACGAGTCCAACAGAGCCTGAGTTTGGGCTTCAGTGTGCGGTTCGTCATCGCGGCCAGGATCGCTGTCTTTCCACGAGTCCAACAGTGCCGAGCCATGAACACGAAGTAACGACAAGGGGCAGTAGTATTCATTCCCGTAATGTGTAAGGAACTCGATCTGCACGTACTTGGCCCAAATCTGCGGGTTTTCGATGAGGAATGGTTGGATATCACGCGAGTTTCTCGCCTCAAAAGTGCCCAGCTCCCTCCATCGCTCCGTCTTAACTGGGTAGCGGTCACTCACGCTGATCCTGAAATGGCGAATCATGCTCGAAAAGAATTCGAAGTTTGCCAAGACGATTGTGTCAATCAGAATGTCGTCGCTAAGCTCTACAATCACGAACTTCTGGCGGGCAGAGCATTCCAGTAACATGTACGAGTCTTTGTTCTCCACCAGGATCGCCTTGGTGTTCTTTGCACCAGGACCTGACTTCAAAACTGTAGCTCCAGCGTCAAATGAGGAGTAAGAGAACCGTTCTTTGCAGGTTTTGCCGGCGTCCTTACTTGGATGAATGGACGGCCGCCCATCATCTGAGGTCACAAGGTCCCGTACCCCGTTTTCACCAACGCTGTCGGGGTGCGATCCAGTACCATAATCTCTTTGATCACCAGCCTTGTAATGGTTGTTGTTGTTGTTGTTGTTGTTGTTGTCGAGGTAGCTATCAAAGTTCAGGGAGATCTCATCTTCTTCGCCCAATCCTGCGTGTCCCATGTCGGGTGGTGTTCTGTCGTCCGCTCCACGGTGGTTGGCGTGTCGAGATCCTAAATCTTGTGGATTTTGACCGGTCTCTCGAAGCATCATCTCCTTCCAGTCCTCGAAGGACATAAACGGCTTATTCGCGCCATCACCAGTTGGGTCTTGCGACTCATCGTTGGGTTCGGCGACAGTCGTCTGAGGGGCCCGCTCGTCTGAGGACCCGGAAGGTACGGTATTGAATTCGGTTGCATTTAAAGGTCTTTCGGTATTGGCATCGACGGAGGGCACTGGACTCGACCAAGTGCTCGTGAGGCAAGATTGTGGAAGGGAATGGGTAATGTAGTTGATCGTGATGGCGTCACATGTGGTTGCGGTCGGTGTCGCGTGTGGCTGTCCAGTTCTACTTTGGGCATCAATATCCGCATGCGCAAACGACGTCCAGATTAAGATGAACGCGATGGGCTGGAGAATGGACAACCAAGGAGATGACATTGTGGTTGCGGAGGGTTTGAATAATAACGGGACAAGGAGTACTGTAGGTAATAAGAGTGATAAGATAAGATATAGTAGGATAAGATAAGATAGATTTATTAATATAAAGTATATATATTTATAAAATACTTATTAAAAAAAATTGGTTTTTTTATTTTATTTTATTTAATATTATTAAATAAATTAAAATTACATAATAATTTTAAATAGTAAAATAAATAATAAATATTATATTTAATATTAAACTCTTAATAAGGGAATTTAATATTTAAATTTACTGTATTTTTATTTTATATATATTATAATTACTAGAGTTTAAATTTGGGGTTTAAGCTGCTTTTTTCTTTTTTATTAAAATTCTATTTAACTTTTTTAATTTATTTTAACCTTAATAAATATACTAATAATTTCTATAACCTAACTTTTAAAATACTTTAAAATCCCTAATATCTATAAGATTCTAAGTTATTTAAATTCTCTCTTTTTCTTTAAATAGCTAATATCTATACTAATTTAATATAGTATAATAACTTCTAGAATTAAAAGTTATATTTTTTATAGCTAATTTTTATAAGAAACTTTTAGCCTTTAATATTATTAGTATTTTTAATATTATTAGCTAGATTATATAATAAAGCTATTTTTATTTAAATAAATATAATATTAATATTAATAATCTAATTTTTTATAAATTAGATTTATTTTTATTATTAAGAAAA